>NC_059160.1:163757320-164364346 GCF_019923935.1 Bubalus bubalis
TGGTAACCTCTGCTCTTACGTCTTATAAAATTATGACTCTGATGTTCCTCCTTGCATGGGCGCTCAGTTGTGTCTGACTCTTTGTGACCCCACGGACAGGTTCCTCTGTCTGTGGAGTTTTCCAGCCAAGAATACAGGAGCGGGCAGGCAGGATGAAAATTAAATATGTTAAGGACCGTGACACGATGAGCCAAAGAAAAGGGACAGGGTGTGAGGGGCACGGCTGGGAGCCTCTGAGCCCAGGCTACTCAGACCAGAAGGAGAAAGGCAGTTCTCAAGAAAAGAGCAGGTGCTGGGACACTGCCATGCATTCCTGGGAAGCCTGAGGCCCCTGTTCTGCAGCCCAAGGCTACAACTTTCGATCACCAGCCAGAGCCAGCAGGAAGGTGGGGGGGAAAACAATGAACCTTTAAGTGGGCCCTCGAGAGCACCTGTTAGCCAGCAAATGGCAGGAAGTTGGCCAAGGAAGAAACTGTAGTGCCTGCTGGTACCAGCTGCCCCTGATAGGGGGTCTGGCCAGACACAGGCCACTCCCAAGCAACAGATTTTTGCCAAGGGAGCCAGCTGTTGGGATGCGGGTGGTGAGCAGGAACACAGCAGCTGCAGCTCCCATCCCCTTCCACACTGCTGTCTTGGCTCCTCCTCTCTCCTCCATCTTCACCCCACCCTGGGCTTGACCACACCCTCCCCGCCCCAGCCCTGGTGGCCGGGAAGCTCAGGGGGACATCGTGCAGTCCAAGTGGAGTCGGGCAGAGCACGAGAGGCCACGGCAGAGCCACTGGCACGTCTCCTCACCACCTTCTCCTGGGTCCATCCTCTGACCCTGGCTCACCTTTACTGTATCCTCTCCTCACCCAAGTCTTGGGCTTCCACCAGCTCTTTCGCTCAGACCATCCCAACATCCAGTCCTCCATGACACCATCGCCCTCCTCTGAAGAGCCGAGTCCTCTTCACTTAGGCAGCCTGGCCCTTCTTGTAAGCTTTCTGACAGGTCCCACCTAGAGGTGGTGCTACACCCAGACTCCTGCAGCCAGATCTCTGGTTTCTGTCCTTGCTTTCAAAACACGGCAACCTGGGGCAAGAAAGCACTTCCAATCCTCCTGCTCCCTCTCACACATACGTACTCCCTGGCCAAAGTCCTTACATACACCTCTTCCTCCTCAAACTGGACCCGCCCCTTGCCTATGGAAGAAGAAATCTAAGGAAACAGGAGGGCTTCCCAGGTGGCATTAGTGGTTAAGAACCTGCCTGCCAACGCAGGAGACATGAGAACTCAACCCTTAGGTGGGGAAGATCCCCTGAAGGAGGAAGCAGGAAATGGCAGCCCACTCTAGTATTCTAGCCTGGAGAATCCCCTGGACAGAGGAGCCTGGTGGGCTGCAGTCCATATCGTCACAAAGGGTCAGACACGACTGAGCACGCACTCATAGAAACAGGAATCCTTGCAGCCGTGCTTTTTGGGCCAAATAGCTACTGAGAATGATCACTGACCAGTACCCCGCTGGCCTGGGGTTACAGGGGCAGGCTCTCTGATTATTAGGTGCCCAGTGCTGTGGGGCAGCACTGACGCTCTATTGCTGCCCCACCCCCTGCTCCCTGACGCGCCCTCCTGCCCCAGCCAGCGCTACCCACTGCACCACACCTGCGTACTGCATGAAGCTGCTGAAGGCGGCTTCCTGCAAGACACGGTTCAGCTCAGAACCATGGGTCATGGAGCCCTTTGGAGTCTCTTGAAAGCTTAACACACTTTCTCCAGAAAAATGCCCATATGAGCGTGAGTGTGCACACAGACACACATGAGGTCTGCACACCATTGCAGGGGATCAGTAAACCCTTATCCATGTGCCCCAGGATCCCTAGGTCTCAGGTTAAGAACTTCTGCCAAAATGTGTCACAACAAGAGAGAGGAGACAAGGGGGCATCCCAGAGAGAAGGCAGGTGTGAGCTTTGCTGGGGCATTGGCTGGGTACATGATTTCAGCATGCTGCTGCATCTCTTGGGCCTCAGCTTAGCCAGGATTGTAGCCAGGCAGCTGGACAAGAGTGTCTTTAGGTCTCTTTCCAGCTCTGCAGCTATGGGGCTGTATGAGACCTTCACTTCTACCCCCAAGGTCAGGCAAGGCTGTTGTTGTTGTTCTTGTTGGGTCACTAAAGTTGTGTTCAACCCTTTTGTGAACTCATAGATTATAGCCCACCATGCTCCTCTGTCCATGGGATTTCCCAGGCAAGAACACTGGGCTGGGTTGCCGTTTCCTCCTCCAGGGATTTTCCCAACCTAGGGATCCAACCTGCGTCTCTAACACCACAGGCATATTCTTTACCACTGAGCCACCTGGGAAGCCCAAGGAAAGGGGAAGGGGCTCCAAATCTCTTTCAGCAGTGCATCTTGGGGAAGGAGGTCAGAAGCCAAAAACAGGAGGGAACCGAATGCAAGTTCCCCTTTAACAGGAGTGAGAAATCTGCCGAAGCTTCGGAAAGTGCAGCCGCTTCCCATTTGATTTTGATTTACTTTAAAACAGCTTGAAAATGTTTTCTTCAGTGTATTCTGTGGCAGGGTAACCACCAGCCTTTGCAAGAATCTGGATTTAGAGCTCTGCTCTGGGATTCTGATGCTGAAGCTGAAACTCCAATACTTTGGCCACCTGATGCGAAGAACTGACTCATTTGAAAAGACCCTGATGCTGGGAATGACTGAAGGCGGGAGGAGAAGGGGACGACAGAGGATGAGATGGTTGGATGTCATCACCGACTCAATGGACATGAGTTTGAGTAAGCTCTGGGAGTTGGTGATGGACAGGGAGGCCTGGCATGCTGCGGTCCATGGAGTCACAAAGAGTCGAACATGACCGAACGACTGAACTGAACTGAACTGGGATTCTGTAGCTGTGTGACCTTAGGCAAATCCCTTTCCTTCTCTGACCTTCAGATTCCTCAGTTGAATCACTGACTGCTGTGAAGGTGAATGAGGGAACAGGTAAGATGGGCTTCACCCATGATAAACAAAAGTTCCCAGCAGAAGTCTGAATGGGAGTCCAGAGCTCCAGAGGGACAGGGAGGCTCAGATAAGGGAACATGGTACTCAGAGAGGATGACGGTCCTCAGCAGGAGCGTCTATGAGCCACGGTATTTGGCTGAACTCACTCGCAAAACCAGGGCCCAGTCCAGAGTGTGTTATGTAGCTCCCAGAGTCAGAGCCTCCCCTTTGAGCCTCTGCATTTATAGAACCTGAACTATAACACATGCCTGAGTTCTGTTCATATTGTGTTGTTACGGGTCATTGTCCAGCTGACCCTGACCCAGGGGGACTCTGGACCTTTGCTCCATTCTCCAGGCCACCTGCTGGAGTCTCATGGTGGAAATACGGCTCCACCCCCCCTCACTCCCTAACCCCCACCCGCTCCCCTCCCATCATCCCCCCACCCCCACCCTTGCTTTCACACTGACTCTTTAATCTGTGGTCTCAATCTCACTTTCCCTGCAACGTCTTGAAGCACCAGCACTACGCACAGAGGGGATAACGGCAACAACGAATGAACAAGTACTGACAGCGCTGAAACACAGCCCGTAACAACTTCTGGCCAGCGATGTCTGACCTAGGCTAAGGCCTTCGTATTCCCTTTCTTCCTTCCGCTTCCTCCCCTCCCCTCCCAGCCCCATCCCCTCCTTATCACCTCCCACCTTGCTGGCAGCAGCTCAGCAATTGCTCCAGGGCTGGAGGCAGGCAGACCGGCATTGTAGTTGTTGTTATTGTTTACTCATGGCTTCTGCCAACAAATCTTGATTGTGCCGTGAGCAGTTAAAGTACAGAGAAGCCTGTGAGGGTCCTTCTTGCAAGTGTAAGCGCATGGCTTTGGAGTCCAACTCGCTGTTCAGTCACTAAGTCATGTCCCACTCTGCAGCCCATGGACTGCAGCGTGCCAGACTGCCCTGTCCTTCACCATTTCTGGGCACAAATTCCAGACTCCCAGCCCTCACCTGTTATGACCGTACTTAATTCCTCTGTGAAGTGGGGTTATTAAAGCGTTTTCAGTGTTTTAAGAAAACGCTGTCACTGGCCTAGCCCTGACCCTGGTGCGAGAGATCACACACAGCCCTCCCCCAGGGCGGTGACAGATGAGTGGGAAGTGCAGGACAGTCAGGAGCACGGCGCAAACAGGGTGCTGAAGTCACTGGGGGAAATGAAAGAAATCTGGCATAATAAGCCCTGGCTAAAAATCCGACCCTATCCCTGACTCATCCGGGTAAAACCAGACAACTCTGTAACTTTTCAAGCTTCAGTTTTCTCATCTGAAGATGGGGACACTGAAAGTATCAAGGCTGTGAGAAGTGTGAGAGGTATATTGTGCTAAAACTCTTAGCCCAGGTCTGACAACAAGGCAAATCCTCTGTAAATAGCGATTGTGAGGCCCTACTGCTGCTATTATCTCGGAGTTCGTGGTCTTCCATCCATGAAATCTGAGGGTTGTGGCTGAGGCACTTCAAGCCTCTCCCCCCAATTCTAAGATCAATGCTGCCAGGATATTGGCCAAGATGAAACAAGGTGGGCAAAGGTGTAGCCGGCGGCCGCGCGCGCACCTGCTTTGCTCAGGTTTTAGCTCCTTAAGTGTCCTCTCATTGGAGCAGGTGCCTGGCGCAGTGCCCACTCTCAGCGTTGGGCCCGAGGCCCAGAAAGTGCCAGGCTGGCAGAGGGAGGGGACTTAGCACGATGCAGCCACAAGTGACTAGACTCCAGAGCCCCTGCCTGGGGAAGGTCCTGGGCTCGCGCGGTGGAGGGAGGTCGGAGCTCCGCGGACGCCCCGTGCATCACTCACCGACCACTCATCGCGCAGTGCAGAACCCGCTGCCGGTGCCTTGCCCTTGCAGTCACCCGAGATGCCTCCGCAGCGCCTACTGCCCGTCTTCCAGGACTTGGAGCGTCAGGCCCGCCCCTCCCCGCCCCTCGCCTCGCTCCGGCCAATGGCACAGCCCCACTACTCCCTTTCCGCCCCGCCCCCCAGGCTCTTCCCGCCCCTCCCCGCCTCTCGGCCAGCTCTGGCCAGTGGCATCACGTCACCTTGACGGACCCGCCCAGCCTCTGGCACACCCGGGAAGGTAGGGGAGGTGCCGAGGGGACTCGGGGAAGGTGTGGGGCATCGGCTGTGTGGGCTGTCCCGGGACCACCCCGAGGGCGAAGAAGGAAGCAGCCCCGACTGGGTCGGCAGGATCAAGCATGCGGGCCAAGGTCAGGAACCCTGCGGGAATAGACACTCGGGTTTCCAACAAAGGTCGCTGTGCAAGCCCCGCAATTCCTAGTGTGCCTGTCATGAGAGAGGAGGTTATCAGTAGAACCCGAACGATGTTAGCTTTTGCTCAAGGGCCACCCGTCTGTAGTTCGGCTGCAGGGTTGGCGTTGCCTCTCAGAGCTTCACCGCCTTTAAGAAATCAGATCCTCAGATGATGAAGAGGAGATAACTTCTCTGCCAGTTACCGCCTGCTGCAGGAGGATTTATCTGCGCGGGGGCAGAGTGAACGGAAGACCACGGCCTTTTGGGGAACTCGAATAGTTCAGTAATTCTGGGGTGTGGGGGTGGAAGGGATGGAGAAGGGGTTGACGAAAACAGTTCCGATTTCTGTTTCATACCACCATCCCAATCCTGACCTTGGGACTTCCCCTTCCCTCCCCCCAGCATGAATCATTTTACTTTCTTCTCAATCTGTGGCTCCTAATATTTTTAGAGTCATATGGCCAGTTTAGAATGTGATATGGACCTTTTAGAAAAATGCAGGTTCCCACACAGGCAAAAATCAGCCTGGGATTTGAGTCTATGAGCCTCTGGACCCCATTTGAGGGAGGCTGTACTAATCCTTGTTGTTAGGGCTGCTGGATATGGGGTAAAGAGATTGGGCTCTACCATCGACTTCCTGCATAACCTCCCCCTGTTGCAATGGTTCTGGGCCTCAGTTCCCCCATCTGTAAAACTGAGGGAGCTAAAGATGACCAGGCCAAGGATCTTTCAGCTCTGTCTTTGCATGATTTCATGAAGAGTAGCCCATCCTATGCCAATTCAGGACACCCCTGGGGTCAGGGACCTCCGTTCCTGCAGAGCCCAAAGGTCTGATCACCAAAGCTGAGGACAATAATTGGGTGCTTCAGAAGTAGTTTTTTTTTTTTTAAAAATCTTTTCAAACAGTAAGTAAAATTCAACGTAACCCTCAACCTCTGAGCATTCATTCATGCCCAATAGGATAAGTGGACAGAGCACCTAGGTAAAATACAATTTCCCTGGGGCTTTCCAGCACTTGAGAGTGCTGATCAAGCTGATGCTAACTTCAGGGCCAGGACTGGAGTGATGATTGGTTTTAAGGAACAGCTTGATGTGTCCCTCACTCCCACTGTGTGCCAGGCACTCTGTAGGGGCTTTACCGTGGGGATCCCACCCAATTCCTGCGACCTCCCTGGGAATGGTTGTTACTAACCACATTTTACATAGAACACAAGGGTCCATCCTCAAGGAGCTTCAGAAGGAGAATCACCTTTTCCCTCCGTGTTCAACAGCGCCGTCCGTATCTGGCCCCCAGATCACTTATGGTGGGTGTTGTGTAGACTCTTAGGTGCCAACCCAGTACCCACTCTCTGCTTTGGAAAAAAGAAAGAGGAGAAGAAAGGAAAAGAAAGGAAAATTCATGCAGCCACTATGGAGAACGGTAAGGAGATTTGTCAAAAAACTAAAAATAGAGTTGCCATATGATCCAGCAATCCCACTCCTTGGCATATCAAAAAGATACACGGACCCCAGTGTTCATAGCAGCAGCATTTACAATAGCCAAGACATGGAAACAGCCTAAACATCATTGACAGATGGATAGACAAAGAAGATGTGGTAGATACATACAATGGACTACTGGTCATAAAAAAGAATGAAATAATGCCATTTGCAGTTACATGGGTGGACCTAGAAATTATCATACTAAGAGATATAAATCAGAAAGAGAAAGGCAGATGTCCTATGATATCACTTATATGTAGAATCTGAACTGTGACACAAATGAACTTATTTGCTAAACAGAAACAGACCCACAGACGTAGAGAACAGGCTTGTGCTTGCCAAAGGGGAAGGGGGATAGAGGAGGGATAAATTGGGAGTTTGGGATTAGCAGCTACACAACTACTGTATCATGCATAAACATCAAGGTCCTGCTGTAGAGCACAGAGAACTATATCCAATATCCTGTGGTAAGCCGTAATGGAGAAGAATAAGAAAAAGCAATATGACTGAATCACGTTGCTATAAACCAGAAACTAACATGACATCGTGAATCAACAGTACTTCAAAAAAAGAGTTGAGAGGGAGACAGAGAGAGAAAGAGGGAGAGAGCAAGAGTGAGCAACTTGTTTGGAGCAGCAATGTGCCACTCCCTAGTAATGGGTCGTGACAATTTGTGTTTTTCATACTGTACTTACAGCTGAACAGTGTGCCATGAAATTAAGTTAGTATGTGATTTGACTAGTGTTTTAAAAATAGAAAGTATCAATGTATAGCACACATAGTCAAGAAAGTTGTGTCTTACAAAATTTTGTTTACCTTATGATTTATTTTGATGTATTAGGCTGTTCTATAAAATATATTTCTCACTGTGGGCCTCAGTAAAAAAAAGGTTGAAAGTTACTAAGTCAATCTCAACAATCTTTTACATAGTTTCCTCAGCTCCCTTTGAAGCTATAAGTGGTCATGTGACCCACTTTTGGGCTAAGAGATAGGGAAAACTGTGCTGGAGGGTGAAGACAGCTTTTGCTTTCGTGATAGAAGGAGCAGATAGATTCCTATTTTCCCTGCCCTTCTGTCTCAAATGTGGATAATGTGTAATGTCTGGAACATTGGCAACCATTTTGAGGTTATGATACAACATGCCCACATACTAAAGCTGGTGCAGCACAAAGATGAAAGGAGTCTGGGCCTTCAGCAACGTTACGGAGCTGCTGTGCAACGCCTTCACTGCCGTCTCTAGACTTCCAGGCGGATTCTTTTCTTTCTGAGCCACCAGGAAAGGCCCCCAGATAAACTACTATTTGTTTAAGCCCCAGGTTGGCAAGTCTTTTCTGTAAAGGGCCAGATATTCCATATTTTAGGCTTTGTGGGCTAAGTGATCTCTGTCACAACTACTTAATTCTGCTGTCGTGGTTTGGAAGTATCCATAGATAGCAGGCAAATCCAAGGACATTGGTGAAGTTCCAGTAAAACTGTTAACAAAACAGGAGGCAGGCCACATGTCGCCCCTGGGCTGTGGTTTGCTCGCTTTCCCTGGATGACTGTGCCCTTTTTATTGCCTCTCTGACCTCATCTCCTCCCACTTCCCCTCCCTCTCTCTGTTCTTCTTCCCACATACCAGGCCCACTCCCACCTCGTGGAGTTTGCCCTTGCTGTTCCCACAGCCTGGAAGGCTCTTCTCCCACATATCTGCAGGACTCGCTCCTTTGCCTCCTTCAGGTTTTACACACAGCTGCTCCTCTCTGCAGTCTTCCCTTGCCCACTGTGCAGAAGGCCAGTCCCTGGCCTGCACACACTACTCTCTGGCATGCTGTGCATTTCATGTCTTTATCAGGAGATCCTTGAGAGGGAGATCTTATCTGTTTCCTTAGATGCTAACTCTGCCTGGAATGTGAAGGTGTTTAATCAACATTTGGTGTAGGATTGATTTTTTTTTCCCTGACTGTCAAATTCAGGTAAGAAAACAGACATAAGGAGGCTCATTACCCCATCCAAGGGGACAGAGTGAGTAAAGTTGTAGAATCTGAGTCTGCCTCCTAATAGTCCTGATGGTCGTATTTGTGCCCCCAGGGAACAAGAGTAGAACAATATCTGCCTCTGTAGGGGGCGTCCCTGATGACTCAGTGGGTGAAGAAACTGAGCGACTA
Organism: Bubalus bubalis; assembly: GCF_019923935.1. NCBI lineage: Eukaryota > Metazoa > Chordata > Mammalia > Artiodactyla > Bovidae > Bubalus > Bubalus bubalis. The sequence continues at coordinate 163,766,213 of NC_059160.1, forward strand.
AGCATGTGCCTCTATTGGAAGATTGGGGCTCAGGGAAACAGGGGCCACAGAATTTTCTGGAAGACTTCTTCCCCCAGGGAATTATCCCAATAAAGGGGGCCTTTGGGAGTCAATAAGGAAATAGGGTATTATCCCGTTATCTTGGGCAGTCTCATTTTTTATAGCATTCCTGCTTCAGAAAATTGTTAGGAAAAAAGTTCTTTATTTTGTGAACAGTCCAGACTGACTTGTAAGATCCATAAAATGCCGAAGGGAAGCACTCATGACCCAACATTTTTAGCCAAGAAGGAGCCACAGAGAATAAACTTATGTTTGACTTGTAAGTGTGGAAACATAAAGGAGCCCAAGTCTGATCAAACACATGTGATTTCTTGCATCAGATAAGGCTGCTCCTGGGGCAGTGCACTCTGCTTGGCTTTCCTTGAAGCTTCTTGGCACCATTCCAAGAAGGCGGAGAAATTAGAGGCGAGTCAATTTAGATTTAGAAGGCAATGGCACCCCACTCCAGTACTCTTGCCTGGAAAATCCCATGGATGGAGGAGCCTGGTAGGCTGCAGTCCATGGGGTTTCTAAGAGTCGGACACGCCTGAGCGACTTCACTTTCACTTTTCACTTTCATGCATTGGAGGAAGAAATGGCAACCCACTCCAGTGTTCTTGCCTGGAGAATCCCAGGGACGGCAGGGCCTGGTGGGCTGCCGTCTATGGGGTCGCACAGAGTCGGACACAACTGAAGCGACTTAGCAGCAGCAGCAGCAGAAATTTAGATTTCTCTGAGTCTTGAAAGAAAATAGACATATATTTTAACATAAATAATATTAACAATGAAGATGATTGTCAAGGCCATTCTTTTTAAAACAGTAAAGTGGAGTTTGAATTAAAATTACTGGGTAATTTCCTAAGGCTTTTTGTGGGTGACTTTGTATGATTTTTCCCTTTTATGTTCTCTGACAGAAGATTCTGGACAAGTGAGTTTTTAAAGCAAGTTTTCAAAAATTCTGCAGATTTTGAATGCATATCTTTGGAAAACAACTGGATGATTGTACTTGATTGAGATCAGTGAGATCTAGTTTCAAGTAGTTTTTCTTTACTTTAGTGGGTTCTGTTTCATTGCACCCATTAGCAGGAAGATTCCGCTTACAGAATACTTCTTGTAGTGTTCCCTTGGTGGAATCCTTGAGTAGCAAGGTCATCCCCTTGTGTGATCTTAATGTGCAGCAGGGTTTGCCAGTTTTTAGACAATGTCTCAGATAATTTGTATACCATCTACGTTTCTTTCCTATATGAAATAGTTTTCATTAACTCTATTTGTTAGCATATAAATAATAACTTCAGGTTAATATATGGAACTCTGCAACCCATTCCAGAGGCAGGCTGAGAATGAGAATTTATTCTACAGATGGACGTAAATTTCAATGATGTTTGCCATATAAGAGCCTTCTTTCTCCTTAAATGGGCACACACACTTAACATATTATCTGTCCTTTTAAGTTAGGCTTTGGAAAAACATCCCATGCTGCAGATCTAGTAAGTGCTAGGCACTGGGTTTCTTAGGAGGATAAGAGTTTGCTTTAAAAGGTGATATATTAATTGCTCAAGATTGCTGCTGAAATTTCCTTTGGGGAAAAATAACTGCTTAGCTCAAGCCCTTTCTCCACTTGGCCCCAAGAAGAGGATGTAAATGTACCCAGAACCGCTCGAGAAACATATGTGAGGACAAGGATGGCATGAACATCTCTAGGCAGAGAGCATACTCAGGTCTGGTTGGCTGATCAGTTAAGACGTTTCTCTTCACACTCTCCTCCCTCTCTTCCTGACACTGGACAGGCGGACTTTTTTTTTTTTTTTTTGGGTTCATCCAACAGTACAAATCAGAAAGTTAGGGAAGGGACATCTCTCCACGTGTCCTTGGATTCTCCCTGCCTCCCCATGTCTCCCCCAGACCTGTGTCACCTCCCCACTCACCCACATCTCATATGTTCTTCCACTGTCTATGTGCCTCTGGAGGATGCTGACAATATGGGGTTGCTAGAAAGTTGATTATTATGAATGGATATTGTAATGATCAGGAGTTAATAAGATCTTAACAATAGGATGAAAATAACTTGCAAAGCAAAACTCCTGGACAAACTGCATTTTCATTGTAACTATAATTTTAATAATAAAAATGACTTGAAGTTGTTTAATATTTTGATTCATTTAACAAAAAGCAAGACTGTTTACTGAACACAATGGCTGGACATGACAGAGTATAAGGGCAGGAGGATTTACGGGACAATGCGTTTCAAAGGAGAATGTCTTAATTAAGGATTTCCCTCCACAGAAAGTCTGTGTTGCTTGGGAGCCAGAATCTCTATGAATAACAAAATACTGACTGATCCTCAAGGCTGAGAACTAAGGAGTGTCAGGACCTTCCCTCAAGCCAGGATATTAAGCAGCCAAAGGAAGCCGAGATCTTCCAGATGAAAAATAAAGCATTTGACAAACAAGGGCCATTTGTCCAGCTCCTGGGCTGTGAATTTCAAAGTGATCCTCCTCAGGCACTTTGGGGAGACTCCCGGGCATGGAGAATGTGGCTGCTACTGTGTCTGGAGGGAAGAGTGGCCTCGGCTACCTTGTCTTCTAAGCATGCAGCTTCCCAAGGAATGGAAAACATCCCCAGCGGGGAAGGGGCAAGTTGGCCAGACTTGACCTGTTAACCCTGGGTTTAAAAAGATGTTTCAGCTGAATTGACCTTACCTCTGAACCTGCTATCAAAGCCACCTCTGTCTCGCCCCTGGTGTGCAGAGCTGCCCATCCCCAAGCTTCCTTCTCAAACTTTGTAAACTAAGGACCTGACTGTTTAAGAAAGGATGTGTGTGTGTGAGTTGCTCACTCGTGTCGACTCTTTGCGACCCCATGGACAGTAGCCCCCAGATACTAGAGTGGGTTGCCATTCCGTTCTGCAGAGGATCTTCCTGACCCAGAGATGGAACCCATGTCTCCTGCATTGCAGGCAGATTCTTTATCGCCTGAGCTACCAGGGAAGCCTCAAGATTGAATGAGACCCAACCGCATTATAGAGGGAAATATGCTTTACTCAAAGTCTACTGATGTAAACGTTAATCACATCTTAAAAAAAAATACCTTCACAGCAGCATCTAGACTGGTGTTTGATCAGACAGCTGGGCACCATGGCTTAGCCAAGCGGACACAGAAAATGAATCATGCCCCTCTCAGAACAGGCTCCGTGGCCGGGTGCAGCCTGATGCTCGGAATTTCAAGATACTCTGAAATATGGCAGTGCCTCCTTTCCCAGCAATTCCCCATTTTACTGTGCCTCTATAATCTGGGGCAATTTTTGAGGAACTTTTGCCTCTCCATTGGTCTACTGAGTCTAACTGAGGAGTTGGCTAGATAGTAAATATTTTCTCATTTGTGGCCTGTGCCATCTCTTGCCACTTCTCAAGCAGTAGCAGTCACAGATGACCTGTAAATGGATGGTATGGCTGTGTTCTGATAAAACTTTATTTACCAAAACAGGATGAGGGCCCAATTTGGTCCATGAGTAAAGAGAGAGGTGGGGTTGATATAGAACATTTTCTTTATGCAAAACCTAGCAAAGGGTGTCGGCAAGTTACACTCTAGCATGGGAAGTTTTCATCTGTAAGGAAGAAAAAACCTAAACAAAGGGGATTTCATTATCTTACACAGTAAAAAGCCCCAGGGATGGGGGGTTCCATTGTTGTTTAAGTTGGGGTCTCAGAGACCTTTTCAAAGACCCAGGTTCTTTCCATCTCTGCACTCGCCCTCACACTTTTAGTTCCCCCTTACACTTGGAAATGGTTCTTATATTTCTCAGCAGTCATGACCACATTGAATGGAAGGAGAGGAAGGGTGTGATCGCTTGAGGCTCGTGTGAGTAGCAAGGAAACCTTTTGGAGAAAGTATTGGGCCACCCCTGCCACCTCTCACTTCTCATTGTCCAGGAGTGGGATATGGGTGCCCTGCAGAGGACGGATCCAGGTGACTGGACCCAAGTGACCCAGCATATGACTGGCAGAGGGGAGGAAGGTAGATCAGCTGTGAAAACTCAGGCTCTACCAGCAAGCGAGGGATCAACAGTGCCCCTGGAAAGAAGCCCATCCATGCCTGCGGTAACTGCACAGTCATGGCAGACAAGGAGAGCCCATTGTGGGGGCAAAGTCACTGCACTGGGGTGAGTGAACTGGATCTGAACTGAGAGGGGAGGACAACAGCTGGAGAGAAGTTGAGGAGAGCAGTGTCCACTGTGGAGCACCCAGGAGGTTGGGAGGAAGCTCTCAGTAATGGGGAAAGGACCCTGGCTAAAGAAAAGTGGCCTGGCTGCGAGCACAGGGGGCTGCCTAAACCTAAGAAATGGGAAGAGTGGCCATGGGGTCCTGAGGCCGGAAAGACTCCCACCAGCAACTGGGGGTCTTTGGCCATGGGCTCAGGGCTCAAGGGAATAAAGAGGCCTTTGGTAGGCGGTGCTGGTTGGCTTCGCTCTGCTAACTGTTTTTATAAACCCTAGAGACTGGAACACAGCAAGTTCAGTTCAGTCACTCAGTCATGTCTGACTCTTTGCAAGCCCGTGGACTGAAGCATGCCAGGCCTCCCTGTCCATCACCAACTCCTGGAGCTTACTCAAACTCATGACCATAGAGTCGGTGATGCCATCCAACCATCTCATCCTCTGTCGTCCCCTTCTCCTCCTGCCTTCAATCTTTTCCAGCATCAGGGTCTTTTCCAATAACTCAGTTCTTCACATCAGGTGGCCAGAGTATTGGAGTTTCAGCTTCAGCATCAGTCCTTTCAATGAATATTCAGGACTGATTTCCTTTAGGGTCGACTGGTTGGACCTCCTTGCAGTCCAAGGGACTCTCAAGAGTCTTCTCCAACACTACAGTTCAAAGCATCAATTCTTTGGTGCTCAGCTTTCTTTATAGTCCAACTCTCACATCCATACATGACTACTGGAAAAACCATAGCTTTGACTAGATGGAACTTTGTTGGCAAAGTAATGTCTCTTCTTTTTAATATGCTGTCTAGGTTGGTCATAACTTTCCTTCCAATGAGCAAGCGTCTTTTAATTTCATGGCTCCAGTCACCATCTGCAGTGATTTTGGAGCCCAAGAAAATAAAGTCTCTCACTATTTCCATTGTTTCCCCATCTATTTGCCATGAAGTGATGGGACTGGATGCCATGATCTTAGTTTTCTGAATGTTGAGTTTTAAGCCAACTTTTTCACTCTCCTCTTTCACTTTCATCAAGAGGCTCTTTAGTTCTTCTTCACTTTCTGCCATAAGGGTGGTGTCATCTGTGTATCTGAGGTTATTGATATTTCTCCTGGCAATCTTGATTCCAGCTTGTGCTTCATCCAGCCCAGCATTTCTCATGACGTACTCTGCTGCTGCTAAGTCACGTCAGTCATGTCCGACTCTGTTCGAAGGCAGCCCACCAGGCTCCCATCCCTGGGATTTTCCAGGCAAGAATACTGGAGTGGGTTGCCATTTCCTTCTTCAGGGCATGAAAGTGAAAAGTGAAAGTGAAGTCGCTCAGTCGTGTCCTACTCTTTGCGACCCCATGGACTGTAGCCTACCAGGCTCCTCCATCCATGAGATTTCCCAGGCAAGAATACTGGAGTGGGTTGCCACTGCCTTCTCCGAATGTACTCTGCATATAAGTTAAATAAGCAGGGGGATAATGTACAGCCTTGATATACTCCTTTTCCAGTTTGGAACCAGTCTATTGTTCCATGTCCAGTTCTAACTGTTGCTTCTTGACCTGCATACAGATTTCTCAGGAGGCAGGTCAGGTGGTCTGTTATTCCCACCTCTTTAAGAATTTCCCACAGTTTGTTATGATCCACACAAAGGCTTTGACATAGTCAATAAAACAAAAGTAGATGTTTTTCTGGAACTCTCTTGCTTTTTGGATGATCCAGTGGATGTTGGCAATTTGATTTCTGGTTCCTCTACCTTTTCTAAATCCAACTTGAATATCTGGAAGTTCATGGTTCATGTACTGTTGAAGCCTGGCTTAGAGAATTTTGAGCATTACTTTGCTAGCGTGTGAGATGAGTGCAATTGTGTGGTAGTTTGAGCATCCTTTGGGAACACAGCAAGCTGGAGCAGAAGGAGACCTGAGTCTCTGGAAGGAAACCAGAGCATAGCCTGGGGATTGATGAATCTAAGTGTCAGAGAGCTGTTTACTTAGCTACTGCTTACTTACTTACCTACTGCATGGAGCAGGGAAGACCCTGCTGAGGCTGCGATTCTGTCCTGAGCTTGAAGGCAGGCCATGTGGGAGGGCTTGGCACAGCTCCCAGGCTCTGCTCAGGCCAATCAGCCACCAGGGAAAATCTCAAAGGTGCCAGGCCTCTGGCAGGGTGAGTAACTCAGCACTGCTTGAGCCTCGAGCAGGAGTCAGGCTTTGCTCAGGCTGTGCGTTGAGGTGGGAGGGTTTAGTGCTCGGTATAGAAACTGCTCCTGGGCATGCAAACACTGGTGGAAAATGCTGTAAACACAGGCAAGGCCTCAGTGGGGAGCTGGTCTTCTGCCTCTCCCCACCCAAACTCCCTAAACTTCCCTTATCCCTCCCCGTTCCTTTCCTCCTCTCAATACACCCCTCAGAAAAATGAGTCTCAGAGGACTTAGATGGAAAGGACCTTAGGGTTTTCTGGATAACACCCTTCTCATTCAAAACACAGGGGAGACAGGTCCAGAGGATGGGGCAAGGTCAAGGTCATGGGCTGATGAGGTCTGTGGCCAATCTAAGACTTTGTTCTCCTGATGGCTTGAAGAACTTCAGCTCTGGAGCCTACGATGAATACTGGCTCGACTGCTTTTTAGCTGTGAGCCAGGGTTTGTGTTCAGTCACTCAGTTGTGCCCGACTCTTTGGGACCCTATGGACTGAAGCACACCAGGCTTCCCTGTCCTTCAGCACCTCCTGAGCCAGTGTGCAAGTCACTAAATTCTCTGTGCTATGATTTCCCTTTTGTAATGTGTAATTGTAGAGACCCTGCCTCATAGGCTTCAAGAATTAGAGAAGACGGACTTGCAGAATGTTGACTGCCCTGCACACACTCAGGCCTCACTTCTACCCATTGCTGTTGCCTTGGTGACAGGGCTCTTTGCCTTGAGCTCTTTCTACTGCACAAAAACCTTCTTTGTTGTGTATGGAGGACGTATCTTCTAGCTTCCGATTCTGATGAACTTTGCCCTGCTTCTCCTGTCCCAGAAGAGACAATGATGTACCTGGTAATACGCTAGTGCTTTTGAAGCTCAACATGAATCTTCCTTCCTAGGTCTCCCTCTGAATTCATCTCTCATGGAATATTGTCTGCAGTTTCATTATAATGCTTATATCCGCCTCATGTCAGCCACACATCCATCTATGGGATGAGACAGTAAGCCGGACTCATCCCTTTAGCCCAGCACTTCTCATGGTGGAGCTTAATGGATATTTGTTCCTTAAATGGCCTCTTGTCCCTAGCAACCTGATCTCTAAGTTTATACTGGTGCTGCTGGCCAAAAAGAAAGATGTAGTTCACATTGAGGAGGGGAACCCGAGACCTGGGACCTATTAACGTCTCACTGGGTCTCCTGGAAACTGAAGCAATCGTGGGCTCGTGGCAGCCTCAGCCCCACTCTGGACGGCATGCAGCCTCAGTCTGAGGCAGTTGTTTAGGGACAAATGAATCATCACAGGCTTTGCCTATTTACTTTACTTGTCATCTTCTCTTTAAAGGGGAATTTGATTTGAGACTCGCAAAGGCTTTCAATATCCATTAGTTAGTAAACATTTCATTGGATGGGCTCTTGCACCTGCTTCAGTACATGTCAGAGCATGTCCGCAGTTCCAACACTCCCACTGCCCCAGATCTCCATTCTCTATCTTCAGAGACTCTATGAATTTCCCAGAAGATCTAGCTTTTTTAAAAAACAAACAAACCACACAGCCTATCTTTAGACTCAGTATTGGATTTTCCTTGGACTCGCTTTGAAGTCTGGGCAAATACCCTTTGTTAATGTGCCCAGCTGGGCATTGCTGAGGCTTGGAGCTGGGAGAAACTTTACAGATGACCTCATTTCTCAGCAGAGCCCAGTGGGACCATACTCCTGGCTTCCTGGAAGCTTCCTTTTATAAAGGCTGTTTTCACTTTTGTCATAATATGAAACTCACAGCATAATGTTCCCCTTAAATGAAACTTGGCTTCTCAGAAATCCACTTCCCTCTTGTGCAAAGGTCTTTACTAATCAATTCTTTCTTCTTCTCCAAACAATGAGAAAATAACCAGCCAGACAAATCCCACAGGAGCAGCCCTCATCCAGCCAATGGGGACACTACTTCTTTGTCTCCCAGGAATGTTAGTTTTTCCTCCCCTCTCCAAGTGGCCAAACAGCTGGGTCTCCATTGACAGGGCAGCAGCTCAAATCTCCAGCTGACTTCTGGGCTTTGAGGGGAAGAGGCAGGCTGGATGACTGGCCAGTTTGCAGAGAGAGGCTGACATTCTGTGCAGGCGGTGGATGGTGCAACGTGCTCTCCCATTTGAACACACCAAATAGTACATTTCCTTTGAGAGAACAGTAAGGTGTGGATGGGGCAGAACTCCAGAAAAAGAGGCTCACGTCTGCTCCTGGGACATATATGTCATGGCAGGGTTTGGACTGCACGCTGAGCTGAAAGGGGTAGGTGGGGCTTTGAGACAGTAACACGACGCCTGCAGAAAGACAGCTACATTTCAGCAAAGCTGACCAGGGAGCCAGCAAAAGGTTCCAGAATGGTCATAGGCACGCGTGTTCTAAAAGAGGAGCATTCAGAGGCTGGAGGCTGGTGTTTGCTAAGTCCCTGCCAGCAACCAGGAACTTTACCTCATTTAAATCCTTATATTTAACTCTCAAGCAGTTCTTAGAGGTAGGTACTCTTATTATTTCCCTTTTCCAAATGGGGAAATGGAGGTTCAGAGGGATTCCATGAGCTCCGCCCACATGGGGGCGAGGAGAGGAGCAGAGGTAGGGCTCCAGACTACACCTCGTGCACCGATGGCCAGCGTCCTCCCCACACACGCGTGTCTTCATGGCTGCGCCACAAGCAATTAGGAACAGGACTCAGGGACTGGCAGCATAAGGATCTCGGGGGACACTCTCCCTACAAACCAACTATTTAGCTGGGGGAAATTAAAAGTATCAATTATTTAAGATCTCTGGAAATTGTCCTAAGGGCATATAGCAAATGGAGAAATATTCATTCAAGAAAATCTATTAAATCCTGGTGAGAACAGAGAGGGTGTGTGGCATTTGAACCATGACCCATTGGCTTACTCCCTCTCAGCTCTCTCTCTTGGAAATTACTCCAGGTACCTGTAGTCCACTCTGGGCAAGGATGGCTGATAACACAGGGGAGCCCTCTCCCTCCAATTCTCACTTTACATTACAGTTTTCCCTCAAGCATTTGATAAATCCACTAACCTTTCATGATAAAATCATTCAACAACTTGGAAATAGAAGGAAACTTCTTCAACCTTGTAAAGACATCTAAAAAAAACTGAATTAACATCATACTCGATGGTGAAAGATTGCTTTCTCTACGACTCAGGAACAAGATAAAGATGTCTGCTTTTACCCTAGTCAATGTTGTACCGGTGGTGGTAGCTAGGAGAATCAGGCGAGAAAGAGAAAAGGCTTCAAAAGACACTTCAAGAAAGAGAAAAGGCAATCCGCAGAGTAGGAGAAAATATTTGACATTTCATACCTGATAAAAGTCTAGTATCCATAAAATATTAAAAGCTCGTTTCTTACAATTCAAAATAAAAAGACAAATAGTCCAGTTAAAAAACGGGCAAACCATTTGGGTGGGTGTTTCTCAAAGAAGGTACAGAAATGGTCAATAATTACATGGAAACTTGCCCCAAGCCACTAGGCATTAAGTAAATGCATATCAAAACCATAATTAATGAATGACTATAATAAAAGAAATCAGACAATAACAAATGTAGGTGAGAATATGGAGAAATCAGAACCCTCATACACTGTTGATGGGAGGGTAAAGTGATGCAGCCCCTTTGCAAGAGAGTATGGCGGTTTCTCAAGATGTTAAACATCGATTTACCACTTAACGAAGCAATTCCACAGCTAGGTATGTATCAGGGAAATGAAAATACATGCTCACCCTAAAACTTGTACCTGAGGGTGTTCACAGCAGCGTTATTCATAATAGGCACACAATGGAAACAACGCAAAAGCCCATCAAGAGATGAGTGCAAGCTGAACCTCCATATAAGAGCGTTCAGCCATGGAAGGAATAGAGTGGAACACGTGTTACGACACGGACGAACCTTGCGAACACTATGCTAAGTGACTAAGGCTAGTCACAAAGGACCACATAGCATATGATTCTGTTTGCATGGAATGTCCAAAATAGGAAAACCTAAAAAGACAGAAAGTAGATTGTGGTTGCTTAGGGTAGGAGTGGAGTAGGGTGGGGAATAATTGCTAACGAGTAACAGACATTTTGTAGGGGTGATGAAAATGCATTATCTTAGTTTGTAGTAAACCCGATTATGAATATAACAGAGAACATTCAATTATACACTTTGGTGAATTGTATGGTACTTGAACTATATCTCAATAAACATATTTTAAAAATTAAAAAATAATCCTTTAGTACTGATGGGGGAGAGACTAGAATACTAGGTCACCCCCCACCCCCACCGACCCCAGAGCTTGGCTCCTCATTACTGGGGGTCTGCTTTGACTCTCTGCTGAAGCTGGAGTGTGGTGTCTGCACCCTCTCCAGGCTCAAGCCCTGGAACCTGGAGCTGTGACCTGCATTGGCCTTGCCCTGGAGACAAGCCTTGTTGATGTTCTCTCACTGTGAGGCCCCACAGCAACAAGCACTCACACTGACTTGGGTGATATGTAATCTGAAAAAGCACTTTCCCCATCTTTCTTGGAAGACTCTGCACCTATTCTGAGAGAAGTGCTGTTATTCCTACTTAATAGGGGAACCTGGAACCAGACAGGTGAAGAGCTTGGCGGAGGTCAGTCAATGTGTTAAGGGCAGATTTAAGAACCACCCCCATCCCACTCCCCAGCTCAGCCCAGTGCTCCACTTCCAACAGTTGGTAGACCTCTACGCTACGTCTGCTCTGCCTTCTGCTGAGAAAGTGGGGCAGGCTACCGCAAGGTCAGCCCTTCTAGTCTTTGTCTCTTAGTGAGATGGAAGTCAGGACATCTTCATAAGGACGGCAGTAGATAAGGATGCGGTTTAGTGTTTTAGACAGAGAATCAAATGGAGACGTGGTGATTGCCTGCTTTTGAGGAAGGTGCTTCTTTCTTGCCTGGTCCGTGGACAGAGATGAGGGCTCTGGTCTATTGAATGACCTCATCCAAGCCTGTTTTGGAGGGTGGGGTGGGGTCAGCAAGAAGAGTGTTGAAGAACTTTACCCTGTTAACCTAGGTAAGCTCGTAGTCACTTAAGCCCCTAATGCTCCATTCCCAGCAGATTCCCTTCACTGACAGCAGGCACCAGGAAGCCTTAGTGTGCTAGTGTTTAGTCGCTCAGTCACGTCTGACTCTTTGCAACCCCATGGACTGTAGCCTGCTAGGCTCCTCTGTTCGTGGAATTCTCCAGGCAAGAATACTGAAGTGGGTAGCCATTCCCTTCTCCAGGGGATCTTCCTGACCCAGAGATCAAATCCAGGTGTCCTGCATTGCACACAGATTCTTTACTCTCTGAATCACCAGGGAAGCCCACCAGGAAACCTAGAGGTTTCAGAATATCACCCAGAACTCCCAGTGCCCACCTCACAGACAATGCCATAGCAGACGTTTATTAAACATCTCTTAATAAACTGAGGGGTCTGAAGGCTCTGAGATTGTGCTTCCCAGCCGCTTACTGAGACCGAGTCATCAATCTAGCTCAGCTGACTTGGGCTGGGAAGGGGGCAGGAGCGTCGTGTTCCCTAGAGGCCTGTGCAGTGAGGGTGTCTCTGCCCATCACCTCCGCCCCCGCCCCCCATGACAGGTGGGGACCTTAACTCCTTCCCACTTGGGCCCCTGGGTGCACAGCAGGCCAGCCTGAGAACCCTGGCCCATTACGAATCCAGCACAATCCCTGCCTACACATACCCACGATACATATTACTCATTCTCCCCGGACAGTGACTCCTGAAGTTCCTCCTCGGTGGCGGCTAAAGAAACAACTCTGCAGCCTCCACCTTTGAGGGATCATGAGAGTATCCTTTCTCACTTGGTTTTACAGAAGAACTATTCCCCTCCCCACCCCGGAAGGAGTCTGCTTGTTTGGGACACTTGCTGCGTTTAGGCACCACACTGATGCCAGCTTCTGGTTGGCTATTTCCGTACATTTGTGAAATAACTTGTAGGGAATGTGGAAAAGTGTACAAGAATAAGCACATGTTTCTTACCTAAACCTCAAAGCAGGTGCTCTAAGGTTTATTCTGCAGAAGCCTAGTGTTTGCTCACACACACGAATGGGGAAGCATTATAATGTAATTGCTCATTAATTAAGATTGTTTATGAAGAATAACACGTCTGTTCTGCTTTGCAACCACCTGAAGGACCACAGAACACTTTTTAGAAATATATATTGCAGTTTCCTTAACTGAATATTTGATTCAATTTTATTTGTGCATTCTGGGTTGACTGTCATTTCCGTGGCCCTGTGGTGCAGAGCTGGGCTGTTGCCTGCCCACTCCCCTATCCTCCCTCTTTCCCCTGCTCTTCCTTCCTTCTCTCCCATTTTGAACAAGCATACATTTCTCACCTCTTCTGCTACCAATCACCAAGCAGGCCAGAGCCGTGTCTCCAAGCTGTGTGAGTCTGCAAGACACCACCCGTGTGGCCCCTGCACACAGCAGGCTCTTTGTCCTGTATGTTGGCATTCATGGCTGAAGATTGTCGGCTCACAGTCTCTTTTAGTTTACATCATCTGCTTGGAATCTTGAGAACCCATGTGGTGGGGATACGGGGAGCCCTCAGCGATGCTTCTGGAATGAGCATGGTCCTCCCAGCCCAGCTCTCCCTGCGGTGAGCACAGAGCTGCCTTGTCTCCCTGAGTGGCTCTGTGGCTTCCGCTGCCGGGTACCAGCACTGGGGCACGCAGAGAATGCGGCCTACTGCTCGGCGCTGCTCCCACCCTGGGGCTTTGCCAGCTTGCCTTCCTTCCCCGCTTCCCATCCTGAACGCTCTCAGTTGGAGTTCGGGACCACGGCAGTCGTCAGCACCTGCCTTTGAGATGCATGAGCTGCCAGAGCACTGCTGGGCCTGCAGAGCTGAGGTGTGCCATCAGAGAGGAGCTGGGCCATGCCGGTGTAGAGTGTAGGATCCGGTGTCAGGAGCCAAAGAAGCCCCAGGACGTCTGGGCTGATGCCTTGTGTGAGGTGGGAGCGATGCTGTCCTTCAGGGAAGCACCCGGACTTCTCCGGCCTGGGTCCAGGAGGGAGGAACCCGTGAGGGCTGGAGGCAGCGTGCGCATCATCTGTGCTGCCCCCACAGTCTCCACAGGACCTGTCCTGCTGCCCAGTGGCCCCAGAGGCCCAGCCACCATGAGGATGTCTGGTAACCCCTGAAGAGCTGACCCGTGAAGACTCTGAGCTCCCCCGAGGGGCCCTGGACACCAGGAAATTCCTGGCAGGACCATCTATCTATGCAGACTCCTTGCTGAGCATCCCCCAGCCTGGAAAGAGCAGCTCAGAAGAGGTCGGGGCTCGTGAGGGCAGAAAGGAAGAGTGGGGTCTCGGGGGGCGGGATGATGGGGGTGGTGTCAGAGGTGGTCTCCTCCGGCTCGCTGTCCCCATCGTCCAGGCCTTCTGCCAGGGCGGGGCTGATTCTCACCACGCTGTCCTCAAACTGCACCTGCTTCTTGGCTAGCGAGCCAGCTGGCTCCAGAGGCAGCTCCGTCGGTGTGTCCGGGCGCTGGAGGGCACTGGGCTTCCTTGTCCCCTTCAGGATGCTCTTCATGTGGATGAAGAGGGAGCCAGGTCCCTCCTTGAGGGCTCCGTGGAAGGTGTAGGTCTGCTCGGTGTCCCCAGAGCCGGTGGTGCTCACCACGCTGCTGGAGGGGTCTGTGTACTGCTCAGGGGGGGCCAGCACCTCTGCTGCAGGTTTGCTCTTTTTCCGCTTGCTCAGCAGGAAGTAGGCCAGACCGGTGATGATGAGCATAGAGCCTGGGAGAGATCTGGGAGGTCAGGATGCTGGACACATCCTTGAGAAAAGCCAGATGCCTACCATCCCTGCGCAGGTGGCCTGCGAAGCCACATTTAAGCCCCCAGAGCTCCAGCCCACACGCCTAACTTGTCCTCACACACCCACATCAGACCCTGTGGCAGGCTGCTGCCTGGCCAGCGGGGGATGTCAGTGGGGCCAGTCTGTGCTGGGGTCTTCACCGCGACCATTAGCCAGGAGGCCCTGTGCCTGAGGCCCTCTTCGTGCAGGAAGTGGATCCTTGTGCTGTTCCTGCCTGTCCTCCCTGCACTGTGCTCAGCCTCCCTCTCAGGGATGGCTTGCTGTGTCTGGACCTGCAATGCCTTCAGCAACCTGGACTCTAGGTTGGATCAGAGCTGCCTTCTATTCCCAGGAGTGGGGACAACCTCCTTTACTACCACCTGCCTCCAGTAAACACGGGATGTTGCAATGCCCTTTGGGTGCAGCTGGCAGTGTTCCCTGGCCCCTCACGCAGCCTCCAGGCCAGAGGCCCCCTGTCTCCTGCTGGGAGCCCCTCCGTGTCCAGAGGAAGGCGTGAAGGTGGCTCTCCTGCCTGCCAGGGCTGGAGCCCCCTGTGTATCTCACCCTCTCTAAAGGTAGGAGGTTGTGGCTCACTCTGACCCTGGCAGTGCTGGGTCTGACTCTACTGAAGGCTGCCTGGAGTGGCCCTGAGAGGAGGCTCTGCCTTTGAACCTCGTTTCCAAAGGGGTTCAAATGCCAGGAATTTTAGATGGCATTTTAGATGGGTATTGAGGAGGGGTGCAGTTTTCACAGCTAGGGAGGAGAGAGAAGTGTCCCAGCAGAAAAAGTCATCACTGAAACCTAGGAGGTAGAAGCATCCATTTCTGGCTTCTGAGGTCAGAAACCTGGGCTGGCTAGCAGGATGAGTAGAGGGATAAGAAGAGGGGTTTGAGGGCCTTTGGGGGCCCCATTTAGTGTGCCTTTCAAACCAGGCTGAGGAGTTTGGACCTGAATGGGTAGGGGCTAAGGAGACACAAGGGTTTGGATGGAGAAGTGATCATCTCGCTCCCTCTGAAAGCTCAGATCACACACAGGAATTGGAGAAAAGGTCAGTTCGCTTTTGTGGGTATAACCTCTGGACATTTACAGGAAAAATGCGTTTCCTGGGATGTTCCTGCCTCTTGATCAGTCCCTCATCCCTGCGATCTGTGCCAGGAAGAGGCCAGGGGGGCCCTAAGCCAGCATCACGGGAGGCGCATAAGAGGGGCTTCAGACCCTCCTGCTCAGAGCCTCCCCTCGGCCGGAGTCTGCCTGCCTCCACTACCTCCTGGAACTCCTACCTGGGATGGTCACATGCCAGACCAGGACAGGGTGGAGGAAGCAGGCCACCGAGAGCAGCATGTAGGCCAGGAACCTCTGGAAGCAGCCCAGCCAGCGGGCCTTCTCTCTTGCTCTGTAGGCCAGGGACCCTGGTTGACACCTGCGGGGAGGAAGTCCAGGATTGGCAGGAAGTAGGGAGGTGCCGGAAAAGTCCCCGCAATGTAAAAAGCCCTCAGAGTCTGGGATTGGGTTCCATTATGGCAGTGTTCTCTGCAGCGGCCCCTGGTTGAAGTCCTCCCGAGAGGTGAACTCCTCACTGTGGCTTTCAGTTAGGGGGCCTTGCCTGAGCCTCCAGAGGGCCTCCAGCAGTTTTTCTGAAAGGCTGTGCAGCCACAGCTGTCTGGTCTAGCGGGAGGAAGGCAATGCTCTCAGGAGGCTGCAAAGGCGGTTGGAAGAGAGTAGGAGACTCAGGGGCACCTTGTGAAGTCCCCAGTGTGGTGGGGAAGGCGTGCAGCCCAGCGGACCCCTGGCTGGGACAGTTGGAGGGCTGTGCGTTGTACCCGACACATGGGCGACGGGGCTGGAATCCAGCTGCACCCTGCTCAAAGGGGCCTTGCCTGGACATGAGGTGGCATCGGCCTGGAGGGGCTTCTCTGTTAACTGGCAGCAAGGACCACATGTGGGCCTGGTGGTCTGATGCTGCGCAGGTTTCCTTGAGGATGCTCCCTCCAAGTTGCAAAGGAAGTTAGTGTTTGCATTTAGTTCCACCTCCTTCACCCTCTGACGTGGCCTGAAGCCCGGCGTTGCACACAGCCCAGGCCTGCATGGTGTGGCTGGGTTGTGTGGGGCCAGAGCCTTCTGCCGTGGTCCATTGGTGCCCCCTGGTGGTCATTATTTTGTTACGAACCCAGGGTGGGAATGAAGAAGTCCAGAGAGGGTAACATGCCCCTTTAGGGTGAGGGCAGCACCCTCCCCTGCCCTGAGAAGCTGCAAGGGTGCCTTAGCAGTGGTGTTCCGCAGAAATGGGGGAAGACTTCTGCCTCAGGGCTAGTGCCCCTGGGAGGCAGCCAGTGGCCTTGCAAGATGCAGGACAGCTGGATTTGAAGTCTGACTCTTCATGCTGACTGCCTGGAGAACCAACCGTGTAGGTTCTGGGAATGTGGTCCAGCACTCGTCCTCGGCCACGCTGACGACAGCCTCTGTGAGCTGAGCACGAGTGGGCGGAGGGACAGCCTCTGTGGCCGTGCGGCCTCCCCAGACCCTGCCAGCTCTGCAGTCCTGCCCACAAATGGGCCTGGAGGCCAAGGTCCGGACTCGTCCCTGCATCCTGGCAGGAGGCAGAGTCAGTTCTCAAACCCAGCTCTGCGTGCTGCAAGCTGGCCTTCTGTGGGGTTCTACCCCCTGGTGGCTGGCTCAGATGGCAGGTATGGTGACCGGGTGTTTCCGGAGGATGAGGATGACGCTGCAAGTGGACTCTGAGTGGGGTCAGCCCCTGATGGATGTGTCAGTCCACTCCCTGGTTGGGGGAAGGGTAAAGGGGGCCGCTGAGCCCCATGAGCCTGAGCCCAAGTCTGGGCTGGGGCTCATTGCAGGGCCGGCAGGGAACCATCCCCTGCTGCTCCGGGAGCAGAACAGTTCGCAGATGTGTGCTCATGGGTGGAGGCCTCTGGGGTGTTTGGGACGGGGGGTGTTGGGGAAGCTCCAGGGGCTACTTACTGGAAGCAGACGGACAGCAGCTGGGCCACAAAGTAGGCCCCTTCGCTCACGGAGACAGCGGCTCCTGTAAAGCTGTGTGGAGACGGGTGAGGGAGGCCAGACACACTCTTCACATTCCTTGGGAGTTTCCTCACAGCGCCCTGGCCTCCTGGGCTTCTGTGCATAGCTGAACAACTGACTGGGAGTTTCTTGACCGAATCCTGCCATCCAGCCGACAGCCACTAGGAGCTGCCTGGATGCCAGGCCCTGGGCTGGGCTGGGCCTTAGCTGTGGGCGTGGGGTGGAGGCCGGGGCCCAGAGGGCGGTGAGGGACCTACAGGCCGGCGGGACCACCTTGACCCCACACTGCTGCTGGGACCCTGGCAGGCACATCCATCCACTTAGGGTCACCAGGACTGTGGGTGAGCGAGGCAGCCATGTGGACAGGAGGAAGGCCCACCCTGCTTCTGGGCTCTAGGGGGACAGTGCGCAGTGGCCGGGGACAGGCTCAGTGAGCCAGGGAGGGCCTTCGGAGCCAGGGAAAGCCACGCTGTCTGGCGGGGGCTCCAGGCTCGGGAGGCATGCAGGGAAAAATGCCAGGCTCTGGGAATGCTGGAGTGACGGGGAAGGTGCTCTTGTGCTCTACAGAATAGAGTAACGGCTTAGAGGGGTGGTTAGGTTACATGGGTGAGTTTGAGAAAGACTCAGAAGTTCCTGGGGTATAAACTGAGGGATAAGAAATAAGGAAGAGGCCAGAGGATGACAAAGGAGTGTGGGCTGGAGGCTGTGGGATCCACTGAAGATTGTCAGAAGGACCTAGTTTTAAGTGGCTAAAGTGGTAGAGTGGAGATGGACCGGAAGGGTAGAATGGGATTGGGAGCTGATGGGTGTGATCCATGTATTAACAGCAAACCAAGGAGGGTGCCCTGAGGAGCAGCCCTGGGGAGGGCTCCTTAGGACACAGACCAGGGCACAGTGATGCGGGCGGGTGTGTCTGGGAGCAGGTGGGGGCGGGGGATGCAGCCTGGTGATGCTGCAGGCAGATGGTGGTCCCTCAAGGTGGCCTGCTGAGAAGCTGGGCTGTCAGGACCGGCGGGGAAGGGACCCCAGGCTCTCCTCACCCCTGCACAGGTTTTTTTTTTCCCCACTAGGGGGCGTTTGCAGAGGCAACTGGAAGAAAAGACAGAGGTTGAGAAACTAAAGGGACCCGGGTGGATCAATCTGCGCCCTGCTGGTCTTGGGCTTGGTGATGTGGGCTGAGCTGCTTACTCCTCTGAATTCTTTTAATTTGCAAAACAGACTATATAATGTGCACTTCCTCTATAACTCTGTCAGAGGTAAAGGACATAACATAAATAAAACATTTAACTGTGCCTGGCATATAGAGGAGCTCAAATAGAGAGTCCTTTGAACGATTCCCATCTCTCTAAAAAAAGAGCTGGCTTAATGTTTGCTGAATAAGGAAATGATTGATGAGATGGACAGATGGATGTATGGATGGGTAGGTGGAGGAGTGGGTGGGTGGAGAGATGGACGGGTAGGTGGAAGGGTGGGTGGATGGGTGGGTGGATGGATGGAATGCTGATTGGTTGGTTTATGGGATGATCTGTCTAAAAGTCCTTTCCAAACAAGAGGATATTCCAGAAGCCCCCGCTACTCCTTTCTCCTTTGGTACAGAATGGAGCTCGTGTGGGATGCGGGAGGTGCTGCAGGTGGATCTCTGCAGAAGGATTGGGGTAAGCTGGACTAGAACATACTGGCAGGGAGGGGCCTGTGCACGCATACTCACAGCAGGTAGAAAGCCAGGCTCTTGAACTGTCCCTGGAGGAAGGTCTCAGTGCCCACGCCGATCAGCACTAAGGGAGGAAGAAGAGGAGGGAAGTGTGGGCCCGGGGGCTCCGGCCATGGCACTGCCTTGTGGAGGCTCCTTGGCCATGGAGTGAGCCATCTCCTGGGCACTGGGAGTCAGGGGATCTCTTCTCCATGTGGCACAGGGAGCTGTGGCTGGGAAGGAGGGCAAGGAAACTTCTGGATTGGTCTCTGGGAACGGGAGGGCCTTTATGCATAAGCTCAGAGGCCTTTTAATCCAGCCTCCCCAGAGAAGATGCCCGTCCTCTTCCACACTGGTCACTCTGCCACCCCGAGTGCCCCCTGAAACAGCCCACAGACAGGCCCCGAGCCCCAGGCTCGTCAGCTGTCCTGCATGTGGAGTGGCTTCAAGGGCCTTCACCATCCTGTAGGCCCATGGGTGCTGTGTGTCTGGACCTCGGCGCTTGGCCATGGGACCTGCCCCCACCCCGTTCCCTTGCCCAGATCGCTGTTCTTGCTGTTTTCATGGCCTCGTTCTCACTTGCTGGCTTGGCCGCTGTATTGAACACTCTTGGCTCATCGTTTTGGACCCAGTGCTGATGAAGTCCCTGGAGTTTTGCTCAGATACAAGATGTGGCTCAGCCTCGTCTCGCCTCCTCTCTTTTCTTGGCAGTTGGTGTTTGTGCTCAAATACTTGAACTCCCATTTGTCCGGGATGAATCCATCTCAGACCCAGCTCTGTGGACTTGCTGGGTCCTGGCTGTCTCCTCACTCTCATGGCTTCACTCAACCAGCTGTGGCGCCAGCCCCTTTGCCCGAGGAAGGGCACACGCCACAGACAGCATCCGGTTGTCTGGAGACGTTCTTCCCACCGTAGTGACCCATGGGTCAGATCTCTTTCTGGCCCTACCTGATTGCAGGGTACCATGCACCCTATTACAGCCCCTGCATCCCATGGTACAGCCCACACACCCTACATTTCTCTCTGTGGGCTCTGATGACCCACACTGGTATTTGCCAAGTTGTGGCTTCACCTCGTCTGCCCCCCGGAGAGTGAGGGCCGGGCTGCTGCTCTTAGCTGCCGGCGCCTGGCCCTTCGTCTCTGCTGCCCTGGGGGCTGCTTCCCTGGGCAGTGGTGCGTCCTCCCTCCCCTGGTGGCTTCCCTGTGTAAGCTCCCATGCTTGGGCCACCTGAGCTCTTGATCCACTGCAGAAAGTCTGACTTTTGACAGGCAGGGTTCAGTCTCTCAGCTGCTAGCCCTTCCACCCCTCACTTCGTGGTGGGATGCAGAAGTACTTTAGGGAGAAGGGGACAGAGCTCTTCCATCTAGGAAGGGGATACCAGTGTATCCTTAGGGATTGGGTTCTAGTGCGCCCTGTGCTTGAGGGCCAGAGCAGTGGAGGACACCACATCTCTGTCCTCGTCAAGTTGTAACTGACTTCTGGCTTGTCCCAGGTTAAGGGTCAGGATACCCTGAAGCTTCATGACCCTCTGCAGTGTTAACATAACCTGTGGAGCACTCAGCAGATTACATACAACGCGTGTACATGCCCTGCTTCCTCCCAGCAGCCCCATGACTCAGGGAGTTCCACATGCCCCCTTCTACAGGGGTGCAGATGAGGCTCAGTGACCTGTGTGGTTCTCCCAAGGACACATCTAGAAAGTGAAGGACCTACAAAACAAAACTGAGAATTCTAGCTCCAGGCAATGGACCATTTCCTGGTTTCCACTGTGGACCTGTGTGTGTGTGTGTGTGTGTGTGTGTGTGTGATGCAGTGTGTGTGTGTGTGTGTGTTGTGCAGTGTGTGTGTGTGTGTGTGTTGTGCAGTGTGTGTGTGTGTGTGTGTTGTGCAGTGTGTGTGTGTGTGAGGCAGTGTGTGTGTGTGTTATGCAACAAATATTCATGTATTTAGTTTTCACTATGTTTTCTGTCCTGTTTCCAGCATTTGCATTTATTAACTTATTTAAGGGGCTTCCCAAGTGCCTCTAGGTCAGGAAGATCCCCTGGAGAAGAGAATGGCAAACCCACTCCAGGATTCTTGCCTGGAGAATCCCATGGACGGAGGAGCCTGGCAGAGTACAGTCCATCGGGTCACAAAGAGTTGGACACGACTGAAGCGACTTAGCACACCACACAACCTATTTAGTCCTCACAACAGTTTTATGTGAGAGTACTCTGTTACCCTCATTTCATGTAGGAGGTGATGGAGGCGTAGAGAGCGTAAGTAAAGCCAACCAATCAGCCGCCCAGTCATGGATCTAAGTCACATCCCGCGTTTCAGTTTCACACTTGCCAGTTAATAGTTCTGCTGATCTCTTTGAGGACTCAGTGAGTTAATTAATGCCAAGCACATCACAGGTGCTCAGTGAAATCACTAATTTCTGGCACAAGAATACAGCCCAGCCCAGGTAAGGATCTTCCCACCCAGGGCCTGGGGGAAGGCACCGTCTGCCCAAGGCGATTCTTATGGTTGTTCGCCTCTGGGGTGAGGCAGGGCCTTCATTCACCTCTGTGGTCTTTGTATGTTTTCACTGGGTCCTGGTGGATGACCAGCAGATGGCAGGAGAGGGTCTTGGGAACTCAGCCCC
The DNA here is from genome assembly GCF_019923935.1 of Bubalus bubalis. NCBI lineage: Eukaryota > Metazoa > Chordata > Mammalia > Artiodactyla > Bovidae > Bubalus > Bubalus bubalis. Next base: position 163,787,816 of record NC_059160.1, read on the forward strand.
TTTCCCTAACTTGCACCCCTTTGGCACATGGAGAGCTATTTTGATGTCTTTAAACAGAGCATCAGTAGTCAGAGGGGCATTTCAGGAACGCTCTAGAGGCAGTGCTTGTTTGTAGCTTGAAAAATGAGAATAACAGGGACTTGCCTGATGCCCTAGTGGCTAAGATTCTGTACTTGCAGTGCAGGGGGTGTGGGTTGGAGAACTGGCTGGAGAACTAAGGTCTGCCGTGCTGCACGGTGAGGCCAAAAAAGAAAAAGAAAATTAAAAAAATGAGAGTAACAATAGGAAAAAGAGTTGGGTTGGAATCCTGGTTCTGAGTGGGTAATTGTGGATAAGTAGTTAACCCATGGGGCTCCCCAGGTGGTGCTAGTGATAAAGAACCCACCTGCTAATGCAGGAGACATAAGAGAGGCAGGTTCAATCCCTGGGTCGGGAAGATCCCCTGCAGGAGGGCAAGGCAACCCACTCCAGTATTCTTGCCTGGAGAATCCCATGGACAGAGGAGCCTGGTGGGCTAGATCCACAGGGCCACAAAGAGTCAGACATGACTGGAGATTTAGTACACATGCCCTCATTAGCCCATCTGGTCTGGGTCTGCCCTCACTTAGCCTGTCTGGTCTGGGTCTGCCGTGTGTGGAATGTGTAGAATTAGTTATATCTCCCAGAGTTGTTGCTTGGATTGGGGAAAATAATGCGTTTTGTGCTGAGAGACGTCAGGTGGTCCAGACACATGAGTTCCTTCCTCCCTCTGACTCTGGCCTGTTCAGCTCTCCCAGCCTCCAGGTAGCCCATTTTGGAGCAAGGGAAGTGAGGTCACCCTTCTAAGAGCTCTCAACCAACAATAAACATGCTAACTTTGCAAGCCCAGGGACCGAGGAATGGCCTTTGGTTGGAGGAGGAGAGCAGGGGGCCGGCGTTGGGAGCATGACCCCTCAGGCCAAGAGATCCATAGGGGATTCTCACGGGAGGCCTATCAGGCCCTTCGACACTGGGGCCAAGGGGTCCCCTGCTTGGTCCTCCTGGTTTTGGGGCTCATGTTCTCAAAGGCAGACCACTGACATTGCGGCAATGCTGATAGATGTGGAGTCTTTCCTTTCCTCTGTACCCATCTGTCTGCTTGTGGCCTTGACCCTGCTTCTGCCTGGCCGCTTCCTGCCCAGGCTGCATGGTGTCTCCCGGCAGCTATTCCTAGACTGCGCTTCCATCTCATCTTCTGTGGTTTTGCAGGGCTCTGAGCAAATGGGCCAACCTACATCAGCCACTCACCCCAACACATGATGCTGTGGCTCTTGCCATGAGCTGGGGATGGGGACAGAAGAGCTGAGGATGCAGATGGGGGACGAGTGCCATCATGTCTCCCGAATCAAGGCTTCATTATAACAACGCCTCTATAAGGAAACTTGCCCCAGGCCAGCCTTGATCCTGAGTTGCATCGTTCTTCATGCTGCAGGTGGTAGGGGTGCTGGGTGGAGTGGTATATGGGCTTTCACATTCCCACTGAGGGGCCTTAGACTCCTTCCATCCCTCCTGGTCACCCATCCTGTAGGGTCCTCTTGCCCTGGTCCCAGCCCAACAGAACCACTTTCCAAGCCCACCCCGACACAGCCCGTCCCACCGCTCCATCTCACGTTCCCTCACAGTCTCTGGGGAGGCATCTTTCCTGGAGTCTTGTTATAATCAGCATCTGTGGACAAGCCTGGCCTCTTCATCTCATCCCCTGGCCTCTGATTTCTCTCCGTCTTGTCTGGGCTGTGTCCAACCTCAGTACAGTATTTTCTTCTCCCAGAGGCCAGGGCTTTCTTCTGAGTTGCCTTCCTGAGCTGTTTGTTCTAATCAGCCTTAGCAGGGATCAGAGATTCTACACATGTGGTGCAGGCCTGGGCCAGGCACACGGCAGAGCATATTTCCAGGCATCTCAAAGCTCTGGTCCCAGACTGTGGTCGGACAGAAGTGTGGGTGGATGTGCTGGGCTGCGGCAAAGAGAATGGGAGGCTTGATCAGAAAAGCAGCATCCAGTTCCTCACGCAAATGGTAACTCCCTTGTCTGCTTCCTATTCCAGAAAATGGGGATCATAAAACATGCATAACTGGCTATGAGCCTCAGTCTTAGTAAATTATAGAGTGTTGTGCAAATGTAGTTGATGGTTAATAGCATTATTAGGAGAGAGAGGCAGGGCATTCCCATCTATAGCCATGAGGGAAGGGGAGGGTTTATTCTTATCCTTTCCTTCCATTAATACATGTTTTTATTGTGGCTCAAGAGCTCTTCTCTGTATACAAATGTTGGTCATTGATTTTCCTGTCTCGCAGATCCCTTCTGCAGTCTCACCTGATATAAATGGTCCAAAGCCCCATCTACCTTTACATCTCGCGTGTAAGCCTCTCTGTGCATCCTGCTAAGTGTCCATGTGCTCCTGAGGTTGGGGCTTGTCTGGGTTGGGTTAAGGTTAATGGCCAAGAGGCTGTCTCCACAAAGTCTGACCTCTGCTTCCTCTGCTTCAGGGCCAACGTCATGGCTGGTTGCAGCTTATCTGTCTGGACTCGGCCACTGGGTTGGGTTTTGACACCTGTCTCGCATTCAGTGCAGGCTTCCCTGGTGGCTCGGACAGTAAAGGATCTGCCTGCAATGAGGAGACCTGGGTTTGATCCCTGGGTTGGGAAGATCCTCTGGAGAAGGGAGAGGTAACCCACTCCAGTAATCTTGCCTGGAGAATCCCGTGGACAGAGGAGCCTGGTGAGCTACAGTCCGTGGGGTCACAAAGATTTGGACACGACCGAGTGACTTCACTGGCACTCAGTGCTGTGTCCTGGTGAGAACGCAGGACACTCCTCAGAGGTCACTAGAGGCCATGCTAACTGACTTTCCACGCCAGGCAGTGGCTTTGGCCCTGGATGCCTGGGGAGTTGGGGGAGAAGGTCGTACTCACTGCTGCTGAAGGTGCCTCTTAACACCCCGCGTTGTGTTTATTGATTTTCTTCATCCACAGCAATGGCATATTTCCTACTGGTCTTAATGTCTGTAGGGACATCTCTGTAGGGAGACACTGGTCTGACGGCAACGGCTGGGGATGGTTCAGAAAGGGTCGCAGCTGACTGTAGACCTGAAAGCTATATCTGCACCATTTCTAAGAACCCAGAGATGCAGGAACTAGCTGCTAAGAATCCAATGAGACAATAAGGTAGTAGTTGCAAGCTTCTTAACTCAGAAGGAATTGTGGCAGATTCTAAGTATGGCAGGGAAGTTTGCTCGGGTGTTGAGAGACATTCAACGGACACCTAGGAACCAGGGTTCAGAGACACTATGAGAAGAGGCCAAGATTTTATAGAAGGAAATTTTAGATAATCAGTTAGAAGAGATTAGAGTGTAGGGTGGTCCTTCGTGCCCTCCATCAGCACTCACATGCCTGCTTAGGCAGAATGTCCTGAAGGCAAGAGAGTCCTCTTTCTCTACCAGATTCTCTGTCTTAGACTATAGTGGACCATCCAAGAGGTCTATTTTGTCTGGCCTTGTAGATTGGCCAAAGTGCCTTGGCAGGTTGCAGTGATGCCTCCCCAGTCTTCATCCCCTTGGTATCCACACTCTTTGTTATATGCCAGTGCGGTCCCTTGCACTAAAGAGAAGTCTGTTTCCTCACCCCTTGATTCTGGGCTCAGCACTGTGTCTTGCTTTGGACAGCAGGATTGTCAGGTAACAGGCAAGCACAGATGTGAAACCGACTTGGGAACTGGACCTACCCTCTCGTGTCCCTGCCATTATCATAGGCGTGTGTCTATGCCAGCCTGCTGGAGCACGAGCGGCCTTATCAACCCAGCCAAGGTGAGTCTAGATGGACCAACAGCTGTCTGATCTTCAGAGAGTTGAGTGCACTCAGTCTGCATGAGCAGAGCCTCCTAGCCTCCTCGCCCAGATGTGCGAACAATAAAAGCTTATTTCTGGGGACGTCTCTTGCCATCTAGTGGTCAAGACTGCTTCCACTGCAGGGGATGTGGGTTTGATCTTGGGTCCAAGGACTAACATTCTGCATACCTTGAAGACACACACACACACAAAGCTTATGGCTGGATGTCTAAGGTTTTACAGCATTATTCTGGCAATAGATTGCTGACCTATTAAAAACAGCTTTATCATGGCATAGTTAACATGCAACGAACCGCATGTGCTTAAATGTGCAACTTGCTAAGTATTAATATATGCATACACCAGGGAAACCATTACTGCACTCAAGATAATGAACATATGTATCACCCAAAAGTTTCCTTGTGTCTTGTAACCCTACCCTCCTACCTTTGTATCCACTCCCTTGCGTACGTTCTTGCCAAGTCGCTTCAGTTGTGTCTGACTCTTTGGGACTCTGTGGAATGTAGCCTACCTCTGTCTCCTCTGTCCATGGAATTTTCCAGGCAAGAATACTGGAGTGGATTGCCGTGCCCTCCTTCAGGGGATCTTCCAAGCCCAGGGATCAAACTTGCGTCTCTTAAGTCTCCTGCATTGGCAAGCAGGTTCTTAATCACTAGTGCCGCCTGGGCACCCTCGTATCCACTCCCAGGGAGCCACTAATCTGTTTTCTGTCACTTGAGATTAGTTTGCATTTTATGGAAGTTTATACAAATGGGATCATACAAGATGTACTCCTTTTTTGCTATCTACTTTCATTCATCATAATTATTCTGAGATTTATTCATATTATAGTATCAATTGCTCATGCCTTTCTATTCCTGAGTACTGTGGATATATACTTTGGTTTATAATTTATCTGTTGATTGGCACTTGGGTTGTTTCTAGTTTGGGCTATTACAAATAAAGATATTATGAGTCTTTATGTACAATCTTTTGTATGAACATAGACTTTCTTTTCTCTTGGATAAATACCTGGAAGCAGAACCCCTGGATAATGCAGCAGGTATATGTTTAATTTTTAAAGAAACTGCCAAACCATTTCCATAGTGAGTGTACCATCTTAAATTCCCATCAGTGGTGTATGAGAGTTCCACATCCTTGCCAACACTTCAGCATGTGGTATAGTGAGTCTTTTTAATTTTAGCCTTTCCAGTAGGTATGTGGTAGTATCTCATTGTGGTTTTGATTTGCGTTTTGCTAATGCCTACTGATGTGGAATATTTTTTCATGTGCTTATTTATCATCATGTCTATGTTGATTTATTTTTCATTCTTTTAACATTATATTTTCAAGAGTGCTGTTTTTAAGTTTGAAGTTATGCAATTTATCAATTTGTTCTTCTATGAACTGGACTTTTGATATTGTACCTAAAAACATCTCTGCCTAACACATCACTAAGGTTTTATCCTATTGTCTAGAAGTTTTATAGTCTTGGGTTTTACATTTAAGTCTAACCTTTTTGAATCATTTTCTTTGTGGGTATCCTTAAAAAAAATTTTTTTTTGGCTACACCATGTGGCATGTGCCCAGTCAGGGACTGAACACGTGCCCCCTGCCCTGGAAGTACAGAGTCTTAACCACTGGGTCACCAGTGGTCTCGTGATTTCTTTGTCTAGTTTTGACAACACAATAATGCTAGTTCATAGAATGACTTGTGAACCATCTCCTCCTTTTCAAATTTCTGGAAGGGCTGTGTAGCAGAGTATTAACTCTTCCTTCAGGGCTATAAGAATCAAGGTTAAGACACCACCTGGGACAATATACTGCCTTTTGCTGGTGACATCGTTTACATGGAGGGACCTGCAGACTTTCACTGATACTGCTGACGATATTGACCTGGATGCAGAATGACATCCTTCTTGTAGAAACCCACAGAAGAAATTTCTTCTAGGTCTTGATTTCAAATCAAAGTATTTGGCTCAAGTATTTGATTCTTATGCTTTCTTGTATCCCAAGAGAATGCATCTGCTCACTCGCCTTCCATATGGCGGCTTTCCTGGCATTAGGGAACAATGACCATGCCTCCAACTATTCTCTGTTCTTGCTGCACATACCATGTTTTTTTTTTTTTTTTTAATTGGATCTTTACCGAGGCCTGTGGCAGCTAGGAAGGCTCGGGGACAGAGGCCTGTGGCAGCTAGGAAGGCTCGGGGACAGCCCCAGCGTCGGCCGTTTGGTTCTGGCGACCTTCGTTCTTGATAACAATTCTCTTCAGTTGGTTGCGCAGACTAAAGAATAATCTTAAAAGAACTGTTAGCCCATGAAAAGTTTAATGAGGCTACCATCTTTCCTCTGGTTTCATCACTACACGTGGTGTAGGAATAACCAGCGTCCTGTGGGGTGGTCTCAATGGCCCAAGCTCAAAACATGAAGAAAGATATGACTCAGGGTTAGAGCTTTCACAGTATAGCCCCCTTTTCCTTTCTAGCCTCAAGGATCATATGTTAGCTTATTCCTTTCCTCTGATCTTTCTTTTCCATCCTGCAAGGAGATCCCACAGCTCACACTGCAGTCCATATGTCCTACACATCCTCTAAAACTAGACAGTGCTGAGTGAGACTCTACGTGCTGTGGAGGTTGCTGCTTTAGTCATTGTTTCATTGGATGCTCATGACCCCAGAAGGCAGATGAACTTGTTATCCTTATTTCATAGATGAGAAAACTGACATTTAAAATGACTAGGTGACATGCCTAAGGTCATATGTCTAGTAAGTGGTAGAGAGGGACACAGATTCACCCTCCCAAATACTACGCTTCAGAGCTAGGCACTGGGATATGTATTTACTAGCTTGTCCCCCTGGTCAGATCACGCACGTCTCTAGGTTAGAGGTCACACCATTCTCATCTGCGTGTCCACACTGTGCAAAGTGGGAACTCAGCCAATAGTTTCCAGATAAATGAGTCTTAGGTGGACTTCTGGATTTTTTGTTCTAACTCCAAGAAGGAGGAAAGTGAAGTGAAAGTGTCTGTTGCTCAGTTGTGTCTGATTCTTTGTGACCCCGTGGACTGTAGCCCACCAGGCTCCTCTCTGTCCGTGGAATTCTCCAGGCAAGAATACTGCAGTGGGTAACCATTCCCCTCTCCAGGGAATCTTCCCAACTCAGGGATCGAGCCTGGGTCTCCCGCTTTGCAGGAGGATTCTTTACTGTCTGAGCCACCAGGGAAGCCCCTAATAAGGAGGTCATAGGCATAAAGAAGTAAAGAGAGAAATGCTTGGACCAAATTTATTATCTCCCAATGGTAGGAGCATCTTCCCTGGTGGCTCAGACGGTAAAGCATCTGCTTACAATGCAGGAGACTCGGGTTCAATCCTTGGGTCAGGAAGATCTCCTGGAGAAGGAAATGGCAACCTACTCCAGTATTCTTGCCTGGAAAATCCCGTGGATGGAGGAGCCTGGAGACACCACTGAGCTACTTCACTTTCACTTAATGGTAGGAGGGTGGAGCAAAGATGGGGATATTTCATTTGCTCATTGGGACAATCAGAGTGGAAAACAGTCTATATCCACTTATAAGATCTGAAAACAGTAAGGTCTTGCTTGGGTAATAAATCCACCTGCAGACTGTTGGAGTGCGTGGAGCTTCCCGAGGTGGCAGGAGAAGGCCACAGGGACATCCATTTAAGAAGGGTGGACATTAGTATGAAGGGCCCAAGATGATTGTCTCAGAAGCATCAGTTGTTTTTCTTCCAAAGGCTTTAAATAGGACTAAAGTCAGACTATGCATTTGCTGTACTCTTTAAAAAATAATGAGAACATCTAGGTTTAAATGCTTCCTTTATCCTCTATATTAATAAGCCAAGTCTCCATTTGAATGGGCTGTGCAAGGCATGGGGCTGTCAGGAATGCAGCTCCCTAGCTTATGTAGAGAAGAGGTTAACGGGTCAAGAACCTGGAACAAAACAAAATTCCTAAGTGACCCCAGGTTGATCCCACATTGATTTGTGATCAGCAGGATTTGCTTAAAATGGCTTTGCCTCAAGCCAGCTCATTTTCTTGTTGGCCATGTGGTATCCTCTTGGGAGATGTGTGTGGACAGCCCCCAGACACACTTCTCCAGGCTAGAGGTCATGCCATCCTAATCCACGTGCCTACATTGCACAAAGTGGGGACTCAGTCAACGTTTGCCAGTTGAATGAACCCTAGGTGGACTCCAGACTTCTTGTCCCACTGCATTACTGTGCGGTGATGGGCAGACGGGCTCCAACACCAGACCTGCTCTGCACAAGTGTGCTCAGTCTCGAAGTCATGTCCGACTCTTTGCAACCCCGTGGCCTGCAGCCCGCCAGGCTCCTCTGTTCGTAGGATTTTCCTGGCAAGAATACTGGAGTGGGTTGTCACGCCCTCCTCCAGGGGATCTTCCTGAGCCAGGGATCAAACCCATGTTTCCTGAATTACAGGCGGATTCTTTACCACTGCGCCACCTGGGAAGACCAGACCTGCTGTTCACTGGCTGTTTAACCTCTCCCAAATTACCTGAACATTCTAATCCTTCACTTCCTCATTTGTCAAATGAGATTTAGCTCAGCGCTGGGTCCTCATGGACACTGGTAGGTCTGTGGCAGTGACTTTAATTAATAATTGACTTTCAAGTTTGTTGTCAGTCAGGTATCTCTGCACACATACATGGAAGGTCCTACTGTGATAATTCCCTCTGGAAATGTGTGCAGATTTGTCTGTCCCCAGATGAGGTCCAGGAGGGAGTTTGGCTGGAGATAGTCATGGTGGTGCTGGTCAAACATGCTTGGTAATCATTCAAAGACAGAGCGTGAGTAGTTGGCTTACATATCAGTGACTTTACAAACATAGAGAACGAATGGATGGCCACCAGTGGGGAGACAGAAGGGCAATAGAGGAGTAGGCAAAAGAAACACAAAGGGTTACTGTGGAATTATACGAAATCATGTGTGTGAAACTTTTGAAAGTTGTAAAGTGCTATAGAATTTAACAAATCTTTCATTGCATAAAATCGATCATATAATGTTGCAGATAAAAAGAAGGCCAGTCTTTAGAGTTAGGAAGTGTTTGGTCAACCTCCCTTTGTTTCAGTGTAACTCTATCCACTTTTGCCGCGACCGCACCTGCCTGAGGCTGTGCCCGGTCAGGATGGACCGGTGGTGGGGGCACTAGGCTGATAGGGTGGCCTCAACTAGTCACATGTGCTGTGTGCCTGGTGCCATATCTCAGCAAAGGAGGGACTCCCAGTGCCTTCCATGGCCAGGGAAGGGGTACCAATGAATGATGCTAGCCAAGCATATGGTAAATGGGGAGAAGTGGGTCTGTGATGATCTGGGAAACTTACGACTGATCCAAAGGTAAAACAGTCTCATTTTCTGATTTTAAAAATGCTCCTGTCTGGGGTGAAATCTGCGAAGCCTGGGTGCCCTTGTTTGGCAGTGGCAATACTCTGTGCAGTTGTGGGGCTGGCCGGGGGTGGGGCAGCAGTGGCCTGTGGGGCCCCGGACAGCCTAGTGGAGCTTCATTTAGAGGGGCTGAATGGGGAATAAGAGGCGAGCTTAGCCAAGAAGCCCTGCACAAGGCATGCATTGGCCACAGCTGCTGGGCTTGCCACCCTGGTGTGTGTCCCCAGGGCTGGGGACCTTCTGAGCTGCTGACAGCCTCAGATCCTTCTGCAGAGGGAAAGGGAAACCCAGGAGGGGCTGCTGGATCAGGAGCTGCCTGGTCCCTGCAGGTGACAGTCCGGGTGACCTGGGTCACACGCTTTTCCTAGTTTCCAGGAAACTCAGGCTCCTCGCACAGGGGGACCAGGGCTACTTTAGGTTTCCCAGGGTTTCTGCAAAGTGACAGCCTCTGTCTCAAGTCTGATCTCCCCTCTAGCAGCAATGGCCCTATTCACAAGGCCTGGACCTCTCAACAGAGGATTTCAAGAAAAAAAAAAAAAAGGCTTAAGGGAATAAGGAATTTGCAGATCTTACACATTGGAAATAGGTCAGCAGTTCAGGCATGCTGAAAGAAACTTGAGATTTTCCTAAGATGACTAACACCCCTCTTTCTAGCTTCCCACCTGCTCCTAGCACTCTAGAAAGCCCCAAAACACCATTTCTGGAAAGCCTGGACATTAGCAAGCAATATGGTGGCCTATATTTAACCTGGACCCTATATCAAAACCAAGCGGGAGGCCCATCCTCTGCATTAACCGTGGCTTTCTGCAAGAGATAAGGGTTGTGGTTCAGAGGCGCAGTTTGTACATGTGTGTGTGGTGTGTGTGTGTGTGTGTGGGTGCTATATGTGTGTAGCTGCAGACCCTTCCACTGGCTGAGATAAATCAGACTTTTAAGCTGTCTGCAGCTAATCCATTAGAAGTTTATAAACCTCTTAAAACAGCTTCCCAACAGGAGCCAGGCCTCCCCTCCAGGCAGAGTAAGACAGGGAGAAATGTCACTGTGATTTCTGACAGATGAAAGGGGTGCGTTTCACATATTAGGAAACCCAGACTTAGAGGATGGCAGGGTCTCCACCAGACCAGCGGTGGTAGAGGGTTGGGCCCCAGACACAGAAACCCTTGGGTTAACCTCCCTCCCCCAGGCTGGGTGGGAAGGCGGCCTGGGGCTCTTTCCTCCAGGTCCAGGCCATCCCTCCCCCAGGCTGGGTGGGAAGGTGGCCTGGGGCTCCTTCCTCCAGGTCCAGGCCATCCCTCCCCCAGTCTGGGTGGGAAGGTGGCCTGGGGCTCTTTCCTCCAGGTCCAGGCCATCCCTCCTCCAGTCTGGGTGGGAAGGCGGCCTGGGGCTCTTTCCCCCAGGTCCAGGCCTCATGGCGGTTCCAGCCTCCCCCCCCAGGCTGGGTGGGAAGGTGGCCTGGGGCTCTTTCCTCCAGGTCCAGGCCTCATGGCGGTTCCAGCAGAGGTTGGAGCTGAGGCCTCCATTTGTGCATTTACCCAGAACCCTCAGCAGAGCAATTCTGGACCCTCTAGTGCCCCTGGGGCATGGGGCTTCTTACCCTGGGAAGAAGGAGCTCTTTGGCCAGAGTCCTGGCCTTTTAAAAAGTTGAGGCGTCAGGGTTCCAGGTCTGCTGTCCCCCTGGCTTGTAGCATGACCTTGAGCAAGGTCACTACCCCTATTTGAACTTCAGTGCTCTGTTTTGTAACAGGATGGGTGGGATTAGCCCATTGATGACAGCCCTCCCTGTGCTAACTCAGGGTTACATGTGAGAAAGTCTGTTTGCTAGCATATTACCTTGGGGATGACACAGATCCCCTTGGAGCTCTGAAGTACGTCCTAGGGCTTCTCTCAAGAGGCTTACATCCTCAGTTCCACTTAGCTATGCTCAGTTCATGCATCCTTGATCTTCCAAAACACCTGGCCAGCAGGTCCAGTAATCTTTATCATAAAGACCAGAAAGCACGACCCCAGAGCACCCAGGTGGCTTTCCCCAGGTCATGCATTGGTGAGTGACAGGGCTGGGAACTAGCACTGTTTGAGATCAGCTGGGGGCCGTTTCCCATTTGCCAAGATGCATGCTTAAGACTGTGAGCAGTAGTGGGAAGGCAAAGACTTGATCAGCAGTGAGACTGTGAGTAGTAGTGGGAAGGCAAGGACTTGATCAGCAGTGAGACTGTGAGCAGTAGCGGGAAGGCAAGGACTTGATCAGCAGTGAGACTGTGAGTAGTAGTGGGAAGGCAAGGACTTGATCAGCAGTGAGACTGTGAGTAGTAGCGGGAAGGCAAGGACTTGATCAGCAGTGAGACTGTGAGCAGTAGCGGGAAGGCAAGGACTTGATCAGCAGTGAGACTGTGAGTAGTAGTGGGAAGGCAAGGACTTGATCAGCAGTGAGACTGTGAGCAGTAGCGGGAAGGCAAGGATTTGATCAGCAGTGAGACTGTGAGGAGTAGCGGGAAGGCAAGGACTTGATCAGCAGTGAGACTGTGAGCAGTAGCGGGAAGGCAAGGACTTGATCAGCAGTGAGACTGTGAGTAGTAGTGGGAAGGCAAGGACTTGATCAGCAGTGAGACTGTGAGCAGTATCGGGAAGGCAAGGACTTGATCAGCAGTGAGACTGTGAGCAGTAGTGGGAAGGCAAGGACTTGATCAGCAGTGGGTGTCTCTTCCTGGTCTTTAATGTTCAGTGGGGCCCAGAGCTAGGGGTTCAGAGTGCTGCTTGCTCACTTTCCCAGCAAAGGTCCTGACCACGCAGGGGGCACTGGGTTCAGGACCGGGTTTGAGTTGGGGAAGTGAGCAGGCAGAGCTCAGAGTCATAGCTACTCAGGTTCTTCTATAACCATCTGTCCTCCCAGCAAGCCAAGCAGCCCCCAGATCGGGTTGGGTGGGGAAGAGCAGCCCTGCAAGGGGAACTGTTTCTTTCCCAAACCCATGGTGCTTTAAGGGAAGCCTGGGATCTCCGAGTGTAGCTTCCCTCTGTGAAGTGGGTTGTGGTTAGAATAAAACAAGGTGCACTCCGTTGACCATTTCCATGCCCATACAGTGAGAATCCCGTTCTTGCCTTTGCCTGGCCCTTTACACTTTCACCTTCATGTCTCCCCCATCCACCTTGCAAGAGTCCCCAGGAAGGGGGGGCCGCTCCCTCAACTCATTTCATAGATGACAATGCTGAGGGTTCCCAAAGTCACATGGATGGCGGGTGGCCAAGCCGAGATTCTGTACCGTGCCCCTGGATCCCAGCCCCAGGATCACCCCACTGCATCTGCCCCTGCCCTGAAGAGCCATTTCTGGGGTTTGAGGGAAGAAGGTGAAGATGTGGCCAGGTGTTTCTGCCCACCCCCATGGCCGGCGCCAGCCCCTTGGGCAGCCCTGTGTGCTGTGCCCCGTGCTCGGGGGCCGGAGTGGGAGGCAGGGTCTTACCTGCAGCGGTGGTGATGCCCAGGAGCCGGCAGGTGTATTCCAGCCCCGTCCAGAACACCTGCTGCTTCATGGTGCCCGGGCGAGGCAGGGTCCCAGCAGGGCGGGCAGTGGAAGCTCTGGCCCGAGAGGCTCCAGGTTGCCTGTGTGCAGCGGGAGGCTGTGGCTGCCAGCTCTGGGCTTGTGCACCCTGGGGCCCTGCCTTCCCAAACCAGTCCAGGCCACCTCAGCCTGGCCGAGGTGTGAATAGCGCTCACCTTCCCAGCTTGCCAGGTGCTCGGCTTAATCATTACCTTGGAAGAATGCCCTTACCACTCAGCACAGCCAGGGCCTGGTCTGGAGCTGCCGCGGCCCCAGCGTGGCCGCTGGAGATCAGGCCGATTAGGGCTGGGCTGGAGGCAGCCTGGAGCTGGCAATTAACTGTTTCTGGCTGGGAGGAGGGAGTCAGCGGAGGAGCCAGCCCAGGCTGTTCCTTACTGGGCAGCAGAAAGGCCCAGAGAGAGTCACACCTGGGCCTCAAGCCTGAGGGTCTGAGAGTCAGTGTCTGGTGCTGACTATGTGCAGGCAGCTTTGTGTTTGTGTGTGTGTATGGGAGAGAGGCATGTGTCTTTAAATCCCAGAAACAACTTTTAAAAGGAGTCCCAAGCTTCTATTCTTCTGCACATAGGTGGATTAGAAAGCTTTCAAGTCTGTGGCATGTTTGGACTCTGACCAGACATGCTTAGCTCAGGCCCATGCCACACACAGAATTTTCTTCATCCCTGATATGTATCCCCGACAGGTGATGTGGGAAATTACTATGATTCTTTGGGAGGTGAGTTTCTATGTCAATAATTAACTGAGTGACCTTGGGGAAGCCCAAAGATATGCGTGTGCCTTGGTAACTTTTGCAGAAAACAAATTAGAGTGTTTGCCTGGATTGATGGTCCTCAAAACATGTTCTGAGGGAGGCTTGGAGGAGACTGTCTTCTAAAACTGGACAATGGTGGGCTTTTACTAATTTTTAATTTACTAACTGACATAGATCAAATTCTATCAAGTCTTCGTTTTCCTTCCAGACATTTTCCTGAAATATTTTATGCGTCTGCCCCTGTGGGATAGACAACAAAAACAACCACTAAATTAGGAGGAAAAAAAAAATCCTCAAACCAATGGTCTGTGGTGACCTAAATTGGAAGGAAATCCAACAACAACAACACAAAAGGAGATATATGTGTTTGTAGAGCGGACTCACTTTGCTGTACAGCAGAAACTAACACAACATTATAAAGCAACTATACTCCAAAAAAACAACAACAAAAAACCAAAACCCAGACCAAATCCTAGTAACAATAGAAAACTCAGGCAGAGTCTGCTTTGTTTTTCTCTTTGTTGAAAATGTATGTACCCTCATATAATAAATATTCTTTCTATTCAATTATTTTAACTTGATTAACTTGACCAAGATTTCATAAAGAACTCGTATTTTTCACACTCCTTTCCCACTTTGAATGAGTTTAAGAAGCTCTGTGTTCATGTGATCTTTAAGACCGAGGTTAAAAAAAAGTATGATTTTACATATATATTAATTTTTCTTGTTGCTTGACTGTGTTTTAGTGGCAGACAACTCCAAACTTCCCAATCTAAAGAGGTCTTGGCACTTGCATGGCTCTCTGCTGTGATACCTGGATCTCTGTGGCACATGCTGAATTGCACAGGTGGAGGTGCTGGGGGCTGGGGTCAGCACCCTGAGGCTCATGTGCTTGAGGAGCCTGTTCTCCCTGAGCAGCTTGGGAAGCTCTGGCTGGCCCCACAGCACATCTTGCTTCTTCCTTGATAATAGCAGTGATGTTGTAAATCTGGTGCCTCCATGCTCAGAAGACATGGAGTCCTTCCAGGCCTTGGTGGGGTCTGTTCAGCCCACTGGTCCCGGTTACAGCCTCCTCTTCATAGATGCTGAGGAACGAATATGGAAGCCAAGTCTGGTCAAATAGCCTGGAAGGGGCATGTACTGATGAGCTGCTGGGAAAGTGCCCCTCACTTTAACCCAGGGGTGGAAGGGCTTCATTCTCTCCCTTTGGATATGCCTGTGTTGGCTGGGCAGCTCGCTGGTGATGAGGGGATGAGGCAAAGGGCAGACCCAGCAGAGCAGGGCGTCGAACGTCCTTACGGAGCTGCTGAATTTACCTGTTCCTTGTTGGTAGCCGGTTGACTTAGGTTTCATGGCTCTCCAAGCCTTTTTTTGGGAAGCTCTTTGTTTGTGAGCTGGGCTTAGATTGGGAGAGACTGGAAATTAATGGCGCTGAGCATTAGGAATGTTCTTCCATCCCTGAAGGTTCCCTTCTTCACTGGGTCTTGCTCCTTTAGAGGGATGGAGGAGAGGGTTATGGTTTAGGGAGAAATCTGGTTGGGGCAGATTAGAACTCTGAATTTAGAGAAAAGATTGCCAGGAGCCAGGGGTCAGAGACACTAAAATAGAAGTTGGCTGAGAAGGCAGAGACATCCGAGTCTGACCTGGTAGTCACAAATGGACCCGGAGGACAAGGAGAAGGGGCAATTCCTGGGGAAATAGTGGGACCGCCCAGGGAGCCTATGAAAAACCAAGAAGGGGGCGGGACAGAAACAAGGACTGCTGAGGAACGAGCATAAACAGTGTGGAAAAGTACAGGGAGCAACAAAAAGGGAGTCTCAGATTACAGAGGTCTAAGGAGCATCGTGCTAGGGACCCCGCTGCTCCTGACAATGGTGTGACCCGGATCTCGCACAGAGAAAGCATTGTTTTGCCTGTTATTGCATCCTGGAGAGTCTAAGCTCGCACTAGCAGATGGAAATTATGTGGGGAAGCTTTTAGCTCCAAGTAGGGGAAGGTGTTCTCACCATCCTTCCCCCATTGGTAGGATGAATGGCTGCAGGAGATAATGGGCTCCTTGGAGCCACGTGACTACTTGGTGGGGGGAGGTGACAGAGTGGGAAGTTCTCAAGCACTGACTGGAGGATTCAGACCCAGGGGCTGGTGGCTGTGATGCCTGAAAGAATCAAGACAGGGACTGTGAGAAGTGACTGGGGCATCTCCTAGGATTCAAAGGAAGAGAGCTGGGGCTTCCTGCCTCGCCTAGTTCCTCTTCTGCCCACCTACCATGGGCTCTGAATGCCTGGCCAGGGAAGAGAATCACTGTGGGGACTAGCCAGGATAGTTTCCAAACTCATTTCTGCCCTTAACAGCTGTGTGGCCTGGAACATTCCTTACTCTCTTGACTTCCTTATCTGTAAAATGGGTCTTACTAGGGGATCAGAAGTGCTGTGTCAGAAGGGCCTGTCCAGAGCAGATGCCAGGAAATGGAGGCTAATGCATAAGTGAACAAAGTGATTGCACCATGGCCCACCCTATGTAGGCTCATTAACATGGGGTCCTACGCACTGAACCAATGATACCCCAGACTGGGGCACAGCCTGGCCCTGCCATCATGGAGAACCAGGGTGAAAGGAGAGGCTGCTATCTGAGACGACAGGGCTCAGCCAGGGCTTTGCTTACCATATTGTTTCATTTCATGCTGCACCAACCAGAGCCCTTGTGTGTTGCGGCCATAGGAAGGCTAGTTGACTCCAGAAAGTTACCGTGGGGTTTCCCTGGGGGTCCAGGGGTTAAGACTGTGTGCAGGTTTGATCCCTGTTTGGGGAACTAAGATCCCACGTGCCATATGGCACGGCCAAACAAAAAGAAAGGAATTTACCATAATCCGAGTCCTGACTCCAGGGCTGTGAAAACCAGTGATGATGTCAATGATTATTATAATTATAACGAGCATTTGCTTAGTATGAACAGTATTCCAGGGACTGGGCTAAATGCTATATCCCTGCTGTCACTTCAGTTGTGTCCGACTCTGTGTGATCCCATAGACAGCAGCCCACCAGGCTCCCCCATCCCTGGGATTCTCCAGGCAAGAACACTGGAGTGGGTTGCCATCTCTTCTCCAATGCATGAAAGTGAAAAGTGAAAGGGAAGTCACTCAGTCATGTCCAACTCTTCGCGACCCCATGGGCTGCAGCCTACCAGGCTCCTCCATCCATGGGATTTTCCAGGCAAGAGTACTGGAGTGGGGTGCCATCGCCTTCTCCAAAATGCTATATACACAATCTTATTATTATTATTCACATTTTGCAGACAAGGAAGCGGAGTCATGTTGGGTTAAGTGCATTTGCTGAAGCCTACAGAGAACAGAAGTGAGGGGAATTTTAGTCCGCTTGTCTCGGCTTGGACCCCTTCTGTCGCCCTGTCTGGTTTTACAGTTGCCGCGGATGAGAGGAGACCATCCCAGTACCCTTGGGCAGAGCATTCAGGAGGGCTTTGGGTGGAAGATGGGTGTTAATTCCTCGCTGCTCCTGGATCCCAGGCAGCAGTGGTGGGTATGGTGAAGCTGTCCACACTGTCCTCCCAGTGACAGTGCATGGGAATGAATGCCTCCGGTGCTGGACTGCAGCTCACCCTGGGTCTCGTCGAGAGCGTCTGTGTGTTGCTATAAAGGGGTGCTTCTCAGGACTCCCCATCGTGCAGGGTAGCCATAAATTGTGCACCATTAATAGCAGCACACAAATTCCAGATGCTCGGGATGGCCCTGGGGAGCATGAGAAGTCAGGGGAAGATGAAATGCGGGTGTACATGGACCTTCATCTGTCAAGACTGCAGAAGCCTCAGCAAAGCACTAGGAGGCTCAAGGCATAACTCCCGAGAGCGCCTGGGCCTGGAGACAAGTCTGGAGCTGATCTAAGCCTTTGACCTCGTCAGTTGCCCTGTCACCTCGCCCCTCATTTCAGCGTCTGCCGAAGAAAACAGGCCCTCAGACTTGCGCCCCTGAACCCTTGCATTCCTCTTAACGGCATCCTCCCCCTCACCTGTATCCTCCCCCTCACCTGTTCTTTCCTTCCAGTGGAGGTGCAAGGGTTAATCCTCACACCCGTGCTGTCACTCACGAGTCCCCTGGGACCTCGGACCTGTATCTTCCTCTTTGCCTCCGCCTTTCCCACCTACTCGTCTACAGCCAAGAACAAAGCTATCCTATGAGGCACTACTTCCCCCTGCAAACCACATGCAGTCCTTCCTCCCTGCACTACCTAGGCTTTTGAGAGTGGCCTCAAATGACCACCCCTCCCACTACTTCTTTGCGTTTTGTTTCCTTGTCCACCTACTAAAATGTGGCTCCCAGCCGGGTGCATGTCACTGCCACTGTGTCGGCCTGGCAACGGGCCACCAGATCCAGCAGCCTAATGGCTGTGTTCTATCAGCTCCACCTCTTGGATTTTTTCAGCTTTTGAAGCTATTAACATCCTTCCTACTGGAAATGCTCCCTGTGACGTCAGCCTTTGGCAATCCTCCTTCCTGCGTTAGGGCTTGTGTACTTTCTTTTTCTTATGTGTCCTTGGCTGAGTCCTCTTTTCTGTTTCCCTGGGGTGATCTGTGGTTGGTAGCCTCTGAACGGTTCCAACGATCTCCACTCCTGGTAGTCACGCCTTGGAGTGTGTCCTGCGTCGGGAGGGTCGGTCTGTGTGACTGGATATGGCAGAAGTGGTAGTGCGTCAGCCTGAGGCTAGGTGATAAGAGACACTGCCTTGGCCACTTTCTCTATCTCAGGGAAGACAGTTGCTGTGTCTTGAGGAGATCCACTGAGAGGCCACATGTTGGGGAACCGGCACCTCCTCCACAGCAGCCACATGAGTGAGCCTAGAAGCAAATCCCCCGCCCCAGCTGAACCTTCAGATGGATGACTGTGGCCCCAGCTGGCAGCTTGACCATAATCTTAAGAGGTTCCAGCTAGACTCACCCAGCTGAGTGTGTTGTTTCAAGTTGCTAAGTTTTAGGGTAATCTTTTACTCACCAAGAATTAACTAATACATTCTTTGGAACCCTCTTCTCTCTCATCCCCTCTCCATTCTCTCTAATTTCATAGCTTGAGTGTTACCAGTATGAGATTAATCCCGCGGAGGGCCTCTGGCCTAAGCCTCCTTTCCTTAGGTAAACTTCCGCCTGTATATTGGTCACCTATGAGTCAAACTTGCTATGTCCCAAGTTGAACTTAGTATTTCCACCCCATTATTTTCCTGTGCCCTGATTTTTACATCCTGGCTACTAGCCTCATTATCTCGCTAGTCACCAAAGCTAGCACATCTGTTTTGAGAACCCCCCTCCCTCTGTCTCCAGTTCTTCCAGTTTTACACCATGATTGCTTCTCATCTCATCCACATGTCTGCTGCTCCTAGCCCTGTTTGAGCTCAGCTCTCACTCTTTCTTGCTCAGATAATTGTCATTGTATGGTCTTCCAGCCTCCATCCTGCGCCTGAGTTGTTGGTGGAGATTGCAGATCTTACAAGCTATGACTTTGCTTAATACCGTCAAAGATTTTCTACTGCCTAACGAATAACGTCTAAACTCCTCAGGCCAGCATCTCGGGCCTTCCGTAAGCTGCCTCATGCCATCTCTTGAGTCTTTGGCCCCTCCCTTCCTCTCTTTCTCCGGACAGTCTGGGCTCTTAGCCTCAGCCCCACCAGACACACACTTCCACGTTGCCTCCTTGTGCTGTTCTCTCGGCATGTTTGCTTTTGCAACAGCCTCCCCTCCTCATCACCATCATACTCATCCTTGAAAGTCCATGTGATTAAAGCCTGGCTGAGGAATGAATTGTTTTTGATCTCTGCAGCTCCTGCTCCCATCAAAGTAGAGTGTGAGAATTTCAGAAGTGTTCATTCTGGGATTTCCCTGGTGGTTAAGTGGCTAAGACTCTATGCTCCCAATGCAGCGGACCCAGATTCCATCCCTGGTCAGGGAACTAGATCCCATTAGCCACAACTAAAAGATCCTTCAAGGCTCAGCCAAATAAATGAATGTTTAAAAAAGGTGTTCACTGCAAGAACACAAGGTAAGAGCAGAGAGGGGGATTCAAGTGAAGGATGGAGTCATGGTGGCTGACTTTTCAGAACATGGAAAGGTTCGAGCTACTTGCCTGCAGTGGGTTTTTCCTGTCAACAGTGTATCTTTCACCCTGCAAATCCCTGAGGGGCTCAACATGCAGAGACACCAAGAACCAAAGAGCAGGGCTCAGGAGTGGGCCCAAAGGCGGGTAGGTAGTTGAAATTCTGTAAACTGAGCAGTTGGACTCGTAGGTCCTTCCCCTATCATCTGGGGACCCCCTTCCCTCCATTCTGTCCTGCCCTTCTCCTGTTTCTCCATGCAACAGAAACCAGAGCCTCTTCTCCAGATGAACTGGATGGTGGCCATGGAAGGCCCTGGAAGGCTAGGCAAAGCGGAGGACAGAAGACAGGGATTAATCAGACTTGTGCTGAGCTGTGGGCCCTTCAGCCCTTTTCTCCTCCCTGACTCTAGAACAACAGCAGGCAGACCTATACCCCCAGACAGGCAGCTGGAGGGCCCCTTCTGGAGAGTACGAACAGCCTCAGAGAAGGCCTGGGCATTAACTTTCAGGGGACCAAAAATCTAATGGTCTGCTGGTGGAACCCACAAGCCCCTGAAATCTCCACAGAAAACTCCCAGTCAGAGTTGCAGGACCTTGTCCGAGATATGAGGACCACACAGGGCCATGGGTTATCTGGGGAAGGCTCCAATGTGACAGAGAGGGCCCAAGACAAATAGAAAGAAAATACACAGAGGGAAGGTGTGGACAGTGCCGGAGGCGGAAACCAGTAAGCCCGATGATTACCATCTTAAAAGATATGTGGGAAGATGATACATCCACGAAACAAGGACAGAGCACAATGGAAAAACAGCCAGAGCACAGAATTCTGAAAAGAAAAGAAAACAGAATCAAATGAAATAACGGAACGAAATGATAGAACAGTCGGAATCTAAAATCAATAGAACAAAAGAAAGAGACAGAGAAATAAAGGAGAAAGGCTAAGGTTTATCTACTTCTCTATAGAAGTTCCAGAAATACAGACCAAAGGGGAAAGAGTACTGAAGAAACGGCACAGGAGGATTTCTCAGAAATGAAGAAAACAAGTGTCCGGAATGATCATATTTTAGGAAGCTGGGAGGAGAGGCGGTGATGAGGATGCCAGAAGTTCATGTCTACAGCTGACTGATGAGAAGCTGCAACAAGAATATTCCCAAAACTTCGAAAGTGTCTATCAGAAGAATTTTCTAGAAGAGTTGACAGCATTTGTCTCTGGGCAGTGGAATCGGGGAGAGGAATCAGAGAAACAAATCGCTGTTTGTTGCTATCGCTTTTATCTGCAGCTCTAAGGCTCTGATTATTTCGTGCCCTTACTAAGCTGGGTGTTTTACAGCATTGGGCTTTACTTTCATCACCAGTCACATCTACAGCCAGGAGCTGTTTCCACTTTGGCTGTCTTTTCATTCTTTATGGAGTTATTTCTACACTCTTCTCTGATAGCATACTGGGCACCTACCAGCCTGGGGAGTTCATCTTTCAGTGTCATACCTTTTGGCCTTTTCATACTGTTCATGAGGTTCTCAAGGCAAGAATACTGAAGTGGTTTGCCAGTCCCCTCTGCAGTGGACCACGTTTTGTCAGAACTTTCTACTATGACCCATCTGTCTTGAGTGGCCCTACCCGGCATGGCTCATAGTTTCATTGTATTAGACAAGGCTGTGGTCCATGTGATCAATTTGATTAGTTTTCTGTGATTGTGGGTTTCATTCTGTCTGTCCTCTGATGGGTAAGGATAAGAGGCTTATGGAAGCTTCCTGATGGGGAGAGACTGACTTGGGGGGAAACTGGGTCTTGTTCTGATAGGCAGGGCTGTGCTCAGTAAATCTTTTTTAAAATTGATGCTTTCAAACTGTGTATTGGAGAAGACTCTTGAGAGTTCCTTGGACTGCAAGGAGATCCGACCAGTCCATCTTAAAGGAAATCACTCCTGAATATTCATTGGAAAGACTGATGCTGAAGCTGAAACTCCAGTCCTCTGGCCACCTGATGCGAAGAACTGACTCATTGGAAAAGACCCTGGTACTGGGAAAGATAGAAGGCAGGAGGAGAAGGGGATGACAGAGGATGAGATGGTTGGATGGCATCACCGACTTAATGGACGTGAGTCTGAGCAAGCTCCAGGAGTTGGTGATGGACAGGGAAGCCTGGTGTGCTGCAGTCCATGGGGTCGCAAAGAATCAGACATGACTGAGCGACTGAACTGAACTGAATTGAGTTAAGCCTGGTTACTTTTTTTTACTTGGACAAAAACAAAAATGCATTTTGAAAAAAGAAATAGGGATAAAAATTAAGAAAGTACCTCCTTCCAGATTGTTTAATCTAACATACTAGAGTAAATCCTTCAAGTTATATAGTTAAGCATGTACAGAAAAACATTTTTTCACCACAGTATGCATGTTGCTAAATAATTGATTCTTTAACCTAAAAGTATATTGGAATTATGTACCAGTCAATAAAATATATAGAAAGCCTATATATGGAAGGCCCACTGCTAGGTGGTACAGAAGAGAATGACGTTGTATACAGTTAACAATTAGAAGAGCTGCATGATCTGAGTGCCCTGGGAGAGAAATGAGAGGGCTGGTCTTATCCAGGGAGACTCCTTAGGAGAAGTGGTTTCCAGGAAGCACTTGAAGTCACAGGTGTGGAGGCCTTGGTGAGAGAGGACACTGCCCTGAACAGGCCCAGCCCCACATCACCCACAGCCACTGACGTGCCTGTCTGAGGCTTGCTGGGCCACATCAGCCATGCTTGGCCAGGGGACAGGAAACTCCTTGCTGGCTTCGGGGGGCTCTGTCCCTGGCTGGGAAGGAGGCCGGGTGGGGCCAGACCCCTTCCTCCTCTTGAAGATGATATCCACCACATGCCTCACCACAATAGATCCTCAAGCCTCTTTCCAGGCTGGCTTAATAAGCCCTGCGGGTGGCTCTGCTGAGACCTGGGCTCCAGCTCAGCCATCCTTCCAGCCTTGCTGTGCACCTGGGCTGGACTCTCTCTGCCTTGTGCATGATGGCCAGTGAGGGCTTCTTAGGATGCCAGTGCTTCTCAGTCACTCTGGGGACTCCTTGGAGGACTGCGCTTCATCTCCTCAGCAGTCATGCTGCTGATGCCTTGAATAAGTAACACAACCCAGAAAATTGGCTAGGAGGAACTGAAAAGCCTCTGCAGGGTCTCTGGGATGCCAGCTGTGCTCGCGACATGGGGATGTGGGAACTGAGGTGCGGGGAAGAGCCTCAGACGGGGCTCCGGGCAAGGACACAGGCTGGCTGAAGCTCTGCAGTGCTGGCTGCAGGGTTCTCTGTGTGAAAGGGTGTCTGAGGAACAGGTGAAACCAGAGACTTTGATCCTGGAGAATAGGGTTAAGCACCCAGCTAATGGGATCCTTGGACTTGTTGAGAAACCCAGACTCTTTTCCCCTAAGTATCACCTAAAACATTGGATCTTATACTTGACTGCACAGAGGAATCATCTTGAGGAGCTTTTACACATCCTGATGCCCAGGTCACCTCATGTCAATTCAAGCAGATCACAGGGAGGTTGGGGGTGGGAGGGACTCAGGCTCAGCACCTTTTTTTTAAGCTTCTTGGGTAACGTTAATGTGCAGGTAACATGGAGAACTGCTGGTCTGACCGTGGCTGTCTATCTTAACGCTAAAGTGTTAGCTGCTTAGGCATATCTGACTCTTTGCAACCCCGTAGACTGTAGAATTCTCCAGGCAAGAATACTGGAGTGGGTAGCCATTCCCTTCTCTAGGGGATCTTCCTGACTCAAGGATCAAACCTTGGTCTCTCGCATTGCAGGCAGGTTCTTTACCATCTGAGCCACCAGGAAAGCCCAATCCTGACTGCACATTAGAATCAATTGGGAAAGAAAAGAACAACAGCAACAACAAAATGAGCAGCCTGCCTCAGTGCCCTAAACCCAAGGAGATCAGCCTGGGCTTTTTGGCATTAGAAATCAGCCAGGGTTGGAGGCCAGGTCTAATGGGCACAGAGCTGTTTCTGCCAGCTGTGTGTGGTCTCGAGATTCAGCTCCAACCTCCCTCTGTAGGGAGGGAGGTCCTCACCTTTTAATTTCGAGACATGAAGCCCCCAGCCCAGCCCTGGCATGGGGCAGTACTCGGCGAATATTTATTTGTCCTCTGTTAAACTGGCTCTTATTCTTGTCCAAACCAAGGAAACCTGTAGCAGAAGAAAGGCTCTGGGACACCCCAGTATGAGAGCTGGGAGGGAACCCTGAGCACAGGTCACTCAGGAGCAGAGGAGCAGCTGCCCCTCAGGACAGCTGTGGGTCTCCCCATGGGCTGGCTCTGTTTCTCTGGTCCCGGAGCTTTTGGGTGTGTGTGTACCTCTAGGGAGCTGGCTTTGCCTTATTCTGAGAAAGTTTCTCCTATCTCACAGTGGGAGTTTCAATTTCCAGTTGCTTTATGATCAGCATTTGGCTTTTCTCCTTTGGGGCCCGCCATGGCGTAATGATATATTCCATGCTTCCAGTGAAGCGGTCTCATGTTCGCGCCCACCCCTTGGCATGTCAGTGTTTTTCTCTTGATAAAAGAATCAGCTGGGTCTCAAATGTCAGTTTGAAAGAAAAACAAAACAGATTTGTCAACAATGATCTCAGAGTTGCCCATTTGAGCAAGGGGGGGTGCTGCCCTTAAGAGATGTTGGAGGATGTATTGAAGCCGAGAGGCTGGCCTGCGAGCGACAGGCTTGGGGCTGCTTACCTCGTAGAAAGCTCGGCCTCAGTGATCTCATCCATGTGATGAGGTGAGAGGGTCTGAGGGTCGTCAGCGTCCCCCAGCTTTGTTACCCTGAGACTGTGAAACGAGATGAAAACCTGCTGAATGTGAAGACGATCTGTAGCCAAGGACATGGACATTTCCCCCTGGTCACTGCCTTGTTCTAGACAAAGCCCCTGGAAGCGCTCCTCCCTGGGAGTTCAAGACCTGGCCGTGTGTACTCTTACCCAGGAAAGCACCTTCTTGCTCATTGTATTTTTTCAGACCATGGAATGTCAGCTTATGAATGAGTTGGGATTTATATCTGTAGGCTTGGCTGCTGTTTGGAACTTGCTTGGATTTTGAGATATAAATTACACTTGTGTGTTCTGCTCCAGGACACGTGTTATTTATTGTTTGAGCTTGAGGATCACGGAGGCTCAGATCTGGGGGACCTGGAGAGTCTGTCTGTTTCAAGGCTGTATATTTGGCCTGTTCCTTACCCTCTCACATCGGTTCCAGTTGTTTTGAAATAGAGCACCATAAATATGAGTGCGAAGCCTGGGTGAGCTGCCCTTGTCCTTGCCTTCCTCCCGGGCACTGGGTTTACTGTGCGCAGGAGTGGTGGGGCGAGGCGGGGAGCAGAGAGCTGGAACTGGCTCTTACACACCCTGGGCCTGACAGTGACACAATAGCAAGCTGTCTACACAGGCTGCCAGTCCTCTTTACCTCTTTTTCTGTGGAAGGGAACGTAGAGACAGTTATGCATTTGGGATTGCCTTTGGCAATGCCTTAAATTACCCGTAAGGTGCAGAGTGTAGAGACTGGTGCACACAGCCCTGGACAAACTATAAATGACTGATGCATGGAGCAGGCATGCTGTGAGCATGTGTGCAGGGAACAATCTGACAGTATTTATTGCCATAATGTAAAAGAGAGCAAAAGACCACCGCACACCCACTTGAATGGCTATTACTAAAAAACAAAGGAAAATAATAGGCATAGGCTGTATGTAGAGAACCTGGAGCCCTTGTGCAGTGATGATAGGAATGGAAAACGGTGCTCTCACTTTGGAAAAGAGAGCTCCCTCAAAAAGCCAAACACAGAGTTACTGTATGATCCAGTGATTCCTCTTTTAGGTGAAGCTAAGGGAAATGTTAGACATGAAAGGGCGAACTCTATGATTGATTCCACTCTCATGAGGCCCTAAAACAAACAAATTCATAGAGACAGTGAACTAGAGATTGCCAGGGGCTGGGCGCAGGAGGAGTGTGGAGTTGTTTAATGGTTTCAGTTTCTGTGGGATGATGAAAAAATTCTGGGGATGGATGGTGCTGATGGGTGTACAACACTGTGAATGTACCTGATGCCACATGAAAGTGCTTACCGTGGTGAGTTTTGTACATACTGATCACAACAAAAAGAGCCAGAGCAACAGGGGTTGAATTCACCTCACTTGACCCGCCTCCCCTTGGGGGGCGTGGACCCCAGCACTCCCCACCTGTGCTGCAGCATGGCCCTAGCGGGGAGACATTAGTCCCACTTTACAGGTGAGCGAACAGAGCGCAGGGAATCCGCCAGGTCTGTTATTCTCCTTTTGTTTCTTCCGAACACAGACATACGTCTTCTCATTTGTAGGCCCGTGTACTGTCTCGCCTCCACTGGGATATGCATTCTCTCAGGGCAGGGACTTTGTGGGGTCACTCACCCTGGTATTCCCTATGCCTGCAGTGATGCCTAGCGCCCATGGACGCTGAGACCAAGTGAAGGTACAGTAACAGTCGTCTGAGAGGGCAGGGAACAAGAGCAAGTGCCTCTCATCCTTCTGATTCTGCTGCCTGTGCTCTGTCTGGGTGGGCGAGTAGGGACCCCCTGAGTATGAAATCTTTCATGCTCCAAACCAGGATAAACATCCTCTGGAGAGCTGCCCTCTGAGCAACAGCGCCCTCCTGATGGCTGCAGGGCCTCCCTCTTGGAGTCGCCCACTTCAAGAGCTGGAATTCTTCCTAGCCTCCTGCTTCCCCTCTCCTGACCCTGCCCCAGTTCCCCTCGATACCTACACAGGGGAGCCCTCTTCTTTTGCTTTGCTCCTGCTGTATTCAGGCTCTTCTGCCTCCCAGTTCTGGGCCAGAGTGGAAGCTCTCCCTGTCCTTCTCAGGGCGGCTGAGAGCCAGGGCCTGGGGCTCTCTGGGCAGGAGGTGAAAGCTGGCTCTGCCTTCAGCCCCCGCCCTGGCTTTCTTCTCCCATCTGCGCTTCTTCTCATGCTTGTAGCTCCCCAGGGCTGAGGCTTTATCTTCACTTTCACTCCTGTCTCCAACACAGGGGCCTGTCCTGTCAAAGTTAATGGCAAATCACATCGTCCCCTGCTGAACAGGAAAAGGCTGTTCACAGACCCCACCCAACCCCCAGTTTTGGGGTGTTTTGGGGTGGTAGGGCTGGCCTGGGAGGGACAGGTTTGGGATCTGCTTACCTCCTAATGATCTCATCTGTTCAATGAGGTGAGAGGGTCTGAGGGTCACAAGCATTCTTCCAGCTCTGACACTCAGGTTGTAAAACAAGGTGAAAACACGCTGAGCAAGGGGAAATGATCTGTTAGCAAAGGACTCGAACACCTTTCCTCCAAGCTCTGCTTGGCGGACACCTGGGTTCAGGGTCACGGGTGCCACCCGTTTCTGTTGCTGCTGCTCTTTAGTTTCTTAGCCGTGTCCAACTCTTTGCAACTCCATAGACTGTGGTTTACCAGGCTCCCCTGTCCATGGGATTCTCCAGGCAAGAATACCAGAGTGAGTTGTCATTGGTTCTGTTTTAAAACAGCTCAAAGGTGATTTTGGATGCACGCAGTAGTAAGCAGGCAGTTTACAGCAAGAAGCAGCAAGCAGTAGTTGGAAGGAAGACCTTAGTCTTCTGAAACGGGAGTTCTAACTTCTGTGCCGGGGTCCAGCCCCAGTGGATCCAGGGAGTTCGAAGCCGGGATGGCGTCGGCGAGGATCAGGAAACAATTGCTTAATTAAACGTTAATTAAGGATATGAAGAGTGGTTAAATAAGAATAGCTCAGTGAGGAAATTCAGTGGAGAAAAGGGGCTGAAATAAGGATAGCTCAGTGAGGAAACTCAGTGGAGAAAAGAGGCTGAATAATTCAGCCAGAAGGTGAGAGAAAGAACGACACGGGGAGACCAAGCTTCAGTGAACAAGGCCCACACTTTATTTTCCAAAGTAGTTTTTATACCTTAAGTTATGCATAGAGGATAATGGGGGAAGGGGTAGAGTCATGCAGTAAGCCAGGCTTTCTTCCTGCAAACTTATCATATGCAAAAGCTTAGGTGATTTGCATCATCTTCTGACCAAGAGGCCTGTTAACATTTTAAGAAACTTATTTTTCTCTAAAGGTGATTATTCTAAAGTCAGGCACCACCCTCCAAAAGCATTAGATAAAGTTGCATTCCTATAGGGCAAAGGTGTAGTGGGCTATAACAAGAAAAGAATTAACTCAAGGGTCCAAGGTTACAAACATTAAAGCTACTACTTACACCAATTATATTAATCAATACACTGCCAGGGACACAGCAGGTAAGGGATATGGAGACTTAGCAGCAAACATTGGCCCAGCAAGTGAAAAACCCTTCACCAATACAATTTCTAATCAATCTTTTAACTGCTCAAAGGAATCTGTATTTAGACAGTTTAGAACATCTCCTGCCTCTCACAGTTGGGAGACTCTGAGCAATCACCTGTGCCCGGAAAAACCTATTCAGGCAGGCTAGAGGACTTCCAAAGGAGTTTGTAGGTTGAAACACTGTCACACCCAGGAATTATTAACTGGAGCTGTAAGTTAACTCTTTTTTCAGAGAGAGGTAGTGGGGGACAGCCCCCCATAAAGTCAGAGGTGTAGGTGAGAGCACAAAGCAGAAAGTAGGCAGACTCTGGTTTTGGGGGTAGGTGCTCGAGAATTTCCAGGGGGACTCCTGAGGCTCGATCCTGCCTTTGAGTATGCCGAGCCTCCTTCCTCATGACCTTTGCCATGGGTGGAGCTCCTGCTCCTGACACTCCTGGACCATAGGGGCCAAGGCCAGACAACAGTTAGTGTCTGAGTCCCTAGTCTTTGCCTGTTGAGTCAAGAATGAATTCAGGTGAGGAGGCAGAAGGTGAAGGGTAAAGCAAAAAGCTTATTGAAAAGAAAAGTATATGTGGAAAGGGCCTCGGGTGAACTCAGAGAGAGTTGTGCCTTTGTGAAGTTTCAATCCTTTATAAGGGGTCAGTTCTCCGGGCCTTTGTCTTCCCTCAGGCTAATCACCTTGCTCTGTAACCCCTGGCTATTTGTCCCAGTACCCTCTTCCCCTGAGGTGGCACACACCCCTCAGCCAAAATCGATCTTGACGTGAAGGCTTCCAGGAGGAGCAAGACTCATTAGGGCCTGGCTTTATCCCCTTGAGGCTTCCCTGGTGGCTCGAGGTTAAAGCTTCTGCCTGCAATGCAGGAGACCTGGGTTCGATCCCTGGGTTGGGAAGATCCCCTGGAGAAGGAAATGGCAACCCACTACAGTATTCTTGCCTGGAGAATCCCATGGAGAGGAGAGCCTAGTAGGCTACAGTCCACGGGGTCACAAAGAGTTGGACACGACTGAGCGACTTCACTGCACTTCCCTTTAGATCCCAAGGAATCTTTCTGCACATGTGTCTTCCTTGTCCCAAACGTGTGTGCAAACAGGTGGCCAGTTGTAAATGTCTAACCTGGAGCCCATCCATCTCCTACCTCAAAGGGACTCCTCTTTTCTCAGTCCTGGTCCCCAGTTTAATCTCCTTCTATGACAACAGTGTCCATCCACGGCTCAGTTCGAAACCTTGGAGCAGACGGGGCTCTAGTTTCCCTTCAGTCCTCCCTGGGTCAGCATGAGCCCTGCTGTGCCCACTTCCCAGCACTGCCCTCATCTGCCCACTTCCCACCACCCCTGTGGCTGCGGCCGACCCCAGGGCTGCCTGATTGCCCTCTGATGCGTGCCACTGACTGCCAGCCGAGCGCCCTGCCTCATGTACCTCCTCCTGACACTCCAGATGCCACACTACAGCCACAGGGCCATTCAGAGACACAGAAGGGACCACACCACTCTGCAACATAAAGATCAACAGTTACTGCAGGGACACAGGGCTCTGGGGCCATAGTGTGGCCAGCAGGTAAATGATTAAAAACAGCTTTTCAGTAGGACAGAACTTATTTGTAGCATTTGCCAATTTCTGTAGTGTAGATACTCCCACAGTGGATGATTTCAATCTGCCGGCAAGATGTTACCGACCGCAGTGCTGGGAAGAGACACAACAGCCGCTATTACCTGCGCACTAAGTGATTTCCAGAGCAGAGGCGAGAGTAAGACAGAGTGTGTTAATTAGGCCATGAGAAGCCTTGAATATTTATTACATTTGACTATATAATTTATTTCCTTGATGGTTTTGTTTAATGACGAGCTCTTAAACTACCTGAAAATTGAATAACCAGCCCCCACAAGACTACTTGCATTGATTCCAGCACATAACTGGAAACTGTATTAAAAGTAAAAATGAAAACTAGCCAAACAAAAGAAGCCTGAGCACAGCAAGGTGTTTGATGTACATGCTAGGTACACTGCTTCCTGGGAGTGCAGGGTGTTAGAGGAGGCCAGGGAGACTGATGAGCAGAAGAAGAGGAAGAGGGAGGGAGTGGCCTGTCCCTCTGCCACCCGTCTTCTTCTGAAGTCTATCCAGGGTTGCTGTGCTGTTCACAGAGTCAGAACAGGCCAGTGACCTTCATACCCACTCAGAGAGCTCAAGCAGGATTGTTGTTCAGTTGTCATGTCATGTCTGACTCTTTGTGGACACGGACACGGAGTTTGTGCAAGCTTATGTCCATTGACTCAGTGATGCTTTCCAACCATCTCATTCTCTTTCACCCCTTCTCCTCTTGCCTTCAATCTTTTCCAGCATCAGGCTCTTTTCCAGTGAGTAAGCTATTCTAATCAGGTAACCAAGCATTGGAGCTCCAGCTTCAGCATCAGTCCTTACAATGAATATTCAGAGTTGATTTCCTTTAGGATTGACTGGTTCGATCTCTTTGCTGTCCAAGGGACAAGAGTCTTCTCTAGCACCAAAATTCTTCATTGCTTAGCCTCCTTTATGGTCCAACTCACATCCATACATGACTACTAGAAAAACCGTAGCTTTGACTAGACTGACCTTGGTTGGCAAAGTGATGTTTCTGCTTTTTAATATGCTGTCTAGGTTAGCCATAGCTTTCCTTCCTAGGAGCAAACGTCTTTTAATTTTCTGGCTGCAGTCACCACCTGCAGTGATTTTGGAGCCCAGGAAAACAAAATCTCTAAATGGAAACCACTTCCTTATCTCACAAGGAGGGGCTTGTGCACACTTGGTAAAGCTGTACTGGATTTGGATGCAGATGGAGGTAAGCGCTGGAGGCACCAGAGGTGTCCCATCCAGAGTCTGCATGGGAACACACCCTTAGCAAGTCTCTGGCAAAGAATTCAACTCTGGGACTGAGGGTTGGAGATACAGGGTTAGACATGGGCCCCACTTTGTAGTTTATAGCCCAGTCCCCCTCTTCCTAGGCTTCCCAGGTGGCGCTAGTGGTAAAGAATCCACCTGCCAGTGCAGGAGATCAAGAGATGGGGGTTTGATCCCTGGGTTGGGATGATCCCCCGGAGAAGGAAATGGTACCCCACTCTAGTATTCTTGTCTGGAGAATTCCCATGGACAGAGGAGCCTGGTGGGCTCTAGTCCTTGAGGCCACAAAGAGTCAGACACGACTTATTGACTGAGCACACCCTCTTCCCACCCAGAGAAAGAACTCCATTCAGTTCCTAGGTCCATGATCCTCATAGACAGAGCTGTAAAAGATTTCTTTAAATTGAGGCACAGCCAATATAGAGTAAAATGGAAGATTTTAAGCTTTCAGTTCAGAGAATTTTGATTGTCAAATGTATTTATGTAACCATCACCTAAAACAAAGGATAGAACATTTTCAGTTCTAAGCAGAGCTCCCTTCACCTCCTCCACTCAACCAGCAACCACTGTGTTTGTAGAGATTGTCCCTAGAGATCAATTTGCCTGTAGAGATTAGTTTTGACTTTTCTGGACTCATAAGGTATGTATCTTTTTGTGTCTGGCTTCTTAAAAATTTGAGATTCATCTATTTGGATTTTTATATCCATTTTTATTATACCAGAACTCATTTATTCAACTACCTGTTACTTCCAGATTTTTTTTTTTCTATTAGAAAGAAAGCTACAGTTCAGTTCAGTCGCTCAGTTGTGTCCAACTCTTTGCGACCTCATGAATCATAGCACACCAGGCCTCCCTGTCCATCACCAGCTCCCGGAGTTCACTCAGACCCACGTCCATCGAGTCAGTGATGCCATCCAGCCATCTCATCCTCTGTCGTCCCCTTCTCCTCCCACCCCCAATCCCTCCCAGCATCAGAGTCTTTTCCAATGAGTCAACTCTTCACATGAGGTGGCCAAAGTACTGGAGTTTCAGCTTTAGCATCATTCCTTCCAAAGAAATCCCAAGGCTGATCTCCTTCAGAATGGACTGGTTGGATCTCCTTGCAGTCCAAGGGACTCTCAAGAGTCTTCTCCAACACCACAGTTCAAAAGCATCAATTCTTCAGCGCTCAGCTTTCTTCAGAGTCCAACTCTCACATCCATACATGACCACTGGAAAAACCATAGCCTTGACTAGACGGACCTTTGTTGGCAAAGTAATGTCTCTGCTTTTGAATATGCTGTCTAGGTTGGTCATAACTTTCCTTCCAAGGAGTAAGCATCTTTTAATTTCATGGCTGCTATCACCATCTGCAGTGATTTTGGAGCCCAAAAAAATAAAGTCTGACGCTGTTTCCACTGTTTCCCCATCTATTTCCCATGAAGTGATGGGACCAGATGCCATGCTCTTCGTTTTCTGAATGTTGAGCTTTAAGCCAATTTTTTCACTCTCTTCTTTCACTTTCATCAAGAGGCTTTTTAGTTCCTTTTTACTTTCTGCCATAAGGGTGGTGTCATCTGCATATCTGAGGTTATTGATATTTCTCCTGGCAATCTTGATTTCAGCTTGTGCTTCTTCCATTCCAGCGTTTCTCATGATGTACTCTGCATACAAGTTAAATAAGCAAGGTGACAATATACAGCCTTGACGTACTCCTTTTTGTATTTGGAACCAGTCTGTTGTTCCATGTCCAGTTCTAACTGTCACTTCCTGACCTGCATACAGATTTCTCAAGAGGCAGGTCAGGTGGTCTGGTATTCCCATCTCCTGAAGAATTTTCCACAGTTTATTGTGATCCACACAGTCAAAGGCTTTGGCATAGTCAATAAAGCAGAAATAGATAATTTTCTGGAACTCTCATTGTAGAAAGCTACAATGAACATTTAAGTACAGTTCTCTTCTGAAGATAACAGGTATTTATTTCTTGTGGTCAACACCTGTGAATGGAATTGCTGAGTCATGGGGTAGATGTATCTTTAACTTTACAGAAACTAACAAACAATTCTTTCTAGTGGGTGTGGCAATCTACACTTACAGCTTTGGAGGAGAAATCTGGATGGGTCCGATTTTAGTCACACTATGGGAAGTGGGCTTCCCTGGTGGCTCAGACAGTAAAGAATCTGCCTGCAACATGGGAGACCTGGGTTTGATCCCTGGGTTGGGACGATCTCCTGGAGAAGGGCATGGCAACCCGCTCCAGTATTCTTGCCTGGAGAATCCCCATGGATACAGGAGTCTGGAGGGCTGCAAACAGTCAGTCATGACTGCGTGACTAAGCACAGCACATCGCAGCACGGGGTGCGAAACAGAATGCCATTGTGGAGAGTTTTAACTTGTGCTTGTTTGGCATTTTCACATTTTCTTCCTGAAGCTCACAACCTACCCTACCCTTAAGTTTGAGGATGTCTTGGGGGTGTTTGGGCTTCTTTGGTGGTTCAGATGGTAAAATATCTGCCTGCAAAGCAATAGACCCAGGTTTGGTCCCTGGATCAGGAAGATACTGTAGAGAAGGGAATGGCTGCCCGCTCAAGTATTCTTGCCTGGGGAATTCCATGGAGAGAGGACCTTGGCGGGCTACAATCCATGGGGTCGGAGCTATTCACATCTGAGTGACTAACACTTTTCTTCTTTTTGGGAGTGTTTACAGACCAGGAACCCAATGGTCATAGAGAGTACTTTGCTCAGGTGATACCTGACAGTGTAGGTATTCAAGCCCGGCTCTGACTGTGTTTACAATAAAAAATAGACTTGATTTTTGTCCCTGGTTCCTGGCACAGGGCTCCTAAAACCTTAGAAATTTCCTTAGTGGTAGAAGTGGTTAGTCACTCTGTTGTGTCCAACTCTTTGCAACCTCATGGACTGTAGCCCACCAGGCTCCTCTGTCCATGGGGATTCTCCAGGCAAGAATACTGGAGTCGGTTGCCATCCCCTCCTACAGGGGATCGTCCCAACCCAAGGATCGAACCCAGGTTTCCCACATTGCAGGCAGATTCTTTACTGTCTAAGCTACCAGGGAAGCCCCATAGTGGTAGGAGTATCTTATTATTCATAACAAGCCTCTTTTGGCCACCCCTGAGTTTATGATTGATAAATACTAATAATTGATTCTTGGCTCCAGAGAGCCTCAGGATGGTGACTGATTGCCAGAGGAATCAACCACGTGATTACAGGAGTAAATTCCTGACCTCACCTTCTGACCTTTGAGTAGGGGAGAGGGTCTGGGATTAACTTCAATCAGTGATGACCACAATTTAATCAATCATACCCACATTAAAAAAATAAGTTGGATTAAAAACTCTGAAGAGAAAAAAAAAAGAAAAAAACATCTGAAGAAATGAGGTTAAAAGAGCTTCTGGGTTGGTGAACACATCCGGGCACAGGGAAGGCGGCACACCCAGAGACGGAGTGGGAGCTCAGCACAGCCTCCACCCCACACTTTGCCTATGCTTCTCTTCTGATCAGTTATCCATTTGTATCTTTTTAAATAAAATTGTATTTGAGGGTGTCAGGGGGACCCCGATCTATAGTTAGCCAGGTAGAAGGGTGGGTCTGGGGACTTTATTTGCAGCTGGCCTCTAACGTGGGGACAGTCTTGTGGGATGTCCCTTGACATCCCTTGACATGTGGGATCAGCATCAATTTTGGGTTGTTAGTGTCAGAATTGAATTGGATTGTTGGACCCCCAGTTGGTATCAACCAATCAGAGATCTGGTGCTGGAAGGATGTACGTGACGTCAGTAAAAACCCCATTCAGGCTGACTCTTGTCTGCCCCTGCCGCTGCTGCTCCAGTTTTGGTGGCATGTTGTACCAGATTGCCCTGTAAACGGTGGGACCTGCTGGCATTAGAGCCGAAGAGTCACGAGACTGCCCTCCTCTGAGCCATGTGAATGCGCTGCTGCTTGTGTTAAAACAGCAGAATCGTGACATCTCTGGGGATTCGCCAGACACTATTTATCAGGCTTCTCAGGACAGACTCTAACCAGGACTGAATTCCAGAATGTGTCAGGGAGCGCAGAAGGGGAAGCAGACAGCATAAATTGTCAACTGTGAGTTGAGGGAAATGACATGGAGAAGTCTTGGAAGAGTACTTTAATGGAGATAGAAACATCAGTGAACAAGACTCATGGCAGTGGAGTCATGATTAGGGACATTTTATGAATTTTATTATATTTTGTACATTTAAAAATACTAAGAATGGGAAAAGAGGGATACAATTTTTGTCTCTCATTGTTAGTTGTACATAATCAAAATATCCATTGATGTTGTCGGGACTCTTTTCTAGCTTCATCTTTATCAGAAGTGATGTTTTCCCCAAGCGTCTAAGACTTTTTCTTCCATACTGTGTGGTTGAACCTGGAGTGCATTGCAGTTTGGGCTCTGGAGCTGACTTTATCACGAGGATATCTGGGTAATAGCACTAACCTGTGAAGACAGTCCTTGCCATGGCTCATGAAAACCTCTGGGGAGCTCCTGAGGCCTTGAGACCACCCGATTGCATGAGCACAGACTGTGCGGAGCCAAGCGGCAGAGAACGCTCAACTCCATGTGGTTTTATAAGAAGTGGCCCCACACAGCCTCTCTTTTCACCACAAGTTAGGAGGGGAGGGCCTCAGTCCTGCAGAGGCGCAACAGCTGCATGAGTCCAGCTGGCCACTGGCAGGAGGAGAATGCCACCTCCTTGGACTTTTGCTGCTGTGTGTGGGAAGGCAGGTTGCGGGGCAATGCCTCACTTCTGGAGAAGAAGGAAAGAGAGAGAGAGAGATGGGAAACAGAAGCTCCGATCCACGAGCCTTGACCATTCATCAGAGCTCTGTCAACACTTCGCGCATCAACAGCCCGAAGGAGAGAAGGCGGAGCCTGCGAAAGCTGAAGCTAGGGCCCCGATGTCAAAGGCCAGGCGAGTGGGCATCTGCCATGTGATCTGACTGTACAGAAGCCCAGTGTTGCAAATGCAGCCCTCCTCTTGGTTCAGAGTCTCACTTAGCCCCATTGTTCAGATGATGATGTGATTTGGGGGTCTTCTTGGTCTCAGTATTACAGAATCCATTGGCAGCTCA
The DNA here is from genome assembly GCF_019923935.1 of Bubalus bubalis. Classification (NCBI taxonomy): domain Eukaryota; kingdom Metazoa; phylum Chordata; class Mammalia; order Artiodactyla; family Bovidae; genus Bubalus; species Bubalus bubalis. The sequence continues at coordinate 163,823,763 of NC_059160.1, forward strand.
CTTTTGGGCTGGTCCCTGGTCACCCAGGTGGTACTAGTGGGAAAGAACCCACCCGCCAATGCAGGAGATGTAAGCAATGTAGGTTCAGTCGATTCTTGGGTGAGGATGATCCCCTGGAGGAGGAAATGGCAATCTACTCCAGTATTCTTGCCTGGAGAATCCCATGGACAGAGGAGCCCGGCGGGCTATGGTTCATAGGGCCCGACATGACTGAAGTAACTTAGCACTGGTTACCGAAAGACCACTTCCCAGCTGTCTTTGTGGGGGTGCCCAGGCTCACCCTGAGTCACATGCCTCCATTTTCTTTGGTCTTCACTGTAGCTTTGAAGAGGGGGTGCACACTCAGTCATTACAAAGGTGACCTTGTCTAATCCCACCTGTTAAGCACCTCCAGGGTCAGCAGCTTCCCCTTGGTCTGGTCAATGGCTGTTTTCCAGTGGCTGAAGAAATAGGTGTTGTCTGCTTTATCACGTGTTCTGTCTCTTCCCAGATTCCCTGTGCTGCTCATGGCCCTGGGAACTGTGTAGTCCCCCAGACCCAGAGAAGTCTTCCAGCTTTAGGCAGACAGCAAGGAAGAAAATATCCCTGGACATCAATGAGCCTTTCTGGCTCCTGGGCCCTGGCATCAGAACAAACCTTCATTTAACAAGACTTTCCTTATGTTGGCCTTAAATCTGCAAATCTAGGGAGAGAAATTGTGAATCCACATGGACTTGGAGGCAAGAGCAAGTAGTAGCTGAAGTTTTCACAGTTCACACTTGCTTCCTTTGCTCAACTTCTGTCTAAAGCCCTGACCGGGAGCCTGGTGGTGGGCTCATCGTCCACACCCAGTTCCTTCCTGGTTGCCTTCTTTATTTTTTCATTTTTAATTGGATTTGTAAAAGACTGTTTGGTTATCTTTTTTTTTTTTTTTGGTTGAGCCACACAGCGCATGGGATGTTATTTTCCCAACCAGGGATGGAGCCTAAATTCCATTATTGGAAGTGGCCTTAACCACGGTACCATCAGGGAAGTCCATTTCCTGGCCTTCTTAATAGCCTTTGGTCCAACCCCTTCTCAGCACAGTCAGCTGCTCCTGCTTCAGCTCAGGCAGTCATCGGTTCTCACTGTGCCACCTGGAACAGCCTCAGACAGGGTGCCCTGCGGCCCGTAGCCCTGTGCTCCTTGTTGTCCTGGGTGTCTTGCCCTCTCTCACTCATGTGGTGAGAGTTCTGTGGTTGGAAGCAACAGAGACCCATTCTGGTAACTTAAACAGAAGAAGATGCATAGAAGGGGTGTGGGCGTGCCCACGGCGTGGAAGGGCGGGCTCGCGGAGCAGGCCTGGGGCAGGCAGATGTCCAGGGTCTCACCCGAGAGAACAAACCACGTCTCCCTCCTTTATGTTTGCAAATCAGAGGCCCGCCACGGTTGCCACCTTTCAGATCGTGTCTGGGGGAGGGAGTGGGGCATGGCTGAAGGCACCCAGGCCCTGAGTGGAGGATTCGGAAGCAAAGAATGAGGTGATGAGTGTGTCCTTGGGAGGAAAAATAAAATCAAAGCTCAGAGGGCCAGGCAAATCAGTCATCACTGCGAACAAGAAGAAGACGATGAAGGGAGGCAGGGAGGAAGAGGGAGGGAGGGAGACAGGGAAGAGAGAGAGGAGACAAAGAAGGCAAAAAGATAAATGCAAAAGAAAGGGGAAAAGGGGAGGAGAGTGGAAAGAGAGGATCTCCGAGACTTGAGACTGTGGTCAGAACCCAGGAAACCAGCCAGGTGTCAGAGGTTTGAGGCTGGGAGATGGCTCCTGGGGAAACTCCTTGAGCTGCAGAAAAGGGCCTCTGGAGCTCTGGGTGGGGGATTTGGGGCCTCGGGTGGTTAGGAAGCAATTGTCTAAGGACACTTGCCGGGGGCCACGCTGGGCATAAGTAGGGCAGGAGGAGTGAGTCACTGCCCTGTCTTTAGTGCCCGCAGGGAAGCAGGGTCCCGAGATCAGCCGAGAGAGCAACCAGGGACCGGAGAGGGTACAGACAGCTAAGTCTTGAAGCGCGAGGCTGTCGTCAGTCCTCTGCAAGGTGGGTATCCCCTGACCACCTCATAGAGGAGGTCAATTAGACTTGGAGCTCAAGAGCCGCCCTCAGCACCACACAGCTAGATGTGGCGCTGCTGGGACCTGGGATCTGGACGCAGGGTGTCTGCTCCCACAGCCCGCGTGCTCTCCTCTGCATCTCACCGCAGCCTCTCTGAACGTGATCCCCTATCTCAGGCCCAGGGAGGCGAACGGCGCGGCTGCTCGGGTCAGGGTGTTAGTGCTGGGCAGGAGAGCACTGTCGAAGGCAGCTGTCCCCACCCGACTCAGCTGTGCCCGGGCTCCTCCCAGATGTTCCTTCTCTTCAGTTAAGTGCGCAACATGGAAATGGTGGGGGCACCCTAACCCCCCCAAGCTGGGCTTTCAAATGTCACCAGGCTGCTCCCTCCCAAGCTGCAGTACATTTTCCAGCTGTTGATTGCTCCAGGGCTTGCAGGAGTGGGTCCTGTGACTTGGCTGTTTTCTCAACCCAGTGGGATCACAAGGGCTTGTTTTGTTTTTCTGCTGCTGCTAGGAACTCAAACCTTGCTGTGGGGCATCTCATTTGACTTCCAAGCACACTTGTTTTCTCCCATCCCCAGACCTGCGTCCACAGTCATACCTTTCAACATGCCATCCGGAAATCCCTGAACCATTCTCAAAGACAAGGGACCTCGTTCCCTGGAATTCGCTGCTTGTTTCCTAATTAGGAGTCAGTGGTTTGAATATAAACGAGCCATTAGATCCATTAGAAACGCCAAGTTCAGATGGTTGTGTTTTCATTTAGATATTTTCTGCTTCTTGGCCCAGCCCAAACAAACACTCCAGCGTTCCCCAGTTTCTTTGTTTCTCATAGTCAGATAGACGACGTCTCTCCTAAAACTCATAAATCAGGCCTCACTGGGGTTTCAGGGAGTTCTTTGACTATTGCTCTGATTAATCAGGGAATTGTATGCTTTTCTTTCTTTTGGAGTGATCCTTTCTAAGGACCAACTTTTCGTATGTCCTTGAATACAAAAATGAACCTAGATTTGAAGACACAGGGCATCAGCTGGGCAGGGTCTCCTTTCCATGCAGGAGAGCTGCAGCTCTGGGGACTGGAGCCGGGAGCAGCGACCCTGGCGGCCATGCGCTCACTGGGGGTGGCAATTCGAGCAAAGCCTTTCCACCTGGAAGACGACCAGGAACTGCAGCGGGCAGAGCAGCAGCAGCAGGAGCAGCAGCAGCAGCAGCAAACAGCAGAAGTGCTCACAGGTCCTTGCAGTTACTGGACCAAGCGCTCCCTTAACGTCAGTAGACATAGAAAACAAGAGCAAGCTGATCGCCCGGCAGAACTCACTGCACACGCTGGGTGGGCCAAATGTGGGTGAGAGTAGGGAACAAGCGATGAGCTCTGTGCCCCTGGAGGTGCTGCCGCAGTGGTGGGGCGCACAGCCCCGCTGGGTCAGGGGCGACTCCCCCAGCTGCAGGGCCTCTCTGTGTCTCCCATCCCACGCAGTTCAGGATCCTTTCTTTCCCCATTCACTCGGCCATTGAAAGTGAGATAGAGGAATGGTTATGAACACTTTATGCCATATTTTTACCTTTGTGACATATTACATCACCCATGCCAGCTGGGTCTGAAGATTTCTTTGGATCACATGCCCCATGTGTATTGAACAGTGTGAGAAGTTCCATCTTGATAATGCCTTGCAAAGCCCCCTGTGGGGCACACAGAGACAGGAATGTCAGTCCTATTTCCTGACCAAGAAATAAAGGTTCAAATGGGTGATTTGACCTCTCCAAATCACAGATTCCTCCAAGAGCAGAGCCTGTTTTTAAACTCGGATCTTATGCCTCCAAGTTTAAGGAAATGTTCATTCATTGATAATAAGAAAGAGAGTGTGAATCCTAGAGTTGGGTTTTTGAGTCTTTGATCACTGGATACAATGGGAATCATAGCTTCATGGGGAAGACATGTAGCTCTGTTTTGCGCATAAGCTGGCCGTGTTTCCACTAGTAACATCGGCTGAGGGACAAGTGGGGGACGGGCTGAGAGTGGGGGTGGGGAGTTGCCTTTGAGACTTGCCAGTGACCCTTATTTCACTCATGCTGTATGAGCCCAGCCTAAGGAACACTACCTTCCAGCCACCCTAGTCAGACCCCACTAAGACTGGGGGCTTCCTTGGTGCTCAGTCAGTAAGGAATCTGCCTGCAATGCAGGAGGCCCAGGTTTGATCCCTGGGTGAGGAAGATCCCCTGGCGAAGGAAATGGCTACCCACGCTAGTATGCCTGCTCAGGAAATCCCATGGACAGAGGAACCTGGTGGGCTACAGTCCATGGGCTCAAAAGAGTTGCACTCAATGTAGCAACTAAACGACCAACCACCAAGACTCCTGGTTCCCTAGCACCCAAAGCAGCTTTTCTTGATGGAATGCAGGCAGTTCCCTGCCAGGGGCCCTGCCAAGGCTTGGCAGAATTAAATGTGACATTCAGTTCCAGATTATACAAATTGGGACAGTTTTGCTGAAGCTGTAGACTTTTATTTGTGTGTTTGTTTATTCACTTACTTACTGAGACCTTACTTTAATGACCTGGTTTTGGATTTCTGCCTGAAAGATGCATAAACACGATGAGTATTATTTTTATAGTGGATATTCATAATGATTATACTAACAATGGCGCCTGCTACTTCTTTAAAGTTTGTTTCTTCCTTTTAAGCTTCATCGCGGGAATTTGGGATGGAATTCAGGGTTTCGTAGAACTTCACAGGGTGAAAGGAGTGTCTAGCTGCTCCCTGAATCCTCTCTATGAAAGTCCTACCAAAAGTCCTACAGCTTGGACTCCCCCAACTCATGGGGAATTTCCCCACTTCCCCCTCCAGCAGCGCTGCCTGAACGTCTGTCTTGAACAGATTCAAGAGATGTAAAAGTGTGGAAGAGTTACTAGGTCTGTGTTTTCACAAGCCCGCCAAATGATTCCCAAGCAGGCTAAAGTCTGAGACCCACTGCTCTAGAGCACACTGTCTTTCTGATAATAACTGCGATAGTTACTTTTATGTGGCAGCTTGGCTGAGCCGCGGTGCTTAGTTGTTTGGTTAAAAATGAATCTAGGTTTTGCTGTGAAAGTTATTTCAATCAGTAGACTTTGGGTAGATAAGACTGTTGTTGTTCAGTCGCTAAGTTGAGTCTGACTCTTTGTAACCCTGTGGACTGTAGAACACCAGACTTCTTGTCCTCCACTATCTCCCAGAGCTTGCTCAGATTAATATCCATTGAGTCAGTGATGCCATCTAACCCTCTCATCCTCTGCCACCCCCTTCTCCTCTTGCCTTCAATCTTTCCCAGTATTGGTCTTTTATAGTGAGTTGACTCTTTGCATCAGGTGGCCAAAGTATTGGAGTTTTGGCTTCAGGATCAGTCCTTCCAGTGAATATTCAGGGTTGATTTCCTTTAGGATGGACTGGTTGGCTCTCCTTGCAGTCCAAGAGACTCTCAAGAGTCTTCCCCAGCACCACAGTTTGAAAGCATCAGTTCTTTGGCTCTTTGCCTTCTTTATGGTCCAACTCTCACATCTGTACTTGACTACTGGAAAAACCATAGCTTTGACTATACGGACCTTTGTTGGCAAAGTGACGTCTCTGCTTTTAATATGCTGTTTAGGTTTGTCATAACTTTCCTTCCACGGAGCATGCGTCTTTGACTTTCACGGGTACATCACTGTCTGCAGTGATTTTGGAGCCCAAGAAAATCTCAGTGGTTTCACTTTATTCCTCTCTATTTGCATGAAGTGATGGGACCGGAGGCCATGGTCTTAGTTTTTTGAATGTTGAATTTCAAGCCAGTCTTTTCACTCTCCTCTTTCACCTTCACCCAGAGGCTCTTTAGTTCCTCTTCACTCTCTGCACTCTTCATAATGTGTGTGGGTCTCATCCAATCACTAGAAGGGCTTACGGCCCCAGGCTTCCCAGGTGGTGCCAGTGGTAAAGAACCCTGCTGCCAATGCAGGAGGCTCAAGAGATGTGGGTTCAATCCCTGGGTTGGGAAGATCCCCTGGAGAAGGGCATGGCAACCCACTCCAGTATTCATGCCTAGAGAATCCCATGGACAGAGGATCCTGGCAGGCTACAGTCCATGGGTTCGCAAAGAGTTGGACACGACTGAAGAGACTTGGCACACAACACGCATGTCCCCTGGGTAGGAAGGAATTCTGCCTCTGGAGCACAACTGCAGCATGAGCTCCTGCCAGGGTTTCTCCTCTGCCAGCCTGCCTTGTGAATTTCGAACTTGACAGCACCCACAATCATGTGAACTAGTTTCTTAAAAATCTCTTCTCTCCTCCCCTCCTCTGCCCCTTTCCCTTCCCTTCTCTTCCTCTCTCTCATTTTCTCTATCTGTCCAGCCTATCAGTTCTATTTCTCTGGAGAATCCTAACCAACACAGACTGCCTTAGAATCCAGTGCAGTCTTTCTCTCTTAGCCCAAACTTGGTGGCAGTCTTCCTCACTCTAAGAGTCCAGACAGCCATTTTATTAGGCAGGAGTTACTACAGGCATGAAATTTAATAGTGATCCAGGATTTAAAATATTAACTAGGAGCTTAAACTTTTGTGGGTAGATTTGGCAGAAACCATTTGATTTTGGGTCATTCCTTGGAAGCTTCTTTATTGAAAAAAATTCTAGCTTTCAGTGAGGACTTTAAAACCAGATGGATCTAAATTGGAATCCCCCCCATTACTATTCACTAAACACCGCAGGCAAGCCGCTTAACATACGTGAGTCACATTTTCCTCATCAGTGAAACAAGGTCACTAAGGTTATTTTTCCCTTTTGTGGCTTTAATGAAGCTTCTAGGTAGCATATCCAAAGCGCCAATTTATGTCAAGCTTGTGGTTGGCTTTCAGGGAATGGGAGCTATTACTATTTTAGCTTGTTGCTTCCAACATTGGAGGTAAACTAGAAAGACGTTACAGTGAGCTGGGAGTTTAGGTAAATGTTCTCTGGTTGATCCTGGGTTTATTGTAATGTAATTTATTTCTCTTACCTCGTTGCATTTCCTAGAACCTCCAAAGAAATGAGAAGTTATAAGAACGGACATCCTTGTCTTGATCTTGATCTTAGGGGGAAAACATTGAGCCTTCCACTACTAACTGTAATACGAACAGTAGGTTTATCGGAGAGATCCTCTACGGATTGAGGAAGTTCCTTCCATGTATGGTTTTCTTAGAGTTATTATGAGGAATGGAAGTTGGACTTTTGAAAATAATTTGACTATGTCTATTGAGATGCTTATGGTTTTTTGAAATTAAATGTAAAAGTATGGTGAATTATACTGATTGGTTTTTTAAATAAAAACTAACCTTGCATTCCTGAAATATACTTCACTTGGTCAGGACAGATTATATTTTTATGTTGTAAGATTTGATTCATTAAAGATTTGTTTGACTTAAAATTATTTTTTTTCATTGTATTATTTTTTTCTTTTGTGTTCATAGGGCTATCATTGGTTTGTAGTTTCCTTTTCTTATAATGTCCCTGTCTGCACAATACTGGATTCCTAGAATGGGTTGAGATGTGTTTTCTCCTTCAGCTCAGTTCAGTTCAGTCGCTCAGTCGTGTCTGACTCTTTGCGACCCCATGAATCCCAGCACGCCAGGCCTCCCTGTCCATCACCAACTCCCGGAGTTCACTCAGACTCACGTCCATCGAGTCAGTGATGCCATCCAGCCATCTCATCCTCTGTCGTCCCGTTCTCCTCCCGCCCCCAATCCCTCCCAGCATCAGAGTCTTTTCCAATGAGTCAACTCTTCGCATGAGGTGGCCAAAGTACTAGAGTTTCAGCTTTAGCATCATTCCTTCCAAAGAAATCCCAAGGCTGATCTCCTTCAGAATGGACTGGTTGGACCTCCTTGCAGTCCAAGGGACTCTCAAGAGTCTTCTCCAACACCACAGTTCAAAAGCATCAATTCTTCGGCGCTCAGCTTTTTTCACAGTCCAACTCTCACATCCATACATGACCACTGGAAAAACCATAGCCTTGACTAGACAGACCTTTGTTGGCAAAGTAATGTCTCCGCTTTTCAATATGCTATCTAGGTTGGTCATAACTTTCCTTCCAAGGAGTAAGCGTCTTTTAATTTCATGGCTGCAGTCACCATCTGCAGTGATTTTGGAGCCCCCCAAAAATAAAGTCTGATGCTGTTTCCACTGTTTCCCCATCTATTTGCCATGAAGTGATGGGACCAGATGCCATGCTCTTCGTTTTCTGAATGTTGAGCTTTAAGCCAACTTTTTCACTCTCCTCTTTCACTTTCATCAAGAGGCTTTTGAGTTCCTCTTTACTTTCTGCCATAAGGGTGGTGTCATCTGCATATCTGAGGTTATTGATACTTCTCCTGGCAATCTTGATTTTAGCTTGTGCTTCTTCCAGCCCAGCGTTTCTCATGATGTATTCTGCATTGAAGTTAAATAAGCAGGGTGACAACATACAGCCTTGACGTACTCCTTGTCCTATTTGGAACCAGTCTGTTGTCCCATGTCCAGTTCTAACTGTTGCTTCCTGACCTGCATACAAATTTCTCAAGAGGCAGATCAGGTGGTCTGGTATTCCCATCTCTTTCAGAATTTTCGACAATTTATTGTGATCCACACAGTCAAAGGCTTTGGCATAGTCAATAAAGCAGAAATAGATGTTTTTCTGGAACTCTCTTGCTTTTTCCATGATCCAGCGGATGCTGGCAATTTGATCTCTGGTTCCTCTGCCTTTTCTAAAACCAGCTTGAGCATCTGGAAGTTCAGTTCCAGGCCGCTCTAGGCTTCTGCGCTCTCGGCAGAGGGTGTGATGTGACTAGTGTCCACTAGAGGGCAGCAGAGGTCCAGTATTGTTTGGGGAAACATGGCGGCTTTCCCCGCCGAGGCTCCTTTCACTTGCTTGATCTTGTTTTGGCTCCTATTTTGTCGCTGCTTGTGAGTCCACTCCTGGTGATTTCTTAGCTTTAAGCTTTGTTGCCTCACAACCTTGGTTTTTGGATGGTGGGCTGAGAGGAAGCCCCAGAACCGCTGCCCCGAGGACAGCAGTTTACAGAGCCCCCGGGCCGGGGGCTGAGCCGAGAGGGCGGCCTGGGGCCAGCGCGGGCGCGGTGTGCAAGAGCCGGACCTGCCGTCCCTGCCAGCCTGACTGTTACAGAGTGGTTTGGGGTTTAAAACGTGTTTACAGCTTTCACGGCTAAAGTCTGGTTCCAGCCTCAATGGGCTTGGCCGGTCAGGCTCCGTTTCTTCAGGCTCGTGGTGATGACAAGGTGGAACAGTTACTGTGCTTAGTGAAAAAGAGTTTGCTTTACTAGACCTTGATGAAATATAGAAAAACGGTTAAGCGCTGTAAACTCATTCTTTATGTAGTCTGTTCAGGAAACTGAGATGGATCGGCTCTTCTTGTTGAAAGTTCTGGAGCTCGCACGAGTCATCTGCCGAGTGCAGCGTCAGTCTTCCTGAGGTCTGGGAGTGGGCTCCTTCCTGTCGCTGCCTTTGCTCCAGGCGTAAGGACAGACCTAGAGGACAAAGGGAGGCGGGTGCCGCTAGTCACCTCAACAGAATGCAACCTCACAGAGGCCAGCGGGCATTCCCCCTCCTGGAGCTGAGCTCCTGCTGGACTCACCGTTCACCTCCTGGAGCCCACCCAGATCAGAGGCAGTGCCAATGTGCATTCTTGATCAAACTGTGTTTGAGAGACACAGATTCTCTTCCTCTCTTTCCCCATATCCATGACATCATAACCTCAAAGCCTGTTCAACATTTATTTATTTATTCATTAATGCAAATATATTTATAAACCCTGTGGCGGTATACTGGTGTGTAAAACAGACATCACCGCTGTGTTTACAGAGCTTGACATCAGGCAGGAGGATGGATGCATGGGAAGTAGGCGGCGTGAAACCTGGAGGCCTACCTGGATGCTGGGGTCAGGAAAGACTCACTGGAGAAATGAGTGAGAAGCCTGCAGGTGGGGAGCACAGGGTGGGCAGCAGGGAGGAGCCTGGGGTGAGCAGACAGCTCCTGCAGAAGGTATGTGGGAAGGAGCATGGATGGCCTGCTGGTGCCTGTGAACTTCTGCTGAGGGATATCCAGCCCATCATCAGCAGTGACCCTGGAGCCTGCATCCCAAAGCAGGTGTGGTCAGGACACCGGGAGGCCTGAGAGCTGCCGGCCTGCGGGTGTCACCAACTTGAGGCACCCAGAGGGAGACTTTCAGGAGAAGCTGGAGGAGGCAGACAGAGCGGTGCCCATCAAGGCAGCTATAAGACAAGACACACGCCGTACCTCCACCTCTGCCCCAGAACCCAGCTCCTGTGCTCACCAACTGAGTCTAACCTCTACCCAGTGGGCCAGTGAATCTGTGGCTCCATGTGTGTCCCTGAAAAGCAGAGAACGGTGTAGCAGAGACAAGGAGACACTGCTGACAACTGACCATCCAGAAAAAACAGTTTGGGAGGAGGAGCTGGCCTTGTGTCCTTTGCCTCTAGCCAGCTGCGCACGTATCTCCAGGTCGCAGCTTCCTCCTCTGCACAGTGGGTTGGCAATACTACCTGGTTAATATGCTCATAAAACAGCAAACAAGGTGAGATAAATTCTTAGCACAGTGCTGGGCATGTAGGTTTCAATGATTTCTAGTTATTATTATTTTTGCTAGTGATATTTTTGTTATTAAGAATGCTGAAGAGTTGATGCTTGCAAACTGGTGTTGGAGAAGACTCTTGAGAGTCCCTTGGAGTGCAAGGAGATCAAACCAGTGAATCCTAAAGGAAATCAACCATGAATATTCATTGGAAGGACTGATGCTGAAGCTGAAACTCCAATACTTTGGCCACCTGATGCGAAGAACTGACTCATTGGAAAAGACCCTGATGCTGAGAAAGATAGAAGGCAGGAGGAGAAGGGGATGACAGAGGATGAGATGATTGGATGGCATTACCGACTCAATGGACATGACTTTGAGCAAGCTTCAGGAGATGGTGAAGGGAAGCCTGGTGTGCTGCAGTCCATGGGGTCACAAAGAGTTGGACACTATTGAGCGATTGAGCAGCAACAACAGCAAAGACTAATATGTTTTAAAAAGCTGAGGGATCTCCCTTGCAGTCCAGTGGTCAAGACTTCATCTTCCAGTGCAGGGGTGTGGATTCTGTTCCTGGTTGGGGACCTAAGATCCCAACCTGGTTTTGGCCCCAATACCAAACAAAAAACAGAAACAATATTGTAACAAATTCAATAAAGACTTTTAAAATGATCCACGTGAAATCTTAAAAAAAACGTTGAAAGCCATTAAAGATTTTAAGAGCAAAATAGAAATAGGCTCATCTTTTAAAAAGTTGCAGAAGTTTTAGGGTGTGACTGGTATCGAGAGTCACAGTGCCAAGCTGACTAGCCCTGTGGCCGGGACACCGGGGTGAAGCCCAGAGCATTTCCTGGGGCGGGGGGCGTTCAGGTCCCACAGCCCATCATATGCCTGTGAGTCTCCACATGCTCAAATGGGCCACGTGCGTGATGCATATGCGGTGGGTGGGATCATTTCCCCCTTTTGGCACAATGAGAATTTGGCTTTCTCCAGGGGCCACTGTTTCTAAAACTCTGCCCAGTGGAGTTCGAACTGTGTCATATGGTTAGTCTCTGAGCCGTTTCAGAAGGTTGCTCTGGTTTGCTTCTTTCTGCATCTAGCGGGTGGAGCAAGGCCACAGGAGCCTCGGAACCGGATTTGTGTGCCTTGTTTGGCAGATGGGGAACTGTCTTGGAGAAACAGCTGCTGAACCAGGGCGGAGAGGGGTGGACCCCTGAACAGGGCAGATGTGGAGTCAGGGCTGAGCCTCATGGGAAGGGGTTCAAAGGCAAGGTTCATGGGCCCAATGGGGAGCTTTTAGTTGAAAAACTAAAAAGGAACCAGCTCCCAGGGGCCCAAATACAAAGAAATAAAAGACTCAGACAACTAAAGGCTCCGGACTCAGTCTGGAGTGTGGCTGCTGGTGGGTTCGTAGGTCCTGGGGGTCTGAACCTGCAGGAGAAAGGTCTGGAGTTCCTGCCTTATGACGGGAAAGGTGCTGCTCTAAACCGTGGTCTGTTGTGACCAGTTAACCCCCGCACCAACTCTAGGAAACGGGTGTTGTCATTATCACCAGCTACAAATGAAGAGACTGAGGTTCAGAGCGGTTAAGGCGCTGGCTCAGGTCACACAGCTGGTGAGTTGGATGGCTGGCACCCCAGTCCCCTGGCTCTGGAGGATGGGTTGGGCATCATGCTTCCCCGCAGATGCATCCGTGCATTTTCCAATCTGCATGCTCTAAAGCTCATCCTGAGTGCAGCGCTATCAAAGGCCCATCTGTGGAATCTATGGGCCTTCGAGCCATTCATTAATCATAAAGGATAATCAGCCTGGAGAGAAGGCAAGGTTGTTCTGGAGGAAAGAACATACCTAAGACAGGGACACATATAGCTCAGTACAGATGTGCTGAGTGTGTGCATGAGTGTGAGTGTATGTGAGTGCACACGCGTGTCTGTGAACTCAGGAAAAGGCAAGCACCAACTCTGTCAAAGGCCGGAAGCTAAGGACGCAAACATACCGGAGATCTTCTGACAAACCCAGTTTATTCTGTGCATTTGTTTGTTCTTTATCATTTACTTGAGACAATATTGGCCCTGAGAGAATGAGTTTAGAAATGAAGCCTCCGTGTTCTGTGATTTTACCGGCATTTAGTAAAAGCAGGCAGACAGACACACACATACAGGGCGTCAGAGATCAAGGCAACTGGAATCACAGAACCTCACCTCAAACTTGCGAAGTACCTGAATGACTTTTCCTCTTAATGAGCTCAAGAGCGTCTTCCTGAATCATCCGTGTGTTGGGCCGGCTCCTGGCTCCAAGCCTTTGCTTCCTTATCTGCTTCTCAGAGATGGGTTGAGGGCCAGTGAAGGAGCAGGTGTGACCATCAGGTGGGCTTTGGGATCCTTGGCAGGCCGTGCCAGCTCACTTTACCCTCTGTGATTCCCCAGCCAGCACCTGGCAGTGTGTGTGTGTGTGTGTGTGTGTGTGTGTGTGTGCGTGTGTGTGTGTGTGTGAGAGAGAGAGAGAGAGAGAGAGAGAGAGAGAGACTTTTCCGGGACACCGTGAGAAGCCTGAATGCCCTATAATATGGGGCGCAGTCTCTCAGTCGAGTCCGTTTCTTTGCGACCCCATAGACTATAGCCCACCAGGCTCCTCTGTCCACGGGATTTTCCAAGCAAGCATACTGGAGTGGGTGGCCATGCCCTCCTCCAGGGGATCTTCCAGACCCAGGGATCGAACTCACATCTCTCGCATCGTCTGCATTGGGAGGCAGATTCTTTACCACTGGTGCCACCTGGGGAGCCGCACGTGTGTACAGGCGCCTTGCTAGTTATCTCCAAGTTAAGAGTGGTTCACACATTCTGCTATCGTTTCTCCTCAGGACTCCTATTCTGAGGAAAGATCTATTCAGCCTGCATTTATAACCGTATTTCAGAATGCTGCCAAGGGCATCTGAGATGATGTAAACGGAAAGCACACAGGGCAGCCTCTCCCCGCCTCTTCCTCCCAGCCACCAGGAAGGGGGAGCTCAGAGACAGATTGGCAAGCCCTTGCTACTCTGATCTCCATGCCTCTGTTGCCCCAAGTCTAGCCAGTCCTGGGACTGCGACTTTAGTTCCTGTGGTCTGAATGGGTCCCTCGGTCCCTAGAAAGACAGTGGGCAGGATAAGTCTTCTTGGAGTGTCTATGCGGCAGGTGTCTATGCAATGGCATAGCCTGAACGTGTCAAACTGAACATAACATAATCTGACCACTGAATTTCATTTTATAGATGAGCAAGCTTGGACCTAGCCATCACGACTTCCACTCTGGAGTGGGTAAAATGTTACCATAAAGCGGCAGGGATGAGGGTCACTGCAGCGCAGTCTCACCATGTTCAAGAGCTGGGGGCTTTCCATTGTACCCCATCTCTGCCCTCTGGGCATCAGGGATGTAGACTTTGTCTCAAGGAACTGGTGAGAGTGGGGAAACATGCTTGGTGGTTGGGACAGTCTGGGTGGGGAGCTGCAAAGCCCCCGTGAGTTGGTGTTATCAAGTCTGCATGCAGCATGGGCACCGCTTCCCCTGGGTGGACCTCACATGTTAGCAATGAAGGCAACAGCTGGCTTAGCTTTTCAACCCAGGTGATGTCCAATCAGTGGCTCCCCGGTGCTGGGGGGAAGGTTCAATACTGACCCTTTGTGACCTTCTCCCCAAGCCCCCCTCCTCCTTCCTTCTAGTCCAAGCGCTGATGCTCATCTACTCTCCCTGGATCTAGGCCGGCCTCTTTCTTCTCTCTAATCTGTTGTTACGGGAACAGAGTTATCCCCACTTCCCCGAGGGTGGGGAGTCTTCTTTAGAGGCCTGAATTGTCTTACCAGGACTGGACTCTTCTAAATCAGCTTTTGTCTGTTATGTGAGTTTTGAGACAGTTTAGGAGGGCAACAAGCTGAATGTTGACTATCTGATTTTCTTGTGTTCCCGCTACACTGGTCCTGATTCTCCTTCCAGCAAGGCAGACTGGAGCAAGGGCAGCATACAAAAAATGATGGGAAAGAGATACACAAAAGTAACATTTCTATCTAGCTTCTTACTTCTCCTTTTAGACCGAAGAGGCCTGTGCCTGTTAGCTGGCTGAGCAGCCCCTTTGGGAAGTGGGTTTGCAGCCATCTCCCTGCAGACAGTGCTGTGAGCTCAGCGTAATGAACTCTACCCCACGATTCATCTGGTACTCCCTGTTGATTCCAGGGATGTGTTAATAAGCCAGCATAGGCCGATGATAGCTCTGTGAAAACCTCTGGAAGAATCCCTACAATCTACGCATAACCTCTGATCCAGAGATAGTCAAGTCCCCAGAAGGCAACGTGGTGGAGTGGGGATGGTGCCCGCCCGGGGAGCTGCCAGCCTGACTCGATGCCTCCCTGCCCAGACTCCGGAGCCATGCAGACTGCAGGCAGTGTTTAAGCTTCAGTGTCTTCATATGTAATACTCTGTAATGACCTATTGGGAACAGAATCTAGAAGAGAGGACATATGTGTAACTGGCTCACTTTGCTGTAGCACAGAAACTAACACAATATGGCAAATCAAGTCTACTTCAATAAAAATTAATTAAAAAATACATTTACTACAGAAGTAAAGCAGAAATACACCCCTCTGTGTTGAAGATTGGTGAAGTGAAAGTGTTCGTCTGTCGGTCGTATTTGACCCTTTGTGACCCCATGGACTGTAGCCCTCCAGGCTCCTGTGTTCATGGGATTCTCCAGGCAAGAAGACTGGAGTGGGTTGCCATTTCCTTCTCCAGGGGATCTTCCTGACCCAGAGATAGAACTCAAGTCTCCTGCTTCACAGGCAGATTTCTTTGCTGACTAAGCTACCAGGGAAGCCCCTGTATCGAAGATTAACGCAATGCAGAAGTATATACAGTCAAAAGTGAAAAGCATTTTCTTACACTTATACGCGGTTACAAATGTCTTGTTTTGCATAAAATACTATTATACGATTGTATTTTCCAGAAACGTTGTTTTATAACTAAGTGTCTTAGAGATTTTTATAGGTCTTCTATTTTTTAAAGGCTCTTCCCTAGCGTGTCTGTAGTGCAATGCACTTAATCTCTTCCTTGTCAGTAGACGTTTTGGCTGTTCCGTTTTTCTCGTTCTTGTGCCGGTGCTCAGCTGCCCCAGTCGCGCCTGGCTCTGTGGCCGCTGCTCCCTGTGCGCTGCGTAGGTGCCTTTGACTGTGTATGGAAGTATGTCCTGTGGTGTCTGACTAGAAGTAAAAGTGGTTTAACTGGGAACATTTAAACTGTTGGGTGATGGCAACAAAACGTGTGTAAGAAGATCCGATTCTCTGCATTCTTGCCAACGCTTAGCTAAACATCAGACAACGCTTTAAATCGCGTTAATCGGGTATGCAGAATGTCTCATTTGAATATGTATTCTTTCCATTTGTAGAATAAACATCACTTTACTTTAGTAAAAAAAATAGCCTTGCTCTGCTGGGTTTACAGGACTGTTTGAAGAACCCAGTCGTTGTAGATGGAGGGTTCTTGGTTCGCAGGGCAACACTGAGCCACTTGCTCCCTTACTTCCTGGAGTCGTCAGAGACTGGGGGCCTCCCTTTCCTTCCCTGGGCACCCTCCTCCACGTAGCTCTCTCTCATGCCCACAGAGGGCAGTCCCTCCCTTAGATCCATCCCAGGAGCATCCTGTGCCTCAGGCCGGTTCTGGGCTAAGGCTGAGCTCAAAACACTAGTTAATTAGCTGAACAATTTGCAGTCTTGCTCAGCAAAGCCACCCTGGGGGAGCATGGAGTGTGACTCACATTCCAGTTTCTCATAAAGGAGAATGTTTTGAGAGTCATTCTAGCGCTGCAGCCCGGGGTCACATAATCCATTCACTTGGCTTCTCTTCCTTCCCTAACATTCCTTGAGACCTTTCTCTTTATCCCCCTCCCCACCCCCATGCACCAATGGGCTTAGGCAAAGTGGCAGATCAAGAGTCCACCAGAATAAAGGCTCCTCTGTGTCCACAAGGACCCATGTCAGGCTTCCTTGCAGCAAGCGGGCCTGGGTGGACCCAGGGTCTTTCTTACAGACCTGTGAACAGCAGCATCCAAAGGGCCTGGCAGAGCATCTCTTGTCTGATGGCTCTGTTTGTAAAGGGGTAAACGGGCCCGTGAGGACGGGAGCGGATAATAGACGTGTCTTGGTGACCTGTCGAGCGCAAACCCCATGTGGGAATCATTTAATTTCCTTAGCGGCCCTGGAGTAGGGAAGCCCTGCACATTGCAGAGAAGAGGGAAGCGGATCTCAGAGGTGAGATACAGTTGCCCGAGACCACGCAGCTTCAAGAAGTGATGGCTCTGTTGGTTCATGGGTTTATTCTTTGGGCAGGTGTTTACCTAGGACCAAGAAGCAACAAAAAGACGTTAGTGGTTATGAACCCACCTGCCGACGCAGGAGCCACAAGAGACGCACATTTGATCCTGGGTCTGGAAGACCCCCCAGGAGGTGGGTGGCAATGGCAACCCACTCCAGTATTCTTGCCTAGAGAATCCCAGGGACAGAGGAGCCTGGTTGGCTCTTTCTGTGGAAAGAGCCAGCTTGGCTTCAGAGACCGTCTGTCCCTGTTGGGCTATCGTCAAGGTGGGGAAAGTCATGCTGTTTCTTGTGTGGGATCATGAAGAAGAGAGAAATTCCTATATAGAAGATACCTCCTTCCACAGACAAAGTGCTCAGGAAATGTGTCCATGCTTCTCCAGATTTCACCAATTCCTTTTCATTCACAGGCAGGTTCTTCTGATTCTGACTTTGAATCTTCAGCCCCAGCCTGTCTCCCCAGCCCAGAGCTGGTGCTGGCAGAGCCCCCAGGCCCTTGGGCAACCTGACGAGGTCCTGAACGTTTGGCCACAGGACTGGTTCCAGGGGGCCAGGAAAGATGGGTGGCCGCCTGGTGATGCCTATGGTGCGGGTGGACTCAAGGAAGGAGGTCTCTTGCAGATGCCAACCCTGCAGATGAGGGAGCAGCGCTGAGCCCTCCAGGGCATCTGTGCTACTGACTATCTTCTTGGCTTGACCAACTTCTTTCCCTGAGGAAACTGTGTCCCCTGGTAACATGGTTATCTCAAGGCTGAAAGACAGATAGCTCCAGTGTTTCTCTGGAGGCTTCTGGTTCCGTGAAGATCATGGCAGTGACTGGCTGAACAGAGGCGTTGCCAGATCCCACGCGTCTCAACTGGAGCACAGACTCATCCAGGGTCCACCCCAAACAAGGTGCTTTTCGCATCACAGCTGCTCAATAAAAGGGAGCCTGCATGAGTGTCTCTTGAAACAAAGACTCTGTACACCTGGAAGGGACCTGGGAGGGATCTGGTCTAGTTTTTGATGGAACTTTGCTGTTGTTGTTAGTAGTTCAGTTGGGTCTGACTTTTTTGGGACCCCATGTACTGTGTGGCTCTCCAGGCTCCTCTGTCCATGGGATTTCCCAGGCAAGAATACTGGAGTGGGTTGCCATCTGCTTCTCCAGGGGATATTCCTAATCCAGAGATCGAACCTTCATTTCTTGCATTGGCAGGCAGGTTCTTTACCATTGAGCCACCTGGGAAACCCCGATGGAACTTTAGGCATCAGACTAACAGGGCATGCCTAGGGCAAAGGGAGCTCTCTCTTTACCTCCCAGAGAGACAATGGCCTCCTTTTAGCTGGTATGCATTCAGCCATTTAATGCTATTGGTAGAACTCAAGATGAAATCACAACCTGGAAATGGTTTAAAGAGCAAAACCAGGCATGGCCCCTGACCTTGAAGAAGGCAATTGGTAATTAGAAGGCTGAGAGGCCATCTTAGACCATATAAGGCCTCCTGGGCCCTGGGAAGGATTCGGGTCTGTAACTTAAAAATAATGGGGAGTTTAAAAAGGGATTTTTGGTGGGGGTGAGTGATACAGTTTTGCTTTTTTAAAAAATTTAATTAAAAAAAATTTTACTCATTTATTTGGCTTTGCCAGGTCTTCCTTGAGGCACCTGGGGTCTTTTTTGGTTGTGGCATGTGGGATCTAGTTCCCTGACCAGGGATCGAACGTGGGACCCCTGCCCTGGCAGCCTGGAATCTTAGCCACTGGACCATCAGGGAAGTCCCATTGTTTGTTTTTAAGTGAATGAATTGGAGCCGGTCAGGAAGGGAAGCCTGGAGAATATTGCAGTGGTCCCGGCAAGGAGGAAGGCAGCTGGGAATGAGGTGGTGAAAATGGAAAGAGTAGGAAGATGTGAGGGAGGTTTGTTGTTTTCTTCAGTCGCCCAGTTGTGTCCAACTCTCTGCAACCCCATGGACTGCAGCACGCCAGGCCTCCCTGTCCCTCACTACCTCCCAGAGTTTGCTCACGTTCATGTTCATTGCATTGGTGATGCTGTCCAGCCATCTCATCCTCTGATGCCCTCTTCTTGTTCAGGAGGCTGAAAACACACACCTGCTCCTGCTAGAGAAGTTATTCAACCAACTGCTAGTCATCAACTCAGAGAAGTGGATGCTGGCCCTGGGATCGTCCGCTCAGACCTCCTCAGTGTACAGGAGCTAGAGCTAAAGGTCTGAGGGTGAGAGGGTGTGTCCGAGAGGTCTGAGACACACAGCAAATTAGATGCAGAGCCTGGTGTAAACCATGGGGACCACGTGGTGACCTCCTAGCCACGCCCATCCATGGGCCAGCTACCTCCTCAGGGCTGTGGGCTTGCACCAGGGAGGAGAGGGGAGAAATGCTGTCTCCAGCCCCCAGGGCATTGAAGAACTGGGGTTCTTCAGTGATGAAGGGGTCTGGGGACAGGAGGAAGAACAGAGGAGGGGGACAGGAGCAGGGGTCTCCCTTCAGTCCCTCTCCCGCGGTCACTGTGCCTTCAACGCGTGCTTCAGTCAAGGACGTGGAAGGCGGCAGCATGGGGAATCGGAGAATAGCAGGCATTTGGTGCCTCTGGGGGCAGGGCGGATAATGAGCTGCAGGGCTGCGCCTGAGCCTGAGCCATGGGGGGCTGTGGGCAGTCCAGCCTGCCTCTCTCTGTGGCTTAAAGGTCAGGAGGCCAGAGTGCAGTCCCTTCCCTCCAGCTCCTTGGATGTCGGGCCCTCTTATGTGAATTCTCCTGGCTGCCCCCTCGCTCTGTGCTCTCCTCCGCGCTCCACGACCGTCTTTTGCTCCACTCCCTTCAGTGGCTCCACTGTGGCAGCAGCTGCAGCCCTGGGGTTCTGTCTCCCTCTTGCCCTCCCACAGGCCCCTCTGGGAGAAGCTTGGTCCCCTGGGTGGAGAGCTGGGCAGCTTCTTCCTGTGTTCTCTGCCCCTAGGTCCCAATCTCAGGGTTTCTGGTCCCCCCCAGTTCCCTGTCCCATCTTTTCTGGAAGGATGGTCTGAGTGAGGCAGGAAAGCTAGCCCTGCATCAGGTGAACACATGGGGCCACCAGGATCCACCTTCTCCCCCTCACAAAAGCTTCTTGCCTGTGCAACCTTGGCTTTTTTGTAGGATCCACAGCAGAGGGAATGTGATAGGTTTTGAAGAAGAGTGCTGTGCATTTGGTTACAGCTTTTGGAATCAAAGATAGAGATGGAAAAAGAGAGAGGCAGACAGACAGAGAACCACCTTTATTCTTGAATTCCCCAGGTGGGCTATAACAATCCTAGTAAAATGTAACTTTGTCGTCATTGGTTTAAACGGACAAGCCATTCACTTTGGGGTGAAATTTAATCTCCCTTCTTTTCTTTATCTGCTAGCAGGGTCTCAGATCACTGATACCCTGTGGGCTGTGGGATTCTAGGAGACCAGGGAGCAAATGCTGGGTGAATGACAGGGGCCATGCAGGAAATGGTTCAGGTCTCTCTGCCTGGAACTCCCCACCTTTCATTAAAATGATATAATTTTAAGCTCATGTGATAAGTGACAAAGCAGAATAAAAGAAAAAATGATGATTTCATGAAGAACTGGGCCTTTGAGCTGGATCAGGGAGGTTGCCCCATATCCTGGCAGCCTTGTAAGCCCAACCAGCTGACCACCGAGACATGCTAAATCATGGCAAGTTAACATGCTGGAAGGAGAGTCTACTCTTTATCCCCTGCTCTGCAAACTCCTGGAGCCAGTGAGTGTATAGAGGAGGGTTAGGAGGCTCGCTGAAGATTCCAGAGCCCCAGGCCGCAGTGCACACCTAAAGAGGCTGGGCAGTTCCTCCCACTGGGCATAGGATGGGCTCTTGAAGAGGCCTGGAGAGAAGAGCCTGCACTGGCCAAATCCAGCTCTTGGATCCCCTTCCCCATCCCCTCCATCTCTTCTACTGCCTGCACCCATGAGGCCACCCCTCACCACTTGGTGAGGGGAGACACTCCTTGACTTAATTATTACCCAGAAGCATCGGGGATGCTCGCCCCTCTGGAGGACCAGGGGGTACCCACACTCCCTGTGGTCAGGCAGCCTCTGTTTTCTGTGAAGAGCGCCTCATGCCCAGAGACCACACTGACCTCCAGTGTCTATGGGATCAGGGTCCTCCTGGAGCCACGGGGAGCCAGTGGACTCAGTGGACTGAGCCTGTCCAGTCCTATGAATTGAGAACCCCAGCTGAGGGAGGGACTGGGGAATCATGGCAGTGCCTCACCCCAGCCCATCCTAGAAGAGGAGTCTACCAGTAGGCCCTTCTGCCCTCATTTTCCTCCTTCTGTGTGAGCTCAGTGAAAAGGCTGGGTGATGGGGGTCCACATGTGATGAGCAGTTGTGGAGGAGCTGTGGGTGGTAGGGGAAGGTCCTGACACAGGGTGCAGGGTTGGAGGGTCAGGGCTGAATGTGTGCTTAATAACTATCTGTGGATACACAGAAACAGGAGGGTCACAGCATGAACTGGACACTCAGAGGGCTGCTGTGCCGCAGAGGTAAGTGGGTTCACCTCCTGGAGGTGGTGAGACAGTGGGATCGGATCTGGGGGTCTTCTTTCCAGGTGAAGAGGGTCTGTGGAAGAGTCGTGCCTCCTGTCCAGGGCCACACACATAGAGGATGCTTGACAGCTTGTCTCTAAGTTCCCGTGGCCCCATCTTTAATAAGGCCTTCATGCCCACAGCACCCCCAGCCCCTTGCCCCTGTCTCTGCTTCTACAAGTGCAGATCCTCCCTGCAAGCTCTGACCCTGTTTCCCTGCCCTGAGTGGGCAGAGTGCACTCAGCACTCAGCATGCTGTGTGTGAACACTCACCTTTAGCTTTCCTCTGGGGGGGTCCTGCAGCTCCTCAAAGAGCCTAACCCCCTTGGTCCTGGCGCCCAGAGTGTCCTAGGCAAACAGTGATTACTCAGCACAACGTTGCTGATTAACTGGTTGGTGCCAGGACTGCCAGCCAACAAGATGCAAGTTGAAGTATATGCATAATAAATCGAGAGCTGTCTCTGAGTTTGGAGGCTTTCCTCTGGTCCCTAGTGGCCCCTAGAGGTCCAGCCTCTTTGCTTTGTGATGCTCCCACCCCACTGACTCCACTACATCCCTTGTAGCCAGTGAATTCCTTCGGCATCCACCAAGGAGCACAGCACCATTTTCTTCCAATGACAAGCTCTCTGTAAGATGGCTTTTTTATGTATGTGGGGGGAACTGGATGCTTCTTTCATGCCCAGACAGAGAAGATGTGAATAAGGCTGGACTGCTACTTTTCCTGTATTGATCCTTGACTCTGGGCTCCAATGAACAGCCCCTGACCTTTGGTTCCCCCAATGTGGGCAGCCTCTCCAGGGCTGGGGACAGCTTCATCCTCTCTGCCTCCCAGTGTGCAGACAGACACCCAGTAAAAGGCGCTACCTCTGTCTCTGCAGCCCCTACTGGGCCTCCAGGGTCCTTTACACAAGCAGGACCAAGTGTCCGACAAAGAGGTCCCATTCCCAGGAGCCTGTGGCAGGGGACTGGGCCCAGCCCAGGGTCTCACATCTATATGAGAAGGCAGATGCTGCTCAGGTGAGGCCACATGGTGGGATAGAGATGCTTCCCGCCCCATCTCCTGCTTCTCCTGGGAGTGCTCAGCCAGCTAACACAGACCACATATCCTCTGGGGAGTGCTCAGCCAGCAGACACAGACCAGGTATCCTCAAGTTGGGCAGAGGATATGGCATTGGCCAGGCAGGCAGAAAGCTGGGGTCTAAGAAGGAGCTCCATCTCATCTCAGAGCAACATTGACCAAGCCCCTCTGGGGCTTCATTTCCAAATATAGAAATAAGAAGTTCGAACAGGGAGCTTTCTGGTCCAGTTCTCTATTGATGTGTGATAAAGCACCGCCAAACTTAGTAGATTCAATCAACAGCCTTTTGTTTACTCATGGATCCGCAGTCTGGCCCTGACTCAGCTTGTTCAGCTCCTATCTGCTCCACGTCTATGAGCACCGTTTGGGGAGACTGCACAGCCCAGGTCTGCAACTGTTGGAGGGCTCACTCCCTCACACCCACCTGTGGCTTTTCCATGTGGTTGCTGGGCTTCTGGGTGCCAGGTGCCAGCATCCTTACAGAGAGGAAGAGAGGAGAAAGGAGAGAGGTGGAGGGGGGAAGAGAGAGAGAGAATCAGGTAGAAGGTGTATATCGACTTTTCTGATTTAGCCTTTCAAGTTACTTCTGGTGTACTCTATTTGTTAGAAGTCAGTCACTAAGACTGACCCATATTCGGGGAGGGAGTAGATGCCACTTTTTGACAATGTTGTTGTTTAGTCATTAAGTTGTGTCCGACTCTTTGCAACCCTATGGATTGCAGCATGCCAGGCTTCTCTTTCTCTGTCCTTGACTATCTTCCTGGAGTTTAGTCAAGCTCATGTCCATTGGGTCAGTGAGGATATCCAACCATCTCTGTCATCCACTTTTCTTCCTGCCTTCAATCTTTCCTAGCATCAGGGTCTTTTCCAATGAGTTGGCTCTTTGCATCAGGTGGCCAGAGTATCGGAGGTTCAGCTTCATCATCAGTCCTTCTTTAGGATTGACTGGTTTGATCTCTAAGGGGGATTTCAAAGAATTTGTGTATTTGTGAACAGGTTTCAGTACCACCTCACTTTCCAAGCCCCTTCCAGCTCTAAAGAGGCAATGGTATAACCAGGGTGTGAGAGCACTGTGAGGGCCAGGCTTCCCCCAAAGCCCTACTCTACCAGCCCTGTTTCCTCAATTTTACTGCCGCCGCTCCTTCCAGGTAACTCTATGCACGTGACGGAACAGGAGTCTAGAGATAGCTTCATAGCTGAGCATCTCTGGGTAATTCTAGCGTGAAACTAGATCAGCGCAAATGCGTAAATATCGAAATTGAGGAGTATCTGAAAGGCCTATTTCTGAAACTCTCCAGCTGGAGATGTGCCAGCTAGCTCACTTCTTCCTTTTCTTTGAAGCTTTCCCAGAGTGGCTCCAGCCCAAATCAAGGAACTGCCCCAGCTGTCTTTAAGCTGGCTTCTCCAGCTCAGCTCACAGTTACCATTGGCTGAGAGCTTTTGCCTGGTGTGGGCCCTAGGACTGGACGCCTCCACGTGGCTCATGTGTCTCTCTTCTCCTTTTTATCGGCTTCTCCATCAACAAGGTTTCTATTGGTTCCCAAAAATCTGAGCCTCTCCTGGCCCCCTTCTTAGGAAGAGTGCATGTCTAAAGATGGGTTTGCAGTCAGCCACTGTACCACTGCGATCGATTCCACTGGGGATGGATGCGGTCTGCTGTTCATCACTTGGTGGTTGCCAGGCAAGTCCAAAAGGGGGATGCAAAGGACCGCACCAGGCCCACACTGCTTCTTCAGTGATAAGAGCCATGTTTCTGTCCTGGGCTTATAGTCCTCCTGTGGTTTTCCTGTCTCACGGCCCCTAGGTGGCAGCAGCAGAGAATTGGTGGGCAGAGTGGGAGGGAGCAGAATGAGCAGAGTGGGAGGGAGATGTGGTTGTTAAAACAAGAAGAGAAGCAGCAGGTCACCTCGGAGTCCTCTCCCTGCGCAGGTAAATTCTGTTGCTGAAGAAGATATGGTTCTCTTCCCCTGACACTGGGCATCTTCGTTCCCTGAGATGGGAGAGCTTTGGTGCCATTTCCGGCCATTTCTCTGCATCCCCATGAACTCCCAACATGGCAGTGCTGATGCCCCAAAGAAGCTCTCACTGGAAACCCGTGGCCCTTTCAGTGGAGCGGTTGTAGCGCCGTGAGCATGACACACAGCGCTGAGGGGAACCTGGGGACTGGTCTGTCCACATCCGTAAGTCATGAGAAGCAGCTAACCAAGGAGACCAGGTTAGCCATTAAGGGACCTGGATGCAGAGTTCATCTCCACCCACACTTAGATGTGTGACAAGTGGTAGGTCATTTCCCTTCTCTGGCCTTCAATCTCCCATCTGCACGAAGACAGCTTAGTTACAGCTAAGCTATAACTGTCAATGTTTCAGTGTTCTATCATCCCAGCTGTGAAAAAAGATTATGAGTGTTGAATTAATGACAAGTAAAAGAGGTGCTCTTTTGGCTAGTAGTTCTGGGGTAGTTCCTGAAGAGGAGACAGAGGGCTGGAGTAGACCCCACAAATACGTGCAAGATATTAGGAGCTATTTACAGACAGTAACCAGGAAACAGCCGCAGGCCAAGCCTAAGAGGGCTGTAGGCCTGGCCCACAGGCGGACCTGCTGGTGCCCCTCTCTGGAGCTTCTCTCCAGTCGCCGCCCTCATCTTCCTTGGATCTCCTGTGTGCCGCCTTTCCACCTGCCAGCCTACAGGCCACTCTTCAAGACTCGGTTTACTCATCAGCTTCTGCAAGAAGGTTTCCCTGGACTCCCCATTTACACCATGTGCCCGCCTCTGAACAACTTCTGGACTCCCTGCTCCTCACTGTAGAGAGTGTTTATTTTCCACACATACTCAGTGGTCATAGTGCTTTATTTTTATAAAATCAATTATAATTGGCTTTAAGCCCCACTTCTGCTAAGGCTGGCAGAAAAATCTATCTTCTCTACCTCTAGGGTTTATTGACCCACCCCAAAATTCCATGAAGGCTTGTGGGGACCTTACGTTCAACAGAACATCTGGGAAGATTCTTCTTGTTCATCATGTACACTTTGATTCGTTCCTTGTCCAAGTCCACTTGAGCTCTTTTCTGCCTCCCTGGTGGCAGACAGTACTGGGCTTCCATGCCAGGCTTGGCAGGGGCGGGGCTCTTTGCTGAGGCTGAGAATCCAGTCTCCCTGAGGCTGCCGCACAGCTGCCCCCTGTGAGGGCTTGCTCCTGCCTGGGGTGCCCTGAGTGGGTCCGTGCCCACCTGCTGCTTACATAAAGCTGCCTGATGTGCCCCTTTTAGTGTTGGGGAGCCTCTTTCTCCATTTTTGCCCTTCTCATGTCACTTCTCCTCTGTACACTGCTTCCCTCCCCTTCCTCTGGAGGATCCATGTCCTACTCTCAGTGATCCATAAGTCTGCATCTTATCAAATTATTTACCATATGAGATGGAAGATCTGTGTTTGAAGGTGTTTACCCAATTAGCAAGAAGTTTCAGGAGGGCAAGAGTTGTGTCATATTAACCTTTATAATTCCAAGAACTAGAAAAGTGCATGTGAGCACTCAAGACATTGTTATTGAATTTAGTTGACTCAACTGTCCCCATTGTCTAGACTAGTCCCAGATGAATCTGAATCAGGATTACCTTCTTTTCTGTGAGTGCAGAAAAGTCAAGAATTTCCGTGTCATGGCATTCTGAAACCATGAGCTGGAATCTTTAACTGGCAACACTGAAAACCAGGTGAATGATAACATCTTGAGATGTCAGTGGCTGGGAGGTAAAGGAGTCAGGTTTCAGCCCTTGCAGAAAAAGAGGCTTGTACAGCCAGAAAAATCTGGGTCACAGCCAAATGGGGACTAGAATACAAAATCAGAGACAGAGCAGAAATGCAGTCACAGAGACTGGACATATTTGGTGGTGGTTGGGAGCAAAACAGTGGATGGGTGGGGTGCCCAGTAGAATATGTGGTGCTAAGACTTAGGACCACATCCTATCACCTGGCGGGGATGGCTTTCCAGCGCCTGCTGTGTCGAGTTCTCTGACTCAGGACACAGTGGGCTCAACCTAGTCTAATTCTCAGATATGGAAATTGTCAAGTTTGATGGCTTCATTTTGAAATAGAGAACTGTCTTTTCTCTGGGTGGAAATAAGCCGTTAGGGGACCACTGGATGGATTAAAGATCATTCCTAGAAGGGGAAAAAAAAACAAGAAACCCAACAACCTTTAAAGGAAACTCAAGAAGATGGAAAAATACTTGACTGTGGATCAAGGCTCCAGATCTACAGAGCATAGAAGGTATGGTATCTGTCTAGGGTTTTAAGCATTGAGTTTCATCCCCTGGCAAGCCTTAGTAGGATTTCTGATTTTGTTTCTGTTTGAGATTGACAGGCTATATGGACTACAAAATGGACCCTGAGTAGATGTAATGGAGTCCACAGATTCATTG
The DNA here is from genome assembly GCF_019923935.1 of Bubalus bubalis. NCBI lineage: Eukaryota > Metazoa > Chordata > Mammalia > Artiodactyla > Bovidae > Bubalus > Bubalus bubalis. The sequence goes on from NC_059160.1 coordinate 163,850,770, forward strand.
AATAGAATGGTGTGGAATGTCTGCCAAGAGCAACAGCGGACCCTCAGCCTACTTAATGCTTTATTCCTCTTTCTAAGCTTAATTAGCCCACAGGGTAGCCGTTTCTGAAGGTCACTCCTGACTCACAGTAGTAAATCTTGTCATTAGCAGGGGGTGTGGGAGGGGACTCATTTTCCTATGTGCTGTGCATGTGGGCACATATACAGTTTGTCTAAAACCTGAATCAAGGTATTAGATGAAAGTGAAAGCAAAAGGGACTCTTACTGAGTTTAGGTTTGGAAACTGAGCCGCTGAGAGACTGTTTTGTCCCACTTTCATTTTGGCAATAATATTGTGGTAGGGGTTTTCAACAAACATTTCTAAAGAGTAAATCTTGTTTCCAATAAAGTTTTGTTGAGTTGAGTTAGATTATTCTAATGATCAGTAGTGAAATAATTATGTCTAAAGCCTCCTTGCTTCAGGCCTTAAGAATTTATAAGATAACAAATTGATTGAGCTTTGGAAAAGGAAGAGGTGAATTGGATAAAACTGCAGTTTATTGAGCTGGATGGTGATAATGCCACTTTGACTCCATCTTTAGGATAAGGAGAAGATTACTTGAGTAGAGCTGAAAGTCTCTATTCAGGATAGACTCTGAGGAGTTCTTGCAACACAACTTGTAGTGAAAAGAATTAATGGAGTTCATTTATTCATTAATTCATTTTGCTCTGTTTCCATTTGCCTATAGGTAATACTTCAAAAATTTCTAGTTAAACTTTTATTCTGAGATAAATGTAGGTTCATAAGAAGTTGTAAGGGATAATGCACAGTGTGCACACTACTCAGCTTTCTCCAGGTTCATCCAGACCATAAATCCGTGGCATAATATCACACCCACCCAGAATTCTGACGCTGATACAGTAAAGGCAGCGTTTCCATCACCACAGCTTTGTGCTGCCTTTTAACCATCATGCCCACTCCCTCCCACCTCCACCCTCCGTTACCCCCAGAAACCACTATTTTGTTCTCTATAATTTTTCCATCACAAGAATGTTATATAAATGGAATCATAAAGTATGTTATCTTTTGAGATTAGCATTTTTCACTCCTCATAATTTTCTGGCTATTCTTCCAGGTCTCTCTGTGACTCAACAGTTTTTTTTTATTGCTGAGTAGAATTTCATGGTATGGATATACCTTATGTATTTAATCATTTACCTGCCATAGGACATCTGGGTTGTTTCTAGTTTTTAGCTGTTATGAAAAAAGCTGCTGGAAATATTTGTGATCAAGTTGTTTTTTTTTTTTAACTGAAGTGTAGTTGATTTACAATCCTGTGTTAATTACTGCTATACAGTAAAGTGATTCAGTTATATATATATATACATACATATATGTACATTCTTTTACAAATGTTCTTTTTCCATTATGGTTTATCATAGGGTATTGAATATAGCTCTCTGTACTGTGTAGTAAGATCTTGCTGTTTATCCATTCTATATATAAAAGCTTACATCTGCTAACTCAACCTCCCACTCCTTCCCTTCCCCAACCCCATGGCCCCTTGGCAGATGCCAGTCAGTTCTCTATTTCATAGATAGGCTTGTTTGTGCCACATTTTAGATTCCACATATAAGTGATATCATACAGTATTTGTCTTTCTCTTTCTGACTTACTTCACTTAGTATGATAATCTCTAATTGCATTGTGGACAAGTTTTTATGTGAACATTAGTCTTCATTGCTTCAGGTGTCAGCACTTAATCAATCAATTTAATTCAACTCCATAATTACTGGGTCATATCGTAGTTGCATCTTGAAGAGGCAATGGAAACCTACTTCTATATTATTGCCTGGAAAATTCCGTGGACAGAGAAGCCTGGCAGGCTACTGTCCATGGGGTTGTAAAGAGTTGGACATGATGAAGGAGATCAGCCCTGGGATTTCTTTAGAAGAATGATGCTAAAGCTGAAACTCCAGTACTTTGGCCACCTCATGCGAAGAGTTGACTCATTGAAGAAGTCTCTGATGCTGGGAGGGATTGGGGGCAGGAGGAGAAGGGGATGACAGAGGATGAGATGGCTGGATGGCATCACTGACTCGATGGATGTGAGTCTGAGTGAACTCCGGGAGTTGGTGATGGACAGGGAGGCCTGGCGTGCTGCGATTCATGGGGTCACAAAGAGTCGGACATGACTGAGCGACTGAACTGAACTGAACTGAAACACCTGAGTGCACGTGATTGTAGTTAAATTTTAGTTTTTTAAGAAATTGCCAAATTGTTTTCCAAAGTGTCTTGACTATTTTACATTCCTACCAGCAATATGTGAATGATCCAGTTTCTCTGCATCCAAGCCAGCGTTTGGTGGTGTTACTACTTTTAATTCTAGTCATTCTGATGAGTATGTGGTGATATCTCATGTGGTTTTAACTTGCATTTCCCTAAAGGCTAATGGTTTTAAATATCATTTCACATGCTTATTTGCAATCTGTATATCCTCTTTGTTAAAATGCCTCTGTGTCTCTTGTGCATTTCTTAATTCAACTATTATTATTATAGTTATTGTTGAGTTTTGAGGCTTTTTTATATATTCTAGATATTAGTCCTTTGTTGTATATGTGATTTGTGACCCTTTTCTCATACCCTAAAGCTTGTCTTATCATTCTCTTAATAGAAGTTTAAAATTTTAGTGATATTTTCCCTCCTCTTCTATTTTCTGGAAAGTTCAGTTACTTCAGTTCAGTCGCTCAGTCATGTCCGGCTCTTTGTGATCCGATGGACTGCAGCATGCCAGGCCTCCCTGTCTGTCACCAACTCCTGCAGCCTACGCAAACTCATGTCCATAGAGTCAGTGACGCCATCCAACACTCTCATCCTCTGTCGTCCCCTTCTCCTCCCATCTTCAATCTTCCCCAGCATCAGGGTCTTTTCCAATGAGTCAGTTCTTTGCATCAGGTGGCCAAAGTATTGGAGTTTCAGCTTCAGCTTCAGTCCTTCCAATGAATATGATCTCCTTTAGGATGGACTGGTCGGATCTCATTGCAGTCCAAGGGACTTCCAAGAGTCTTCTCCAACACCACAGTTCAAAAGCATCAATTCTTTAGCACTCAGCTTTCTTTATAGTCCAACTCTCACATCCATACATGACTACTGGAAAAACCATAGCTTTGACTAGATGGACCTTTGTTGGCAAAGTAGTGTCTCTGCTTTTTAATATGCTATTTAGGTTGGTCATAACGTTCCTTCCAAGGAGTAAGCATCTTTTAATTTCATGGCTGCAGTCACCATCTGTAGTGATTTTGGAGCCAAAAAGATAGTCTGTCACTGTTTCCATTGTTTCCCCATCTATTTGCCATGAAGTGATGGGACCAGATGCCATGATCTTAGTTTTCTGAATGTTGAGTTTCAAGCCAATTTTTTCACTCTCCTCTTTCACTTTCATCAAGAGGCTCTTTAGTTCTTCGCTTTCTGCCATAAGGGTGGTATCATCTGTCTATCTGAGATTATTGTTATTTCTCCTGACAATCTTGATTCCAGCTTGTGCTTCTTCCAGCTCAGTGTTTCTCATGATGTACACTGCATATAAGTTAAATAAGCAGGGTGACAATATACAGCCTTGATGTACTCCTTTCCTGATTTGGAACCAGCCTGTTGTTCCAGGTCCAATTCTAACTGGTGCTTCTTGACCTGCATACAGATTGCTCAGGAGGCAGGTAAGGTAGTCTGATATTCCCATCTCTTGAAGAACTTTTCACAGTTTGTTGTGATCCACATAGTCAAAGGCTTTGGTGTAGTCAATAAAGCAGAAATAGATGTTTTTCTGGAACTCTCTTGTTTTTTTTGATGATCCAGTGGATTTTGGCAATTTGATCTGTGGTTCCTCTGCCTTTTCTAAATCCAGCTTGAACTTCTGGCAGTTCACAGTTCATGTACTGTTGAAGCCTCGCTTGGAAAATTTTGAGCATTACTTTGCTAGTGTGTGAGATGAGTGCAATTGTGCGGTAGTTTGAACATTCTTTGGCATTGCCTTTCTTTGGGATTGGAATGAAAACTGACCTTTTCCAGTCCTGTGGGCACTGCTGAGTTTTCCAAGTTTGCTGGCATATTGAGTGCAGCACTTTCACAGCATCATCTTTTACAATTTGAAATAGCTCAACTGGAATTCCATTGCCTCCACTAACTTTGTTCATAGTGATGCTTCCTAAGGCCCACTTGACTTCACATTCCAGGATGTCTGGCTCTGGGTGAGTGGTCACACCATCATGGTTATCTGGGTCATGAAGATCTTTTTTGTACAGCTCTTCTTTGTATTCTTGCTGCCTCTTCTTAATGTCTTCTGCTTTTGTTAGGTCCATACCATTTCTGTCCTTTATTGAGCCCATCTTTGCATGAAATGTTCCCTTGGTATCTCTAATTTTCTTGAAGAGATCTCTAGTCTTTCCTATTCTATTGTTTTCCTCTATTTCTTTGCACTGACCACTGGGGAAGGCTTTCTTATCTCTCCTTACTATTCTTTGGAACTCTGCATTCAAATGGGTATATCTTTCCTTTCCTCCTTTGCCATTCACTTCTTTTTTTTTTTTTTTTTTTTCTCAGCTATTTGTAAGCCCTCAGACAACCATTTTGCCTTTTTGAACTTCTTTTTCTTGGGGATGGTCTTGATCACTGACTCCTGTACAATGTCATGAACTTCCGTCCATAGTTCTTCAGTTCTTTCGTTCATGGTTCTTCACTCTGTCTAATTCCTTGAATCTGTTTCTCACTTCCATTGTATAATCGTAAGGGATTTGATTTAGGTCATACCTGAATGGTCTAGTGGTTTTCCCTACTTTCTTCAATTTAAGTCTTAATTGGGCAATAAGGAGTTCATGATCTGAGCCATAGTCAGCTCTCAGTCTTGTTTTTGTTGGGAGCTTCTCCATCTTTGGCTGCAAAGAATATAATCAATCTGATTTTGGTATTGACCATCTGATGATGTCCACGTTTAGAGTCTTCTCTTGTCCATGGGTAGAGTCTTCTCTTGGAAGAGGGTGTTTGTTATGACCAGTGTGTTCTCTTGGCAAAACTCTATTAGCCTTTGCCCTGCTTCATTTTGTACCCTAAGGCCAAATTTGCCTGTTACTCCAGGTATCTCTTGAATTTCTACTTTTGCATTCCAGTCCCCTATGATGAAAAGGACATCTTTTTTGGGTGTTAGTTCTAGAAGGTTTTGTAGGTTTTCATAAAACTGTTCAACTTCAGCTTCTTCAGCATTACAGGTTGGGGCATAGACTTGGATTACTGTGATATTGAATGTTTTGCCTTAGAAATGAACAGAGATCATTTTGTCGTTTTTGAGATTGCATTCAAGTACTGCATTTCTGACTCTTTTTTTGAGTGTGAGGGCTACTCCATTTCTTCTAAGGGGTTCTTTTTTTTAAAAGGGATTTTCTGGAAAAGATGTATAGAATTAGTGCTTTTTCTTTAAACATTTGGTAGAATTTTCCAGTGGTACCATGTGTACCTGGCAATTTCTTGGTGGGGGGAGGGATTTTTAAATTACATATTAAATTTCCTGAATAGCTATAGGCCAGTCAAACTATTTATTTGTCCTGGGTAAGCTGTGGTAATTTGTCCTTTTCAAGGAATTGGCCCATTTAATGTAAATATCCAAATTTATGTGTGTTGAGTTGTTCATAGTATTTCTTTATTACCCTCTCATGTGTCTGAAATGTCTATAGTAATGTTACATTTCTGATGCTGGAAATTTGTGTCTTATCTCTTTCTAATTTGTCCATCTTGCTAGATATTTATTTGTCAATTTCATCAGTCTTTCCAAAGCACTTTGTTTCATTGTTTTCCCCACTGATTTTCTGTTTTCAATTTCACTGATTTCTGCTCTTATCTTTATTACTTCCAGAAACTTGCTTTGGATTTATTTTGCTCCTCTTTTTCCAGGATCTTTAGGGGGTGAGGGAGCTTAAATGACTCAGAGTTTTTCTCTTTTCTAATATATGCGTTTAGTGCTATATTTCCCCCTCAGCATTGCTTTTAGCTGTGGCACACAAATTTTGATGTTATATGCTTGCTTTCATTTAGTTCAGTGTAGTTTTGGTCTCCATTGAGATGTGCTCTTTGACTCGTATGATTATTTAGAAGTGTGCTGTTTAGTTTCTGAGTGTTTGGAGATTTTCTTGGGAACTTTCTGTCATTGATTTCTAGTTTGATTTTACTGTAGTCAGAGAACATGTTCTCTGTGCTTTTAATTCTCAAAGCCAGTTTCAAAGCCAAAGATAGTATGTACTTGGCATGTGTTCTGTAGGCACTTGAATGCATGTTGTGCTGTTGAGCGAAGTGTCGTATAAACGCGCATTAGTTCCTGTTGGTCGACAGTGTCCTTGTCCATCTTCTGTCTTGTTGTTTTATCATCTGTGAAATGGGTTCTGAAGTTTCCAGTTGTAGCTGCTGATTTGTTTCTCTCCTTTCGGGTCTATCACTTTTTTGTTTACATATTTTGCAGCTTCATTGTTTGGCACAGACACACTTGGGGTTGTCATGCCTTCTTGGTAGATCAACTCTTTATCATTAAACACTGTCTCTCTGCATTTCTGGTAATGATGTTTGCTCTGAAAATCTACTTTATCTGATGTTAATAAAGTTTTTCCTGTTTTCTCTAACTATTGTTTGCATGATAAATCCTTCTCCTTCTCTTACTTTCAATCTGTCTGTATTGTTATATTTGAAGTGACTATCTTATGGACCACATATATTTGATTCATTTTTTAAAAAATGTACTCTGCCAATCTCACTTTTAACTGGGGTATATAGTCCATTTACAGAATTTACTCAATTCTATTTCAAATTAAAATGTAAAAAGTCATCTAATTGGCAGAAATGAAATGATCCAGACCCCTCCCTGTTAGGGAGTTGAATAAAGCTGCTTTTAACTTTCCAAACTCTGTTTTCCGGATAGACACATGAGAAGCTGTAAGAGAGTAGGGTGTCTACTCATTTCTCTGAAACGTCGCAGCTTCTGTTGAGGGATGCCTGCATTGCTCCCATTTCTGGAACTGCCATGTTCACATGCTAGTCACAAGCTGCCTCCTAGGAATCAGAGGGGTGCAGTGAGGTCAAGCGAAGCCACAAGCACCCACACCTAGTCTACCTTCTTTGACTTTTTCCTCTTCAAGTCTCCTATAATAATGGACGAAGTGAGGAGAGATGTGGGAGAGAATCTGACGATTGTGCTACTAAAGTGCAGGATAGTGAGGGATGCAGCACTAGCCTTCCCTTCAATCCACGCCTACTGAAGGTCGGCCATAACTCTTTGGCCAAATTGTCTGAACAAGAATCCTAAGGGGTGTCAGAGAAAATGGAGTAGATCAGAGAGTTATGGGGCCTCCGTCCTCTCAGGATAAAGCTAAGGGGCCTTGTGGAAGACAGTGATGGATTCAAGCCATATGAAAAAACATATATCAAGTATGTCAACGTCGTCCCTATCTTTGGAGGATGTATGTAATTTATAGAGTGTTTAAATTAGACAAATGGCTCAATCGATTTAGAATAAGGGACAGGAAACACATGTTTCTTTTGCATTAAACTGAACTTCACCAGAGAAGAAATGCTTATGATCTCCTGAGTTATAGAGCTTGAGTTCTCCATCAAAGTGCTCCTAATTACAGGGATTGCAGTTTTCCACAAAGGTGATCCATTATGGAGCATGCTGTCTCCATAAAGACCAGGCATACACTACAGATCTCAAGCTAAGTGGTAATTTATATCCTTGTTTATAGGAAGAAAGAACAAGAATTAGCAGGAGAGTGAGGATGAGAACAAGAGAATGAGGGAGAAAGCAATCCAAAGAAAGGATGTTTTAGTGAAGCTGGAAATGGACAGGAAAAAGGATTGGAATCTATCAAGGAAATGACATCAGCCTTCTTTTCAAAAGAGCTGAGCTGCGGGGTAAGGAAAGAGATGACTGTGGAAAGCTAAGTTCGGTTGTCTTTAAATTTCCTACACGTGGATAGGTGACCAAAGTGAATGTTCAGGTAGCCAAGGGTATAGATCTCTCTTAGGGCCTTTTGTGGGAAGCAGCAGAGTTCACTGAAAAATATTTTGCCAATGGCTAGTTCATTGAGAATCAAGTGATGGAATTCTAAATCACAGAGTGACCTGCTCTCTGATTTATTGTGGATTTTGCCGCAAAGTTTAGTTCTCTCTGCTTCTGCACTCATCATTTTACGTATAAGTGGGTGGCTTTCCCCTTATATACAGTTTGCCATCATGCGCCTGTCATGGATCTATGACCTGACCTTCTACATGGCACTGCCTTGGCCAAGGCGTCCACCCCTGCCTCTGCTTTTATCAGCAAAGCAGCTGCAACAACCTTCTTCACTGTGTTTAAGATATTCATCTGATATGCCTTATAAATTGGCTTTTGGCAAATTGATTTTTAGCGAATTGATCAATAACTCTTCCTTTACAACTGCCAAGATATGGAAGCAAGCTAAGTGTCCATCCACAGGTGAATGGGTAAAGATGTGGTGTGTGTGTGTCTGTATAATGAAATGCTCCCCAGCTGTAAAAAGTAAATTTTTTCATTTACAAGAACAAGGATGGACTGCAAAGTATTTTGCTAAGTGAAACAAGTCAAACAGAGAAAGACAAATACAATATGATATCACTTAGATGTGGAATCTATGAAATAAACTAGTAAATACAACAAAAAGGAAACAGACTTACAGATAAAGGGAACACACTAGTGGTTACCAGGGGAGAGAGGAAAGCAGGGAGGGGCGTGGTAGGAGCAGGGGATTAAGAGGCACAAACTAGTGCACACAATAAGCTACAAGGACACATATTTACAACATAGGAAATAGAGCTAATGTTTCACAACAACTATGAAAGGAGTGTAACCTTTAAAAATTGTGAATCGCCAACATTGTTAATCGGCTATCAGTTTAGTTCAGTTCAGTCGCTCAGTCGTGTCTGACTCTGCGACCCCATGAATCACAGCACGCCAGGCCTCCCTGTCCATCACCAACTCCCGGAGTTCACTCAGACTCACGTCCATCGAGTCAGAGATGCCATCCAGCCATCTCATCCTCTGTCATCCCCTTCTCCTCCTGCCCCCAATCCCTCCCAGCATCAGAGTCTTTTCCAATGAGTCAACTCTTCGCATGAGGTGGCCAAAATACTGGAGTTTCAGCTTGAGCATCATTCCTTCCAAAGAAATCCCAGGGCTGATCTCCTTCAGAATGGACTGGTTGGATCTCCTTGCAGCCCAAGGGACTCTCAAGAGTCTTCTCCAACACCACAGTTCAAAAGCATCAATTCTTTGGTGCTCAGCCTTCTTCACAGTCCAACTCTCACATCCATACATGACCACAGGAAAAACCATAGCCTTGACTAGACGGACCTTTGTTGGCAAAGTAATGTCTCTGATTTTCAATATGCTATCTAGGTTGGTCATAACTTTTCTTCCAAGGAGTAAGTGTCTTTTACCCAATACAAAACAAGAAGTTCAGAAGAAAATAATTGTGACCCACTATATTATATACCTATAACATATAATATTGTACATCAACTATACTTCAATTTAAAAAAAAATTTAAAAATGGTGAAGGCAGTACTTTCCACCTTACGATCTAACTTTGTATTGAGCATGTAGCGTATCAGAAGCTTAGAAGACACTTAGAAGCTTTGGAACCAAATCCTAGTTCTTACACTTAGGATGAGGAAAAAACCAGAGCCTCAGTTTTTTGGTCCAAAAATGGGAATGCTATTCTTACCTCGGAGAAGGCAATGGCACCCCACTCCCTTACTCTTGCCTGGAAAATCCCATGGACGGAGGAGTCTGGTAGGCTGCAGTCCATGGGATCGCGAAGAGTCAGACATGACTGAGCCACTTCACTTTCACTGTTCACTTTCCTGCATTGGAGAAGGAAATGGCAACCCACTCCAGTATTCTTGCCTGGAGAATCCCAGGGACAGGGGAGCCTGGTGGGCTGTCAGCTATGGGGTCTCACAGGGTTGGACATGACTGAAGAGACTTAGCAGCAGCATTCTTACCCTAGATGGTGAGAGTTTCTATTAGTCCATTCAGCCAGTATTCCTGGGGGTGCCAGTGGTCCAGGCGCTAATGAAGACTGCGTGAGAGTCACCGCCCTCGTGCGTGAAACGCTGGTGGGAGGGATGTGCAACCGTGGGCGGTGGGAGGCATGACTCTGTGTGAACGCGGAGCTGGACTGGGCTGAAGACCAGCGAAGGCAGGAGCTTGGCTCATCGAAATTGTGAAAGACGACTCTGTGGATGGAAATATGAGCACCGTGATACACATGAAAGAGTTCTATGAGCTTGTCTCGTTGCTCTGGGCACGCAGCCTTCCTTCGGTGGCTCCCGAGGCTACCATTTTTACTTCTGCTCCTTAATATTTCCACACGAGTGGTACCAGTCAGAGATTTCGGGGCATCAAGGCTGATGTTTTGGTTTATCGTGACCCTCACGAAGCCTGGAGGTTTCTTCCTTCCCAGCAGGTCCCTGGCTCAGCTCTGGGCGCTGTGCTCATGTCTGGGGCTCACCTTTGTGGCGTCACCATGGATGAGGCTTCCCCCGCTCAGGCTTCAGGTATCAAAGGAAGGGGCACACCTGATGGCCTTTACCTTTTTGCCTCTGACATTCTGTGAGTTATAAAACTTTAAATTTGCTACACAGCAGTTAAAACAGTCCACATTCATATTTATGTTTTCTCGGCCTTTGGGAGGAGGTAGGTCAATTGAGCCAATTTTTTTTTTTTAATTCACATATTAAAAAAAAAAAAAACTTTCCATACTCCAGAAGAGAAAGGATTTTTTGTCCCCCTTCCCCTCTCCCTTCCACTCCTTAATGATCAGAGTTTGGCCAGTTTCCTCTTTATTCTGAGGACCTGTCTTCTAGAGATGCAGGCCTGGATCCTTGTCCACACATATATTCCTTCCTTCTCTCAGGGAAGGAGGCCAGATATTCTCCTTTAACTCAGCCCTGAGCATAGATGCTTCTTCCAGAAGGTGCAGATAAGGAGGAGTGTTCTGTGCCAGGGGGTGGCTGTCGCTGACCTGAGCTGAGGGAGAAGGTCTGCCCGGCAATAGTCACTGTAGCCAGTTACGCCTTTGGTCTTATTTCTGTAGCCTGATTTTACGGCTTGTGTTTAACAGACTGTGTCCAGGGAAGAGCAGTAGGGCATCGTAGCTAAGGGTGTGGGCCCTGGGCTCAAATTCCGCCTCCTAAAGCTGCTAGAGGAACCCCATGAGAAAGCCACTTACTTTCCCTGAGTCTAAGGTTCATCTGCTTCAAAATTTATAACTCATGGAACTGTGAAAATTCAAATGATCAAATATGAATGCTATTTAATATACTGATATTAATATTAGCATAAAGTGTTTATAATAGCACTTGGCCTAGAGTAAATTCTCCCTCAGCTTTTATTGCTGTTTTACTCTCTTCTCAAATTTTGCAACATTTCTTAAATTTTGACCCTTTTTTTGTTTTTGTTTGTGTTTTACTCTCAGAATGGTTTGGAAACTCTACCTTTCATTAAGGCCATTTATTTTTAATTAGTATACATTCATTTAATGTTAAGTATACTGTGAATTTTCCTGTTAATTAAATAGTAGTCTCTAGACACTGAGCTTTGTGATTTAAAGATGCTTTGAATACTACTAAAATAACAATAAAATCTAAGAAGGGGAAGTGGAGAAAATGAGCAACTTTAATGAAACAACAAATTGCCGCAACTTCAAACCAGAAATGGGGTAAAATATCTGCCAAATACCATGCCTTTGGGCCAACACAAGATGAGGGCTGCTCATGAGGGAGCCTGCACACGTCCTGGGCCCACAGGGTATAACAGACCACCTAGGGGTTATTACCATCTAGAAGCGCCTACAGTGAACCTCAGACTAGCAACCATCTAATCCATGGGTGGTTTATCGATGGAACCACTTGGCCACAGCTGACCCCACTCATGTGCATGGACACTTCGAAAATCTGTGGGATCCTGCAGGAGGTCAAGATTACCTCGTCATTTTTGCTGCCGATGCTTTGGCTGGTAAAATCCCAGTGCTCCACTTTAAGGACTTCCTTTACGTGCTGAGAGAAAAGCCAGCACATTGCCTTTCTTTCTGACAGCTCGCTGCAGTTGAAATGTGTTTGTTAGGGATCAATTTAATGTGTCTTTTGTCTTTGCAGGAAGTGTTTTCCTGGTGCTGCCTTCCTGAGTGGCGTTGCCTCCTGCAGACTGTGGCACAGCAGAGAGATTATTGTCTTCATTGAAACAAATGGATGCCCCTCTGGGAGTCTGGATATTATCAAGATGAAAAAGGTTCGGCCCTTTTTTTCAGGAGCAGTAAATCAGACCCTTTGTGAGGTGTACATTCAATCTCTTTAACAATCTTTCTTCTAGAAGTAGCTAAGCCAGCCTGAAGCCTTTGTCTTAGCTACTGTGGATGGAGGTGGAGAAAGAGGTCTGTGTCACCCAGGCCCTTGTCCAGGCCCACGGACCTGCCGGTTCCCTTTTGCCTACCAAGTGCTCATGCTTCCGGGGCTACCGCTTGCCTTCAGAGTCCCTCACATACCCTTGCATCCCCTCTGGAGCCCACTGGCTTCCTATGGCTTCATTGCCACATCTCAGTGCTTTAGGGCCGTCTTTGCTCTGTTTTACTAGGAATAAGTGAGGCCTTATCTGGAGAGCTTTGCCTTCTGATGTGTTCTCCCATCTCAGGCAACATACCTGGGCCCACCATGGCGCATTTCTTTAGGAAGGTCTTCCAGTGCCTTCAGGAGGCCCAGGAGTAGGAGCTAAATTTGTGTTAACTGCAGAGACAAAATGAACAGTGCTAACATGAGATATCTTTCATTCGAAAGTTAATTGGGTAAATATCAGATGGCGAATGTTTTGGAGTTTAGCCGTCATAGGGCTTCAGTGGGAGCCAGCGTCACCACGCGTCGCTAAGAAGGAACACTTGGACTGTGTTCGTGGAGGAACGGAGTATGGGTCAGAGGAACAGAGAGTTCTCCTGTCCTCTGTGCTGGCTACTTGGTCTGGAACTTGGTATTCTAGTTGTCCTTTGCATTAGAGGAAGAACCTTGAAAATAAATGCAGGAGATAGGTTAACATCTCAGGGAATCTAGAAACCGTGTTGTATAGAGATGTGTGGAAACGCTGTGGAATCCAATAGGGCTGTCTAGTCTGAAAAAAATAGAAGACTTGGGAGAAAAATGATGTCTGTCTCCAGATGTTTAAAAAGCTACAGTGCGGTAGAGAAAACAAACGGGTTCTGAGCAGTCACTATAGGGTAGAACTTTGATCTGTAGGTAGAAGTTGCAGGGGACAGATTTCATTTCATTCTGCTTTAGCAAGCCCAGGAGGAGCCTTGTGGGAAAGCAGTCACCATGTCACCCTGGGTACCTGAGCCGAGGCCGGAGCCACTTCTCCAGGAGTCAGATGCGTACACGCTGGGTCTCCTGCCTCCGAGCACGAGTGTCTGCAGTTTAGGAGCGAGAGGCTATGGCGCCTCAGTGATGCTGAGGCTCCGAGGCACGGAAGGAGAGCGGCAAAACCACGCTGAGCTTGCCGAGGGCGCTGGGCCTGGCCTGGGCCGGCAGGGGATGTTTGTTCAGCTTTAAGTCTCAAGCTGATGAACCAGCCTGGAGTTTCACCTGCAGCCCCTCCTGCATTCCTAACATCTGAAGGGAGGCTCCAATCCCGACTCAGACAGTCCCATCCATGCCCTGAAGACAAGGGTGAGGGTGACCCATGTTGGGTTGGCCTGAGGATGAAAAGCAGGGGTTGGAGCGCTGAGTCAGCGGCTGGACTATAGAATGCTGTGTGGGGTTTTCTCTTTCCTGGTGTTCGTCCCTGTATGTGAAGCCCGTTCCCATGAACATCTCAGGCGTCATCCTTCTCAGCAGGTTAAAATTTAGGCTGGTCTGTAGGAAGCAGCTCCAGTGTTTGCTCAAGTCCAGTGGAATCATTTGCCCTGCCCCCATCCAGCTGACAGATGTGCAGGACAGTGGGTTGGAACTGCCCTTGTCTGCCCACTGATAAGAAATTCATCTGGAACTGGTGTACTGGTTTGATGTCACTGAGAAGCACTTTGGGGACCAACACAATATTTCATCATATGCACCTACAGCCTTTTCAGGCAGACACTCAGAAATAAGGGTCTTCTCCCATGCCTTAAACATGCAGTTTCTGTTTTTTATAGGAAAGGGAAGAGCAGAAGTAAAGAAAAACTGATGTTGAATTTACCAAGAAAATCAAGTTCAGAGGGAATCCTGAGGTTGGATCTCATTCTTTCCAATTAATCTATACTTTTTCTTTGCTTAGATTTGTAAATTTATATTTTAATGTAATTTGTATGTAGTAATATATTAAGAACCTGCCTGCAATGTGGGAGACCTGGATTTGATCTCTGGGTCAGGAAGATCCCCTGGAGGAGGGCATGGCAATCCACTCCAGTATTCTTGCCTGGAGAATCCCATGAACAGATGAGCCTGGCAAGCTACAGTTCATGGGGTTGCAAAGAGTCAGACATGACTGAGCAGCTAACATTTATATATTTTAATATGATTTTATATTATAAAAGTGTGCAAAAATTGTACAAAGAATTCCTGTACTTTTTGCTCAACCCAGATGTTATGTCTAATATGTTGCTTAGTTGCTCAATCGTGTCCAACTCTTTTGCGACCCCACTAATTGCAGCCTGCCAGGCTCCTCTATTCATGAGCTTCCCTAGGCAAGAATACTGGAGTCGGTTGCCATTTCCTTCTCCAGGGGATCTGTCATCTTTCCAACCCAGGGATTGAACCCACGTTCCCTACATTGGCAAGTGGATTCTTTATCACTGAGCCACCTGGAAAGCTCTATATCTACTATGACCTGAATACAAAGATCAAAATCATGAAATTACCTTGATGCGGCACTCATCTGCTCTATAGACATCATGCCAACCTCACCAATTGTCTCACAAATGCCCCTTTTCTGGTCCAGGATCCAAACCAGACTCAGACATTGGGTTTAGCCTCCTTTAATCTTGAATAGTCTTACCTACATCTTTGGCAAGTTCAATTCCAGAGAAATAGAATATATCTATTGGGATATACTATCTACTTGCCCTCTGCTGTGCCGGCTAGGAGTGAGGGAACATCACATTAAAAAGGACAGGATAGACATGGTCCCTATCATCTGAGGGCTCTTGGGCCAGGGTTGAACACAGACAAGATCACAGAGGAAGTCAGTTAGTGTAAGACGGAGGGAAGGAGCATACAGGGTGGGAGGGCAGACTCCTAAACCAAGTGGGGAGGAGGCAAGAAAGGATTCCTGGAGGAGATAATATTGGAGGTGAGGCTCACGGGTGACTTACTCAGGCTGAGAGAAGGCCATTGCTGGCTTGAGACGGTAAGGCAGTGGCAATGGTATTAGTGAAAGCACTTTCCTCTGCTCCATGCCTCTTGAGAGCAAGTGGAAACCCAGGTCCAGTCTGGGAAGCTGTCAAAACTGTCCCGGTGTGGGAGGCAGGGGATACCTGAATGGAAGGATCAAAGAGAAATTTGATAGCTGCAATCCTGAAGTAATCACTGGTACCATACAAAGCCCTGAACGTGGTCAGGAAAAGCCCTTCCCTAAGAGGAGAGAGACCTGTGTGTGCGTGCTAAGTTGCTTCAGTTGTGTCTAACTCTTGCCAATCCTATGAAACCATCAGTTTCCTCTGTCCATGGAATTTTCCAGGCAAGAATACTGGAGTGGGTTGCCATGCCTTCCTCCAGGGGATCTTCCAGACCCAGGGTTCGAACCCGTGTCTCTTTAAGTCTCCTGCACTGGCAGGCGAGTTCTTTATCACTAGCACCAATTGGCAAGCTCAGACAGACCTGGATAAGGCCTAATTCTGGAAATGGGGTTGAGATTATAGTAGGAAGGACAGTCCCACAGCACTGGGAACAAGCTGGCCTGGGGAGAGGAGAATCCAGCCAGGGCAGTGATATGGCAGCTGGCCTGATTTGCTGTGTGGCTCAGCCTGGATGCTCAGTCCTCAGCTGCAGTTTAGGATCTTATTCTTGACCCAATGCCAGGCTAATCTCCAGTAAAAGCTGGTCTGGAGGTGCAAGGGTCCAGCCCTGGCCTTAGCTCCAGAGGCTATCCCTTCCCTTCTGACCCTTGTTCACTTCTGTTCGCAGACCTGCTCTCTCCAGATGGGCTGGGCTGGAAGCACTTCAGAAGAAGGGCTCTCAGCTGGACCCATCCGCTCCTTCCAACACTTGGAGAGATGTAAGTCTGCTCCCACGCTGCAGTCATCCTTCCTCTTGGCCCTTTGGCTGGAGAGGGAAGTCCAGGCGGCGGGGTGGTGGTGGTGGCGGTTGGGGCGGGGTGCGACTTAGCCTAACTAAATCCTCCAGGGTGAGGTGGAGGGAAGAGAGCAGGACTGGAATGTGAGGATGTTGGTGGGAATGGCTGCCCCTGCCCCAGTTAGCTTTTCCTTTGCCAGGATCGTAACTGAGGAGCTGGCTGCTATCCGGTAGTATTGATTAACATCCGAGCTCACCAGCCCATCTTCTCAGCACTATGCCCCTTCTCCATGCTTGGACAAGCCCGGTGTCCACAGATTGGCACCAAGCCCGTACTCACACGTTGATTTTAGAGCTGGGGTGGGGAGAAATGATGGCTAATCTAGAAAACGATGTACTCATGGCTGGGTGCAGGGCTTCTCCTGCTATCAGGAAGTCCTGGGAATTCCATTTCAAGGAGATGTTGGGCAATGTAGAAAAAACAGGCAAGCAGAAACAATTCGAGATTTATTTATGGGCCAATGCAGCCCACCACAAGTAGTTGGACAGTGTCTCTGAGACCCCTGGGGGTCTCCTGTGTGGAAGTGAGCGATGTGATTATTTTGGTAATGAAACTTACTTTATGTCTTGGGAAGAGAACCTCAAGCTTCTTCGATCCCCTTCTATCATATAGCCTTGGCAGCTCTGGGAGATATTTTCCCAGTTAAGCACACCAGCAGCTGCTGATTTTGGCTATGAGTTTGCCTTGCTTATTTCTTGGGAGGAAAGAAGATGCTCTGCTGTCCTCAAAAGCTACCAGTGGAAATCAAGACAAAAACACAGAACAAATGGGCCAGGAGGATGGAAATCCCAGGGCATGCTCTGGGTTCCTCTCCTCAGCAGAAAGCCGCAACACCCAATGGTTATAGACTCTCCTCCTGCCAGGCCTGGGGCTGCATGGTGCTCCTCAGGGCTTCTCCCACCCGGCATTTCAGGATACGAGATGGAGTGGAGTGGCAGGTTTCAATGAGGACAGTGAGAAAGGTACTTGGACATCTCCTATTTATCAAAATATTTCCTCCATCATCGCGTTACCAGTTCGACTGTAAGTGACTCAGTTCTTTGGATGTCAACTTTTCCCGCTCCTGGGTTCTGACTTGAACCAACCGAAACTCCAGTCATCGTTTGTGTCTCAGATGGTAAAGTGTCTGCTTGCAACGCAGGAGACCCGGCTTTGACCCCTGGGTCAGGAAGATCCCCTGGAGAAGGAGATGGCACCCCACTCCAGTACTCTTGCCTGGAAAATCCCATGGACAGAGGAGCCTGGTAGCTACAGTCCATTGGGTTGCAAAGAGTCGGACACGACTGAGCGACTTCCCTCACTTTACTATTGCCAGGCAAGGTTATACTTAATCCTAATCTTATTTTTATACTGTACCCATTTTTCTGATTAGAAAGTTGAGTATCAGAGAAGACAAATAATTTACTCAAAGTCAGATAGTTAGTAATTGGCATTGCTGGTTAGTTGATCACCCAAAATACATGAAATGTTAAATACCAGAATAGACTGTCTTCCTGGGAAGACATGTGCCATTCCTTCAATATGTATCTATCTATATCTATATGTTCAGTTCAGTTCAGTTCAGTCACTCAGTTGTGTGCAACTCTTTGCTATCCCATGGACTGCAGCAGGCCAGGCTTCTCTGTCCTTCACCAACTCCCGGAGCTTCCTCAAACTCATGTCTGTTGAGTCAGTGATGCCATGCAACCATCTCATCCTCTGTTGTCCCCTTATCCTCCCACCTTCAATATTTCCCAGCACCAGAGTCTTTTCTTTGAGTCAGTTTTTTGCATCAGGTGACCAAAGTATTGGAGTTTCAGCTTCAGCATCAGTCCTTCCAATGAATATTCAGGACTGATTTCCTTTAGGATTGACTGGTTGGATCTCCTTGCAGTCCAAAGGACTCTCAAGAGTCTTCTCCAACGCCACAGTTCAAAAGCATCAATTCTTCTGCACTCAGCTTTCTTTATAGTCCAACTCTCACATCCATACATGACTACTGGAAAAACCATAGCCTTCACTAGATGGACCTTTGTTGGCAAAGTAATGTCTCTGCTTTTGAATATGCTGTCTAGGTTGATTAGGGAAGCTTTTCTTCCAAGGAACAAGCATCTTTTAATTTCAAGGCTGCAGTCACCATCTGTAGTGATTTTGGAGCCCCCCAAAATAAAGTCTCTCACTGTTTTCATTGTTTCCCCATCTATTTGCCATGAAGTGATGGGACTGGATACCATGATCTTAGTTTTCTGAATGTTGAGTTTTAAGCCAACTTTTTTGCTCTCCTCTTTCACTTTCATTAAGAGGCTCTTTAGTTCTTCTTCACTTTCTGCCATAAGGGTGGTGTCATCTGCCTATCTGAGATTATTGATATTTCTCCCAGAAATCTTGATTCCAGTTCGTGCTTCATCCAGCCCATCATTTCTCATGATGTACGCTGCATATAAGTTAAATAAGCAGGGTGACAATATATAGCCTTGACATACTCCTTTCCCGATTTGGAACCAGTCTGTTGTTCCAGGTCCAGTTCTAACTTGCTTCTTGACCTGCATACAGATTTCTCAGGAGGCAGGTAAGGTAGTCTGGTATTCCCATCTCTTTAAGAATTTTCCAGTTTGTTGAGATCCACACAGTTAAAGGCTTTGCATAATCAATAAAGCAGTAGATGTTTTGGTGGAACTTTCTTGCTTTTTTGATGATCCAATGGATGTCGGCAATTTGATCTCTGATTCCTCTGCCTTTTCTAAATCCAGCTTGTATCTATATCTATATATCTGGCAAATCTAACTCAGCAGTAATATGTATGCATCTATTTCACAGTCAAGGAAACAAATGTAAAGAACCTAAAAACACTGGAAGAAACTCAGCATCTTTAGAATGATATGTAAAATTACTTTGAAAGTACATGGAAATTAAAAATAACATGAAAAAGATATTGCCTCAGGAAATAAACTTTAAAAGCACCAAAACATTCCTTAGAATATAATTAATGTTAGTAAATGATATAATAATGTAAAAATGGATGAGAGTATTTTCTAAATAAATTATTTCAAAACTCAGAGATGTGGAGAAAAGAGAATAAAGTCAATGAAATAAAAAAGTGGGTTAAAGAGCCGAATTAATGTAGCTGAAAATTGAATTTGTAAGCTGGAAGAGGTCAACAAAGAATTCTTCCAAAATATAGCCCCAAAGACAAGGAAATGGAACGTATTAAAGGAGCATAGTGAGACAGAGAGACTTATAATATTATTCCAAATTCTGCCCAATTCAATTTATAAGAGGGGAAAAAAAAAGCAGAGAAGTGAAGGGAGGAATAAATAACAGAGGACAAAATTTTCAGAAACGAAGACATGAGTCCTTGAATCTAAATAGCCCACTGGGTGTTAGGTAGGTCAAATGTAACACACAAATCACGTGTACACACTGCGGTCATATTGCAGGAAAAAAGTTTCCTAAAGGCTAATAAAGCAAAACAAAAGAGAATGTAATTTCTTTATAAAGGAATAAGAACAGATTGGAACTGTACTTCTTAAAAGCAAGAGAGGATTTCTGAAAGCAATAGAGTAATATCTTCAAAATTGTTGCCATGTGATTTTTAAATTGCAATTCTATCCCAAGCAATATAAAAACAAATAAATACTAGGGAAAAATAGTTTCTTAAAGCCTTTTAAGAACTCTGGAAGTTTACCAGTGAGAAGCCTTACCAGAAAATTTGGAGAATCTATTCCAGCAAAATAAAGCAAAAATATTGATAATTAAATTTGAAGAAGACTTGGAATATAGGGAATAGTGGTCAGCCAAAAAATAATTAATTCTAAATAAGTATTTATTTTTAAAATAATTAATGACAATTAATACAAACTTGAATTTATAGTTCTAAATGATTTCAGGAGAGGTCAGATCATGGAAGAAGGGAAAAGCTTTATATTTAAGAACTTTTAACATTTTTTCCGGCTTTTGAACAAGGGAAGACCCATTTTAATTTTGCACTTGGTGCCATAATCTATATAGCCACCTCTGTCACCCAAAGTGAATGCTTGAGATTTCTTTTGCTAAAGAAATGGGAACAAAGAGGTTCTGTATTTGAAGACATCAAGCAAATAAAATGGGGTGAGAAAAGGAAAATTAAGTTAGTTGCTAACAGATTTAGAGACATCCTTAGACCTCCACTGTCAACATGGGACATCGTGGGGTTTTTCATGGAACAACTGAACCACTCAGAGAAAAGGACTACATGTCCTGGCATTTCAGGGTCAGTAATATCGTTGGCAGTCAGTCATCCCACCAACCTGCAGTGAAACTCTTCAATGCTCTTCCATGCACAAAAGCCCAGTTTCCAAACCTTGTCGTCCCTCCAAAGATGACCCTGTATCCAGGGATTAATGCACTCCTTCTATTTCCCTTTCTGACCTTTAATTTAGGAATCGGACCCGCTTGCATTTATAAAATTACTAACACATTGCACCTCAGGTTCTATTTGTGTTCTTCACATTCATCACAACATCCTGGACTTCAGACCTTTTTTCATGCCTGTCTCTGTACTAGGCTGGCAGCTCCCTGAGGACACGGCCGTCTGTCTCTTGTTCACTGTTAGAGCCCAGAGTCCCCCCTGGTGCTTTCCCCACCGGAAACTGATTTGAGTGAACAAATGTGAAATACCTTAGTAAACTGTATGTGAACAAAATGACAGCTTCTGATTACAGAATGGATAGAGAGCAGATTCCAAGGAGGCCCGGGATCATATGAAGTTGATTCTAAGACCGTGTGAATGATAAATATGCTACCTGGGTCCCTGCATTCCCATCAATATCCCGAGCCTGCTGAGGCAGGTGTTGGGCAGGATGGAACACTTTATGGTTTCCTAGCTGGAGTGGAGCAGAAGCAAGGCAGAAACATCTTCCTTTTCTCTTCTTCCCTCCTTCATCCCCCTACCAACCACAAAAGGAACTTTTGAAGTTCAACATGATTCTTATTCTCCTTTGCTTTCCCAGAGCCTTCCTTGGTCTCTGGTTTCAGGCCTGAGAATAAATCTCTTGGTCACCCTACTCAATCAGTTTCTCCCAGAGAGAGGACCTGGCTGCAAGGATGACAGGAACCAGACTTCAAATGGTTTTCCAGGAGCAGAGGGAAGCGAAACCTTTTCCTGCCGTTTCCTCAGCCAAGGAATTAAGGGAAGGATGTGGGTCACAGGGCTACAGCAGTGTGAGGAGGAATTCCAGCACTGTCTTGAGGACTCATGGGAAGGTCTGTTTCCCTTCAGTAGAGGCTGCCCTTTGCTTTCCAGGCGGTGCCTGGCTCACCTCATCAGAGGCTCTGTGCTGGGAAACCAGTGCCCTGGCTGGCTTGGGTGGCTTCTACTAAGATATGCAGGAAGGAAATGAAGCCTTTTATTTCTATTATCCCTCCCTGGGCAATGGCAAGAAATTTTTGCCTTGAGAGCCTTTATTTTTCTAGGAGAATTGCCTTTTCCCTTTAGGAGAGATTCCTACCTCTCTAAGTAAGCATCTCCTTCCCAATAACCTCAGTCTGAGGGTGTCCTGGGGCACGGGCATTCTGTCTGCCTGGTCATGATCAATGCAGAAATAAAGAGCATGACGGCAGGAGCACACCCCCTCATCAGCCTGCTTTCCACATTATACGGTTTAAGGATAGCATCCTGCCACCCACATGGGAAGAAGCATGGTCTCTAGAATTGAGGTACAGCATGTGTGGTACCTAGGATCAGCTGCATAAAGTTTCAAAAAGAAATTCTGTGTCCTGCAACAGGGCAAGCAACTCAAATTTGGATTCAAGATACAAACTGAAAACGGAGAAAAACCCGGGAAGACCTACCGCTCAGTGGGCAGATGGTACCCTCCCCACAAACTTCAGTCATCATCTGCCTCCAGTGGATGCTTCACAGAGCCCTGCTTCTGCAGAGCCTCTCTGTTACAACATCTCCATGGATTCAGAGCTGGAGGAAACCCGACTTCCTGGGCTTCCCTCTCCAGTGTCCCAGCCAGGCGGGGCCGAGTGGTTCCCTCCCTCTGGTTTCTCAAAGCAGTTTCTCTGGGGACGCCCTTCCAGCCACCTTGTGTTTTTTCCTCCATGTTCTCTTTTGTGTGTGTGTGTGCATTTCTTAGCCCTTTTAAGTTCTTTTAACTGCTAAAAACTTTAACATATTAATCTCCTTCCTGCCAGACTCCGCATGGTACATTGTATTATATCTTGACTATGTCTAGACAAAGCTTAGCTCATGGGAGGTGTGAAATACATATGCATAAATGAATGGGGACTTCCACATACCAGTATTATGTGTCCAGCTCTATCTCTGACCATTCAAGGCCACTAAAAAGGTTGCTGAAACTCCCTTTGTGAGGGGGAAATGACACCCATGTATTCAGGCTCTTCTGGGGTTCCTCACTGGATAGAGCAAAGCCTGAGTCTTGGTTTAAAAATTAAAACTTTAAGGATTCTCAAAAGAACTGTGCTATAAAGCAATTCACTTTTCTACAAAATTACTCTGAGGTTATGCTGATCAACTTAGTGAGTTAGTACAGGTTTAGGAGAAAACATTCATTCTCAAGTTAGAGAAGCAAGCTTTTGTCCACCTGGCTTGTTTTGCACTATTTTAAAGCAGTCAACATTCAGAAAACGAAGATCATGGCATCCGGTCCCATCACTTCATGGCAAATAGATGGGGAAACAGTGGAAACAGTGTCAGACTTTATTTTTTGGGGCTCCAAAATCACTGCAGATGGTGACTGCAGCCATGAAATTAAAAGACGCTTACTCCTTGGAAGGAAAGTTATGACCAACCTAGATGGCATATTGAAAAGCGGAGACATTACTTTGCCAACAAAGGTCCGTCTAGTCAAGGCTATGGTTTTTCCTGTGGTCATGTATGGATGTGAGAGCTGGACTGTGAAGAAGGCTGAGCACCTAAGAATTGATGCTTTTGAACTGTGGTGTTGGAGAAGACTCTTGAGAGTCCCTTGGACTGCAAGGAGATCCAACCAGTCCATTCTGAAGGAGATCAGCCCTGGGATTTCTTTGGAAGGAATGATGCTCAAGCTGAAACTCCAGTATTTTGGCCACCTCATGCGAAGAGTTGACTCATTGGAAAAGACGCTGATGCTGGGAGGGATTGGGGGCAGGAGGAGGAGGGGACGACAGAGGATGAGATGGCTGGATGGCATCACTGACTCGATGGACGTGAGTCTGAGTGAACTCCGGGAGTTGGTGATGGACAGGGAGGCCTGGCGTGCTGCGATTCATGGGATCGCAAAGAGTCGGACACGACTGAGCGACTGAACTGAACTGAAAGCAGTCAAATGGGCTACACTTATTTAAATTTAAAATGTCTTTCCCCATATATGGTAAATTATACTGAGTAAAAATGATACTTGATTTTTAATGTCTTGAGCTTAGCTAAGAAACTGATATCTCTTTTCTTCAACATGTGTTGAAAGGTAGAGAAAGTTGCTTTAGTGGGCATTGTTAACTAAGGGCTTCCCTAGTGGCTCAGATAGTAAAGAGTCTGCCTGTGATGCAGGAGACCCAGGTTCCATCTCTGGGTTGGGAATATCCCCTGGAGAAAGGAATGGCTACCCACTCCAGTATTCTTGCCTGGAGAATGCCACGGACAGAGGCAGACATGGCTGAGTGACTAACACTTTTTATTTTCACATGTATGTCAGAGCTTGGCTAAACGGTTGCATTATAGATAAGCAGTACATGGTGGGTCTGTGGTGGCCTGGTGATGTTCAGGCTGCTCCACCGGGTTTAGTACACAGGATGTGTTTCCTGGTTTATGCTAACAGCTTGCCTTCTCTAAATATTTAACATAGCCAATTCCACACCTTCCAGCTCCTGGAGAACGGTGATATCTTTTTGAATTTTCTCCAACTTATTGTTTTTCTAGTCACATTTCAGTTGCTGCTTATTCTTTCAAGGTTCAGTTGCTTTTGGGTCTCCTTTAGGATCTTAAATTTTTTGCCTGTCTCACAGTCTCCAGATGTTAATTGAGACACAGTATTCTGTGGGGTGCTCTGGGAGTCAGGGGTATGTGCCAAGTCTTGGTTCTAGTCACTTCCTGCTTTGCAGCTTTTTTAGTCTCATATTTCCTTTGATTTTTAAGGACTGCTCTTGGTAATGGGTTATCATTTCCTGGTTGTGGTTTCTTATTCTGGAGTAGCTTCTTTTCAGGCAGCTTGGAATTGATGATTAGTTTATTTCTTAAAGCTGGGAATCTATCAATCACTGCAAATTTCTGTTCCTAATTGGGTACTTCACTTCAAACTCCTTGGGAAGCAATTGTTTTCACTGGAAATAGTCCATCCAAAAACAGTGCCAGGATAAGGCTGGCATATACCGAAGCGTGTACCCATTATGAACACACAGCTGGGAGCATGCAGGCCAATAAAAGTGTGCTCCCCATCTGGGCACCAAGCAAAGTACGTAGCATCAGAGGCTAGTGGCTTAGAAATAGGGTTGCATTTTAAAATATCTTATGACTGCTTTTGTCCCTCAGATTTCTAAATCTAACTAACATTAATATATGGCCATGAGAACTGAATAAGCTGTGTTAGAACACCAGTTCCAAAGTCAAACACTGGATCACATTTCAAGTTGAAAATCATCTCTTTGGCAGGCATAAATCCATAAATAGTGTGAAACTCAGCTGACCTAGAATTCCAAATTACACCGTAACTGGGGCTATGCTTTGCTAATTGAACAGATTACAACATTTTCTCCATTTGTTGTGAAGTAACACACCATTTGTTCTCTGTCGCAGGAAGTTCCTGTCTTACAAACTGTTCTAGCCATCACAGCACAGCAGTGTCTTTGTTATTCCATAGCATCATAACCTTATCAACTTTATGGGAGTGATTGTGGGCTAAACCTACATGAGGTACACCAAAGTTGGGGTATAGACAAAATTTAACAAACACAGGCGCACCTTTACCCCCTGGAACATAGAGAGTCCCCTTATGTGACCAGAATCCAAGTGATGACACGCAGTAAGCACACAATTATTATGTGCAATAGGTGCTCAGTATACATTTGGTAAATGGATTCATTTGTGTCTCTCCCCTTGCCCTCAGTTCCCAACAAACTCAGAAAATAGCATTTGATTAAAGAATAAATAGATGAATGAATGGTAAATACATATTTCTATTGCTTATTCTGCTGCAAATGCCCTCCAAGCATGGCAAAGCAGCCCCTGGGCATGAGAACACCTCTTTCCCAATTGTCCTCCTGGTTTTATTCTTGTGGCATTGTTGTTTATAAGCAGATTTCCTTTGATCATTTCCAGGACAAGAATGAATCATGCGTAGGTGGAAGTCCTCATAACTGTGTAACCTTGAAATATCTCCCAGCTCGGTTTTTTATAAAAAACTATTGCTCCCAACTTGAATCCTATTCACTATTTTTTTTTTTTTTTTTTTTTGGTTGCCCTGTGAAGCTTGGAGGATCTTAGTTTCCTGACCAGGGATCAAAGGATGTTCTCGTGGACCACCAAGGAATGCCCCCAACTTGACTTTTTTTTTTCCTAGATGGGTAGCCTGAATGAAAGAAAGCTCTGATTTTCCTTGTCTGTGGTTTAGACTAAAACCAAAGTCAATCCCTGACCTGGTATTCCCTCTGACTAGGTCTCCTTCTCCTGTGCATTTTCTCCAGTTGGAGAACTCTGTGAATCAGTGGGTCTCAGGCCAGATCAGAGTCACCAAGCTTGCAGAATGGTCGTCTGGAGCAGACAAGCGGCAGGAGGAACGGCCTGAAGGTGAAGCAAGGGCACACGTCACAGCAGCCATCCAGACTGGCCCTCTCTCTTCCCTTCCAGTTCTCTTGCCTGGAGAATCCCATGGACGGAGGAGCCTGGTGGGCTACAGTCCACGGGGTCGCAAAGAGTCAGACACGACTGAACGACTTCACTTTCACTTCCAGGGACCTTGGGCTCTAACTCTGGCCATCCTTGCCCTCCTTTGGAGAAGGCTCCTAAGACTGGCTGTAAAGGGGCATGTGTCCCTCCTGGTCTGACTCCCACCCCTCAGGTCCCAGAGGCCAGTCTAAATGGGAATAAGCATGCTCGCCAACTTTCCAGAACTTCCTCTCCCCAAGCTGGGCTGGACCCTTCCATGGAAGGAGCCATCTGGGAGCACCACGAAGGGTGGATATTCACAATCCAGTTGTTCTGTCCAATTACCGAAGCAAGGCTCCTACGTGGGAACCCACCCTCGCATGCCGGTCCTCCCTGTGCCTGGCTCTGAGGGGGACCCGCTCTCTCCACCAAGGGTCAGACTCCTGGTTTGTGTCCTGAAGTTTCACATGTTCATACTTTTGGCTCCTTTGGTTGCTGGTGAAAACTTGGCACACTTCATGTTTCTATTCCAATAACTTATTTGTTTTAAAATTTGGAATGTCTAAAAAATCAAGAGTTTAAGTCTGTGTGTGTGTGTGTGAGTGTGTTTGATAGAGCATACGGAACAATCCCTTCTTCCCCCTGGCTATTTATAACCCTTCCCAGGCACTGAAAGCACAATGGCCATAACTCTCATCCATTCAAAAAAAGTGCCGAGCGCAGCAGTTCCTTATTTTATATACCTCCTTGCTCTTAAGGGCTCACTGTTTGGATTTCTGATCTGATAACTTTATTTAAAAATTGAGTTTTACTGATGAGTCCCAGGAATGAAATATGCAGTGTGGAGAATATAATTAATAATAATGTAATATCTTTGTATGATGACAGAGGTGATCAAAAGGTACAAACTTCTAGTTATAAGATAAATAAATATTAGGGATATAATATACACTATGATTAATATAATTAATACTGCCATATGTTTTATATGAAAGTTATTAGAGCATTTTGTAAGAGTGCTCATCACAAGGAAAATATTATTTTTTTTTCTTTTCCTGTTCTTTTGTGTCTGTAAGAGATGAAGAATGTTCACTAAATGTATTATGGTAATCATTTCATGAGATATGGAAGTCAAATCATTATGCTGTACACCTTAAACATTTGTGGTGCTGTATGTTAATTATATCTCAATAAAACTGGAAGAAAAATTTTTAAAAATATTTTAAAAATCGGGTTTTACTGGAACTTTGCACTCATTTGAACTCTTTCTTCTGGCCAAGGGCTTCATTTCTGTGGCTGCCCCTCTCACTCCATGAAGCTGGACCAGTATGGTGCCTGCTCCCAGTGATACTACAGGGTCTGGTTAGGGACTTCAACCATCACATGATAAGAAGACCCTAATACCACAGAAGAAATGTCATGTGGATCTGGCAAAGTCCTGCACCTTCTGGCCCCTGGCTGGCCCTTTCACTTCCTCCCCTGTGACTTTGCAGAAACCTGGCACCTGGAAGGCGCTCTGTAAATGCTTATTAAACAAATCTTCCCACCGCCCTCTGCTCTTTCCATTTATGTTCCTAAGATTCTCTGGCTACATCATGCCCTTCCCTGGGTCTGTCTTTGAACAAGCTCTTCTGTCTTCCCTTGATGATTTGAGAATCCACATTTTCCAGTTTCATGTTTTCAAGTTGGGCCCATGTGTTTATCTTTGAAGTGGAGAAATTAAGGAAATGTCTGCAAAGCAGTTGGAAGATGGAAAGTGATTCCGTAAATGGCCCTGAGACATAAAGGAAGTTTTGGATGGATGATAGGAAGCCGATGGCATTGGAGCCAGCGATTTCCAGATTTTCAGGATCTCAGAGGGAAGGGATAGGCTGCCGCAGAGAGCCTGCAATCCATTCAATGTGCAGAAAGCAGGGTCGGAGGGAAGGACTTTGGGGACCCTGCTAATGGCCTGCTGAGCTTCATCTTGCTCAGCCTGTGTGTGGATGAGGAAGATGTGCCTGCAAGCTCTGAACCCCTGTGAGCAGGGGCACAGGGAACCTTGGCTGACTCTGGCCTACACCATAAACCAGGAAACACCAACCCGATGACTCAGCCCTGCAGTGAACTCCTAGTTCACTTGGCAGATGAGGCAGGATGAGTTAATCTACATCTATGCAGAGGGAGGATGAGCAAAATCTACTAAGTGAAAAAAATGAGTCAAAAACTTATAAGTACGTACAAACAGTGCATGCACACATACGCTTGGCATCCCCGGTGGCTCAGTGGTAAAGAATCCGCCTGCTAATGCAGGAGACTTGGGTTCAATCCCTGGGTTGGGAAGATCCCCTGGGAAGGAAATGGCAAGGCTCTCCAGTATCCTTGCCTGGAGATTCCATGGGCAGAGAAGCCTGGCAGTGTTTCAGTTCACAGGGTCACAAAAGGGTTGGACAATGACTTAGAGACTGAACAACAGTGATACAAACACTCATACACACCCCTCGCAGAATAATCACCACCGTACTGACACAGGACGCGGGTTTAGCAGGACGTGTCCTCATGGGCGCTGCCTGTGTTCTTGTTCTGTGTGATGGTGCCTTATCACGTACTGGTGAGAGTGGACGTCTCTGCTCGTCCAGTGGGCGGCAGGGGTGGGGGTGGGGGGGGGGTTGGCGGGGGCGGGGGGTTAGGTGGGGCTGCGGTTGTTTCTGTGCTGTCTGGCTGGAGTAGAACGGTTATTGCCAAATCTTTTCAGTCTTGTGAGGCTACCCTAACTCTGCTTCTTCACTTGTTTAAAAGAAGTCTTTTCTTGGCAAGCCCTTGTTTTCTGTACCTGGTGGCTTTTTCAGGTAGCTGTCTTCTCTGGCACCTAGTCTAGAATATACAAATTCAAAAGAAAATCCAAGGAACTCACCACCACATCCTGGCTTGGGTTCTGAGGTCCCTGGTCAGTCTGCCTTTTCCTCTCTACTTTTCAGCAGGAGGAATAGGAAGTGTATTTCCTCCATCATTGTGGAGGTTGTGGTCCTCCATAATTTTGCTTTTGATGTTTTCTAGATGGTTTGATGCACAATTTTAATCTTATGCTATCTGGATATCTTTACATTTGGATAAGGAAATTCAGCCCATACACACTGACTTCAAATGTAGATACTGAGCAATTAATTTCTTCCATTTTGTTTACCACCTTTGTAATAAAAATCACTTGGTCTAGATTTTTTTCTTCCTGTTGATCTAGTCAGGTACAATTTTATTTCCCTTCCCAGTGCTCTGGTTTGTCTAATGTGGATATTCTACTCTGCATTACCATTGCACTCAAGTGGCTTCTCATTTTAAGGTTCCCACAGCTAATAAGTGCAGAGTTCTTTCTATTGTTCCTCTGAGTATTTTGAGGTCCTGGGGCAGAGTTCATCTAGGAACACAGAAGCTGTGCTTTCTCAATCGGTTGCTTGGAGCAGGCCCCATTATTATGCCTCTCTGAAAGGACATTGGAAAACTAGGTTGTGGAGGCCAGACGCCGAGGAGATGGCCATGTTGACTCTAGGGATGTCTGAATATAGCTCTCTCCTCTGGGTAGGATGATAATCCCTGTCATTTAAGCGAATGGAAGCACTAAAACCTCACACCATCATCATTTGCTTTTGCTTCATATTAAGTGAATAGCCCAAAAGGAGTCTGCAGAATCCACTTGGGACAGGGAGCAGAATTTCAAAGAAGGTCCTCCTGCTTCAAGCTGCTTCTTTTTAAAAGGTGACATGAGGGCATGACCTAGAATCTCAGAGAATCTCAAATGTCTGTCTTTGGGGGACTGGCCTTCTTTATCCATCATAATGGTTTGGGGAACGGAGATGGAGTGTCTAGGCCAGAGCCATTTGGGTGGATAGAATTTGGGGTTAATTGTTTCCACCTGGTACTTGTCCGTCATTCTTGTCTTCTAAAGGGCCCTGGTATTTAGGCCACAGTTTGGTGAAGAAGAACAAAGACTTGTGGCACTTCTTTATTTTCTTCTGAAGCAGCATGACCTCCCAAAAGGCTATGCCTCTCGAGTCCAATATTCACTCAAGTTAGGTCAAGATTTTATAAAGGGTTGAGTATTAGCTGGGCGTGTACCCCCTCTTACTCTGAACACTTGCTTAGGCCTTCCATGCCCCAGTGGCCCACTTGATAAGTTGGTGTCAGCAATCCAAGATTAGAAAAATCACATAGAACAGTATTCTAGCCTCAACAAAGGGTTCTTGATATCAGTCTTGCTGGTCTGACATGGCGATCATTTCTCTGTTGTATGCTAATACCAAGAGAATGCTATCAAAACATGCTTTCATGCAACAAATCTGCTTGGAGTCCATTTTTCAAATAGAAATATCTCACTTATGCATATTGAATTCAGTTCCTGAAGAATTTTAGAATTTCTTAGTGTTTTAAGGTACTGGCCCTCTAATTTCACAGTAGGAAAATCTCAGACCCAGGGCACAGCTGTGACTGGCCTGGGGTCTCCTGGCCCCCAGCCCAGGGTGCTTTTCCCCACACCCAGGAAGTCACTAGCCTTTTGGTGCTACCTGGATGATCACAGAGCTGTGAGTGGGACACCCATACGGAAGGATAGAAATCAGGCAAGCTTCACATGAGAAAAATGCCCTTTTCCCTGATTCTTCTCTGAGCTGTCTCATGCTAGGATTTGTGTCCTTGACCAGAACTTTATCCTTAGAGCAATTGTATGTGTCCCCATTCAGTGGTTAAGCACAGTGTGTGGAAAATTTACTTATTTATTATTTATTTCTCTCCACCTCTTCCTTCCACTGTGTTCCCCTCAGCCACACACACACACATGTAAACATAGTCTAGTTCAGAAATTCTGCAGTGAACAACGCAGACCAAACTCCTCTCCTCATGAAGCTTTATATTCCCATTTGGGGACACATACTACAAAGGAATAAACGGGGAAAATGAAAAGTCACGGAACTCAAGGCAAAACTGGCCAAAGACGAATAAACCTGGAGTGCCGTCCTAGGCACAAAGTGCCAAGTGCCCATGTCCATTGTCCAGAGTTTCAACCTGTTGGTCCAATCAGACTGCAGAGGAGATCTGGAAACACACATTTCCCTGGTGCTCAGAGACAGGAACTGTTGTGGAGAACCTGTGACATGACTCTGTTGAAGGGCTTAGTGAAACACGGCAAGTGCCGATGAGGGAGAGCTACGCTGCTCTCTCAGAAAAGTATGTTCTCCAGGGGCTTCCCTGGTGGTCCAGTGGTTAGGGATCCACTCGCCAGTGCAGGGGACACGGGCTCTGTCCCTGATCTGGGAAGATCCTGCATGCCGCAGAGCGACTAAGCCCTTGCGCCACGATTACTGAGCCAGCGCTGCAGAGCCACGCGCCGCCACGGCGGAAGCGCGCATGCCTGGAGCCTGGGCTCCACGAGAGAAGCCACCGCCGTGAGACGCCCGCACGCAGAGCAGCCTCTGCGTGCCGCCGCTAGAAGAAGCCCATGCTCAGCAGTCAAGACCCCTCACGGCCAAAAATAATAAATAATTAAAGAAAAAACCCAGGATGCTCTCCAGGCCTTTCTGTCCCCTCAACAGTAACGGCGGACGGCAGAGGGCAAGTGAAAGCCGCATGGATCTAAGAGTCTCTGCTGGGGGAGGGCTGCCTGGAGATGTTCAGCATATATTAGACTTTAAGCAAGAAATAAAGCTCAGTTGTGTTGAGATGGTGAAATTTCCACATTTCCTTAGTGTATACTGGTGCATCTCTACATCTATTTCATAGCTGAGTTTGTTTTAAATTTCTTTATTTGAAAATAAAGCTTCAGTGGACATGTTAAAGCACGTATCTTTGTATCTCTAAGATCCTTGAATATATTCTGATTTTTGGAAAATGTGCACCAATATATCTCCCGCACGCCCAGCACACACAAAGTAGTGTAAGAGAGTATTTATTAGAACATGGCCTTATGAAAACTCATTATTAAAACTTTGTTAATTTTATAGACTGGTAATAGCACCTCGTTGTTTTAGCTTGCATGGTTTTGATTTCTGCATGGTGGACAGCTGAACAGATCCTTTCCTAAGGCTGTCTCTGGGAAAGAGGGTGGGTACTAGTGGATGGGTGGAGGTGCCGGGTAAGAGCATCCACTGTCTTGGCGTTCTTGCATCTTTGGTATCCATGACCTGGGACCTTGTAGTTGGATTCTGCCCTTAAGGAGAAGCGCCTTTGGATCGTCTTACAGTTACAGGCGCACCTCGTTTTCCTGAGCTTTTCTTCATTGCATTTCATACACTGTTCCTGTTTTTAAAGACCTGCATCCTTGCCATCCAGTGGTTAAGACCCTGAGCTCCCAGTGCAGGGGGCACGGGTTCAGTCCCTGGTGGGGGAAATAAGATCCTGCATGTGGCACGGCATGATAAAAAATAAAATTAATAAAAATAAAAAAATAAACACCTGCAAGATTCAGCCTTCCACCCTGCCTGCATGCCCCAGGGCTCTATATCCCCAACCAAACCAAACAGCTGTTTTTCTTTTTTTGTTTGTTTTAAATTGGAGGTTTGTGACAACCCTGCATCAAGAAAGTCTATCAGCACCATTTTTTCCCACAGCATTTACTCACTTCATGTCTCTGTGTCCCATTTTGGTATTTCTCACATTATTGCAAACTTTTTCATTATTATGCTTGCGATGCTGATCTGTGATCTTCGATGTTACTATTGTAAAAAGATTATGACTTACCAAGGACTCAGATGGTTGTTAACATTTTTAGCAATAAAATATATTTTAATGGAGATATGTACACTTTAAAAAAAAACCTGATCCTACGTTGCACACTGAATAGACTGCAGTAGAGTGTAACAGAGCTTCACGGTGCTGAGGGACCAAGCACTTCTTGCGGCTTCTTTTCGGTTTGCTGTGTTGCTTGCTTTGTTGTTGTTTCTGGAAATGAGCCTGCAACATCTCCATGGTCTGCCTGAGATGATGTTGTCAGTAGCCTGGTGAGCACTGCTTTGTCTGGATGAAAACGAAGGTACCGATTCTTCCCATTTTATGTCTGTTTAAAAGGAAGAGTAGCTCTCTTGGCTTTCCAGGGAAAAGCCCTTAGCGATTCAGATAAAGCTTAATGGGATCCCACTGAAATAACAAGGAGCTCAGGAGCCGTCGCCTGAGGTGGGCAGATGCGCACATCACCACACACCCCACAACGTGCTGCGAAAGAGTCAACCATGAAGCTGCAGGGACACAGAAACCAAGGGACCTTTCCTGGGCTCCTGGGACATTCCAGCTGAATCTCAGGGATGATGTTTCAGGTGATGTCCGAGCTTGATCTCTGGTCTGGGTCCCAGGCTGGGCCTTGTCTCGCATGATAGTCCCCATAGCAGCCCCTCTAATGGGGTGTACAAGCCAGGTTTTCCTGTGCTGAAAGGTGATCAAATCAGACAAATTGTAAATCTACAGCTGTTGTTTTGTCAGCATGTATATTTTTATAGAAAGGAGCAAATCTCTGCTGGGCTGGCCGGATAATCATCTCTGCTTTTCCTTACTTGTTCAGAACTGTGAAAGAACGCCCTTGGCAAGGACCTGGTTTTAATCACTTTTGGTTAACACAGAAGCTTTTGAAGGAGAAGGCGCTTTTTGTAAACTGTGGCAGGGTCCCAAGGCATTAACATTTCAGACCTCTTCCCGGTATGAGAAATGTCTAGAGCAGGGCCAAGGTATCAAGCCTGTGGAGACAGTCCCCTGCGCAGGGAGTTACTTTAATGCCTCTGACTCATTCCTCAAAGACATGCGTTTTTTATTGTTTTTTTTTTTTTGGTTTTTTTTTTTCATTCTTGAAAAATTGCAGGCCACGCAAAGCTAGAGACTTCTGGGTCCAGGGAATGTGTCAGCTTGCTTTCATTTAGCACAAAAGGAAGGCTTTTAAGAGAGATTTAGAGAAGCCAGAGGCCTTCTTGGGAATGGTCCCAAAGATGATGAAGAGGCTGGAAAGATGGAGCTCAGAAAAAAAAACAGGAGAGTTTTTGGTGACTTCACTGGGGACAATGGGAAAAGTTACTTTCCCTCCAGAAAACTGAGAATTAAAACACAAATTGTGTTCTTCTGCCCAGAAATTTCATTAAGGCTGCCTGGTTTGTTTGGGGATACAGGGACCTGCGGCATGCAGGCAGGATGTAAAGCTGAATCTTGCAGGTCTTTATTTTTAAACTTTTATTTGTTTACTTATTTTTTGGCCATGCCATGCCACATGCAGGAACTTAGTTGCCTGACCAGGGATTGAACCCGTGTCCTCTGCACTCTGAGCTCAGAATCTTAACTACCAGATGGTCAGGGAAGTCCCTTTCAGGTTGTTAAAGCTAAGAACAATATGCATCCTTTGACCTGGTTTAAGAATTAACTACTTCACAGACAATGTGGGTTGCTGGTGCCTGACTTCTGGGGATGGGAGTCTGAGGATTATAGGAGACATAAGAATGAGATGGCAAAAGCTTGTGATATGTTGCTTTCAGAACCTCTCACCTGGAGCATTAATCTCAGATTGCAAAGGACATGCATGAATACTGAGTGAAATAGGTCCATGGCGCCTAGCTGTGGCTGAGAAAGTCATGGTGGATAAATTCTGCCCATTTCTTCTTAGGTCAGTACCAGGACCATACTGACTGATGGAGCTGCCAACTCTCTAATTTCAGGGGAGGGCATTCCCCTTGGAAAACACAGCCATTGCCAGTTCATCTTCGACTTGGGCTTCCTAGAGCTCCCAAGTTTATGATGCTCATCAGATATGGGGTCTTGATGAGGAATCTTGGCTCTCTGATTTGTCTTCTATCGATGGCTTTTGCTGGGCCTGGGAGATTCTGCAGCATCCAGCCCACTCCGGATGGTCCAGGAATGCCAATTCACAACTTTGAGTTTTCCACAGAGCAGAAAGCTTCCCTTTAAAACAGAACATATCAGAAGTTACCCCACTGGTGAGAAGTAGGAGAAAATATTTAAAGGGAGGAGTCCATGAAAGTCGTTGAGAACCTAAGGATGTCTGTGTTCCCTGTAGCGTATGGTATTTCTAGGATTATTTGGTCTCAAAGTTTCATTTGCAGAAGAAGAGCTAAGAGGGAAAGAGGAGGCCCCTGCCCACTACCCACATCCCTGGATGTGGTTCTGAGATAATGCTTCATATTCAGTCATATTTATCATCCCAAGATTTGGAAAATCAAAGCCACCCGAAATGAGACAAATTCTGCTTCACATTCAAATATGTAATTCTCCTTCACTTGTGGGCTGGCATCTATGTTTAGTGGAGAAGCCCAGCCAGCAAATGTTTAGACCACAGCCTAGTGGGAGGAGCCAAGCGTTCTCCGAGATTATGGCCTGTGACAATAAGAGCTTGAGACCAACAGCTGGTGTATCGAGTTTGATGCGTGGACACTTGGAGATTCTGGCACACTGGGCGCTCATTTCCCCCGACCCTCCTGTGGGTCTGGCAGCCACTGCCCATGCAGGAGCCACGTTTGTGCTTTTGTTTATTTCTGTTCACTTCTGGCATCTCTGCATGTGCTCTGAGCCTGGGCCTGTTGGGCTGCCTGTTTATGCTCTTGAACAACTTGAGTTTTCACTCTCAATGGTAACGTTTGAAAATTTGTTTCATATACTTTACTTTACTAAAGTAATATGACCACATAATAAAATGTTTAGGAAAATAGAGGCAAGATGAAATTATTCTAAATCTCATTACCATAAACGCTGTTGTCATTTCTTCTGAGAATATTTCTTATCATAGTTGATCTTATGTCTGACAATTAGCTTTATGACTTTGATTTTACTTAATATTAAATTATATTTTTCACATTGCGGTATAGTTTTATCGATCAATACTTGGTTACTCCCTAATATTTCATATGTTGCTGTTGTTTAGCTGCTAAGTTGTGTCTGACTCTTTTGCAATCCCATGGACTGTAGCCCTCTAGGCTCCTCTGTTCATGGGATTTCCCAGGCAAGAATACTGAAGTGGGTTGCTATTCTCTTCCCCAGGGGGACCTTCCTGACCCAGAGATCGAATCTTTGTCTCCTGCTTGGCAGGTGGATTCTTCACCACTGAGCTACCAAGGAAACTCAATATTTCATATAGCATATGTCATTATTAGCTTTTTCACCATGTTACAAGAAGTACTGCTATGATGAGCTACATGTGAATATTTATTTTTTCATATTTATGTTAGATATTAAGGCCAGTACAAACCTTCACATTTAATTTAATACATTTTGCAAATTTATTTTGGAAAACATCATACTGATTACAATACTACCAGAAAATATTAGTTCACAAAGCTCAGAGCCAGTTTTGGGTTCCTTTATGTATTAATTAATTTATTAGGTTAATTTGGGACTTGCTTGGTGGCTCAGATGGTAAAGAAGTTGCCTGCCATGCAGGAGACCCAGGTTTGATCCCTGGATTGGGAAGATCCCCTAGAGAAGGAAATGTCAACCCATTCCAGTATTCTGGCCTGGGAAATTCCATGGACAGAGAAGCCTGGGAGGCTACATACAGTCCAGGGGGTTGAAAAGAGTCAAACACAACTGAGTGATGAATACTTTGGGGCTAATTTAACTAGAAAAAATGGCACATTTGGGGCCTGTAACATTTAAAACCCCTTCACACATGACATCTTGAAGGTCAGAAACGAAATCAGATGGTCTGCCCTCTAGATGCTGGCCTAGACATTTACGTTCACCATCACTGTGCTGAGCTGTGTCTTGTCTTGTGGGAAGAGTGTTTGTCACTGAGCCCTCCAGTACATTTTCACTCTGCCTATTCAGCTGTCGGTCCACATTTCCATCCATCTTCCCATATCTGTCATGCTTCAGGAAGGGTCAAATATTGTCATATAGCATAACAAAATGCTAATGAAACAAGGAAAAATAGGCGGGTGTTCCCTAGACCTCCAGGGAGGGTCACAGAGCTGGTGCCAAGTCCCCTAGTGGCCAAGAGAGAGGTGATTAATATAAGAGAGAGTCATTAATATAAGGGCTGCAATGTCTGTGAGGCCAAGCCATGCCGTCCACTCGTGAAGTACAGTGATGCTGGGAACAAATCGGAAGGGACACTCCCCTGGGGACAGCGATGAGGCTGCTTCACACAGTGCTCTCACAGGACGTTTCCTGCAGGGCCCTGGGTGTGCGTGATGGTCCGGCCCAATGCACAGGCCACTAAACCAGTGTCTCTCAGGGCTTTGTATGGAGGAGGATACACTATGGGGCCAGGTGGGACCAGGCAGGGGATATCAGCTGGTTTGCCTCAATAAAGTAATGAGTCTTTGGGGATATTTGGAGAAATGGATGAACAAGAGTCTCTAAATTCCCCATAAACTTTGCTTTCCTTAGCCATGTTTTGAACAATTCTGAAAGGCAGCGAGGCTATAACAGTGCCTCAGTGCTTGTAATGGTTTGACAAGCACCCATGTGGCAAACCTCTTTCAGTTCAGTTCAGTTCAGTTGCTCAGTCGTGTCCAACTCTTTGCGATCCCATGAATCGCAGCAGCCAGGCCTCCCTGTCCATCACCAACTCCCGGAGTTCACTCAGACTCATGTCCATCGAGTCAGTGATGCCATCCAGCCATCTCATCCTCTGTCGTCCCCTCCTCCTCCTGCCCCCAATCCCTCCCAGCACCAGAGTCTTTTCCAATGAGTCAACTCTTCGCATGAGGTGGCCAAAGTACTGGAGTTTCAGCTTGAGCATCATTCCTTCCAAAGAAATCCCAGGGCTGATCTCCTTCAGAATGGACTGGTTGTATCTCCTTGCAGTCCAAGGGACTCTCAAGAGTCTTCTCCATCACCACACTTCAAAAGCATCAATTCTTCAGCGCTCAGCCTTCTTCACAGTCCAACTCTCACATCCATACACGACCATTGGAAAAACCATAGCCTTGACTAGATGGACCTTTGTTGGCAAAGTAATGTCTCTGCTTTTGAATATGCTATCTAGGTTGGTCATAACTTTCCTTCCAAGGAGTAAGCGTCTTTTAATTTCATGGCTGCTCTCACCATCTGCAGTGATTTTGGAGCCCCCCCAGAATAAAGTCTGACACTTTTTGCACTGTTTCCCCATCTATTTCCTATGAAGTGATGGGACCAGATGCCAAAGCTTAAAGAACCAAGCAGCCCCTCCATATGGCCACAGTTGCAGGTCTTCTTGTCAGTGTCAAGAAATAAGGGATGGTCCTTCTAATGGAAGACAGCTGTCTCTGCTCAAAGGTGAGTCAAGGCAGAAAACACAGGTAGGTCCAAGTTTCTTCTCAAAGAAGGTGACAAGAAATGGGCACAAGAACACAGGTGGACGAGTCAGCCCCCATCAGTGGTTTTCAGCCTGTTGGTCCCCAGAACCACAGCATCAGGAGCTTGTTAGAAATGCAGGTTCTCAGGCTCGCCCTCGACCTGCTGGGTTGGAAACTCTGCAGGCAGGGCCAGCACCCTCCTCTTTAACAAAGGCTTTGTGATTCTGTTGTTTGCCAAATTTGGGAACCACCAGCCAAGGTTCTGAGGGGGAATCAGTTAAGGTGGCACCTGGTGAGCTGGTGGAAAGAGCAGAGTAGAGTTGGAAGTACAATGAATGAGAGACCTGCTGTCTGGGTTCCATCCTAGCCTCAATGGGATTTTGTGCCGTAGCCCTGAGTGAGTTGGATTCTGTTGGCCTATATGAATATGGGTCTATTAATCTCTGTTTTCCTACTCCACTGTGTTTTTATGAGAAATGAGAAAGCCCTTTGGAGACTATAAGATGCTATCTATGGCAAAACCAATACAATATTGTAAAGTAATTAGCCTCCAATTAAATAAATAAATTTATATTAAAAAAGATGCTATCTAAATGTAATTTATGTTTCAGTTATGTGTTTAAACCTACTAAGAATCAAGGCAACAGAAATCAACAATGTACTACTATGCACTTGATTAATATTTATCAAGAGAATGAGTGGATGAAGTCATCAATAAATCAATAGAAGTGTGAGGAGCTGGGTGCAACTTTATAGCCCAAGAGTTCCTTTGCTGTTGCAGGTAGGCAGGTGACACGTGGTGATGGCTGTGTCTGGAGAGGCAGTGGGCAAGTCAGGTGATGAGAGGAGGCCTGTGCCTTGCAGAGGTGGGTGGGTGGTGCTGCCCTTCATGGAGAAAGAGAACGTTGATTAGCAGGGTGGGGGATGTTGCCCCTCCCTCTTTTAAAGGGGGATGCCTCCTTGCTCTTTTTTTTTTTTTTAATTTTTAATTTTGGGCTGTGCTGGGTCTTCATTGCTGCACACAGCTTTCTCTAGTTGCAGCAAGAGGCCACTCCTCACTGCGGAGCACAGGCTCTAGGTGTGCGGCTTCAGTAGCTGTGACTTGAGGGCTCTAGAGTGCCAGCTGAGTAGGTGTGGTTCACGGACTTAGTTGCACTGCCGCATGCGGAATCTCCCTGGATCAGGGATTGAACCCATGCCCCCTGCATTGGCAGGCAAATTCCTAAACACTGGACCACAGGGAAGTCTGGATGTTTCCTTTAATCTTGGATGTGCTGATTTGACAGTTCCTGGGTCACTTAGGAAGAAGCGTCAAGTTGGTTATGCAATATCCACATTCAGAGCTCAGAGAAGGGGCCTGGCTGGAGGTACACATGTGTACGTCATCTGATTGCAGGTGGGAAGTGATGCTAAGGACCTGGGTGGCATCGCTCGGGACAAGACCATGCAGTGAGAAGAGAAGTCACCAAGTGCTGCTCCTGGGCAGCGCTGCATTGAATGTGTGCACAGGAGGCTGACGGCACAGAAGGAAAAAAAATGGCAAAGCTAAGTTCATCTAATCCTTGCCAGCAACACTTTGAAAGGGCAAGTTGTCTTTGAGTTAAACCAAAATTGGGCCAGAGGACTGAGAAATTGTTCAAGGTCTCACAGGCAGGATGCAGTGCTGGCACGATCGAGACACAAGTTCCTCCAACTCCTAAACCTGTGCTTGTGAATAACACGCAATGTTGAGGATGTTTAGGGACCAGCCATGAGTGTGAGGACCTGCACACAGGAACACCATCTCAGAAAAAGACGCTCTGGCCAAGGTTTTCATCTGATCCCCAGATGAACCAGTGAGGGCTTTCTCTAAACAACAAGCATCACCAAAATAATACACTGTGAGTATTTATGGACATACAACAGAGGACGGATTCAGAGAAGCCCTGTGTGTGTGCATGTGTGTTGAGAAGGTGTTAGGCAGGAAGGTAGCACTAAGTCCTATGTAAGAAAACTGTGATAAGACTGGATGATAGGGGATAGAGAACTGGACGAAAACGTAGTGCTAGATGAAGGAGGCTCAGGGCTGAGGCCATGGACAAAGAAATAGCTTCTGAGACTCCCTTTCATGAGACACTGGCCATGAGCTGGGTGGCCCCTCTGGACTGGCACGGGTGGTATCGAACTTCTGATAATCTGAGGCAGTGATCATCACATTAAGGATGTCAACAAGTCCTTTACATTTTTTTAAAGTGACATTTCGCTTAAGAATTTCAAGGAGAGTATGAGCCCGTGGCTGGAGGTGAAGAGAGTAGTTTTGACAGATGATGAGGAGAAAGCAGGACTCCTCGCGTGTAATGCTTCTCTTCTTTGCCGAGAGACATTAGACTGGATGAATGAATATTAAGCTGAAGCTGGTGGGACTTTTATAAAAGGGCTCAGTGTGTTCTGTGAGCATGCTGGTCACGAGGCTCAGAAGGACACTTTTTTGGATCTTCAAGGACCTGGAACTGCCCAGTTCACTAAGTCACCCTCTCCCTATGCTCTGGACATAGAGGAAGGCAGGAGTGTGGCTGGAGCCAGAAGAGCACCCATGTTCTTTGTCATCTGTACCAAGGCATGACCGAAGCTATATTTCACATTGAATCACTCTGGCATTGCAAACATCGAGGGCTTTTGCAAAGTATTGGATAACCAGTAATTACAGCCAAGAGTTGACTTTTCTCTAAACAGTTCTTCCACTGTGAAAAGATCCAGGTGCCCAAGGCTATTTTTTTTATGTACACAATAATGCAGTTCTAGAAGTCTCTTAATTTGACTAGTTTGTATTTTCTTAAAGTAGAATGAGCCTGCTCAGTCTTACTTGTATTCTCCCTTTGGTCTTAAAGGTTTTCATCAGCTCTCTGGAAAGGATAGTTCTCCCATTGGGCTAATCTTAAAATAGGCTAGTTAGACGCCCATCTCTCAGCTAGGCATCTAACTAGCTGAAATCCTCTCTGGTTTCCTTAGTGCTAGAAATTTGCTCTTTTTTTTTTTTTTTTTTTTTTTTTTGCTGATTCAATCATAGATATTCATAGGGTAGATTGGCTGTGAAGCTCGATTAAGTATTTTGTGCTTAAGACCCCCAGAGTAGAAGGTGCAGTGGTTTTTAAACCCGGGGCCCTGAGTCTCAGCTTTGTCCTTAATTTCCCCTGGAGCCTCACTTGTCTTACCTGGATGATGGGTTGCTGAGACAGTGGTCCCGGGGCTGTTGTTAGAATAATATGTAAGGCTTAAGAGAATTCACAGGTTACCATTATAAAATAAATAAGTCATGGGAATGTGCTGCCCAGTATGGTGACCACAGTGAATAATACTGTGTTGTGTATTTGAAAGTTGCTAAGAGAGTAGGTCTTAAAAGTTCTTATCACAAGAAAAAAATCTGTAATAGTGTGTGGTGACGGATGTTAACTAGATTTGCTGTGTTGATCACTTCATGATACAAACAAACATCGAATCATTACGTCATGCACCTGAAACTAGTATAATATGTCAATTACACCTCAGTAAAACATACAAAATAGAATTTATGGAGAATTTTCAAAGACTAAATCTCTGGACAAAGTGAGATGTTTAAGCTACTATTGTATTTTTTGTCTGAATAAAAAATTAATACCTGAGAGAGAAATATGTCTGTGAAAAGCCCTAGAAAGTGGAGGTAGAATTATAATAAGGTTCTTTGCAACAGCCAAAAGGAAGTCATACACTGAGTCTCAACAAAATAGGGCAGGCTGATGAAGATATAATGGATCTTTGCTCTCTGCTGGACTCAGATCTACTGTGTGAGGTGAGACGGGGCTTCCCTGGTAGCTCAGCTGGTAAGGAATCCACCTGCAAAGCAGGAGACCCTGTTTCGATTCTCGGAAGGTCCCCTGAAGAAGGGATAGGTTACCCACTCCAGTATTCTTGGGCTTTCCTGGTGGCTCAGATGGTAATCCACCTGCAATGGGGGAAACCTGGGTTCGATCCCTGAGTCAGGAAGATCCCCTGGAGAAGGGCAAGGCAACCCACTCTAGTGTTCTTGCCTGGAGAATGCCAAGGACAGAGAAGCCTGGCCGGCTACAGTCCATGGAGTTGCAAAGAGTCGGACACAACCGAACAGCTAAGCACAGCCCAGCACAGAGGCAAGAAGGTCATTATCTGCTGGCTAGAGCAGAAAAAGAAGTTCCACTTGTTTGTTAAACAAGTCTTCAGAAGAAAACATGAGAAGGAGATCCTGGAGACGAGCAGGTTATGAAAGTTGGACTTCAATTGTTTTCCGCCTGCTCCGTAGCAACTTCCAGCTGAGAGGAAGGGACTTGGCATCAGAAAAGCCACATTTACAAATGTCACAATTTTCCTAAGGTCTTGGCTCCCTCCAAAGACATTCTTTCTAATGCTCCAAGAAACCAAATCAGTGGTTTCACAAGGACAGTCACAAATTTTATCTGTCATGGAGAGTTAGAGGCAGGCAATTTATTGCATCCAATTCAAAGGTTGTGAAGGAATCCTTCAGATTTGGGTGCCTTCCACAATCTTTTAGGTAAGTTGAACACATCCTTTGGTTCTAAGGAAAAGAGCTTGTAAAATGTTTGGGAGCTCTTGGGACATCAAACAGCTCTGAGAGGAGTGCATTTTAACGGTTTACTTGTAAAAGAATCAGTAAAAGAAGCAGAAACATATGGTTTGAATTGCTCTGAATAATATGAGGTGTTATTGTAGGCATCTTTTTTTTTTTTTTCCTGAGGGTCTCACATCTTTGGGTGCTTATCCTGAAAATACTCAAAATAACCCTTAGATATACTGACAGGAGGAGAGGACAGCAATTCTGTAACACTGGCTTCTTGTTGGACCTGATGGCCGGGTTCTAGCGGACCCTGGGCTCATCGAGAGATGTCAGGGAGGAAAGGGATGAGAACATCGGTGGAGTCATGTATAATTAGGATACAGTGGTAGCTGGCCCAAGAGTTCAGGTTTAAAAGCTTACAAACTCCAAGCAGATGACATGAAAGCTTGAACTGGCTCCTTACAGTTTAAAATGGAGGGTTGATTAGGGTGAGCAACTTGAAACTTGTAAAGCTCTTGCTTGCCCTGGGGGCTTCCCAGGTGGTGCTAGGGGTAGAGAACACAGCCCCCCAGTGCAGGGGATGTAAGAGACATGGGTTCAATCCATGGATCTGGAAGATCCCCTGGAGGAAGGCATGCAACTGACTCCAGTATTCTTGTCTGGAGAATCCCATGGACAGAGGAGCCTGGTGGGCTGTGTATCACAAACAGTTGGATACGACTTGCCCTAGGGCTTTCAAATTAAATGGAAACAGCATGCTCATCACACAAAAGAGGCCTGTGGGGAGCACCTGTCAGCAGACTCACCCCCTGTTTCTGCCTGA
This sequence comes from Bubalus bubalis, assembly GCF_019923935.1. Lineage (NCBI taxonomy): Eukaryota > Metazoa > Chordata > Mammalia > Artiodactyla > Bovidae > Bubalus > Bubalus bubalis. The sequence goes on from NC_059160.1 coordinate 163,894,543, forward strand.
CTTCCTTGGCCATGGATTAGAACATGAGAGAGAGAGAGACTTCCTCCAATGTCGAATGGGTAGAAAGGAGTGGTACCTATTACAAGTCCTGGGCCCTTTCCATTAATTTGCATCTGAGTGCAGGGGCTGGCAAAAGACTGTAAGACATGAGTGAGGAGAGACCTGGGTCAAGTTCATATATGGGCCTATGACATCACTTCATCTGTGTGAGATTTCTCAAGTGTGAGACAGAGGCAACAATGACTACCTCATTGAGTTGTGAGGATGCAATATTAAGACTACATTAATTATTCTAATGAGTGAGTTTTCCTCTCTTAGATAATAATTAAACAAGTCGTTATTGGGTTTGTGTTTTTGGTTTGCCCTGGGGACATGGTGGTGAGTCCTTGCAGACATGGTTTCTCTCCGCTTGCATCTTGGAATCCAGTGGGAAAAACTGACATCACTGAAATAACCACATAATCGGAGATAACAGTGTGCCAGGTCAGGGAGAGACTGAGCCTGTGCGTGGGCTTCCCAGATGGCACTAGTGATAAAGAACCCGCACACCAGTGCAGGAGACGTGGAAGACGCAGGCTCGACCTCTGGGTTAAGAAGATTCCTTCAAGGAGGAAATGGCAACCCACTCCAGTATTCTTTCCTGGAGAATTCCATGGCCAGAGGAGCATGGTGGGCAAGAGTCCATAGGTTCGCAGAGTCAGACACAACTGAAGCGATTGAGAACTCACACACGTGGACAATCAGAGGCTCAAGCCCCATGGAGAGCTGAGGGGCAAAGGAGAGTGAATTCAGACATGGAGGAGCCAAAGCAACCACGGATGTGAGGGCAGCCGTACTAGTTTCTGACCCCATGGTTTTGACCCAGGAGCATCTACAGGATTCTCTGGGCTGCCCTGCCTCTGTTCTCAGTTCCTCGGTCCAGTGTTTCCACTAACCATTCACTGCTATGGTCACTTATGTCTCATCCCAATTCCATGGGACTTCTGAAGACTCAGTTCAGATCAGATCCCCACTCTCTGGCTTCACTGTGAATATTTGTCCAGATTTCACATTTCTCTGCTGAGCTGCATCTGTTGCTGCAGAGTCCTGGCCAGTGCTTTGTTTGTCTTGGTCCTTACTGCTAAGACCACACCCCAAGGTGTCATCTGGGGCTCTGTCCCCTCCCTTCTCTTCACCAGGAGAAGAGACCCAGCACTCTGATACTCGTTTGAGCAAAATCTTTGTTTGCATGCAACAGAAACTGACTCTGGCTTATTACACCAAGAAAAGGGATTTGTGGAAAGGCTGCTGGATAATTCGAAGCACCACTAGGAAGACCATGAAACAGTGTCTAGACATTGATCAGGCACCAGGGAAGCTAGGCGCCAGGCAGGACGTTGGCCAAAATCACTACCCAGAGTTGGTTTGGTGTAACTTCTGTGGCCATACCTGCACCACCTAAGGGCCCCACTTGCCCTGCAGCCTCAGCAACATGGGCCATGCTCACAGGGGCTGAACTCCACTGCTGCTGCCCAGAGGAACTCGGCCTTGTTGGCGCTGGGGCAAATTGGGAAAAGGATGACTTGCTTGCCAAGCCCACGGGAAAGTATCAGAGGTTTATGCTTCCAGAATAGGAAGCAGATGCTGTCGACTGTGGAGAAGGCAATGGCACCCCACTCCCTTATTCTTGCCTGGAAAATCCCATGGACAGAGGAGCCTGGTAGGCTGCAGTCCATGAGGTAGCTAAGAGTTGGACCTGATTGAACGACTTCACCTTCACTTTTCACTTTCATGCATTGGAGAAGGAAATGGCAGCCCACTCCAGTGTTCTTGCCTGGAGAATCCCAGGGATGGGGGAGCCTGGTGGGCTGCTGTCTATGGGGTCGCACAGAGGCAAACATGACTGAAGCTACTTAGCAGCAGTGGCAGCTGTTGACTGACTGAGTCTTAGTTCCAAAAACACAGTGAGAAGACAACTAAAGGGCTCTTTCTGACTCAATTCTGAGTTGTCCTAAAATGGACAGGGCTTAGAGATTGACTTGGTGATAAAGAGTGAACTGGGGTGGAGTGGGGTGGGGGTAGGGAGGAGAATGATGCCTGACTTTTGGCTAAGACCATGGGGTGATGATGGTGGTGTTTACTCAGATGGACAGACAAAAGAAGACCAGGTTCAAGGCAGTCATGGATCTGAGATACCAGTAGGATATTAAGTAGATTATTGAATTTGTATCATGCTTGGTACATAGTATAATAGATGTTTGATAAATACTTGCCAAATGAATATGATGACCTGAAGGCTGTTTGGAAGATGGAGACTATAGTTAATGAATAGCCATGCATTTATGCAGGCTGGAGACAAAAGATGTTTCTTCCCTACCTTTTCCATCAGCACAATGGCCCCATTTGAGGGAGACACTCAGCAGAGTTCATGCTACAGCATCTCCCCGGCCCCAGCTGGGGGTGAGACTGTCCCCTGGAGCTTCCTGAGGTCAGCCTGGCTCTAGTGTCACGTGTTGGTGTTCCCAAGTAGAGACGGGATCCTGGGGCCTCCATCGGCTTCTCTTTTCCTGATTGAACTGTTTGGTCATCACTTTCCTGTTACTCTTTCTATGGGTACCTTCCAAGTTTCCCACAGGAGGAAAGCTAGCAGAAAAAGAGCAGGTCACGCAGGCTCTTGGGAGCAGAGCAGGTTAGAAAAGCACTGCATTTCCTTGAAGTTTTCTGCCTTAGTTTAAAAAATCATGTAAATATGTTTTTTTCCCAACCCTGTAAGATCTATTTATTTTAATGTGAAAGCCCAAGGCTTTACATTTTTTTGAACTCCTGAAGAAAATCAACATTCCTAAGACAAGTGTATTCTTAGCTTCAAATACTACTGCTGCTGCTGCTGCTAAGTCACTTCAGTCGTGTCCGACTCTGTGCGACCCCATAGACGGCAGCCCACCAGGCTCCCCCGTCCCTGGGATTCTCCAGGCAAGAACACTGGAGTGGGTTGCCATTTCCTTCTCCAATGCATGACAGTGAAAAGTGAAAGTGAAGTCGCTCAGTCATGTCCGACTCCTAGCGAACCCATGGACCACAGCCCACTAGGCTCCTACTGCACCATCCCTCCAAAACAGCTCTCTCCTCTAGAGAAGGGGGTCTGAAAGCATTTCTCCTTTTAACTTTCCTGCACCTCCCCAGTGAAGACCAGCTCTTATGAGTCTCCACGTTTTCATGTCCTGTGATGTCCTATATTCATGACTGTCCAGGTGGACTTCTGTTTGTGAGGCTGTTAAATTCAGACAAGAGCAAAGGGGTAGATTAACATGGCCACATGTGTCATAACTTAAAGGGAACTTAGTGGTTTCTTGGATCTAGAAGATTGAAGATGCCAGCATTCTGATCTTCTGGGTCCAAATTGGGTGGACTTCAGGAATTAGCAGACTCCTTGCCTTAAGCCATAGAATCCTTCCCAACACAGTGTTCCAGGGAGCTATGGCCATGTGTATAAAATTGGCCTGGGAATTAAAATCTACTCATCATCCTCCAAATGGTCAAACCCTCTCCATTTAACTGAGAAGGATATTGAGGCTCAGGAAGCCTTGGATTTACAAGGGCTTCTTGTAGCAGGGTCTGGACTGGAGCCTGGTCCTCTGATGTCCAGTTTAGTCTACTCTGAACTGTATACTTCAAGGAAGGGGCCCTTCTACTCGTCCCCGGGGCAGGGATTGCTCTTTCCTACTTGTCAATCCCCCTTAAGTGAATTGGACTTAAACACAGTCCTGTGTTTAAAATTCAAGTGATTTAAAACTCTTGCTGAAGCTCTGAAGACATGAAACAGCTATAAATGGCCCAATAAACAGAAAGAATAAACTGTCCTTTAAGGATGAGGAGATGAGACTTCACGCTACGTCATAATAACAGCTAGTGATTCTCAAGACCTTTCCCTTCCTCACCACAAATGAAATCTAGACGTGCTCCCATAGTTGAGACTCAAGGAGGCAACATAGTAGAAGGAACATTAACTTTAGAGAAAGACATGTCTGGTCTGTATCCTATTCCACATTTATAAGCTGAGTGATCTTGGACTGGGCTTCCCTGGTGGCTCAGGTAAAGAATCCCCCTGCCAATGCAGGAGACGTGGGTTCAATCCCTGGGTTGGGAAAAATCCCCTGGAAAAGGAAATGGCAACCCACTTCAGTATTCTTGCCCGGGAAATCCCATGGACAGAGGAGACTGGCAGCTTATAATCCATCCTGTTGCAAAGAGTCAAGCACACCTTAGCAATTAAAGAACAACAATGATCTTGGATCTTAAAGTTACTTAACCTTTCTGAACTTAGTATCCATCATCTGTAAAATGGAAATAACACCTGTCTCAGAGAAACTGTAGGATTATTAAATGAAATAATATTTAAAATGCCTAGTATACGAAGGACATTTAACTATAAAGAGTTTGTCTCATTGCTTTTTTAAGGGAAACTTAAGTGTCCCTAAGACACTAGGGCTTAGTTCTAAAAGTGCCTGTACATTCTAAGTCGCCTAATGGGATATTCCTGGGCATCCATGAACTATGATAATGAGTCAAGACTTGCTAGAGATAATGGGATAAGACAAAATGAGTGGTAAATTTTGAATTGAAGTGGGTCAAAAGGGGAACGTGATAGGAAACAAATGTGTAGTTGGAAATAAATGTGGAATGTAATGCCGTCAAGCAAAGGCCTAGACAGTTACCGTGGGCCCCAGCTGCTGGCTGGCTTCCACCTACGGGGAATGCAGTGTCTCTCTTTCTCTCTTTCTCTGCTATTTTGGCCACACTGTGCAGCATGCAGTTTTAGCTTCCTGACCAGGGACCAGAGATGGGACCCACGTCCATTGTGGTGAAAGTGTGGAGTCTTAGCCACTAGACCACTTAGCCACTTAGTTTAGCCACTTAAGCTTAACCACTTAGCCAGGGAAGTCCCTGTGCAACGTCTCATCCACATAAAGCCCAGTTGGTTCTCCAGGCTCTGCTGAGATAAGCCACACACACAAGAGCCCACTCTTGGTCTTTTGAACATTGACAGGGAAAGACAAAGCTGGGGGACAGGAAAGCAGCCTCAGGGACTGGGCCAAGAGTTAAACGATGGCCATGAGAGCAAGTGTGGGCTAGTTCCCCAGGCCAGATAGCTACGTACCAGGGTGCCAGGCCTTCTCATGGGAATGAGCAAGATTTGAGGACAGGAGCAGAACTGTGCTACTCTATACTGCCCACAGTGTCTTTCTGGTTTTTAATAAGTTCTCAGTGAAAATGCGACTCAAATCCATGGTACAAACCAAACAAAGGTTTTAAAGGGTCTGCTATCAAAAAAATTAAATGGATGTCCCATATGCTGTGGGGGGTGAATGTCTGAGGTTTAAATTGGAGTTAGATGAAGGCTCCAGGGAGAAGAAAGATTCAGGGTACAGGATATAGAGGGGTAATTTCTCATCACTGTCATCAGCAAGACTTCTCATTCTGGAGCATGTCTTCCTTGCGTTGTTTAGAGCACGGGGTTTGGATTTTAAAGAGGAGACCGTTTCCCTACAATTTCTTCCCCGTGTTGGCTTTACACTCCTCTGGGTCTTTGTTGTTATTCATTTTACAAGAACATTTATTTCTTCTACTTATAAAGTGATAATTGGGCTTACTACTTTGCCACTTGAGAGAAGTAGGATTCTTATCTCACAACTCGCACTTATATTTCAGATAGACTAAAACAACTGTCTCTAAAAACACATTTGAGTCAAATATGTAGAAAATAAATTCCACAGATGATCTGAGCAGAAACCACAAATGAAAAAAATGATAAATACGACTGCATAAAAAGTGAAATTTCTATAGAAGTCAGTCTACCATGCGTGCGGTTTAGAAGCAAAGAACAAACCTAGAGAAAAAAAATACAATATGCAAGAGACACAGTGAGCTGCATTTAAAACGGATAACCAGCAACGATCTACTGCTCAGCACAGGGAAATCGCTAAACGTTATGTGGCAGACTGGATGGGAGGGGTTCTGCGGGAGGATGGACACGTGCACATACATGAATGGCTGAGTCCCTTCCCTTGTTCCCCTGAAACTCTCACCACATTGTTAATTAACTGTAGCCCAATATAAAATTAAAAGTTCAAAGAGGAAAAAAAGAAACTGTATTATTAGGCAGGCCTCAAAGCAGAGTGCTCAGGGTGACATGAGCAGATCCACCTGGATTTGATATCTAGTCACTGGCCGTCACCATCTCTGTGCTTCAGTATATCATCTGTATAATGGGATTAATAATCCTCAAAGAGTTCTTGGCAGAATGAGAATCAGCATGCAAAATTCTTAGAAAAGTTCCTGGCATGTAGTAATTGTTACATAGCATTAACTAATCTTATCATAATTATCATTGTTATTCTCAACATGGGGCTATAAATTGATGTAAACTTTCTGAAAAATAATTGATGATTTTATATATATATATCTATTTATTTATTAAGTGTGCATGCACTTCAGTTCATCAATTGTTTATTTATATATGATTATACAGTATATTTGATTATTTATATATACAAATATATATACATACAAATATATAGTTTTAAATGCATATGTACTTTAGCTTATCAATTTTTCTATTATCTTATCCAAACATATATGTGCAAAGATTCCCACTGTGTTATTTGCAAACAAGTTAAATATTTAACAAGAAGAGAATCTTTGCATGAATAATAGAAGTCAGGTCAGTTTGATGAACTGTTATGTATCAATCAAAATAAAAATTCAGACTGAAGTACTATATATATTGACATTTGACTATCTATATGACTCTCTATGAAATAAATACATATTTATTTTAAATCCATCTAAATCTGGAGTGAAAACCAGAAAATACATACAGATCTTATCTCCACTTGGGGACAGTCCTGGTGATTTTTATTTTTGTATTTCTCATTTATTTTCTGAATTTTTAACCATAAGTGCATTCAAATGAAAATAGCTTTATTATTTTTATTATAGCTGTAACAAATAGTCTGAGATCTCAAATAATTTAAAGCACCAAAATAAGTGGAATTATTTGCAGTTTTAGTAGACATGCTTATGGAATTTTGTTTCCAGTTCATTTTCATTGTTCACTACTTATATGTATGAATGAGATATACTTACAAACAAAAACCCACACATGTATCTGTAGCATAAGGAGTTCAGTATTTGCAGGTTTTTGAAAATTATTTTTCTCTCACATCAAAATATAACAAGCATCATTCTCTTTGAATAAATATAGACCTAATTTATCATTAGAGTAGGTGAAAATTTAATCATATGGATATGAAAGTATTATTCATGTATATTTGTCCAAGTTTCTAGGTTCCTAGAAGTAGAAATAATGTACTAAAAAATAAATGGGGTGTTTAAGACTCTTGATGGATATTTCAGGTTACTTTCCAGATTATACCAATTTATAACAGAGCTGGCAAGGTTTAGAACTATCTTGAGGTAACTTCATTTAAATTTTTGTTAAGCTGGCTGTTGAAAATATTGTCTCTTTGGTCTTAATTGGCACCCAGAGGAAATTTTCACTTCAAAGCCTGACATGAAGGAACAGTGGAGACTTTTCTGGAAAGTAAAAACTTTACTAATTCAAATGACAAGCATTTCAAGCCTTTATATGTGTAGACAATTTCTAAATTTCAAGAAAAATGGAGATCTGAACTAACATAGCTTGTGAGTATATAAGAAACAGATTTTGTGAGTGATGTCCAATTTCAGTGGAGAGTCATGTTCTATCTCTCATCTCTTTATTGGTGGCATCTTTTGCCAGCTGGAAATGAGCTACAAATATTCAATTAGAATAAATTTTTGGCACTACTTTTTCTTTTTCTTTTGCATTCCCCAAGTATTTACTTCTGATTACATTCTTACTTTGTAAAATATCTCTCTTATCTTTACATATTCATTTACACATATTGATTTTGCAACTGTAACTAGACAAAATATTTGTTTTTCACTTTTACAAAAGTCTGTTGAGTTAGTCAAACTTAATGCATGTTGAAGGGAAACACAGGTGAATTATGTACAAATGGCGTGTATGTGTGGCAGCATGTGTATACTTGGAGTGGATGCATTGAGTAGAATGAGGCCAAAAAAAAGAAAAATAGCTGGGATGTTCCCAATATCTCTGGAACTGCATCCCGTTGTGAGGACCTAGATTTGCAGTGTGGCCATCGTAGCTCCGGGAAGCTGATCAATGCTTATAGCACTAGATTGGAGAAGACTCTTGAGAGTCCCTTGGACTGCAAGGAGATCCAACCAGTCAATCCTAAAGGAAATCAGTCCTGAATGTTCATTGGAAGGACTGATGCTAAAGTTGAAGCTCCAAAACTTATGCCACCTGATGCAAAGAGATGACTCATTGGAAAAGACCCTGATGCTGGGAAAGATTGAAGGCAGGAGGAGAAGGGGCTAACAGATGATATGGTTGGATGGCATCACCACTCAATGGACATGAGTTAGAGTAAACTCCGGGAGTTGGTGTTGGACAGGGAGGCTTAGCATGCTACATTCCATGGGGTCACAAAGAGTCGGACATGACTAAGCAACTGAACTGAACTGAACTGGGGTAGGCAGACAAATTGTTTTCTTCCTAAAGTTAAAGCTTAGGAGAGTCAATGACCTGCCTCCAAGGCTGTTAGCCAGAGATAGGAGGGACCCAGATTGCCCGTGATCTTACCCTTCCAAACTGCTGCCTCACCCTCTTTGTTGTTCTGTTGCTCAGTCGTGTCTGACTCTTTGCAAGCCCATGGACTGCAGCACGCCAGGCTTTCCTGTCCTTCACCATCTCCCAGAGCTTGCTCAAACTCATGTGCATTGAGTCGGTGATGTCATCCATCCATCTTGTCCTCTGTCGTCCCCTTTTCCTCATGCCTTCAATCTTTCCCAGCATCAGGATCTTTTCAAATAAGTCAGCTCTTTGCATCAGGTGGCCAAAGTTTTGGAGCTTCAACTTCAGCATCAGTTCTTCCAATGAATATTCAGGACTGATTTCCTTTAGGATTGACTGGTTTGATGTTGCAGTCCAAGGGATATTCAAGAGTCTTCTCTGACACCACAGTTCAAAAGCATCAATTATTTGGTGCTCAGCTTTCTTTATGGAAAGAAAGGTTTTTGGATGTTAATCAACTCTCACATTCACACATGACTACTGGAAAAACCATAGCTTTGACTAGATGGAACTTTGTTGGCAAAGTAATGTCTCTGTTTTTTAATATGCTGTCTAGGTTGGTCATAGCTTTTCTTCCAAGGAGCAAGCATCTTAATTTCATGGCTGCAGTCACCATCTGCAGTGATTTTGAAGCCCAAGAAAATAAAGTTTCTCACTGTTTTCATTGTTTCCCAATCTATTTGCCATGAAGTGATGGGACCGGATGCCATGATATTAGTTTTTTGAATGTTGAGTTTTAAGCCAACATTTTTCACTCTCCTCTTTCACTTCATCAAGAGGAGCTTTAGTTCTTTGCTTTCTGCCATAAGGGTGGTGTCACCTGCGTATCTGAGGTTATTTATATTTCTCCTGGAAATCTTGATTCCAGCTTGTGCTTCATCCAGCCCAGCATTTCTCATGATGTAGTCTACATATAAGTTAAATAAGCAGTGTGACAATATACAGCCTTAACATACTCCTTTCCCAATTTGGAACCAGTCCCTTGTTCCATGTCTGGTTCTAACTGTTGCTTCTTAACCTGAATACATGTTTTGCAAGAAGTGGTCTGGTATTCCTATCTCTTTAAGAATTTTCAACAGTTTATTGTGATCCATATAGTCAAAGGCTTTGGCATAGTCAATGAAGCAGAAGTAGACGTTTTTCTGGAATTCTCTTGCTCTTTCTATGATCCAACAGATGTTGGCAATTTTATCTCTGGTTCTTCTGCTTTTTCTAAATCCAGCTTGAACATCTGGAAGTTCTCGGTTCATGTACTGTTGAAGCCTGGCTTGGAGAATTTTGAGCATTACTTTGCTAGCGTGTGAGACGAGTGCAATTGTGCAATAGTTTGAGCATTCTTTGGCTTTGCCTCTCTCGGTTTCAATTCCTCTTCCTTCTGTTCCCCAAACTTAAAGCACTAATGAAATCTGGCAGGGATGATCCAGGAAAGTGAGTCTGGTCCCAGCTTCTCCGTCAGCTGTCTCATTCTAACACACTCCCTGCATCCCGCCTCTGGTGCCTCCTGTGACCTGTGGCCCTTCTGGCCCTAGTTCCCCTACCTCTCCCCACTGTGAGGAGCCCAGTGCTCTGAGAACACTATCCGTGGGTGCTCTGTGCTATTTTCTGCTACTGAGCTCACTTGCTCATCCTCATGATCTGATCTCTTTGTCTTTTTGTAGCAAGCCTCCCACCATGCTTACCACTGGGTCAGGTTAATCAGATCTGGGCATGGAAAGAGTTACCCAAAGGCCCATAAGTACCAGCCTCAGACAGATTGGTGAGCTCTGAAAAAATATCCATTCTTTGGAGGCAGTTTTGGTGGAACATGTCAATCACAGAAATACCCTTTCTGTGGTTCTGCTCAGTTGAGTAGTATCTGTTCAGATGTTTTCCAGCCTCACTGATGGGCAAAATGTTTCCTGGTTTTCATCTTAGCTGCCAGCTGGGCACCATAAACAAGGAACTATTTGACCAAAGAGCAAGGTTTGGCTTGTTATCAGCAGCCTTGATTCCCACCCCAAAATCTTATATCTGGTGAAATGACTCCTCAGGTTAGCCCAGAATTCCTCTTTTGTTGGGAGATCAGCTTGTATAAAAGGGTTTAACAGTAAATGATGTTGTCATGTTCTGTTTGCAATGGACATGTCAAATTACCCTAACTTTGGAGTACTTCAGAGAAAGTTGCTACTTCAGATCCTTCAGAGCCCTGGACCCTGGAACAAACTTGTCTCAAAGTCTATCACCCTCCCTATCCTCTACCTTCTCTGATGTGCCATAAGCTGGTCCAGGATCTTATGTTGGCTGGCACTTATAAACTTACCCAAAGCACTCAAGATGTCCTTTTTTCCTCATACGCATAGATGCTTTCTGAGTTCTGAGGTGAAATATAGAAGATCTCCAGACAAAACCTTTGCCACTAGAAATTGGGGTGGCTACTCACAATGCTCAGTGCTGTGGAAGGATTTGAAGAAGAGTTAATGAAAATGTTCAGAATTGATTGTCCATCAGTGATCAACTCACTGGAAACATGTCATTATTGAATTGTTTTTTGAAAAATATTCATGGCTCAAATTTGAGCCCTTTAGTGTTGTAAGGGATTAAATATAGTCTCCAAGAAATTCCAAAGTATCTCCAGGAAGCCAAGTGCTATGTGAACCAGATTCCTCACAAATTCTGGTCTTTTATTCAAGGTGCAACACAGCACGCAGCCATGGATTGAAACATGGTAGTAACAAACCCACCAAGACTATTTTTGGACAGTAAATAAATATGGACTTGATCTGGGTATTAGTTGGTGTGAAGGAATTATTATTAACTCTGCTAAGTTGGAAATATGGATGTGGTTTTGTAGAAAAATGCTTACAGAATGTGTTTACAGATTCATATGAAATTCTTTAGGGGTGGAATATTGAATTGTCTGTAATTTACAGTAAAAGGAGTTACTTTAGAAAAAAACCTGTTCTAATCGTGTTTGAAATATGCATTTGGGGGCCAATAGACCTGGATTGCTTTTTTTTTTTTTTTCAAGAGAGAAATATAAGCTACAATTGAGCCCATGTTTTTCCAGATCTCAGGGAAGTAACACGCTTTTCCTACCTTCCTAATAGTCTAGGGAGAGAGCATGAAAGTCTGGGGAAAGAAGACTCTCCTGAGAAAAGACAGGGTAAAACACTGCGGTTACCAGAGCTGGAGCCCACCTAGATGGGGCAGAGGTTGGGAAAGAAGGAGTGCAAGTGTGAGGGACTCCTACTCTGCCGGGAGCTCATCTCTTTTTTAAAATTTATTTTTTAATTGGAGGAAAATTGCTTTACAATGTTGCGTTGGTTTCTGCCGTCAGTTCAGTTCAGTCACTCAGTCGTGTCCGACTCTTCGCGACCCCGTGAATCGCAGCACGCCAGGCCTCCCTGTCCGTCACCAATTCCCAGAGTTCACTCAGACTCATGTCCATCGAGTCAGTGATGCCATCCAGCCATCTCATCCTCTGTCGTCCCCTTCTCCTCCTGCCCCCAATCCCTCCCAGCCTCAGAGTCTTTTCCAATGAGTCAACTCTTCACATGAGGTGGCCAAAGTACTGGAGTTTCAGCTTTACCATCATTCCTTCCAAAGAAATCCCAGGACTGATCTCCTTTAGGATGGACTGGTTGGATCTCCTTGCAGTCCAAGGGACTCTCAAGAGTCTTCTCCAACACCACAGTTCAAAAGCATCAATTCTTTGGCACTCAGCCTTCTTCACAGTCCAACTCTCACATCGATACATGACCACTGGAAAAACCATAGCCTTGACTAGACGGACCTTTGTTGACAAAGTAATGTCTCTGCTTTTCATATGCTGTCTAGGTTGATCATAACTTTCCTTCCAAGGAGTAAGTGTCTTTTAATTTCATGGCTGCAATCACCATGTGCAGTGACTTTGCAGCCCCCCAAAATAAAGTCTGACACTGTTTCCCCATTTATTTGCCATGAAGTGATGGGACCAGATGCCATGATCTTACTTTTCTGTATGTTGAGCTTTAAGCCAACTTTTTCACTCCCCTCTTTCACTTTCATCAAGAGGCTTTTTAGTTCCTCTTCACTTTCTGCCATAAGGGTGGTGTCATCTGCATATCTGAGGTATTGATATTTCTCCCGGCAATCTTGATTCCAGCTTGTGCTTCTTCCAGCTCAGAATTTCTCATGATGTACTCTGGGTATAAGTTAAATAAGCAGGGTGACAATATACAGGCTTGACGTACTCCTTTTCCTATTTGGAAACAGTCTGTTGTTCCATGTCCAGTTCTAACTGTTGCTTCCTGACCTGCATACAGATTTCTCAAGAGGCAGGTCAGGTGGTCTGGTATTCCTATTTCTTTCAGAATTTTCCACAGTTTATTGTGATCCACACAGTCAAAGGCTTTGGCATGGTCAATAAAGTAGAAATATATGTTTTTCTGGAACTCTCTTGCTTTTTCCATGATCCAGCTGATGTTGGCAATTTGATCTCTGGTTCCTCTGCCGTTTCTAAAACCAGCTTGAACATCAGGAAGTTCATGGTTCACATATTGCTGAAGCCTGGCTTGGAGGATTTTGAGCATGACTTTACTAGCAACAACACAAATCATCCGCAATTATGCATATATCACCTCCCTCTTGAGCCTCCCTCCCCTCCCCACAACCTACCCGTCTATGTCATCACAGAACATCAGGCTGGGCTCCCTTTGTCATACAGCCGCCTCTCACCAGCTATCTAGTTTACATATGGCAGCGTATACATGTTGATGCTACTTTCTCCATTCGCCTCACTCTTTCCTGGCCCTAATGTGTCCATACGTCCATTCTCTATATCTGCCTCTCCATTCCTGCCCCACAAATAGGTTCATCAATACCATTTTTCTAGATTCCATATATATGCATTAATATTTGCACCTCATTTTTGCCCCTCCCCTGGGGCTCCAATCCCTGTGTCTCCGTCCTGAGCTTCCACCCCAATCTGGCTTGCCTGCCTCTCAGCCCCTGCAGGAAGCCAAGCCTGCCATTCCCTGGCTTCTGCTTCCCAGGACCCCCTGCATCTTCTTGCTGCACCCTTACACGGCCCGCTTTACAAAAGTGGTCCGTTTGTACGAGAAACCCAGGAGATCCCTCCTCAGACAGATGAATCTAGATAATGTACTGCATAAGGAAACATTACATGAACCCTGACCATGCAATGGATATCTTTAATTCATATGTAAATAAAACGAAGGCACAGAGTTATTTGTTTTAAGATGTAACTATCTCACTTTTCATTCGCATCATGAACTTTTTATAGTATGTCACATTGGGTGATATGGTGGGCACAATAATACCCTCAGAGATGTGCGTGTCCTACTTCTGAGAGCCTGTGCATATATCATCTTCATGAGCAAAGGACGTTTCAGATGTGACAGGGTCTTGAGATGGGGAGGTGTCATCACAGGAGCCCTAAAATTGGAGAGCCTCATGGCTGTGGCCAGGGAAAAAGATGTGATGATAGGAACAGGATCAGGGAAAAGGCATCAAAAGTGAAATATTATAAACTTTGAAGATGGAGGAAGGGGCCTCTAGCCAGGGGCATCCTCCAGAATCTGGAAAATGGATCCAAGCAAGAAATAGACCTGTTAGAGCCTCCAGGAGGAACGCAGTCCTGCTGACACCTGGATTTTAGCCCAGTGAGACCCGTGTCAGACTTCCACCCTACAGTACAGTAAGATGACGAGTTTGTGTTGTTCATGGCAATGTGTTATGGCAGGCATAGAAGTCTAGGGCAGATCACTTGGGATCTGCCCTAGGTAGATTCAAGGTATGGTTCCTTGAGTTCAGGCTGGTCTCCCAAGTGCTCTGGAGGCACTGTGGTAACAAACCCGCCTGCCAATATCAGTTCAGTTCAGTCGCGCAGTCGTGTCTGACTCTTTGTGATTTCATGGCCTGCAACACAGCCAGGCCTCCCTGTCCATCACCAATTCCCGGAGCTTGCTCAAACTCAGGTCCATCGAGTTGGTGATGCCATCCAACCATCTCATCCTCTGTCGTCCCTATGCCAAATAGGAGACATAAGAGATCTGGGTTCATTCTCTGGGTCGGGAAGATCCCCTGGAGGAAGAAATGGCAACCCACTCTAGTATTCTTGCCTGGAGAATCCCATGGACATAGAAGCCTGGTGGGCTATGGTCTGTAGGATCACAAAGAGTCAGATATGACTGAAGCAACTCAGCAGGCACGCACATGTGAAAGTTCTCTCTCTGTTTGCTGTGGAATTGTGCTCCTGCTAATCTGTCTCCTGTTTGGATTCTTAAACCGTGGCATGCAGCCATCTTTCAGTTTGCCTTTACCTTGAGGTAGGCCGGTGGCTCTTTTGAAATGTCCTGCCTCCAAAGAAAGGAGAGCCTTTCTCACTTTTCTCAGCCTGTTAGACAGCAGCAATGTGATATGGGTTGCAGGAAAATTGCTTCTTTATCCTACTGTTTCCAGGAGTTGGAAGTTGTATTTTGAAGGAGCAGAGCAAGAGGGAACTATAATTCCAGAATTATAGATCCCAAGTCACTGGTTTACCTGGCATTGCTCAAGAGGACATTAACTATATTGAAAACTATTCCCTCTGCCACTCAGTCCCACACACCGTTCTCTTCCTCGCCTTAGTTTTTGCTGCTCTGAGGGCTGTCTGGGTTTTTGGAAATGCACCCAGAGCCCTTCAGAGTGAATTTCAAAGGTCCCACCTAACTTGGAATTTAGGCACACTACCTTATATGTGCCCTCCTGTGTCAGAAAAGCTGGCTCTTTTCCTAAGGTATTATATGTAATAGATGCAGAGGAAAAACAGATTCCACGTGTACAGACTCCCTACACAGCATCTCCAGAAGGGAAAGCTGCATTTAATAAATGGAAATAAATCAGCCTTCCAGAGGACCTGGGTCTTAAAAAGGTCTCCTGTTACTCAGTGTGATTTGTGCTTTCTAATGGGGTCCTTACTCTAATCCCCACCCTCTCATTTGAGAGGTTACAGAGATGCTTGTTCTCTGTATAAAGTCAGCTGGTCCTCAGGTGATGGTTTACTCCACCCCATCTCTCATTCTGCAGCTTCCTTCATTTCTCTCAAATAATGCAATTAAAATACCTAGCCCAGTGCTGACACATAGCAAATGTTCAACAAAGGTTAGCTATTATTATAACTCCTTCTATTAAGAGTTATTACAATTAGAGATAATTTTTTTATAATTGGAGAACTTTTAGAAAACACAGGTTAAGTACAGAATGTTCTTGTCAAATGTACGTAGAGGAAATCCCAATTTCCTTTAGATTTCTGTTCCATTATAACAGACACGTCACATGAGGGAATTTCCCCAGAAAACATTTGAATTGAAAGTGAATTTTAAAGACAAATGTTAAAATTGCATTCTTTATATGCACTGGTAAGCTTATTCATAATTTCCTACACTTGCACCACATTATAGAATTCATTTTAAGCTTATGAACAATTTTTTTTAACTCTATGACTCTATCCCAAAGATGTAAGGAATGTTCTGGTTCTAGCATCAGTGATGGCTGTCCTTTACAGGCCAGGCTGATGATAGAAGATGCTGCTAGGGAACTGTGATGCCTAGTAATGATGGTGATTATAGATTTACAAAACATTAGAGGCCAGCCGGCAGCTGGTCCGATGACATCAGAGTCAAAGTAGGCACCCGTATTATAATGATCAGGAAGACCAGAGTGGCCCTGGGGCTCTAAATAGCAAAAAGAGATATGGCTAATGGATAATGGTACTCTAGAGACAAGATATATAGTAGCTAGCAAGTGTATTGCTTAATGTATGCAATCGAAACAAGCCAGAAGACTGAAGGCAGATACCTAAGTGAACAGTCACAATCCCTTGTACGATGCATTAAAGCCCCACTTAGCCTGCACACACACAGAGTAGTCTTGAAAGATAGTGATGAGAGAAGAGCCTCGGAATGTGCAGTTTGGGCATTGTACCTTATGGCATGGGCTTCTCAAGGGTGGCATTATTGGTAAAGAACATGACTGCCAATGCAGGAGATATAAGAGACATAGGTTCGATCCCTTGGTTGGGAAGATCCCTTGGAAGAGGGCATGACAATCCACCCCAGTGTTCTTGCCTGGAGAATCCCATGGACAGAGGAGCCTGGTAGGCTACAGCCCATAGGGTTGCAAAGAGTTGGACACGACAAGCAATTTGGCATGCAAGCATACACCTTATCGCGTAATTATGTGCAGAAAGAGAAAACATTCTAAGCAAGGTTAAAAGTAAACTCACGAGCATTTTGAGTTTTTTAGCTTGTTGGTCAAGGCCCTTGATGGAGAAAGCTTGAAAAACTGGAAACGAGAAAGTGTGAGGAACGTGCGTGTGTATGGAACGATGGAAAAGGAAAGTGTGAAGACTTTTGTATCACATGTTAATGTCCACTGAGAGCACTCACAATAGAAACGGCACAAACAGCCAAGTGGTGAGAATGGCTCAGCCAGCTGATTTCAGGCAGCTTACGTCTTTGGCAACCCTAGTGCTGGCACGACTGGTACATGAGCACAGTTGCTATGGTAACAAGGATGGAGCTTCTGGAGGAATGGGCTTGCTCAAAAGTAGGGGCTCCTACCTGCCAGGTCTGATCCATCTAATGCGAAGCTACTTGGAACGGACTAACACCGAACTACAATGTGGTATCAGCACCCTCCATCACAAAGCCTTCTAGCCACCTGGTGGCAAGCTGATTCCATCAGCCCTGACGCCTCACTCTGGCAGGGGCCTGGCATCACCCTGACCGTGACCAACATGCATCCTGGGTGTAGGTTTGCCTTCTCTGCCTTCACAAAAGACGTTGCCACCCAAGGTTTAGACGGTTAGATCTGCCTATGGGGATTCCACACAACATCACTTCAGATAAGCGGCCCACTTCACAAGGAAGTGGATCCTTTCATATATTGCATCCTGCGGAAACCACTTTTCAGCCAGCAGAGAAATAATTCTTAAAAATACAGCTGAGACATCAGTCTGGACACAGTTCATTGTGAGAATGGGGCATTTGCAAAATGTAATATTTATCTTAAATATTTACCATAAATGACCACAGTACAGTGCTACGCCCCAAGTTGGAATATAATGATTTAGAAACTGTGGGTAAAATCTATGGGTACCACACTTGCCATCAGCCCTAATAACCCACTTATGGTCCCTATCTAACAGAGAAAATATATATCGGTGGTATTTCAATATGTCTGTAGCAACCAGCTAACAAATATGCCATATAATTGATTTCCAGTAATAATAAAACCTATACAACAGTTAGGAATAGCTCTAGCAAGAATATAGATCTTTATGAATAAAATTCTTTATAAATAAAAATATAGTTATGCATAAATAATAAAGCTAAATACATGAAGAGGTAAACCATTTTCAGTGAGGGAAAAACTCAATAGTGTGACTATATAATATCTTCTTAAGAAATCTATAATTTCAATTCAAACTCATGGAATGTTACAGTGTCTTTTTATGAATTGTAAAATTCTAATTCTTATTCCTATCTTCAAAGTAATTTGAAGGAACAGAAGTAACCATTTTCCTTATTGTCTATCATAATTTAATATGAAGAAAAAAAAGTTTTAATAAAACAATGTTCAAGAATAGACAGAACTTATTAAAGTATAGAATGTATAGGCATTTTCACATAGATGTGGGTTAGTTAATATAGAAAAATAAGAAGATTTAAAGTCAATTGAGGGAAATGGGCTATCTAATATAATTGTGTGGGAACTTTTAGCCACAAACATTAAAAAAAAGGTTAGCTCTCTACCTCTTGTATCATTCATAAAAATAAGTTCCAGATGGGTTATAGAATTAAACAATAGTAATTTTAAAAGTTAAAAATAATTTAGGAGAGAGGATGTTTATGATTTAGGAGTAAAAAGACCTAAAATAAGAAATGCATACTAAACTCATAAAGACTGACGAATATGATGACACATTTAAAACCGTAAAATCAAAAACATTTTTAAAATGTTGCAAAAGTATAGATATTACCTCAGAAAGTTGAAAAAGTTATAAGTAAATATTAAAACATATGTAATAGGCATAAGACCAATATCCTAAATATATGAAAACCTTTATTCAATAAATGACAAACACAAATAGAAAAATCATCAAAATATTTAAAGTGGCTGTTCACAGTAAAGGAAATAAAATTGTCAGCAACATGTAATGACTGATAGTCAATTCTTACCTAGAAGTATCCATTTAAAGCAGTAGTGATATCATTTAAAACCATGAGTGTGGTGAAATTTTCAAAGTTTGATAAAATTAGTAATGAAAAGGAAGGGATTAAAGCAACTGCACACTCTGATATAGCCGCTTTAAAGGGCAATTGTTAGCAATGGTAATATCTGAAATGGACATAAATTTTGACTCAGAATTCTACTTCTTAGACATTCTTGTTAACTCTCCTAGGAAAATAACCACTTAGATTCATGCAAAGACAGGTACAGGGATGTACAAGGACGTTAGCTGTGACATCGGTTGTAATTGCAAACATTAAATAAAATAAAAATGGAACAATCGAAACTCCATCAGTATAGAAATCGCAGGGGCTAAAAGGACATGGACATTATACACACAGCAGCATTAAAAGCTCTGTCAGATATTACCTAGTGACAAAATAGTTACAACACAATATGTGCCATGCCAGAAATTTATGTAAAAAGAAAAACAGGTACACATCACATAAGCACAGAGACAAATATTTTTACAGATGCAGTGCTGTCCAACAGAATTTTCAATGATACGAATTTCCTATCAGTTCAGTTCAGTCGCTCAGTCGTGTCCAACTCTTTGCGACCCCATGGACTGCAGCACGCCAGGCCTCCCTGTCCATCACCAACTCCCGGAATTTACTCAAACTCATGTCCATTGAGTCGGTGATGCCATCCAACCATCTCATCCTCTGTTGTCCCCTTCTCCTCCTGCCCTCAATTTTTCCCAGCATCAGGGTCTTTTCCAATGAGTCAGTTCTTCCCATCAGGTGGCCAAAGTACTGGAGTTTCAGCTTCAACATCAGTCCTTCCAATGAACACCAGGACTGATCTCCTTTAGGATGGACTGGCTGGATCTCCTTGCAGTCCAAGGGACTCTCAAGAGTCTTCTCCAACACCACATTTCAAAAGCATCAATTCTTCGGCACTCAGCTTTCTTCACAGTCCAACTCTCACATCCATACATGACCACTGGAAAAACCATAGCCTTGACTAGATGGACTTTTGTTGGCAAAGTAATGTCTCTGCTTTTGAATATGGTATCTAGGTTGGTCATAACTCTCCTTCCAAGGAGTAAGCGTCTTAATTTCATGGCTGCAGTCACCATCTGCAGTGATTTTGGAGCCCTCCAAAATAAAGTCAGCCACAGTTTCCACTGTTTTCCCATCTATTTGCCGTGAAGTGGTGGGACCGGATGCCATGATCTTAGTTTCCTGAATATTGAGTTTTAAGCCAACTTTTTCATTCTCCTCTTTCACTTTCATCAAGAGGCTTTTTAGTTCTTCTTCACTTTCTGCCATAAGGGTGGTGTCATCTGCATATCTGAGGTTATTGATATTTCTCCTGGCAATCTTGATTCCAGCCTGTGCTTCATCCAGCCCAGCATTTCTCATGATGTACTCTGCATAGAAGTTAAATAAGCAGGGTGACAATATACAGCCTTGACATACTCCTTTTCCTATTTGGAAACAGCCTGTTGTTCCATGTCCAGTTCTATCTGTTGCTTTCTGACTTGCATAAAATTTCTCAAGAGACAGGTCAGGTGGTCTGGTATTCCCATCTCTTTCAGAATTTCCCACAGTTTATTGTGATCCACACAGTCAAAGGCTTTGGCATAGTCAATAAAGTAGAAATAGATGTTTTTCTGGAACTCTCTTGCTTTTTCCATGATCCAGCAGATGTTGGCAATTTGGTCTCTGGTTCCTCTGCCTTTTCTAAATCCAACTTGAACACCTGAAAGTTCACAGTTCAGGTATTGTTGAAGCTTGGCTTAGAGAATTTTGAGCATTACTTTACTAGCGTGTGAGATGAGTGCAATTGTGCAGTAGTTTGAGCATTCTTTGGCATTGCCTTTCTTTGGGATTGGAATGAAAACAGACCTTTTCCAGTCCTGTGGCCACTGCTGAGATTTCCAAATTTGCTGGCATATTGAGTGCAGCACTTTCACAGCATCATCTTTTAGGATTTGAAATAGCTCAACTGGAATTCCATCATCTCCACTAGCTTTGTTCGTAGTGATGCTTCCTAAGGCCCACTTGACTTCACATTCCAGGATGTCTGGCTCTGGGTGAGTGATCACACCATCGGGATCATCTGGGTCATGAAGATCTTTTTTGTACAGTTCTTCTGTGTATTCTTGCCACCTCTTTTTAATATCTTCTGCTTCTGTTAGGTCCATACCATTTCTGTCCTTTATTGAGCCCATGCTTCCATGAAATGTTTCCTTGGTATCTCTAGTTTTCTTGAAGAGATCTCTAGTCTTTCTCATTCTATTGTTTTCCTCTATTTTTTTGCACTGATCATTGAGGAAGGCTTTCTTATCTTTCCATGCTATTCTTTGGAACTCTGCATTCAAATTCAAATGGGTATATCTTTCCTTTTCTCCTTTGCTTTTCACTTCTCTTCTTTTCACAGCTATTTGTAAGGTCTCCTCAGACAGCCATTTTGCTTTTTTGCATTTCTTTGTCTTGGGGATGGTCTTGATCTCTGTCTTCTGTATAATGTCATGAACTTTCATCCATAGTTCATCAGGCACTCTGTTTATCAGATTTAGTCCCTTAGATCTGTTTCTCACTTCCACTGTATAATCATAAGGGATTTGATTTAGGTCATACCTGAATGGTCTAGTGGTTTTCCCTACTTTCTTCAATTTAATTCTGAATTTGGCAATAAGGAGTTCATGATCTGAGCCACAGTCAGCTCCTGGTCTTGTTTTTGCTGACTGTATAGAGCTTCTCCATCTTTGGCTGCAAAGAAGATAATCAATCTGATTTCAGTGTTGACCATCTGGTGATGTTCATGTGTAGAGTTTCCTCTTGTGTTGTTGGAAGAGGGTGTTTGCTATGACCAGTGTGTTCTCTTGGCAAAACTCTATTAGCCTTTGCCCTGCTTCATTTTGTACTCCAAGGCCAAATTTGCCTGTTACTCCAGGGGTTTCTTGACTTCCTCCGTTTGCATTCCAGTCCCTTATGATGAAAAGGATATCTTTTGGGGGGTGTTATTTCTAAAAGGTCTTGTAGGTCTTTATAGAACCATTCAACTTCAGCTTCTTTAGCATTACTGGTTGGGGCATAGAGTTGGATTACTATGATATTGAATGGTTTGCCTTGGAAATGAACAGAGATCATTCTGTCGTTTTCGAGATTGAATCCAAGTACTGCATTTCAGAGGGTTTTTTTTTTTTGTTTGTTTTTTGCTTTTTACTGTGATGGCTACTCCATTTCTTCTGAGGGATTCCTGCCCACAGTAGTAGATATGATGATCATCTGAGTTAAATTCATCCATTCCATTCCATTTAGTTCACTGATTCCTAAAATGTCAACGTTCACTCTTGCCATCTCTTGTTTGACTACTTCAATTTTTTTGATTCATGGACCTAACATTCCAAGTTCCTATGCAATATTGCTCTTTACAGCATTGGATCTTGCTTCCATCACCAATGACATCCACAACTGAGTATTGTTTTTGTTTTGGCTCCATCTCTACATTCTTTCTGGAGTTATTTCTCCACTGATCTCCAGCAGCATATTGGGCACCTACTGACCTTTCGAGTTTACCTTTCATTGTCCTATCTTTTTGCCTTTTCATACTGTTCATGGGGTTTTCAAGGCAAGAATACTGAAGTGGTTTGCCATTCCCTTCTCCAGTGGACCACATTCTGTCAAAACTCTCCACCATGACCTGTCTGTCTTGGGTGGCCCTACACGGCATGACTCATAGTTTCATTGAGTTAGACAAGGCTGTGGTCCATGTGATTAGTTAGTTTTTAGTTAGATGGTTAGTTTTCTGTGATGGTGGTTTCTGTCTGTCTGCCTTCTGATGCCGTCTCTCAGCGCCTATCTTACTGGGGTTTCTCTGACCTTGGACGTGGGGTATCTCCTCTCGGCAGCCTGCTGCTCCAGTGCCCCTTGCTGCCCCTCCAGCATCAGTCTCTACTAATATGGCAGCCACTAGTCACATGTCACTTTCAACAGTAAATTGAAATGTGGCAAGTATGACTAAGGAGCTGAATATCAAATTTTATTTAATTTGAAATCGTGTACATTTGAAAGGCTATATGTGACTAATAGCTTCCTAATGGACAACATGCTAAAAATTCATATATATGCATGATAAATCATTGATGAAGGATTATATTCAGGTGTGGAGATGTAGCACACAAGTGTTTCCCCATATTCCTTTTCTCATTGAAAAGGTAATATTTAAAGAACAAAATGAAAGCAATAGCTTCTTAAAAGATATGTAAAATCTGTTGTAAAAAAAAAAAAAGAAAGAATTACTAGTCAAATCGCATTTCCTTAGTAATGGGATGTTCCTGGAGTCATGGGGGAGTGTCCAGTGGTCAACCCTCCCTGGGGAAAGGCATGGCCAAGAAGGCTGTTGCTGCTATCTGAGCTGGGGTCCCGTTCTAGGTGGCAGAGCAGGAAAGGCAGAGGTTTCTGAGGTTTAGGGGCTGAACTGGAAAGACCTACATCAGCAGCCAAACAAAACTGGCCCCACTGTTCCTAATGGGGCTAGGAACAGAACAAAGAGGGGTAAGCAGTGTTAGGGTCAGGAACATGAAGTAACTGGGCCAGCCTGGGTGAGTTAGTGTAGGGTGTTGGAAGAACAAAGGGTACCTCTTGTTACGAAGCCTACAGGCATCTCAGTTTGAAGATGGGCTGTGCTGGGTGGAACCGCACATAGTCACAGTGGGCACGCCCATCATGGGACTTACTTAAATGAGTGGCATCCATTTAGCCCATTCTTTTCATCAACAGACCGTGTCCCCTGTTGATGGATTGTTGACATGCACAGTGGGGATGGATCCAGCATAGAATTAGGGCAAAGGAGCAGTTCCCCTTCGGAGCGTCTATTGTTGTGGCCTGCAGACCCAGGGGGTAGAACTGAGCAGTTTGATTTAATGATGAAGAAATGCCTCACTGCTTCTGAAGTATCTCAGAGTAAAAGAAGGATTGCTGATGGGCTGTTTTATAGACACCAACTTTCCAGCTCTAAGTAGGAACAGGCATGTGTTTGTTTATTCATTTCCAGCTTTCTAAAGATAATAGAAGATAAGATTAGTGGGCCAAAGTCCATAGATAATGAAATCCAACATCCTGACTTCCTCATCTTTCTCAAGAACAAGATCTGGCTTCAGGGAATAAGCTTTAAAGCTGGATATTCTTCATCAGAATATTTTGTACAAGGTGCTAAGTGCTTTCCCCTGCACTGCTGCTGTTTATGTGAGTAGGTAACGAAGATGGGTAATAAGGAAAGAGCTCTGATGAGGAATGGTTGAATGCTGACAGTGGTGAGTGAGTGTTCACCAATTCTTCAGACTCAGACGAAGCAAGGTGGGGCTGGTGAGCATCAGAACCTGTCCAGGGAGCAAGCTGATGGGCATGAGATGGATAAATGGGACCTGGCCAGTTTGGTGGGGTCTAGGATTGGGTACCTGACTTTTGATAGTCATCTCAAATGGCTCATACTGTGAATTAGTTTCCTGGGTGTCACAACCGAGTGACTGAAGCGACAGGAATGTGGTATTTCACAGCTTCAGAGACTGAAACTCTGAAGTCAAAGTGCTGACAGGCTGGCTTCCTTCTGAGAACTGTTTCGGAGCGTCTTTTCCAGGTCCCACGTCCTTGACCAACAGATGGCCATTTTCATGTTCATATGGCATTCTCCCTATGGCTCTCTATGTCCAAATGTCCTCTTCTTGTACAGATATTGGGCATATCTGCATTGGGCTCACTCTAATGACTTCACTTTAACTTATTACTTTTGCAGAGATCCCATCTCCAGATAGTTGCATTCTGAAATACTAGGTTAGGATTCTAACAGATATGTTTCGGAGCAGCACAGTTCAACCCATGACAAGCTGGCGATATCTCTTTTCACAATGCCCCTCTTGCTTTTCTTTTTTTGTTCCACTTTTAGTCATCCTGGGAAAACTTACTTTTAAGCAAAAAAAAATTTTTTTTTTGGTCTGTGCTGGGTCTTCGTTGTTGCGCATGGACTTTCTCTAGTTGTAATGAGTGGGGGCTATTTTCCAGGGTGGTGCGCGGGTTTCTCTTTGCAGTGTCTTCTCGTTGCAGAGCTCTAGGCGCACCGGCCCAATTGTTATGGTGCATGGGCTTTGTTGTCCCACAGCATGTGGAACTGGAGAATGAAATGGCGACCCACTCCAGTGTTCTTGCCTGGAGAATCCTGTGGATGGAGGAGCCTGGTGGGCTGCTGTCCATGGGGTTGCACAGAGTTGGACACGACTGAAGTGACTTAGCATACATGCACGCATTGGAGAAGGAAATGGCAACCCACTCCAGTATTCTTGCCTGGAGAATCCCAGGGACGGGGGAGCCTGGTAGACAGCTGTCTATGGGGTTGCACAGAGTCGGGCACGACTGAAGCAACTTAGCAGCAGCAGCAGCAGCAGGATGTGGAATCTTCCTGGACCAGGGATTGAACCTGAGTCCTCTGTATTGGCCAGTGGATTCTTAACCACTAGACGAACAATGAAGTCCAGAACTCACTTTTGGTGTCACTTCTTCCAGAGAGTACTCCCGAACTTCCAGGTTGGACTAAATGCTTTTTCTCCCTCTATGCCCCAAGTATATCCTAAAGTTCCTCTATTTTTACACATATGGTATCATAGTGAGAGTCATTGATGTGTCCTATAGTAACTGTGAGACCATGAGCTGTACATTGCCGCATTCACAGGACCCAGTGAGGGAGAGAATGCAGAGTAAGCCCTGTGCTAAATGCTTTCTGCACTCAGCCTCCCAAGACGTCCTGGCCACACGGCTTAATGGGCAGCCCCCCTCCGCCCCCACCTCCACGTGGTTCTCCAGGGCATATTGACACCTAGAGTGCCTGCGAGTCATGTGCCATGGGCTGTGTCCTTACCCTCTACCCTTCCCAAATTCATATGTTGGAGCCTAATCACCAAAGTGATGGTATTGGAGTCAGGCCTGTGGGGGGCAATTAGGTCATGAGGGTGTAGTCCCTGTAAAATAAGAGATTAATGCTCTTATAGGAAGAAGAGGAGACAGCGAATCTCTCTCTTTGCTCTCCACCATGTGAAGATACAGTGAAAAGATGGCCACCTGCAAACCAGGAGGTAGGTGCTCACCAGTTTCTGGATCTGTCAGTGCTTTAATCTTGGACTCCTTAACCTGCAGAACTCTGAGAAATAAATTCCTGTTGTTTAAGCCGCCTGATCCATGGTACTTGTTATAGCAGTCACACTAACTAAGAACACCCTTAGTTAGAACTAAGAACTAGTTAGTTAGAACTAACTAAAAACACCCTTAGTTAGTTAGAACTTTCAAACCAACACTTAAATATATTTACTTATTAATTTATTTGACTGCCTTGGGTCTTAGTTGTGGTGTGTGGGATCTTTATTGCAGCGTGTGGGGTTAGTGGCTCAGAGGTGTGTGTGATTGTAGTCTTCTGACCAGGGATTGAACCCATATCCTCTGCATTGACAGGGAAATTCTTAACCACTGAACCATCAGGGAAGTCCCCAAAACATCACTTTTAGTCAACGTGAGGACTTTTCTATACAAATTCCATGTCCTCTAATTGCTTTGCACTGGAAGATTAGGCAGGCCAAATATCAGTGCATTGGCCAGAAATACCAAGATAAGGCAAACGCAGAACATCACTGGATAGGCAGGAGTCCTTATCCTTAAGTGAGATGGTTATGCAAAGTGACTGCAGTACAAGGAGGGTAAAGTCACCGCTCAAGGAGTATGCACTGTCAGGGCAGCCGAAGGATCCAGCGGCATCCTGAAAGACGTAAATTTGGTATGGGGCTTTACGATAGGGTTTCCACAGGCGGAAGAAGAATGGGGAGGATGCAGATGCTCTGAGAAATATAGGTTTACCCACAAGGCCTGCTGGGTTTGAGGAGCAAGCTGGAGAAAGTACATCTGGAATTAAGAGAACATTTCTGGGTGTGGATCTGTCTCCTACCCACAGAGGAGATACCCAATAGTTCGTATCACAGTTTTGAAGAGGGCATGATGGCCCGGAGTGGTGTTGGTGTCTCATGAGCTTTATTTAGATGATGCGTGTGCAAACGACAGCATCAGGAACCTCTGGGCTTCGGCAATGGGCTCGCGGGAAAGCTGTATTTCCATAATCTGACCTACAGTGCAGGGAACTGGACCCAGGATGTAGAGAAGGTCAGCATTGGAAAGGCACCCCGAGACCTGATAAGATGACCTCACAAGTCAAGAGAGAGTTCTAATATCACTGGGGGATTTGACTCTAATCTAGAAACGAAAGCATAAGAGCTGGACAAACAGGCCCAAGGTGAAATCTGCGCAACATGGAAGAAAGGCGATGGACACAGAGCTCAAGACAGCAAGACCGAATCCAGCGCTTCTGCTGGTGTCAAGGAGCTCACCAGCTCACGGGGGCTTTTATAACCTCAGCCCCTGATGGTCCTAGATGAGCTCTAGATTGGATTAGCCCAGAGCCGGGCAGGCCTGAGACAGTCAGAGGATAACACGGGTCACAGGGCGAACTTAGAGGGGTTCACGGTGGCTTTTTAACAGGAATGTCTAGAAAATAACTTTGCCTGTTTGCACAGTTAGAACATTTGATAGTCAAATAAGACAGAAGGAAAGAATTGACCTTATAAGTAAACTGGTCATGAAAGTGTTGAGTGTCTATAGACACAGTCAAAGAACCTAGGAGGGCATTATGAAGTCAAACACTCCCTAAATTCATGATGCCTAGTGAAATTTTTAGGTGATTTGGGAGACTTTATTAGCTTCAGGCTGTTATGTATGTAGTGCAGTGTTAGCCGCTCAGTCGTGTCTGGCTCTTTGTGACCCCATGGTCTGTCCATGGAATTCTCTAGCAAGAATACTGGAGTGGGTTGCCATTCCCCTCTCCAGGGGATCTTCCCAACCCAAGGATTGAACCCAGGTCTCCTGCATCACAAGCAGATTCTTTACCATCTGAGCTACCAGGAAAGACCAAGTTGTTAGCCCTATAATTATTTGGCAAAGCCATGAAAACAAATGGCAACCAGATATACTTACTAAGAATGAGGCTGAGATTTTACTGAAAAGTGAGATTCTCTGTCTGCTCTTTTCATCCTGTTTTGTCTTGTTTTAAAGTGATTCAGACTCAGGGGAACTGTAAGAAGTCTCAAAATACAAATACACAAAGTCTAGGGACCAGATTATGAAATGGAAGGAAAGACTAGATAAGAAAAGGAAAAACATGCTAAATAGTAAGGACTTCATTGTTTTCCTAAAGCAGAAATATTTGAGGTTCAATCGCACCACCTACTAGTGCTTTGATCTCGACAGGCGATGACCTGATAAGTGTATCCAGCACACGGGGCAACTGTCCTAGCGGGGGCGACACTAAGCAACTGAGCCCCCACTTCTGAATTTCAGGTTCCGCATCTGCAAAAGGGAACGCTTATAAAGCCCTGTCCAACTCAATGAATTGTGACAAATGTCAAATGAGGTACTTACTTGAGCCACAAGCCAACGTGTAGGTAAATTTTAATATTATCTCCCAGAACTGGAACAGACGCATTGGGCTCCCCCAGCTGTAATGAGCACCTCGGATGGCTGCCCCCATGCTGTTGTAATTCGATACAGAAACAAGGAAATCACATGTGAGCCAAACACTCTGGGAATTTTTGAACACTGACTACACACAAGCCCGTGAGAACACTTCATAAGATTTTACTCCAGTCCCCTGTTTAGAGAGGTCCATATGGACTCAGATTATCTTGACCTCCGTTCATCTACTATTTCTCAAGTGGAGTTCCTGAGAAGTATGATGCTGACCCTTTGCATGACATGTGTCCAGCAACTCAGATTGCTCAACAAAAACACAAAGGCACTTAGTGTTCATCATTCTCCAAACACCCACTTTCCTAACTTCAGCGTGTGCAGTTGCTGGGTCTGTTTCCAATTATCCTGGGAAGCTGCAACCATGGCCTCACCCTTTGCTCAGAATACCGCTGGGCTCCCAAGGAGGGCAAGGCACAGAGAGCAGACAGGCTCACCAAGAAAGGCTATTTCCATTTACATGACATCGGCACCTTCACAAGTGTGGCCACATTGTATGAGAAGTGGGGCCCAAGGGAACAATAGTCCTTCAACATGTACTTTGATATTTTGGAAACGATGGAAGTCATTAGGGAGAGAAAAATGGGAGAAGGTAAAGTGCCTGTCCCTGCAAAGCTATTATTTTAGCGGAGCAAACAAATGTCTGTATCTGTATCTAAACCTATATTTCAATATCCATCTACATTTCTTCTTTACTGTGTGTATACAATTTAATTACACATGGCAATATTTCTTATGAGGTCAAATAAAACAGGAGGAGGGACTAGTGGCTGAGAGTGTGGTTGGAGGGAGGTTATTTATTTTGAATAAGTGGTCAGTGAATGGCCCTTTGGAGAAGGCGGTACTTGAATGCTTTGAGGACTTGAATGGAGTTAGCCAAAGACAGATTTGAGAAAACAAGTCTTCCAGATCCAGGGAATGGCAAAGGTGAAAAGGGTGTCAATGAAGTGGTGTGAGTTACCGGAGGAGAGGGGCTGAGAGGTCACGGCCCTTTGTCGAGGCTCTTGTGCAAACCGCAGGACAACAGCGGGCCAGCTCCTCCCCTCCTTCCCACGCCCTATCCCCAGCCTCTCTCTCTATCACTTGGAAAAGATATTCTCCTCTCGGGTACCCAGGCTTGCATTCATCTCGCTCCTTTCTTCGCCTTCCCATCTTTCCTACTTCCTCCACCGTATTAGCTAAATGTTTCATTAATCTATACTTAAACCTTCTCCTTAAGTATAATAGATACACAGAAAAGGGCACAGAGGTACATTTGGATGGATTTCCAGGGACTGTGCAACTTCAGATGGAAACACAACCTGACCACACCCTGAAGCCATTGCACTCTGTTTCCCCAAATACTTCCCTAGAGTATCCAATGACTTAGTTAATCTGGCCAGTTTTCATACTTTGTATAAATGGAATCATTAAGTATATGCTATTTATGTCTGGCTTCTTTCACTTCATGTCACATGATTTTGTGAGATTCATCTGCATCATTGTGTGTAGCTAAGCATCATTCATTCTTTTTGTTTATGGTACTCTATTGTGGGAATATTCCACTATTTATCAACTTGTTCTATTGCTAATGGCCATTTGGGACAGCTTCCAGTTTGGGGGTGTTATAAATAGTGCTGCTATGAATGCTGTAAGATATAAAATTTGGTGAACATATGTATGCATTGTTGTATCTGCCTAGGAGTGGAATTGCTCAGTCATAGAATAAGGGCATGCTAAGATGGAGTCGATATTATGGAAGGATTTTTCAATGTTGATTCATTTTAAAAATAATATTTATTTTTATGATGATCGAGTAATGCACATTCATTGCTGGGGATTTGGAAAAGAGAGTAAAGTGAAGCAAAATAAAACTACACATTAATCTATTTTTGTACACTCAGCTTTCCTACCCCTTAAACCCATGAATAGGGAGGGCTGACAGTACTATGCCATTTTATACTATAAGGGCCTTAAGCATCCGTGGACTTTGGGATCCACAGGGGTCTTGGAACCTATTTCCCCATGCATATGGAGGACCAGTTGTAGCACTGGATTATGGAACTGGACTCATGCTATATATCCTCTGTTTCCATTTTACATTGTAGCATTTTCAATATTGCTGCTGCTGCTAAGGCACGTCAGTCGTGTCTGACTCTGTGCGACCCCAGAGACGGCAGCCCACCAGGCTCCCCCGTCCCTGGGATTCTCCAGGCAAGAACACTGGAGTGGGTTGCCATTTCCTTCTCCAATGCATGAAAGTGAAAAGTGAACGTGAAGTCGCTCAGTCGTGACCGACTCTATGCGACCCCATAGACTGCAGCCCACCAGGCTCCTCTGTCCATGGGATTTTCCAGGCAAGAGTACTGGAGTGGGGTGCCATTGCCTTCTCCATCAATATTGCTAGGTGTGTTCAAATCAATAATGGCAGCGTTTGGATGTATCAAAATAGATTTAGTGATTTAAATTGTTTTTAACATTGAATATTGTACACAGTGCTTCAGTGAACGTTACTCCATACTTATTATGGACACTTCTGATTGTTTCTTCAGAAGGTATTTTGAGGAGTGGAATTTCTGACTCAAAGGACTTATTACATTTAAAGCTCTTTGGTTTTAAACTGCTAATTTTATGTTGGCATACAGCCAGTTGACAACGATGTGATAGTTTCAGGGACCAGCAAAGGGACTCAGCCAGACGGGTGCATGCCTCCAGTTCTCCCCCGAACTGCCCTCCCGTCCAGGCTGCTACATGACATTAAGCAGATTTCCCCGTGTTACATAGTAGGACCTTGCAGGTTATCCGTTTCAAATACAGCAGTGTGTACACCTGAGATGCTTGCTTTATATTCCTGTGCTATACAGTAGGGCCTTGTTGGTTATCCATTTCATAAACAGCAGTGTGTACATGTGATATTCTTGCTTTCTATTACTTAATTTCCCTATAGAAATTAAAAACAGAACTAATTTATAGTTCTACCTGTATTTGGCTGATTTACTTCACTGATGACCAGGATATGTTATTTTATGAATTCACACTTATGTTAGAGCTATTAAAACATTTATTTGTTAATTGACTATTTGCATATTTGGTAACTTCCCAGTTCAAATTTTTTGCTCATTTTCTGGAATATTCAAATTTTTTAATTGATTGGGAAGTAGCTATGGGTTTTCCAATTATTAACTGAATTTTATTGTGTTCTTATCATTTAACGTATATTTTGCAATTGCTAATGTGTGTAAAAGAAGGCTTGAGAGCTACAATTTACGTTCCATAAAAGGAAAGTGAATATCTGTTTTGGATATATTACTACCTCTGTATCACTTGTATCATTTCTGCTTATGGTGACCTGTGAACTGCTGAGGATCTGTAATTGAAAAGCCATTGGAAGCAGGACTCTTTTCCAGCGTTCTTCTTCTTGTTGTTCAGTTGCTGAGTCATGTCTGACTCTTTTGTGACCCCATGGACTGTAGCCCACCAGCCTTCTGTCCGTGGGATTTCCCAGGCAAAAATACTGGCGTGGGCTGCCATTCCTTCTCCAGAGGACCTTCCTGACCCAGGGACTGAGCCTGTGTCTCCTGCATTGGCAGGTGGATTCTTTTCCAATGAGTCCCCAGGGAAGCCCCTCTTCCAATATTCTTAAGTCCAAATAAATGAAAGAACTAGAAGTTATCTAAAGGACTGCTTTATCCAGTGCCTTCTTTGTACAGAAAGGAGAACTGAGGTATAGAGGTTGTAAGAGACTTGCTGAAGATCATTGCCATAGTCTGGTACTGAGGAATTAAAACTCAGGTAGCTTTCCATGTATCAACTCACTGGCTCTTGAAGAATAATCATCCCCTCTTTCTCTTAGTCTCTATTTTAGATTATGTGCACATAGATACGCATATTCTCTTCCTTGTTTTCTCTGATGATCATGTTCAGTTTCTGGGTCTCTGGCTGCATGGAGTCCCTGAATACCAGCACCTGAGAGCCTCGGCTGAACATCTGGCTCTTCCCTCCTGGGGGCCCGGGACGAGGTCCCTGCCTCAGACCTGGCTTCCCAGGTCACTCTGTAAACCAACGTGGCGAAGGCACGTGTCCCCTCCTTCTCCCCCAGGTTTCCCAAGGCCGGTGTCTTCCATGATTCCTTCCTGGTGCTCAGATCCATATGCAAAAGCAGAGCCTAAATGAGGTTCTGGAGCTCTTCCAGAGCCTTGTGGGAAAGCTGGGATACAACTGGTGCCAAACGGGTCTGTGCACTAGCTGGAGAGGATCCAGAGATGGAACGACGTCTGAATTCCTCTGAGCGCATCCTTCCAGTGGACGTTTCGCAAAGCAAGACTGGCCCTGAAGGAGGACATTTCATTAGAGCTCAGCTTCTTGGCAATGCTCTTTGTAAATATATAAGGAAATTCACTTCAGAACTGAAAATCTGGACTGTATCTCTCATCGTAAAGTCAGGCTTGCGGAAAATTTCAAAGTGGCATGTGAAATGCAGGTCCAGGGTTTAGTGATCACAGGGAGCCACACGCCATGGTTGGCTATTATGACAGGGGGATGGGTTCAGCACCCTGCCCAGCTTGAAATCTGGCCCCATGGTGTGAATCAGGAACTGCCAGGCAATTTAAGAAAAAATCTTGCAGAAATTTCTGAACTGTAATACTTACAGCATTCCTAACTAAATGAGCATTAAGCAGCTCATATATTTTAGCCTTTTTCAGATTGCAAAAGTAAATATGTAAAACATTCATTTGCACAAATTTATAGGCATTCCAAGGTTAGAATGCATAATACGTGACTAGCATTCATTTCATATGTCCTGCTTCAAGAAACTTAAAAATGTGGATAAGCCAGAGAACACTAGCTAATGTCTAGATTAAAGCAATCTGTAAGTCACTCATAGTTTTTCCAGTTATAATTCAGATAAAACACACAGTTTCATTTCTTGAGAGTTTCTTATTTTTAGATTCTGTGTTTATTAACAAAAAAATTTCAAATTTCATGTTTTCTATTTAATCAAGAGGAAGAAGTTAGGTCAATACTTCCAAATAGAAGATAACATTAATCAATAGAAAAGCATGATTTAAATCAATTGTCATCAGATTTGAGCAACAAAAAAGAAAATTCTCTCATGTGTCTGCTATTCTTCCCTACAGTGAACATTGCTTATGTTTTGTTTTTAGAGTATACCAAGGGAGATGCAGCAGAAAATAAATCCCAGCTGGGAGACCTCTTCCTTGCAGCTGTCTGCATAGTCCGTACTGATCACTGCGAAAGTAGCCGTGGTTCATGCTGACTTATCCACACGGTGCTCACTGACACAGTTCCCTTCCTTCCAGAGCTTCTCCACAGGGGCTTGAGGGAAGGTTGTGGGCTGAATACACTGTGCCTTGTCCCCTCCAAAGCGCTTACTGACAGGCATCTCTTTACAACAGCAGCCTGGATATCAGACTCATTGACATGGGGACGCTGAGGTCCTGATTCAGGTGAAATACCTGGATGTGTTTTGGAACAATAAGTGACCAGCAATAAGGCTGAGAACTGTGAGACTGCTGCTGCTCAAACTTTACGTGGCAAACGTAAGAGATCATGCTTGGTTCCATGTTCAAGGTCGACTGTGGCATCTTATCCTTGTCTCTTCGTTTCTTCTGTTTTAGTTTTGATGGTGAGTTCATTGTTTTTCCCCAGCTTTACTGAAGTGTGATTGCAAATGTCACTGTATGCATTTTGGTTACACAATGTGATTCTTTAAAGCTGTATAGAGTGACGATTTGAGATATATATATCGATACATTGTGAAATGATTACCACTTTTGAGTTAAGTAATACATCTATCACCTCACACAGTTACTTTTTTGAGTGTAATGGGAACACTTAAGACCTGCTCTCTTAATAAATTTTAAGTATACAATGTAGCATTGTTAACTATAATCACAGCGTTGTAGGTTAGATCCTCAGAACTCACTCATCTTGTAGCTAGACGCTTGTACCCTGTTACCATCATCTCCCTTTCTCTGCTACCACCATCCTACTGGCCCCAGCCCTGGCAACCACTGGTGTCCTCTGGCCCTGTGAGTTTGACTTTCTTAGATTCCACATACAAATGAGATCATATAGTATTAGAGTGGGCATCCTTGTCTTGTTTCTGATTGTAGAGAAAAAACTTTTAGCTTGTCATCATTATGATGTTAGCTGTGTACTTGTCAGATATGGACTTCATTGTGTTGAGGTACATTTTTTTTCATACTTAATTTGTTGACAGCTTTTATCGTGCAAGGATGTTGAACTCTGTCAAATGTTTTTTTCTGCATTTATAGAGATGATTATATAATTTTCATTCTTAATTCTATATCTGATGCATGTCACATTTACTGATTTGTGTTATAGTGAACCAGCCTTGTGTCATGGTGTATGATCCTTTTAATATGCTGTTGAATTAGTTTTCTAGTATTTTGCATCCATGTACTTTAGGGATATTGTCCTCTAGTTTTCTTTCCTTGTAGTGTCCTTGACTGATTTAGGTCTCAGGGTAATGCTGGGCTTATAGAATGAGCTTGGAAGTATTGCTTCACTATTAAAGGGAGGACTTAGTGAAATTGTGGAGGGTAATAGGCATTTACAGGCTGCAGAATGAGCATGAGGTAAGCATTAGAACAGAACATCTCTTCTTTATTGGCCATATGTTAAGGCCACATCACCAAAACCCTCTGAGCCTCAGGGACCATGTCAGTGCGACTGAAACCAGAATGCCCGCCTCATCTTGATATGAGAGACTAATGAAGGTCATGACTGAGGGCACACTCTGAAATAGAATAGTGAAACCGAATGGAAAACCCACAGATAGACCCACACAAACACGCCCAGCTGATTTCTAATCAATGTGAAAAGACAATTCAATGGAGGAAATAGCATCTTTTCAATAAATGAATAAATGGTGTCGGGACAGCCAGGGATTCATAGGCAAAAAAATAAATAAACAAAATTTACCTTGACCTAAACCTTATACCTTACACAAAGATGAACTCAAAATGCATCACATATTTATTTGTAAAACTTTTTTGATAATGCTTTATTAGTAGTAGCCTCAAACTGGAAACAATTCAAAGATCCTTCCTTCACTGGGTGAATGATCATTGGGCTAGGTGAGGAATTCTTAGAGTAGGCAGGATCTCTAAAAGGAGAAATTGATAAACTAGACATCATCAAAACTAAAATCTTTTGCTCTGTGACTCTTTGAAGAGGATGAAAAGACAAGCTAAAAACTGGGAGAAAGTATTTGCAAACTGCATATCGAACAAAGACTTCTATCTAGAGTATACACAGAATAAAGACTTGTGTTTAGACTATATAAAGAACCCTGACTCGATAGGCATGAGTTTGAGCAAGCTCTGGGAGTTGGTGATGGACAGGTAAGCCTAGCGTGCTGCAGTCCATGGGGTCACAAAGAGTTGGACAAGACTGAGAGACTGAACTGAACTAAAAGAACTCAAAAACTCAGCAGTAAAAATGAAATAATCAGATTATAAACTGGGTAAAACACATAAATAAATATTTTACTGCAAAGCAAATTCAAATGACAAATAAGAGCATTAAGTGATATTTAAACCATTGGACATTAGAAAAGTGTATATCAAAATCACAATGAGATATCACTATATACCAAATATTTAAAATGGGTAAAATAAAAAAGTACCAACACCAAGTGCTGACAAGGATGTGGAAAAACCAGATCACTCATACATTGCTGGTGGGGCTATAAAATGATATAGTCACTCTAGAACCAGAAGTTTGTAACAAAAGTGAAAAACACACTTATCACATGGTCCAGTAATTTCTTTTTAGGCATTTATCCCAAAGAAATGGAAACATACAAATATCTGTCCCTGAATATTCTTAGAAACTTTGTAGTAACAGTCCACATTGGAAATATGTCCTTCAGTGGATGGTCAGGTAAACTGTGATTCATCCATGCCATGGAATAAAAAGCAATAAAAAAGAGCTATTGATCCACACAATTGGGTTTTTTTAAATGAACAAAAAAGGTCATCATAGGTTACATACTGTATTCGGTTCAGTTGAGTCACTCAGTCGTGTCCGACTCTTTGCGACCCCATGAATCGCAGCACGCCTGGCCTCCCTGACCATCACCAACTCCTGGAGTTCACAGACATCCTGGAATGTGAAGTCAAGTGGGCCTTAGAAAGCATCACTACGAACAAAGCTAGTGGAAGTGATGGAATTTCAATTGAGCTATTTCAAATCCTGAAAGATGATGCTGTGAAAGTGCTGCACTCAATATGCCAGCAAATTTGGAAAACTCAGCAGTGGCCACAGGACTGGAAAATGTCAGTTTTCATTCCAATCCCAAAGAAAGGCAATGCCAAAGAATGCTCAAACTACCGCACAATTGCACTCAACTCACACGCTAGTAAAGTAATGCTCAAAATTCTCCAAGCCAGGCTTCAGCAATACGTGAACTGTGAACTTCCAGATGTTCAAGCTGATTTTAGGAAAGGCAGAGGAACCAGAGATCAAATTGCCAACATCTGCTGGATCATAGAAAAAGCAAGAGAGTTCCAGAAAAACATCTATTTCTGCTTTATTGACTATGCCAAAGCCTTTGACTGTGTGGATCACAATAAACTGTGGAAAAGTATAGTCTTACTTAAAAAGTGTTTTAAGAGTACTATATTATTTATTGAAATGCTATATTTAAAAGTATAGTGATGGAAAACAGATTAGTGCTTGTCAGGTGCTAGGTGGGGAGGGAAAAGAAGGTGTTGGTAAATAATATGCCTAACAATGCAGGAGACACAAGAGATACAGTTCTGATCCTTGGGTTGGGAAGATTCCCTGGAGTAGGAAATGGCAACACATTCCAGTATCCTCTCTTGGGAAATTCCATGAACAGAAGAGCCTGGTATACTACAGTCCACGGGGTCACAGAGTCAGATATGACTGAGCAACCCAGTATGCACGCACGCACGCACGCATGAGCTTGTAAAGGATAGTATCCAGGATCTTGTGATGGAACTGTTCTTTGTCTTGGTTGCGGCAGTGGTCATGTAAATCCGCACATACAGTAAAACTGCACAGAACTAATGGCGTACATACATAAACAAAACGAGTACATATCAAGCTGGTGAAGTACTTTTATGGTTGATAGATTTTATTAACGTCAATTTCCTGATAGTTCTATTGTATGATAATTATGCAAGATATTATCATAAGTGAGAAACTGGTAAAGTATACATAAGATCTCTAGTATTACTTACAACTGCACATGAATCTACAATGATCTCAAAATAAAACGCTTTTTAAAATGCAAAAAAATGTTGGAAGAAAGAGTAAATCTCAGGATGTAGTAGAAAAAAGACAAAAAGGCAGATGATATAAGACAAAACATGTGAGACAGAGAAAACATCTGAACAACAATCATGTACAGAGAGAACTGAGGGAAAAGTTGGTGACTAATGTTGCTTGAAGAGTATACTCCAACAAAATGAGAAGCCCAGAAACAAAGAAGCAAAAACAGAAATGGGATCTTCAGAACAGCCTGGAGACCCAGAGATGTAGTAAATAAAAGTCTT
Source organism: Bubalus bubalis (assembly GCF_019923935.1). Classification (NCBI taxonomy): domain Eukaryota; kingdom Metazoa; phylum Chordata; class Mammalia; order Artiodactyla; family Bovidae; genus Bubalus; species Bubalus bubalis. The sequence continues at coordinate 163,932,591 of NC_059160.1, forward strand.
GGGATGACAGGTCTGCAGCTTACCAAGACAGCAGGCTTTGAGATTGTAGCAGCAAATTAAAAAACTCCAGAAAGGATCTCTCCGGAGAAAAAATAGAGTATTTCATGCCATAGACATTGTAATTGAGGATTTGGATGAAATTGAAGGTATGTTGAAGGCATATTATTTTTCTTACAAAGGAAAAACAAGAAAGACAATTAGAAAATCCAAGAAAAACAGAGAGCTTGAAAACTGTGGCCCAAATGTGAAACAAAGTCAAATGTGCCGTATTTCAAGCAATTGATGCAGAATAAGAAAACCAAATATATTTTATCTCAGGGCTATGAAAATGTGCTGTCCAGGGATGGTATCATGAGACCATACAGAGATATAATTCTAGCAGACCACTTTACCATGAAATGAACAATATTTTTAGTAATAACAATGTAAATATTCTTTCTTAACTTTTGAATTCAACCATAGACAAAGTATGGAAAATGTAATTATCATCATAAAGCAAAACAGAAACTATTAAAACCTTGACAACATAAAACTCACAGAAATTGGAAAGTAGAAATGAGAGAAAAAGAGCCTAATATTTTTATCTTTCATGAGGGGAAACAGGACAAGCAATAGTAACACACAGGTATTATTTAAATGAACAAATAACCTGATGGAGCAACGCAGAGAGGTGACAGAGACGAGTGTCTTCAAGTCTACAGTCCGCTGTCAGCTGCTGCTGCTGCTGCTGCTAAGTCGCTTCAGTCGTGTCCGACTCTGTGCGACCCCACAGACGGCAGCCCACCAGGCTCCCCCATCCCTGGGATTCTCCAGGCAAGAACACTGGAGTGGGTTGCCATTTCCTTCGCCAATGCATGAAAGTGAAAAGTGAACGTGAAGTCGCTCAGTCCTGTCCGACCCTTAGCGACCCCACGGACTGCAGCCCACCAGGCTCCTCCGCCCGTGGGATTCTCCAGGCGAGAGCACTGGAGTGGGTTGCCATTGCCTTCTCCAATGCATGAAAGTGAAAAGTGAACGTGAAGCCGCTCAGTCCTGTCCGACCGTCAGCGGCCCCATGGACGGCAGCGCACCAGGCGCCTCGCCCGTGGGCCCCTCCAGGCGGGAGCACTGGGGTGGGCGCCGTCGCGCCTCCCTGCCGTCAGCAGCTAAGTTCAAACCCCAGCTCCGCAGTCACTGCTTTATTACCCTGAGGAAAGAAGTTAGACTCTTTGCGCCTTTCCTTTCTCATCTGTAAAATATAGTTAGCAATGGTGTTCACCTCAAAGTCATTATGAAGATGGAATAAGCAAGTATTTAAAAAGCCCTTAGAGAGTAGCTGGCAATGGTAAGGGCTACAAAAGTATTTGATAAATAAACAGCGAGGTTTGAAAAAGGCTCATGTGACCAAAAGTGGAAGGGGTGTATGAAGAGAGCTGAGTCATCACATTCATTGTGAACACTAGCCCTGCAAAAGAAGGAATGGAAATATTTTCATGTTTTTAGATATATGAAGAGATAAACTAAAGCCAGAAAAGGGGAAAGGAATAGCTTAAGGAACAAGGACTGGGCATAGAGAAGGATGAGGTGTGACAGTGTCTCTTTTTAATTTAAAACACACACACACACATGTGCAGTCACATCCATGCACACACAACACACACATTGTGAAGCGTAACGCGAAGGTTAAGGTCTGATAGATTCAACTGGTAAAGGGACACAATCATTGTCAGATAAAGACAGCTTATTGCCTACACTAACATCAGAAGGTACCAAAGGTGCCAGGTCCCCGAGGCTCCTTCCCAGGGTGACACCCAAATGGAAGTGGAGAGACCACTGCAACTTGCGTGATAAGACTCCCTTTGCTGAGGACCAGCTCTAGCTCAGGGGCTTTTTATTCTGCTGCTATACCCTGAGGGGGGAGCCTGAAGCCTTCCTACTTCATCAGAACTTGGGAGGAGATGAGAAAATCTCATGACAGCTTCACCAGGGAGGCAGGGAGAGATGGGGAGAGAGCAAGATGGCCTCCCATGCTCTTGCATTCTAGAACCGTCACAGGCATTCAGCCAAGACCTGGATCAGCGTTTCAAGCCCTCCCTGTGAGCATGACCGACGTGGATTCATGCAAGATTGCCACGGTCATGGTATAATACATGACTACATGTATATGTAAATACACGTATACATGAAACATTGTTAAGACTGAAAATACTGCTCATTTAACGGTAAAGCAGCCTTCTATATGTGCACGTGTGTATGGTACACAGTCATGTCGTGTGTAAAGCACAGTGGATGCTATCCTTCACTGTACAAACTACTTGGCAGGGAGGCACTCATGTCTAGAACGAGCCACTAGGCAGGAACAAGGCCAGGAGACCCTCCTCACGTAGGGAGAGTGACTGGGACTGATCAGTGTCTAGGAAAGAGAAACGGTTACAGCCGCACATCTTGTCCAACTAGAGAACTGTCCTCAGAGGAGAAACTTACTCAGAAGTTCAGAAAAAAGTGATGTGCATACTTTGCTTGTGTGTGCGCTCGGTCATGCCTGACTCTTTTCAGCTCCATGGACTGTAGCCCACCAGGCTCCTCTGTCCATGGAATTTTCCAGGCAAGAACACTGAGGTGGGTTGCCATTTCCTGCTCCAGGAGATCTTCCCCACCCAGGGACTGAACCCATGTCTCTTGAGTCTCCTGCATTGGCAGGCAGGTTCTTTACCACTAGTGCCCCCTGGAAAGCCCATACAGCCGTAGGGTGGAAAATGAATAACAGAAGTGACTGAGCTAATCTGAAAATGAATACTTGAAAATGAATAATGGAAATGACTAAACTAATCTGGTTCACTTAAAAAAAATGTACTTTCTCTCATGAAAGGGTCATTGAAAACGATAACAGTGAAGTCAGTGCAGTGGAAGAATCAGCAGGGGTTCGTTAGATAACTTAAGTCTTATTCCAAACCCTCAAAATAAAAATATTTCACATAGAACAGAAACTGGCAGCAGGATGACTCTTTAGGAAAGGAGAGACGAGACATCAAACGGAGACTTTCTAAGCCTGAGTTTTTCCATCTCTAAAACTAGGATTAGAATCGTGCCCTTTTTATGTCACAGATTGCTGTGGAGGAAAAATGAGAGAGGAAGGTAAGTCAAGGCTGTCCTGCCTCGCACCACCTGTCCACATCCCTCCTCAGGTGGGCCATTGCCTAGAGACATGCATCTGGGAGAGGGGTTGTGTACGTAATGGGATGTGCTAAAAAATATTAAAAGATATCCAAAGTTGAGTTCAAGAGTTTGTAAAGTTTTCTTACTCTTGGGTAGTGTTTTTCAGTTTGGAGATTCTGATCAGCCTTGCTTCTGTGTGAAGCGCTGTGCTGGAGTTCAGGCTTCCACCCTGGTCAGTTGTGGGAACTGACACATGCATTTTACTGCTTAAACCTTAAGCACCCAGATGTGAGGTGTGGTTGATGACACAGTCCTTGCCGAGTTGGGAGAATTAAATGAGACAAAGCATTTAAACATTTGGCACCATGCCTGGTACCTGGTGGACTTCCCCAGTGGCTTAGAAGGTAAAGAATCCACCTGCAATGCAGGAGGTGCACCGCAAGGGTTTGATTCTTGGGTCAGGAAGATCCCCTGGAGAAGGGAATGGCAACTCACTCCAGTGTTCTTGCCTGGAGAATCCCATAGACAGAGGAGCCTGGTGGGCTGCAGTCATGGGGTCACAAAGTGTCAAACATGACTGAAATACTTTCACTTTAGTATCTGGCAGACAATAAATGGAGCTGTTAGAATTACTATTCCTGGGATTAGAATGACTATTTTTATACACGATGGTCCCAGTAATGATGGAAACTGGGATGTGGAGTCTCTATGGGCTGAATTGAACAAACTCTCTTTTGATGCTACGAAGAATACACGTTCAATATTTTCTCTTTGTCGTAGCGTGTCTTCACTCATGGGTCATTAGCCCCTCCTGCCAAGGTGAGGCAGGTGTGTGGCTCCAGTTTCCCTGATGCAGACACTGAACTTAAGTGCGTTTCAGTGACGTGCCCTGGGCTTAGGTTCAGTGAAGAAGGGGGCAGACGTTCCTCAGCCTTATTTTCGTTCTGCAACACACGAAGACCTCTAAGACCTCTTGTCTTCTGATGCGTACTACTTCTCCACTGAAAACTTCTTTTTCTTGTGATGACTTTATGTTTTTCCGTGATGAAAGAAATTTGCTTCAAATTTTAAAAAGTTATCTTAGTTATCAGGCCTCAATTATAGCTTAGAGGCCAACTCTTCAAATGTCTTTATGTATCAGGCTGAAAACAAGTTTCCCTAAGAGTAGGAGACTTTCAAAGTCACAATGCTAGTAAATGTTGATAGCAGATGGTCCATGTTGCGTGGAAATACCTTTTAAATGTACCACGTGGCTTCTCAGATAGACCCATTGGTTTGTTTTAGTGTTTGTCTGTGTGATTGTGTTTTGCATACTAGTAAACTTGTCACCAGAGAAGGCAATGGCACCCCACTCCAGTGCTCTTTCCTGGAGAATCCTAGGGATGGAGGAGCCTGGTGGGCTGCAGTCCATGGGGTCGCTAGAGTCGGATATGACTGAGTGACTTCACTTTCACGCATTGGAGAAGGAAATGGCAACCCACTCCAGTGTTCTTGCCTGGAGAATCCCAGGGACGGGGGAGCCTGTGGGCTGCCGTCTATGGGGTCGCACAGAGTCGGACAGGACTGAAGCGACGCAGCAGTGGCAGTAAACTTGTCACACAGATCCACCTGTCTCTCCCATCAGAGTGGATGAAAGTGAGAGTGAAAATCGCTCAGTCATGTCCGACTCTTTGCAAACCCATGGACTATACAATCCATGGAATTCTCCAGGCCAGAACACTAGAGTGAGTAGCTGTTCCCTTCTCCAGGGGATCTTCCCAACCCAGGGATTAAACCCAGGTCTCCTACATTGCAGGTGGATTCTTTACCAACTGAGCCAGCAGGCAAGCCCAAGAATACTGGAGTGTGTAGCCTATCTCTTCTCCGGGGGATCTTCCCAACCCAGGAATCAAACTGGGGTCTCAGAATGGATAAGGGCTTCCTTATGGTTCATACAGAGTATACCCAGTGTCCCTGGGGATTTGATATTCACCATGCTGTGATATACTCCCACACATCGGCAAGCTCTTGTGATAAAACACACTTTATAGCTGAGTAGCTGCAGCCATTTAGACTTCCCAGCTCATTAAAAAGGTGCAGGAGGAATTTTCTGCAGGCTCCTGCCAAAATGGCACAGAACATACAGATGCCCGAGACCCTAGATGTTGCTCCTAGGGGAGCTGAACAGTATATTGGTGAAGTGAGAACTTTAGTCCAATTGTGTTAAACAAATAGTGGCAACATCAACCCATCAGCAGAGGTCATCAGGCTCATGAGAAATGAAATATTGTCCAATTCATCAATCTAAATAACCATGGCCATGGCTGGGCAGATCGTATAAACAATCTCTCTCAGATTGTATAAAACCTCTCTCCTCCAAGACATATTCACCTGTTGTCTGCTGCCAAAACTAATAAACCACCTTCTTGGCTGAGTCATCTAAACATTTCCTTTGACAGCAGCAGCTTTCAACTCCAACTGCAAGGCCAAGTTGCATGACAAATATATCACTGACCCTGTGTTTGGATATGAGTGCTGTTTTCTACCAACCCATTAGAAACATACCCGCTCTTGTAGATGAAGGGCCTATAGTCCTTGGAAAACACATTGACAAAAACAATGGATCTTTTCTCCGTGGCTCTGAAACATGAAGATAGATTTTATAAAAATGACTTAGATGGTGTCATAAAGTGATGAAATAAACCTTTCTTCTCTCCTCATGAACACCCCTTCCATATGTGTGTACACACAGGCACAGGACATCTTATTCTCAAATTTCTCGCAGGACATTTGGTCTTGTCCAAAATGTCCATAAGACATTTGGTCCATGCTCAGAGTTCCCTGATATTTGCAAGGTCATTTTGTCCCATCCAAAATGCCCGTAAGACGTTTGGTTCACACCATAGCCTTCTTGGTATTTACAGGACCATTTGCTCCCGTCCAAATGTTCATGAGACATTCAGTTCATGCCAAAAAGTTCTTGGTATTTACAGGACCATTTGGTCCTGTCCAAATGTCCTTGAAGACATTTGTCTATGCCAAAAGGTTCTTGAAATTTGACCAAATGTCTTATGGACATATTTGTCAGCACCAAATGTCTGCTAACTCTTTAAACTGTACACTGGAGATGGGATTAAATTCCACAGGACCTGTCCCATGATGATTTTGAGGACTGCAAAATGCCCCGTTTCTCCTGTGACCCCTACAGTAAAATGATCTATAATTTATCGATTGTAAATTACCAGAAGTTTACATGGCGTTTTTTTAGATTATCTGAGCAATGGCCCTATACACGTTTGACTGATTTCTACATCCATCCTCTGTGGATGCGATGTACCCACATTCCGCACAATTACCCTTTCCGTGTATCTGAACTGTGCAGAGAGCATCAAGCAGAGCCAGCACGACTGGGACTGACGAGTAGGAAACGTTTGTTCCAGCTTCAAACATTTAAGGGGCCAGGTTGTGTCTTACCTTTGTTACATAAAACATATTTATAATATTTACAGTATTTAAAGTAGAACTTTTGGCAAAAAAATATGTCTTTTAACAAAATCCCACATTCGTTCATGACAGAAGCATTCTGCTAACAACAAACAGTAGGAATTTGAATTTTTAAACAATCAATACACTAGCACAGAAAAGGCAGCACTGAGGTATAAATCTACAAAACGAACAGGCGCTATATGCATGCAGGACACTACAAAAGCGTTAAAAAGATCCAGAGAAATGGAAAGCTGCTCCACGCTCATGGCCTGAAAAATCCAGTGTTGGTAACGTGTCATTCCTTCCCAGATTGACTTATAGATGAGATTCAACACTGCTGTGCTTGGCCGCTCGGCTCTGTCCGACTCTCTGTGACGCCACCCGCGAGGCTCCTCTGTCCATGGGGTTCTCCAGGCAAGAATATTGGAGTGGGTTGCCATGCCCTTCCCCACGGGATCTTCCCAACCTGGGGATTGAATCCAGGTCTCCTGCATTGCAGGTGGATTCTTTACCATCTGAGCCAAGGTCCAGATTCAACACAACCCCAATCAAAATACAGCAAGCTAGTTTGTAGACACTGATAAACTAATTCTAATATTTATGTGGTAAGGCAAAGGTGTGGGGTGGCTAAAACACTTTTAAAAGAATAAGAAAGTGGAGAAAGTAGTCGACTTGATACTAAGGCTTCCTTGTAGCTTCAGTAATCAGGACAATGACATTGGCAGAGGAATAAATCAACAGAACAAAATACAGATAACCAGAGAAAGTTCCACACAAATATGCCCAATTGACTTTTATAAAGATTAAAAACGAATTCAATTCAGGAGTATAACTTTTTCAATAAAGGGTGCTGAAACAACTGGATACTCACCTGAACCTCACATTTTTTACAAAGATTAGCTTAGAACAGATCATACACTTAAATGTTAAACACAAAACTGTGAAGTTATTAGCATTCAATATATGAGAAAATCTTTGGGATTTAGGGGTAGGGAGTTACTAGACTTGACATCAGAGGCACAATCCATGAGAGAAAAAATTGAAAATAGCCCCTGATCAAAATTGAAAACTTTTGCCATATTAAGATGAAAAGGCAAGCTGTAAAATGGGAGAAAATACTTGCTAACTACATACTTAATGGAATATTATTATCTAGAATATATAAGGAACTTTCAAATGAAACAGTTAAAAAATCAATGAATCCAATCAGAAAAATGGATTTCACTGAGTAATCTTTTATATACAGAAAACAAGCACACGAAAAGAGGTCAACATATTTGGCCATAAGGGATATGCCAATTAAAACCCCAGTGAGATATCACCCATAGAATGGCTAAAAGAAAAGTGATAACCCACCAAAAGCTGGTGCTCTGCATCACTCTAACATTGCTGGGAGGGGTGTGAAATGGTTTTGGAAAACAGTTTCTTGGAAAATTAAATGCCATCTCTGTATGACTCAGCAGCAGTTGTCTCTAGGGATTTTCTCCCCAGGAAATAAAAATCTACATTCTCATGAAAATAGTCTATAAGGATGTTCATAGCAGCTTCACTCACAGTAGCTCAAAACTGGAAACAACCCAGATGCCTTTCTGTGGGTGAGCGCTGAAAAACATTGGTGCAGCCATGCCACCGACTACTACTCAATAACGAGAAAGCACAGTGAGAATTGCAAAAGACCAAAAGCATTGTTTTTGCACACTTCCTTTAAAAAAAAAAACAACAAATGATTTGTTTTAGATTACAAATGATTTGCTTTTGATTATAAACACTGTGTAAGATGATGCCTTCTCTTGCAAAACAGATAAACACAAGAACAAATTTTAAACATATGTGATTTGTCCAAAATATTTGAAAAAATAAGAACCTGATTCTTCACTTAGCATTTTTAAAAATTAGTATTCCCTAACCTTTCAAAGAAGAAGTTTGAACGTATGACTCAGTTGGAGAAAGAGAGAGTGAGACCATCTGTTTCTGCTCTAAATAGCTTCAAATAAGCCTTCCCATGATACCTTTCCTTTCTGGATCACATATCTTCACAAAATAGCTACTTTAAAAAAAATTATAATGAACTGTTTAAGAGGAGAAAAGAAATATGCATTGAATACATATATGTCAACTTTATCATAAACAATTATGTCTATCAAATGACACTATTTTTTATAGCTTGACATATAAATGTGTTTTTAATGAATTTTTTGAAGTATAGCTGCTTTACAATGTTGTGTTGGTTTCTGTTGTACAGCAAACTCTGAATCAGCCATCCTTACACATGTCAGTGTATCCCCTCGGTTTTTGATTTTCTTCCCATTTAGGTTACCACAGAGCACCGAGTAGAGTTCCCTGGGCTGCATAGTAGGTTCTTATTAGTTATCTATTTTATACATAGTAGTGAGTGGTAGTGTATATACATCAATCCTATTCTTTCAATTCATCCCCTCCCCCTTTTCCTCCTGTTACGCATATGTCTATCTACATCTGGATCTCTACTTCTGCTTTGCAAATAAGATCATCTGCATCATATTTCTTGGGGAAGGTGATGGCACCCCACTCCAGTCCTCTTGCCTGGAAAATCCCATGGACGGAGAAGCCTGGTAGGCTGTAATCCATGGGGTCGCGAAGAGTCGGACACGACTGAGCGACTTCACTTTCACTCTTCACTTTCATGCACTGTAGAGGGACATGGCAACCCACTCCAGTGTTCTTGCCTGGAGAATCCCAGGGACGGGGGAGCCTGGTGGGCTGCCATCTATGGGGTCTCACAGAGTCAGACATGACTGAAGTGACTTAGCAGCAGCAGCAGCATCATATTTCTAGATTTCACATCTAAGTGATATTATATGATATTTGTTTTTACTTTTCCTGGTTTACTTCACTCTCTCTGACAGTCTCTAGTTCTATCCACATCCCTGCAAATTACACTATTTTGTTTCTTTTTGTGGCTGAGTAGTAATCCACTAACTTTAACAAAATCACCCCACAAAGTAAGGGACAAACTTGAATTTCAGAAAAGAAAGTCAAATTTATCTAATGAAAAACTTGAATTAATAAAAATTAGCAAATACACACACAGAGAAAATATACACAGAGCAGCAGCACTGTGAACTCGGGGAAGAGCAGTGATCTGACACCACTCAGCATGGCTTGTCAGTTAAAGAAAAAAACCCAAACATGCACACACACACACACAGACACACGTACACAATCTGTGGATATCTGCTACAACTTGGTTGAATCTCCAGAAAATTATGCTGAATAGAAAAACCAATTCTGATGGCTACATACTATATGATTCTATTTCTATAACGTTTTGAAATGGCAAAATTATAGAAATGGAGAATCAGTTGGTGGTTGCCAGAAGTTAGGGACAGGAAGGAGGAGTGCAGAAGGGAGACCGACACGCTTACAAAAAAGACACAAGGCAGGTCCTTGTGGAGCTGCAATTACTTTATGTGTAAGCTGTTGTGGGTACACGAACCTACCCTTATGATAAAAGTTCACAGAACTCAAGTCATGCACACACACAGAGAAATGAATACAGGTAAAACTGGGGATTCTGAATAAGATTAGTAGATTTCATCAAGGTCAATATTCTGGTTGTCATTTTGTGCTATAGCTTTGCCTCATGTCACCATCGGAAGAAACTGCATAAAGGGTACCCAGGTTCTATCTTATTTTTTACAACTGCATGTGAATCTATAATTCTTTAAAAATAAGAAGTACATTAAAATTATTCTTGAGCTTTGTTCTGAAATGCAGTTCAGTTATGTGGAAATGGTTTTGTTTAGTTATTCACTCATGTCATGGCATCTGGTCCCATCACTTCATGGCAACTAGATGGGGAAACAGTGGAAACAGTGTTAGACTTTATTTTTCTGGGCTCCAAAATCACTGCAGATGGTGACTGCAGCCATGAAATTAAAAGACGCTTACTCCTTGGAAGGAAAGTTATGACCAACCTAGATAGCATATTAAAAAGCAGAGACATTACTTTTTCAACAAAGGTCTGTCTAGTCAAGGCTATGGTTTTTCCAGTAGTCATGTATGGATGTGAGAGTTGGACGGTGAAGAAAGCTGAGTGCCGAAGAATTGATGCTTTTGAACTGTGGTGTTGGAGAAGACTCTTGAGAGTCCCTTGAACTGCAAGGAGATCCAACCAGTCCATTCTGAAGGAGATCAGCCTTGGGATTTCTTTGGAAGGAATGATGCTAAAGCTGAAACTCCAGTACTTTGGCCACCTCATGCGAAGAGTTGACTCATTGAAGAAGTCTCTGATGCTGGGAGGGATTGGGGGCAGGAGGAGAAGGGGATGACAGAGGATGAGATGGCTGGATGGCATCACTGACTCGATGGATGTGAGTCTGAGTGAACTCTGGGAGTTGGTGGTAGACAGGGAGGCCTGGCATGCAGCGATTCATGGGGTCGCAAAGAGTCTGACACGACTGAGCAACTGAACTGAAATGAATATGTCTGACTTTTTTGAAACCCCATGAACTGTAGCCCACCAGGGTTCTCTGTCCATGGGATTTCCCAGACAGAAGTATTGAAGTGGGTTGCCATTTCCTTGTCCAGGGGATCTTTCCAACCCAGGGGTCAAACCTGTGTCTCCTCTGTCTCCTGCGTTGGCAGGCAGATTCTTTATCACTGAGCCATTTGACTGTTTAGAATTTGCTTTAAATTTTGTTAGGTTGGTCTTTGGAGCTAATTTTGTCCCTTTGCTTCTGAATATTCTACTTAATCCCCCATGTATTACATGAGTTTTTTACTTTGACCGAGGGAAACATGGTTTCAATGCTGGTCTCTGATCATTTTAACCCAGGTGAGCTGATCAGCCTTAGCTAAAGACTTAAGTGTCTATCTGCTGATCTCTGGGGGCTCTGCTGATCTCTGATCTCTGTAAAGCACTCTTACCAGAAAACTCTAGCTGTCTTGGTCAGCTGGAGCTCCCAGCTCTGTCTCCTAAGCTCATGGAGACTGCCATGCTCTTCCTGGTTTTTTCCTTCCTCCACTGTAGCTCAAAACATCTAGCATCTTTAAGACGTTTGGCAACGTGGAGCAATTACAGACTTAGAGCTTTTGCCCTAGGATGCCTCCTGCCCAGTGTCTAAACATTGTTAGTTCATATAATTTGTCTTTTTTCAAAAATTTTGTTATAATGTGAAGGCTAAATCTAGCTCCTCTTACTCCATCTTGTTTGGAAAATGGGTATGGACCCAAAGATATTGTAAATAAAAATTTTAAATTAGAAAAGTCTATGAAAAAGTTAATAAAATATAGTAAAAGTTGAGAAATCATAGCAGGTAACTGGGAAGAATGTTAAATAGACAATGTTGAGAGGAATTGAGAACATTCAGAGTATTATGTAACAGGGGAGTCAGTTGTCTTGAAAGAGGGTAGACTATTAGGTTGGTTGGTAAGATAAGGAAGTTGAAAGTCAGTGAACTAAAATAGGGCACATATGGAATAACAGACTAAACTAGAAAGAGATGGGGAACACATGTATACCTGTGGCAGATTTATTTTGATATTTGGCAAAACTAATACAGTTATGTAAAGTTTAAAAATAAAATAAAATTAAAAAAAAAAAAAGAAAGAGAAATCTGTAAGATATTTGGAAATTTGGAAAGCGGTCTAAGAGCCCCCTTCTTCTCCATCTCATGTTGAGCACGTATGAATAGAAGAAAGTCAAAGGAACAAGGAGGGAAGCAACTCAGAGTCAGTGAGAAGCACAGGGTTGTATCACTTGAAAAACATTGAGATACAAAATGTATTACCTTTAACCAGAAGCTAAAAGCATGAAAATGTTATATTGAGTTAATAAAGGATGCATAAAGGGAAAAATTAATATAAAGATGCAAATTCTCTTACATCTCACAGTATTTTAGAAACAAGTAGACATGTGAAAAAGATAATGAAACCAAGAAACCTCTTCTAAGAAGCAAAGCAAGTGAAACACAGAAGGAACAGCCTGACTCCAACTGCTGCCACAAAATGGCCTGAAAAATGAGCACAGAAGCCCACTTATTACCATGACATAATGGAAAGAACTGAGGTGCAGGCTTTACAGATATCAAGAGTGGGGAGCAGTCTAAGGCAATACCAAGGAGGCATGGAGGAGGGCCCTGGCTGAGAGGAAGGGGAAGGGGTCTCTAGTTTTAAGTGTGTTTGGAGACTTCATGGGTGCCTCAGTCTATTTGTGTCTCCTCCTGACTCCAGTCACAGTCAGCCTCCACCCTGGCCACACACAATGATGTATGTGTCTTCCAATTCTCTAGGCTGAGCATTTGGGGTTGCCTGACTTTCTGTCTCACAGATGGCCCTGATTTCCAGCGTCTGTTCTCTTTTTGCGTGATGATGCTTCTTTGGATGTTACTACGATCCCTTTATTCTTCAAGGTGGTGCCACCTGAAGGCTATGTGTAGAGGATGATATCTGAGAAAAGTACACTAAACAACTCAGACCTGAAAGTAGACTTCCCTATTCTTAAATGTCCTACAGACATGTCCATCCCTGAGAAACTTTCAGTGCTGGTCTTCTCCCCTGGGCCCTGCCTCCCACCATGCTGGTGGACTTAAGCACCATGTGTGACCTCCTAAAGCCTCCATCTCTGTGTCCATAGTTTGCTTGTCTTTGACTCCAAAGAGTTATGTTCATCACAGAGAACAATAATCAGTCTAATCTCTCTGCCTGGAACCATATTCAAATGAAGCCATTGAGGGTTTCACGCAATTCCCCACAGTAGGCAATTACAGTTTGTTTCTTCATGTTTATCTCTCAAAGTAGACTCTTCATTAAAACAGGGCTTGCATCATTTTTGTTTTCCACTTTATAACCAGGAACTTGCTCAATCTCCAGCACAAAAAATAAATGAATAAATGACCAGTGACTCATTTTCATAATCAAATGCATCCACCAAAGTGTATTCACAAGTAATACACTTTTGTCCCTGGGAAAATTCTTTTGTCTGTTAACAGATACTTTGCTTCCTATATATATTTGTGGCTGAAGAATGTATTTATTTTGAAAATTGTAGGTTTGCACAATGGCAATCTAAATTTTTCTTAATTGGTTCTACAGCTCTGATTCAAAGAAGTGACCAGATTTTTTATGATTCCTCATGCACCAGGGTGGATCACAATCAGAAAGAGAAAGGATATACCATAGGAGGTGGACTTGGGAAAATATTCAAATTCAGATGCTACTTGGGGTCTCCTTAACTAAGTGTTTTGCTAATATTTTAGGGAAAGTAAATGGTTTATTCTAGATGTGTGATATCTTCCTTTGTGTTATTATATGTATTTCATTGTAAATTTATGAACATATTTATGCTTTAGTTAACTCTTTTGTAAGTAGTAGATAGCTCATCCCAAACCATGTTTCTCTCTTTTCTTTTTGTTAAGTGTTTTTGGCTTCTGATCACAAAATTAACATATACATACTTTGGAAAAAGTAGACTATAATGAAAAAGAATATAAAGAGCTCCTGTAATCTTAACACCCTGTAAAATATATTGGCTTTATGTGTTTTCTTGGTACCATATTCTATATGCTACTTTATGCTTTACTTTTTTAAATGCTTCATCTTTTATTGAAAATATGATGTTTAAGGGCTATTTATTTTATAATTTCATGTGAAGAATTGATGCTTTTGAACTGGGGTGTTGGAGAAGACTCTTGAGAGTCCCTTGGACTGCTAGGAGATCCAACCAGTGCATCCTAAAGTCCTGAATATTCACTGGAAGGACTGATGCTGAAGCTGAAACTCCAATACTTTGGCCACCTGATGCGAAGAACTGACTCCTTAGAAAAGACCCTGATGCTGGGAAAGATTAAAGGCAGGAAGGAAGGGGATGGCAGAAGATGAGGTGTTTGGATGGCATCACCGACTTGATGGACTTGAGCTTGAACAAGCTCCAGGAGTTGGCGATAGACAGGGAAGCCTGATGTGCAGCAGTCCATGGGGCTGCAAAGAGTCGGACACCTCTGAGCCACTGAACTGAACTGAACTGATTCTAGCGTAGAATTAATTGCTTATTCCATTACTATTTAAAATATTATTTGAATTGACTTTTTCCAGAGCAGGCAGAGGAAATTTCTTATACAAGGACCAAAATAAAGTCTCAGAGAAATTCTAGTCCTTTGCTGAACTCCAGTTCTTGCTCACCATTTTAGAACTGCTGAGCTAGGACTAACTTAATTGTCTAGGGCATGCATGTATGCTAGGTCACTTCAGTGTCTGACTCTTTGTGACCCTCTGGACTGTAGCCTGTCAGGCTGTTCTGTCCATGGGATTCTCCAAGCAAGAATACTGGAGTGGGTTGCCATGCCCTCCTCCAGGGGATCTTCCCGACCCAGGGATAGAACCCGTGTCTCCTGCAACTCCTGCATTGCAGGCAGATTCTATGCTGCTGAACCACAGGGGAAGCCCCAAATAATTTAGGGCAATGCTCCCTAAACTATTTGATCTTCATGCAATAAGATTGATAAACAGAAAATTCTCACTTTTCTGGCCAGGTACATAGCTTCCTCTGAGTACAGACAGACAACTCAAAATATTGGTCCTATTTTATCCAGAGATGAAGCAGGAGGGTGAAAAGTCTTGCTTTACTGGGAAAGCCACCCTTGGAAGAAGGAGAGTCTGTCTGGTGGTCAAGGAAGGTGGTCAGTAGGAGGATGCCAGCACTGGGTTCAAAATTGATTATGGCCAGAGGAGGAATAGAGCATCTGACAAACCTCTTCATGTTTCACAGTTTTCTAATGGCCTTGAGATCGTTGGCTTTTGTGTTCCAATTAGTTGGATGTTTAACACATTTTCCTTCCATGTCCCTCTATCCCAACTAAAGTAACAGGCTCCTAAAAGGAAAATACTGTGCCTTTGTAATTTGACACTGCCAGTTACATACTGTACATACTAAATGTTTAACAAATAAAGATTAAAAAAATTTTTGTTCAAAGACATGCCACAGTTTTTCCTTTATACCTCAGTATTCAATAAGAAATAGCCAGACATCTTCCCAACCTCTATATCATATCGTAGTTTTGGGGAAAAGTAACCAATACATCTGTCATGTTAGATCTGTCTGTGTATATGTGTGTGTGCACACACATGAGTAGGTATGTGTGTGCCATGCCCCTGGAGGAGGGCATGGCAACCCACTCCAGTATTCTTGCTTGGATATTCTGTGTATTAAGAAAGGAGGCTGGTGGAGTGCTTTAGGACAACACAATCTCATCTATATTTCATTCGTGGAATAAATATCTGGCAGCATTTCTTGTAGCTTTAAGGTTTCCAGGAGTGAAATGGAGAGAAGGCACCCATTTTGATGTGTTCCTTTCTTAGCCTTGGACAGAATAATTGTTCTCTCCTTTTTTTCCCCCTACAAGCAGCCCCAGTGAGAATCTCATCTAACTTGGGTGGTGGAAAAACATTTACAAATGTTTTCCTTTTGCCCCTGAGGAGATACTCTGGGCTATTTCCATATTCCTTCATATGAGTTTGGCTGGAGGAGGAGAGGGAAAGCTTTTCACACATAGCATTGAATTGTATGTTAAATTGTCTGCAGGAATGGAGAGTGCTTGGGTCATCTTTAAAGCAGTTTAAGAACTCTAAGCCAAGCAGCCCAGTAGTTTTGCTGTTCCTAAATATTATCTTTCCAAAAACCTTGCACTGAAGTTTGCCAATGCATAGAATTTATTATGTATTCTGGAGCTCACTAAAGTTGCAAATTGCTTTCTGGATAATTTCATTTTCATACTACTTAGAGGCACACTAATGTCTAATTTGAAGTTCATCTATTTTGAAAATGTCTTTTGCCCTGTACATTTTCATTGCTCTCGGTAGTCCCTGAAGGATATTGGAGGGAAAGTGACTTGTGGTGCCAGGCATATGTGTTCTCTGCATGTGAACGATTGTTGGAGTCAAGGCAGATACAGCAAAGTGCAGTTTAACTATATTCCATATTTTGCTGAATCACCACCTCATGGTTTTGGATACTTATGTTTCATGCTCATATTTTATGAGGCAATGGCAGAACAAGAGGTGACCAGGAGAAAGAACAAATTTTCCTCACAGAGACAGCTATAAAGCAGTAATGTACAGCTATTGCCTGATGTATGTAACTCTTTAGACTGTTCCTGTTAAATAAAAATTATCATGACACTTGCTAAAGATAGCAAGAAAGACTTTATTTAAGGGGTGTTACAATGGTAGAGTTTTGTGTTAGGGGAAAGAGATCAGACTCAACTGTGAATACAGTATGGAAAAGTGGGGATTTATAGCTAAGGATCAAGGTGGAGGCAGTGTCCATGCATGGAGCCGAAGGAGGAAACAGACAGAACAGGCTCCATCTTGAAAGCACGACTCCATCCTGGGCCAGACTGTGGACTTTGAGCTATGTGCCGAGTATCTATGGAAACGACATACCAACTGGAAAACCAGGCCCCCGGAAGGAAGAGCCCCAAGGCTTGTACCTAGACTCTTCTTTGCCTAAAAGAAAACCCTAATTACATGTGTAACTGAATAGAATCATACATTCTATTATGCTTATTGGGGTATGACCACAGGCATACGAATCACGGGTTAACTTTGATTGTATCTTTCTTTTCCTTTGTTCAGACTAGTTTCAGGGAATTTGGGGAGGTGGGTTTGGGCACGTACACTTAGGGTATATAATGTTTTCAAAAAACTTGGCCGGGGTCCCTGGCTAAGAGGAGACTCTGCCTCGGGCCCGCCAGTGTAGTAAACTGCACTCTACTATCTGCATGGTCCTTCTGAGTGAGTTTGTTTCCTAGAACACATGGCTACAACAGAATCACTAAGAGGTAGGTAATTCTTGGCTAAACTGACTTAGGACTTTAGGCAGGCCAGGGTGATATGATATCAGGGGTGATTTTCAGTAAACTGATCAAGCAAGAGTCTTGCTAAAGTTAGAATAAACTGGCCAAGAACAGAGCCCAAGGTAAAACAGGCAGGCAATAGAAAATGTCCCTCAAAGACTTAGTTGAAAAATATTTAAAATCAGCTATTATAAATATTGCCAAAGAATTAAAGGAAACCATATCTAAAGAACTAAAGAAAAGCGTGACAATAACATCTAACCAAATACCAAGGTATCAGTAAAGTCAGGATACTAGCAAAAATATAGAAATTATTTAAAAAGAACTAGATAGAAATTCTGGAGTTGAACAATATTAATAATAGAAAAAAACAAGTAAAGGGTCTTAAAGACAGATTTGAACTGAAAACAAAAAATTAATAACCTAGAAGACAGGTCTATAGAGATAATAAAATCTGTGGAGTAGGAAAAAAAAAAAAGAGAATAAACAAAAACAGAACCTCACTGGCCTGTAGAACACCATCAAGACTAGTAATGTATAAGTGATGGGAAGCGCAGAATAGCCATCTTCCAAGCAATAAAGATGAAGACTAGAATTTTATATTTGGCTATTGGAAGAAAATACATAAAGATCTGGGCAAACAACTTCAAGAGGATACTGCGCAACACAGGCTGGAGTGGGCCAGAGAGCTTTCCTATCTGGCGACAGCAAGACCTCTGCCTTCATCAGCCTGGTGCTCCAGGACTGTCTCCATCTCCCAGGCTTTCCACTAAGCCGCTGTAAACACGCTTGCGACTTCATCGGGCCCAACTCTTCTCCTGTAGTTGGCAACTTTCTCTGCCTCTGATAGAGTGGCCAGTAGAGTCTCAACCTCCTTGGTTTTGTATATCCTTCCTCCTACCTCAGCAGACTTTCTGTGAGCTGTTGCCTAGGACAGATCTTCTTTTTCCTTTTAATGGAAGAAAACCATACTTGTCACATACTCTGTTGAAAAATGTTGCCCTTATACAAGGATAAGCTAATCTTCCCTCTTGTACACAAACAGCAAGTCTCCTCTGATCTTAAACATTATCATTGTCCCAAAGTTACCACAATTTAAACCATCTGTAGATATGGCTCAAAAATAATTAGGTGAAAATGATTCTCCTACCCAATGCAACGTGGGAGTCCTCAGGTGTTCAGGCTAAGAGGTAAGATCACAGTAATTAAGGTACCAAGTCTGGGGGCCACTGGCCATTTGTTGGGTGACTCAAACCATATCTCATCTAGTTTAAAGAAGTATTATAAAAGTTAAGCCTGAATTGTTCTTCTGCATTTATAGTACCTTCAGTCAGTTCAGTTCAGTTGCTCAGTCATGTCTGACTCTTTGCAACCCCATGAATCACAGTATTCCAGGCCTCCCTGTCCATCACCAACTCCCGGAATTTACACAAACTCATGAAGAATCTTCAGGCAATACCTGAACTTCTGAGGCCTAGCTTAAAGATTAACTGTGCCTTGAGCATTTGACTAATCTGGTCCATGTCATAAAGAACTGAGTTTGAAACATTCTATACAGAAACCAGTGCCAAGTGAATGGTGTTGAACTTGGTGGTCATTTCTCCATAGTCCTGGGCCCCATTATTTTAGAACCTAGCTGGGCCCTAGATTAAAATAGTGCTCCTTGATATCACAGTTTACCAGTCTGCTGTCAAATACAACTCTGCTTAATTTACCAAAGCTAGACCTTTGGTCGGAGAAGGCAATGGCACCCCACTCCAGTACTCTTGCCTGGAAAGTCCCATGGATGGAGGAGCCTGGTAGGCTGCAGTCCATGGGGTCGCTAAGAGTCGGACACGACTGAGCGACTTTACTTTCACTTTTCACTTTCATGCATTGGAGAAGGAAATGGCAACCCACTCCAATGTTCTTGCCTGGAGAATCCCAGGGATGGGGGAGCCTGGTGGGCTGCCATCTATGGGGTTGCACAGAGTCAGACACGACTTAAGTGACTTAGCAGCAGCAGCAGCAGCAGCAGCATGTCCATTGAGTTGGTGATGCCATCCAGCCATCTCATCTTCTGTCATCCCCTTCTCCTGCCCCCAATACCTCCTAGCATCAGGGTCTTTTCCAATGAGTCAGCTCTTCGCATGAGGTGGCCAAAGTATTGGAGTTTCAGCTTTAGCATCAGTCCTTCCAATGAACACCCAGGACTGATCTCCTTTAGGATGGACTGGTTGGATCTCCTTGCAGTCCAAGGGACTCTCAAGAGTCTTCTCCAACACTACAGTTCAAAAGCATCAATTCTTCAGCGCTCAGCTTTCTTCACAGTCCAACTCTCACATCCATACATGACCACTGGAAAAACCATAGCCTTGACTAGACGGACCTTTGTTGGCAAAGTAATGTCTCTGCTTTTGAATATGCTATCTAGGTAGGTCATAACTTTTCTTCCAACGAGTTACTCTTCACTTTCTGCCATAAGGGTAGTGTCATCTGCATATCTGAGGTTATTGATATTTCTCCTGGCAATCTTGATTCCAGCTTGTGCTTCTTCCAGCCAGCATTTCTCATGATATACTTAGCATATAAGTTAAATAAGCAGGGTGACAATATACAGCTGTGACATACTCCTTTTCCTATTTGGAACCAGTCTGTTGTTCCATGTCCAGTTCCTTAGAAATCACACAAATATTAATAGCTCAAGAACTTCCATAGGACTGTTTGTACTTGTCCTTTCCCACCCCACCCACTGCCTCAGGGCTTTCTTATGAACTGAGTTTGGCAGCTGTTGGGTCATAACCCCCTTGAAGGAGGACATGGTGACTGTTCTGTGATTTCTGGCCTGAAGAGTTCTGTTTGTAATAAATGAGGTGTTTGGTAAAAGCTTCAGGGAAAAGAAAAATGAGTAAATGGGCTCTGGGCTGCACGTCCTGACACTCTTTACTTGACCAACTGTGCCTGTGGTTGATGTCGAGTTTTTGCTCCAGTGGCTGCAGAATTTTCTAATTGCCTGTGGATTTTGGGGCATCTTTGATATATGTTGCATACTCTCACATTGTAATAGCAAAATTCACTTCTACAGAACATCTCTACTTTGAAAAATGCTGTCCCAAGTGGGAAAAGATTATTTAAATTAAACTAAAAAGATTATTTTTCTCTCCTTCTTGAGCTTCAAGGCAAAAAAAAAGCTCTCACTAAGATGTAAAATGAAATGACAGGCAGATCTGGGACATTTTATTGTATGAGATTTGAAGGGAAGTCAAGTATTATCAAAGTAGAGGGTTCAAGTGATTTTCAATCAACAAAAAGCTAATGATTGTTACTTGTTAGAAGGAAAAAGAGGTAATATTATATTCATAATACATACAACTAAAGGATATTTGGGTGAGGTTACTGGAGCAAAAGAGACAGTTTGAGAGGTGAACTCAAAATAAGAAATCTCAAGTAAAGAGGAAGGTCTGAGAAGCAGGGCATCAGAAAGAATGAGCTAGAGCCCCGAAAAAGAAATAGGCAAAAAGCTCTAATGTCTATCAGATAGGAATGCAAGTCAGTATAACTTTGAGAAAATTACCTATTTATTTTGTGATCATTAATATTTTATAGTTAGGAAGACAAAATTGTGAATCAATGGTGATGTTTAGAATTCAGTTTTTAAAAATAACTTGTTTTCTAAGATGTGAATGTGAGAGCTGGACTATAAAGAAAGCTGACCAATGAAGAACCGATGCTTTTGAACTGTGGTGTTGGAGAGGACTGTTGCGAGTCCCTTGGACTGCAAGGAGATCCAGCCAGTCCATCCTAAAGGAAATAAGTCCTGAATATTCATTGGAAGGACTGATGCTGAAGTTGAAACTCCAATACTTTTGCCACCTGATGGGAAGAACTGACTCATTGGAAAAGACCCTGATGCTGGGAAAGATTGAAGGTGGGCAGAGAAGGGGACGACAGAAGATGAGATGGTTGGATGGCATCATTGACTCAATGGACACAAATTTGAGTAAGCTCCGGGAGTTGGTTATGGACAGGGAAGCCTGGTATGCTGCAGTCCATGGGGTTACAAAGGGTCAAACATGACTGAGCAACTGAACTGAACTGACCTGACTGTTTTCTAAGATTTCATTTGGCATAGTAATACTAGTGATCACTTATTTATTTATTTATTTTAATTTTTGGCTCTGCTGGGTCTTCATTGCTGTGCAAACTTTTCCCTAGTTGTGGCGAGTGGGGGCTGCTCTCTAGTGGTGGTGAGCAGGACTCTCATTGCAGTGGCATCTCTTGTTGTGGAGCGTGGGTTCTAGGGCTTGAGGGCTTCAGCAGTTGTGGCTCCCACATGCTGGAGCACAGGCTCAATAGTTGTGGCATGAGGGCTTAGCTGCACCATGGAATGTGGAATCTTCCAGATCAGGGATTAAACCTGTGTCTCCTGCATTGGCAGGTGTATTCTTTACCACTGAGCCACCAGGGAAGCCCAATGATCATTTAATAAATATTTAAGGTGCTTCCTCATCCTTAAGATGATAATTACACCCTGTCTATCTCATGGGGGTACCATGAGAATTGAATTAGATTATGTATACTACCTATAAACATTCATGATGCTTGTCATTTTGCATGACACATAACAAAAAGCACAAAAAATGGCAATTAGCATCACCAAACTCATCATTATACAGTCTATAAAATTTATTACTTCAAGAGGGACATTGATAATGTAGGGAAGAACCACCAGTTTGCAAAATAGATAGTGATGGATACTACTCTAGTTTTTAAAACATTGCTTTGCAACAAAATGAATGATAGGAAATCCAAGTAGTATCAATAGAAGAAATTCTCAGAGAGGTATCTGTGGTAAGCAGAATAATGCCCTTCCCAAGGAAGAGTGCATCAAGTCTGTATATGGTCACCCTGTTTATCTAACTTTTATGCAGAGTGCATTGTGCAAAATACTGGGCTGGATGAATCCCAAGCTGGAATCAAGATTGTCAGAAGAAATATCAACAACCTCAGATATGCAGATTATCAATCTAATGGCAGAAAGCAAAGAGGAACTAAAGAGCCATTTGATGATAGTGAAGGAGGAGAGTGAAAAAGCTGTCTTAAAACTCCACATTCAAAAAATAAGACCATGGCATCTAGTCCCATCACTTTATAGCAATAGATGTGGGAAAAGTGGAAACAGTGACATATTTTCTTTTCTTGGACTCCAAAATTACTGTGGACGGTAACTGCAGCCATGAAATTAAAAGATGCTTGCTCCCTGGAAGGAAAGCTATGACAAACTTAGTCAGTGTATTAAAAAGCAGAGATATCACTTTGCCAACAAAGGTCCGTCTAGTCAAAGCTATGATTTTTCCAGTAGTCATGTATGGGTGTGAGAGTTGGACCATAAAGCAGGCTGAGTGCCTGCCCCAATGCAGGAGATGCAGGTTCAATTTCTGGGTCAGCAGGTTGCCCTGGAGGAGGGTATGACAATCCATTCCAGTATTCTTGCCTGGAGAATTCCATGGACAGAAGAGCCTGGCAGGCTACAGTCCATAAGGTCGCAAAGAGTTGGGCACAACTGAAGCAATTTAGCATGCATGCACTATTGTATAAATGTTGACTTTGTCTTAAAAACTTAAAAAATTGTTATGTAGAGTTTCCCAAAGTATGGTAGTTATGGCCCTAGTGAACCTCAAGTTGATTGCAATTGGTATTCAAATTCACACTTTCCTCTTAATAATTACGACATTATTTTAGTATATATACTTATTTTGATATGTGTGCTGCTGCTGCTGCTAAGTTGCTTCAGTTGTGTCCAATTCTGTGCGACCCCATAGACGGAAGCCCACCAGGCTCCCCCATCCCTGGGATTCTCCAGGCAAGAACACTGGAGTGGGTTGCCATTTCCTTCTCCAATGCATGAAAGTGAAAAGTGAAAGTGAAGTCGCTCAGTTGTGCCTGACCCTCAGCAACCCCATGGACTGTGGCCTTCCAGGCTCCTCCATCCATGGGATTTTCCAGGCAAGAGTACTGTAATAACAATTTAATTACCATATTAAAACAATAATTTAGGTGATATTTCTGGAATAAGTTAAAAGGAGCTTGAGTTAAAAGAAAATCTTCTGTATTTATCCATGAAGTGACTTTTGTTAATTATGCAGTTTTAAAAAGCTGGGCAAAATATATGAGACGTCTGCTTTTAGACACTGGACAATAGGCAGCACCAGACTATGACATCTGAGAAAAGAGAAACAATGAAGGCAAGTCTGATGAGCCCTCTGACCTGCCTGGAAGTAAATTCTAGACCACAGTATAGGACAGTATAGGATGGAGGAACTCAAATAGAGCCTAGTGGTCTCTTGAGTTTATGAGTCATAGCTCAGAGTTCAGGAAGACTCAGTCAGCTAGAATTTGTTGAACAAAATACCATAAAAGAATGAGTTAAACTGTGAAAGAACTCCAGAAAGCTGAGCTGAATCTTTGGCTGAATACCAATCTAAATGTGTGTGTGGCCACACTTGACTCCAGGCAAGAAACAATTGCCAGAAAAGAACAACTATAGAGAACTTGTAAGATAAACAATTCCTTACAGCTTGCACAGGGCTTGGAAATCACCCCATTTCCCACTACCCAGAGTGGAAAATCTCGTTGAATAGATGGGTCAGTTAATAGAGATCTCAGAAGTGTCAACTCTTAGAAATGGGACTAAACCATCCTTTGAGTACACTAAGTTCCTCAAACCCCATCCTAGACAAGCTTAAAAAATAGGGCTTAAAGGAATTGAGCTACTCTATAAGTAGTTTAACTGCCTTACAGGAAAAAGCCAACACTCATTAAAGGAATACAAAATCTGGGGAACTAAAAAGCAAAATTCACAATGTCTGACATCCAATAAAAAATTACTATACATGTACAGAAACAGAAAAATATAACTCACTAGAAGAAAAATTAATCAATATATGTAATCATTGAGAAATGATGACAGAAATGATAGAAATAGCAGTCATGAATATTAAAGCAAGTATTATAAATATGTTCAAGTGTTTAAAGAAAATGTGATCATGATGGGGGATATGGGAGATAAAAAAAACCAACTGGAAATTCTAGGCATGAAAAATACATGATTTGAAATGAAAATTGCACTAGCTGGGAATGGTTGCATATTTGACACTACAAAAGAAAAGTAGATTTGGAGATAAAGCAACATAAAAACTACAAGTAAGCACCCAGAGGATACAAAGACTGATAATAAAGGAGATTCAGTGAAGCACGGTACAGTATGAAATGGTCTAACATGTGAGCCCCAGAAGGGAAGGATTTAGAAGGAAAGAGAAAAATATTTGAAAACATAAATGACCGAACATTTTACAGATTTGGTTAAAACTACAAACCCAGAAGTCCTATAACATCAATGAGCCCTAACTAAGCAGGAGAATCAGAAGGAAGATCACATGAAGACGTATGATACTCAAATCACAGATTTCACAACCAGGTACAAAGAAAAATTCCTAAAGTAACCAGGTGGGAGGAAAACATTATATCCATAAGACCAACAATAAAAATAATAGCAGATCTCTTGTCTGAAACTATACAAGCCAAAATACAATAAAATAACATTGTGTGTGTGTGTGTGTGTGTGCAGTAAAGGGAAAAAAAAAAATCTGTCCATTTAAAATGTTACACCCAGTGCAATTATCTTTGTAAAGTGTAAAAGTCTACCTGCCCTTGAAGATGACCTAAATTGAAAGGAGTGTAACTATAGCATATAGTAGAAAATACTGAAAAAAGAATGCTAAGTATTTGCTGATAATTCTATATTGGAGAAGGAAATGGCACCCCACTCCAGCACTCTTGCCTGGAAAATCCCATGGACCAAAGAGCCTGATAGGCTACAGTCCATGGGGTCGCAAAGAGTCAGACACAACTGAGCGACTTCACTTCACTTCTATATTGATTACGTGTTGAAATGATAATATTTTAGATATTGGACCAAATAAGGTATAGTAACATTAATTTCACTTCTTTGTTTTTAGTTTTTAAATTATTTGTTTTTGTTGTTGTTCCGTTGCTACATCTTTGTGACCCCATGGACCGCAGCACACCAGGCTCCCTGGTCCTTCACCGTCTCTCAGCGTTTGCTCGATTCACATCCATTAAGTTGGTAACGCTGTCTAACATCTCATTCTCTGCCATCCCCTTCTCCTTTCGCTTTCAATCTTTCCCAGAATCAGAATCTTTTCCGATGAGTTGGCTCTTCACATCAGGTGGCCAAAGTATTGGAATTTCAGCTTCAGCATCAGTCCTTCCAATGAATATTCAGAATTGATTTCCTTTAGGATTTTTAAAATATGGCTGCTACTAAATATGGAAAACTAGTTAATTTTAACTAGTTTTTTATTGGAAAACTAGTTAATGTTCACTTCCTCATTAAACTGCTCTAATGCAGGGTCAGTTCTACTGGTCTACTCTATCAATTCTACTGGTCTACTCTACTCTACAGCCTTCCCAATCAGTTTAGAACCTCAAGGACAGGTTCTAGAAAATAAGGGTTTTAATGAGTATTTAATAAAGTAATTTATATTTGGTTATATGGAGAGGAGAATATAGAATTCATTAAGTATTAGTGTTATTACTGCTACTGCTATATTAACTGCAAGGATGTACGGTTACCTGTGCTTCAGGAAAATTGGCAATCATCTAACCTACTCATGTAGCTGATGTGTCTCTGGATTCAGTGGTGTGAACGGCATGAGGGAGAATGGTGGTAGAGCTGGCTGGTCTTGGAGGCAGCATGGCCAGCAGTAGGGCTGTGGAGCATCTGTCTGGGTCCAGCAATGGCATCCTATATGACCCCCGCTAAGTCTGCAGTTCTGCAGCCAGTCTGCAGATGAGAGATTTGTGGATTGCTGACTTGAGTGCTGCATGGAATGGTGGTTTGTGTAAGGACTCTGGGGATGCCTGTGCTTTCACCACATTCCCTGAGAACTGACTTGCTTTTCTACCCTATATCTCACCCCCCCACCAAGGTTTCCAGGGACCAAAGTATCTCCTTGTGAGGTGCAGACCACTGAGGATTTATTTGAGGTTCTCCTGCCAAATACTCTCAGTGTTTAGCAGGTTTCCACCAGAGCATCTCATCTTCCTTCCCCCCTTCCCTCAGTTTCTTTACTTCTCCGTATTAGATGCTAAATAGATTCAAATGGACAATTTGGCTCACTGCGCTCGTCCTGGCCGCTGCCTGCGTTAGCTCCCATGAATAACACTGAGCTGACAGCAGTGAATTACAGGAAGAAATGAGGTATGCAGAGCGCGATACTTACACACAGCTGACCCTAGAGCTGCTGAGGTCTCCATTTCCAGGCCAAATTGCACAAATAGCAAGGCTCAGGCCTTTGCAATTGTAAATACCAAATATGCCAAGGTAATTCAAGGAAAAATGGTTTATTTGTCTCCTGAAATCTAAAGTTGGAAGGATGCTGTGAGACTCATCTGCCCCTTCACCCCCACACAGTCCCAGAGTTCCCAGTTACCTCCAGGGCCGCCTACAGTTGGGTGTGATTACTCAAATCGCACCCTAGGAACTTCGCTGGGTCTTGAGCTCCAAAGAGAATACAGCCAGAGGTTACCTGCTATGGTTTTCCTTCTGATGTCTGAATTGTGGAGGAGAACAGAATTTATAAAAGCTTGGTAACAACTTCCAGATCTCAAAAAAAGGCATCCTTTTTCCTATTGTGCTGGGCAGCCTCCTTCCCTAGAGTGGGGTGTGGACACTGTATCAGGGACAGATCAGAGCTCCATGGAGTTTATATCTCACTAATGGAGTGTGGTGCCCTTGGGGGTCAAAAGAAACTGTTCACAAGAGGCAAATATGCTTTCTCAATCAAACGCACTTGCCTCTGAGTTATGTGTTCATGAGCTCCATGGAGCCCTTCAGCACACAGGACTGTAAACATTCTCGTTCTGGCCTTGAAATATAAGGGAAATATACTAATACTCCAAACAAGTATTTGATTTGTGTTAAATACCAACACCCTTTATGTATATATATGTACACATGCAGGGGGCTTCCCTGGTGGCTCTGTGGTAAAGAATCTGCCTGCAATGCAGGAGCCACTGGAGATGCGGGTTTGATCCCTAGGTTGGGAAGATCCCCAGGAGGAGGAAATGACAACCCACTCCAGTATCCTTGCTGGGAAATCCCATGGATAGAGGAGACTGGCAAGCTACAGTCCATGGGGTCACAGAATAGTTGGACACTTCCAAAGCGACTGAGCACACATGCATGCAGACATATATTTATATATGTGTATACAGATGCATAGATGCACATGTGTGCATCTACACACACACATTGCATGTGTTCATATGCACACATATGCATATGTATGTGTGTGTGTGTATATATATATATATATATATATATACATGTGTGTATATACACACACATCACTTATTTCAGAACCACTATAGATATACTGGTGATGGCTGATTCATACTGAAATCTGGATGAAAAGTTTACAAACTGATTCCTCATGATGTGACAGCTTGGCTTTGAGGACCAGGCATTGAAGTTGCAACAACTTTGGAGCTGGGTTGTGGCAGAGACCTTTGTTGTGTTAAGAATGTGCCAAGGAGAGTGCTTCCTCCCCCTGGGAGGGCACTGCTTTGCTGGCCTAGGTCCCTGGAGGTTTGGGTGGAGGGAGGCAAACCCCTCTATCCCACATGTCAGGTGCAGAGCTGACCTTCAAATAAAGTTAGTCACACTTCATTACAAAACACTTTTTTGCTTCAGACACATAATTTAGGGCTACTCAAAAGCTGTACCTGTAAGTAAACCTATCTGAGCAGAGGTTGTCATGACAGGGAGAGATGGGAACGCGCATCCAGAAGGACTACCTGCTTCTGCCCTGCCCCATTGTCAAAATGGCAAGTGTCAAAGCTGGAAGCTTCATGTTGGACACTGAGGGATATTAATAGTAAAAAGTAAGTTCTAGGAAAGAAAGAAAAATGGATATGTCCCAAACAATGATATAAATATCATTAAGAAAAACTGGAAGTGGTATTTGGGAATAACTCAGAGTTTGTCCAGCTCACCAATCTCTGCTTCTGGAATAGAATACCTCCACCAGTCCAGACAACGGGCACTTCAGTCATATGGGTGGATTGTCATCCTCTGAATTCTAGGCAAGGGAGGCCTCAAGTTTCATTTCTTCCCTCAGTCTCTCCCTGTTTGACCAAACAATTGTCCCCAGGAAAATTAGATAAAAAACAATGCCAATGATTATTAAAACAATGTTGCTTACATAGTCACTGAGATTGTTTGACTCTATGCAGCTCTTAAAGACAGAGACACGTCCTTAAATGAACGTATTAAGGCTTTGAAAAAAAATTCCTTTATTGTGTGATAATCCAGAGACTGAATTTAATGTGCAGCAGTTCAGAGTCTGGTCTGCGGACATCAACTGCACTGGTAATGAAGGAGAGCAGACAGCAGCCTGGCTGTCTTGGAATACAATATTTACACATCCTAGAGGACAGTCAGCATCTGAAACCCGACTTTTATGTGGGGTTAATCCCTGTTTTGACCATTGCTCCTTCTTCAGAGTATTTTAAAGAAGACGAAACAATAGCGTTAGCATGACTCAAAGTGAATGTTGCGTGGCTATATGCGTGAAACAGATTCAAGCTGTATCATCTACATGCTTCAGCTTAAGGTAGCTCAGCCTACAACATATGGCATGGGTAAAAAAAAAAAAATCAGCCTCAAAATGAGTGCATAGAAATTGTCAGATGACTTCATTTCTTTTAAATCAAGCTCAGTTTTACCTCCGGGTGAAAGGAATTTCAGTCTTCATTGTTATTGGCAGGGATGTGTACTCTTTACAGCAATTGCATTTCCCTGGCTCTTGAAGTTAGCCTGGGGCCATCTGACTAGATCTGGCCACTGAGCCACAGCAAGAGAGATGTGCACCATTTCTGAGCTAAGGTCGTATAAAGTCTCGACTTCACTTTTCAGCTCTCTCCTTCCTGCTCAGCAAGCTTCAAAATCACATTTCCAGATGGCTTTGCTCCATAAAAAAGGAGGCCATCAGACTCCAATGCAACTTTCTGGAAGCAACATAGAAATATTCATTAAGCCAGGAGCACTTAGGAGTTAATTTGTTGTCATCTTAGAGCCCAGTATTACCTAACTGGGCTTCCTTGGTAGCTCAGATGGTAAGGAATCTTCCTGCAATGCAGCAGGAGACCTGAGTTTGATCCCTGGGTTGGGAAGATCCCCTGGAGAAGGGAATGGCTACCCACTCCAGTATTCTTATCTGGAGAATTCCATGGACAGAGAAACCTGGTAGGCTCCATAGGGTCACAAAGAGTCGGACACGACTGAGCTACGAACACTTTAGCACACATTCAGTTCAGTGCAGTCGCTCAGTCGTGTCTGATTCTTTGTGCCCCATGGACTTCAGCACACCAGCTTCCCTGTCCATCACCAACTCCCAGAGTCCACCCAAATGCATGTCCATTCTGTCAGTGATACCATTCAATCACCTCATCCTCTGTCGTCCCCTTCTCCTCCCACCCTCAATCTTTCCCAGCATCAGGGTCTTTTCCAATGAGTCAGTTCTTTGCATCAGGTGGCCAAGGTATTGATTGGAGTTTCAGCTTCAACATCAGTCTCTCCAATGAACACCCAGAACTGATCTCCTTTAGGATGGATTGGTTGGATCTCTGTGCAGTTCAAGGGACTCTCAAGAGTCTTCTCCAACAGCACAGTTCAAAAGCATCAATTCTTCAGTGCTCAGCTTTCTTCACAGTCCAACTCTCACATCCATACATGACTACTGGAAAACCCTAGCCTTGACTACATGGACCTTTGTTGGCAAAGTAATGTCTCAGCTTTTTAATATGCTATCTAGCTTGGTCATAACTTTCCTTCCGAGGAGCAAGCGTCTTTTAATTTCATGGCTGCAATCACCATCTGCAGTGATTTTGGAGCCCAGAAAAATAAAGTCATCCACTGTTTCCACTGTTTCCCCATCTAGTTGCCATGAAATGATGGGACCAGATGCCATGATCTTAGTTTTCTGAATGTTGAGCTTGAAGCCAACTTTTTCAATCTCCTCTTTCACCTTCCTCAAGAGGCTTTTTAGTTTCTCTTCACTTTCTGCCATAAGGGTGATGTCATCTGCATATCTGAGGTTATTGATATTTCTCCCAGCAATCTTGATTCCAGCCTGTGCTTCTTCCAGTCCAGCGTTTCTCATGATGTACTCTGCATATAAGTTAAGTAAGCAGGGTGACAATATACAGCCTTGACGTACTCCTTTTCCTATTTGGAACCAGTCTGTTGTTCCATGTCCAGTTCTAACTGTTGCTTCCTGACCTGCATACAGATTTCTCAAGAGGCAGGTCAGGTGGTCTGGTATTCCCATCTCTTTCAGAATTTTCCACAGTTTATTGTGATCCACACAGTCAAAGACTTTGGTATAGTCAATAAAGCAGAAATAGATGTTTTTCTGGAACTCTCTTTCTTTTTCCATGATCCAGCGGATGTTGGCAATTTGATCTCTGGTTCCTCTGCCTTTTCCAAAACCAGCTTGAACATCTGGAAGTTCACAGTTCACGTATTGCTGAAGCCTGGGTTGGAGAATTTTGAGCATGATTTTACTAGCGTGTGAGATGAGTGCAATTGTGCAGTAGTTTGAGCATTCTTTGGCATTGCCTTTCTTTGGGATTGGAATGAAAATGGACCTTTTCCAGTCCTGTGGCCACTGCTGAGTTTTCCAAATGTGCTGGCATATTGGGTGCAGCACTTTCACAGCATCATCTTCCAGGATTTGAAATAGCTCAACTGGAATTCTATCACCTACACTAGCTGTGTTCGTAGTGATGCTTTCTAAGGCCCACTTCACATTCCAGGATGTCTGGCTCTAGGTGAGTGATCACACCATCGTGATTATCTTGGTCATGAAGATCTTTTTTGTACAGTTCTTCTGTGTATTCTTTCCACCTCTTCTTAATATCTTCTGCTTCTGTTAGGCCCATACCATTTCTGTCCTTTATCGAGCCCATCTTTACATGAAATGTTCCTTTGGTATCTCTGATTTTCTTGAAGAGATCCCTAGTCTTTCCCATTCTGTTGTTTTCCTCTATTTCTTTGCATTGATCACTGAGGAAGGCTTTCTTATCTCTCCTCGCTATTCTTTGGAACTCTGCATTCAGATGCCTATATCTTTGCTTTTCTCCTTTGCTTTTCGCTTCTCTTCTTTTCACAACTATTTGTAAGGCCTCTCCAGACAGACATTTTGCTTTTTTTGCATTTCTTTTCCATGGGGATGGTCTTGATCCCTGTCTCCTGTACAATGTCATGAACCTCATTCCATAGTTCATCAGGGACCCTATCTATCAGATCTAGTCCCTTAAATCTATTTCTCACTTCCACTGTATAATCATAAGGAATTTGATTTACATCATACCTGAATGGTCTAGTGGTTTCCCCTACTTTCTTCAATTTCAGTCTGAATTTGGCAATAAGGAGTTCATGATCTGAGCCACAGTCAGCTCCTGGTCTTGTTTTTGCTGACTGTATAGAGCTTCTCCATCTTTGGCTGCAAAGAATATCATCAATCTGATTTCGGTGTTGACCATCTGGTGATGTCCATGTGTAGAGCCTTCTCTTGTGTTGTTGGAAGAGGGTATTTGCTATGACCAGTGTGTTCTCTTGGCAGAACTCTATCAGCCTTTGCCCTGCTTCATTCCGTATTCCAAGGCCAAATTTGCCTGTTACCCCAGGTGTTTCTTGACTTCCTACTTTTGCATTCCAGTCCCCTATAATGAAAAGGACATCTTTTTTGGGTGTTAGTTCTAAAAGTTCTTGTAGGTCTTCATAGAACCATTCAACTTCAGCTTCTTCAGCGGTACTCGTCAGGGCATAGGCTTGGATTACTGTGATATTGAATGGTTTGCCTTGGAAATGAACAGAGATCATTCTGTCGTTTTTGAGATTGCATCCAAGTACTGCATTTTGGACTCTTTTGTTGACCATGATGGCTACTCCATTTCTTCTAAGGGATTCCTGCCCACAGTAGTAGATATAATGGTCATTTGAGTTAAGTTCACCCATTCCAGTCCATTTTAGTTCGCTGATTCCTAGAATGGCATTAGGGAAATGCAAATCAAAACCGTAATTAGATATCACTACACATCTATTGAAAGTGCCTCAGTGGTGTCTGACTCTTTGTGACCCCATGGACTATACAGTCCATGGAATTCTCCAGGCCAGAATACTGGAGTGGGTGGCCTTTCCCTTCTCTAGGGGATTTTCCCAACCCAGGGATCAAACCCAGGTGTCCCACATTGAAGGCAGATTCTTTACCAGCTGAGTCACAAGGGAAGCCCACTTATCTATTAGAAAGGTTGAAATAAAAAAAAATAGTGAATGAATAAAGAAGTTGTGGTATATATACACAATGGAATATTACTCAACCATAAAAAGGAACAGAAATTAAAAAATTGTGAATGGATAAAGAAGTTGTAGTATATATACACAATGGAATATTACTCAACCATAAAAAGGAACACATTTGAGTCAGTTCTGATGAGGTGAATGAACCTAGAACCTATAATAAATAGTGAAGTGAGCCAAAAAGAGAAAGATAAATATCATATTCTGATGCATATATACAGAATCTAGAAAAATGGTACTGAAGAATTTATTTACAGGGCAGCAGTGGAGAAAGAGACATAGAGAATAGAGTTATAGACATGGGGAGAGGGGAGGAGAGGGTGAGATGTATGGAAAGAGTAACATGGAAACTTACATTATCCTATGTAAAATAGATAGCCAACCGGAATTTGCTGTATGTCTCAGGAAGCTCAACAGGGGCTCTGTATCAACCTGGAGGGGTGGGGTGGGGAGGGAGATGGGAGGGAGCTTCAAAAGGGAGGGGATGTATGTATACCTATGGTTGATTCATGTTTATGTTTGACAGAAAACAACAAAATTCTGCAAAGCACATCCTTCAGTTAAAGAAACAAATTAAAAAAATATAGTGAAAATGCCCAATGCCAGTGGATCATGAACGCTGGGCTAATGGGAATTTAGAATGTTTCAGTCACTCTGGAAAACAGTTTGGTAGTTTCTTGAAAACAGTCAGTGTTCAACTATCATATGATCTAACAGCTCTATTTCTGGATTTTTAATCTCAAAGAATTGAAGTCTTATGGTCACACAAGAACCTGTACATGAGTTTATAGCTGCTTTATTGTCATAGCCAAAATGAAACAACCAAAGATCCTTGGTGGGATGATTGGTTCAATAAAATTGGTTCATCTACACCATGGAGTGCTGTCTTAGCAATAAAAACAGATACAATATCGGTACATACAACAACTTGAATGATCTCAAAGGAATAATGATGGGTGATAAAAGCCAATCTCAAATGGTTACATATGGTACAGTTCCATTTATATAACATTCTTGAAATAACATTTTAGAGATGGAGAGCAAATTGGTGGTTGCCAGGAGTTAGGGATGGAGAGAGGGATGAATGTGGCTACAAAGAAGTGGTACACAGAAAAGCATTGTGGTGATGCGACAGTTCTGCATATTGTGGTGGTGGTTACTATGATTGGCCTAGCAAAAGTGAAAGTGTTAGCCGCTCAGTCATGTCTCACTCTTTTGTGACCCCATGGACTATAGCCTCCCAGGCTCCTCTGTCTATGGAATTCTTCAGGCAAGAATGCCAGAGTGGGTAGCCATTCCCTTCTCCAGGAGATCTTCCCAACCCAGAGAGCCGCCAGGGAAGCCCCATAATCTGCCTAGGGTGGTAAAATTGTGTAGAATATGCAGGCACACACACAAATAAAAGTACGCAAAGGTGGGACTTCCATGGAGTGGCCAAGACTCCATGCTCCCATTGCAGAGGCCTGGGCTCAATCCCTGGTCAGGGAACTAGATCCTATACCACAACTAGGAGTTCAAATGCTGCAACTGAGGACCCCGCGTGCCACGAGGAAGAGCAAAGATGCCGTGTGCCACAGCCAAGTCCTGATGCAGCCAAACAAAGATATAAGCAAGAAAAAAAAGGTGCAAAACTGGTAAACAATGAAATAACACTAACGAACTCTCCAAAGTCATTTCCCTGTTTTGATATTGTACTGTGGTTACACAAGATGCTGCTATTGGGGGAACGGGATGAAGGGCATCCAGGACTTCCCTATACATTCTATACAACTTCCTCTAGCTTTATATCAATTTCAAAACTAAAAGTTAAAGAAAAAGCCTCTGGTTGTAGACCATGCACTTGGACTTTTTGTTTTCTGAACTGAAGCAGGCTGCCTGCCAGCAGGGCACTGGCCTATCTTTGAGCCTCTCCTTGTCCTCAGATGAGAACTCCAGATAAGGGAGGGAGTATAGTTCTCTTAACACAGTTAAGTAGGGACTCTAGAGTCTTGGACTTGACACAGAGTGTGGAATTCACTCATGTTTGCACCAGGTGTTCATTCATCAAGTACTTGCCAAGAGAGCACCCGCTGTGTGCCAGGCCTATGCCAAGACTTGGGTAACTCTAAGACCTGGACCCTGCCTGCAAGGAGAACTCCAACCACTCCCTTATTGTCAAGCTGCAACATGATGGAATCTGACAGGTGGACAGTGTGGGCAGGGCCGGCGACCCAGCTCACAGGTTCAGATGCTGAGGCCAAAAAGAAACTGAAATTGAGTCAAGAGAAGGTAGAATATTCCAGAGGGAGTGTTTCACGTGAAGGGACCACAGGCAAAAGTGAAGACTGGAGGCCATATTGCAATCAGGTACATGGAAGACGTACTTGTGAGAGGCCTCGGGCAGGAGATGGGCTATAGTCTGGTGCAGAGGCACGCGTCTTAGGAGCCCTGCCTCCAGGTGGAGCCGAGCAAAAGCCATTCAAGGCTAGTCAAGTAAGATCACCCATCAGGAGGAGGCTAGAGAAAGAAAGTCAGGCCTCAGATGCAGCAGGATGCTGGCTGAGAAGAAGGGGAGTTCAGAGTGAAGGATGAGAAGCAGGACCTGAACAGTGCTAGAGGCCAGAAGGACACAGCAGCTTTTCTTGCATGTTTAGCCATGGGCGCAGCCAGAGGAGTCTGACCTGCAGCTGGCGAGCAGGCATCAACGTACACCACAGGAGTAGCGCCAACAGCCTGCCCTGGGGAGGGCGTCACCGTTTACAACAGGCTTTGCGCAGCTCTCTCATTAGTGGTATTAATTACCCAGCAGCAGTGTGCTATGCTGCTTAGGCACCAGCTTGTTCTGAACTTAGCTGGCAAGTTCTGGCTTTGCTAGTTACAAAAAAAGATGGTCTTAAGCTAGCTACTGATTTCTCAGATTTTGAGTTTTTCTGCCAAGACATTAAATGTAATGTTAGCCTATGTTGTAATATCATTGTGAGGATTACATAAGATCATGGCTTATCAGATTGCCAGGTACAGAACAAATAATAATTACTTACAGTTATTACTTCAATTACCACTACACTATTATTATTATTCCTTGACTCAATAATCCCTGAAATGTCTTCAACTGTGTCTACGGTGCAAGGTGAGCTTTCCCAGATCAGGCCATTAATCCTGTGAATCCCTCCAGATAAATCAGGGAGCTGAAGAGCCAGGCTTTGATGCGGACACATTGCAGAGAACATTCCAAACTCTGCAGTGCAGAATCGGGGCGGCAAGATCTATCTGTTTCTGGTGGAAGCTATTCTTTCCCTCAGCCTTTTTATGGGCTTGGGTACAAGTCAAGTCCTTCATCCCTATTTCCTCCTGTAGCCCCTTCCTCACTCTTTGGAAGTGAGACGCCATAAAGAGACATCCCCCCAGGCTCACTGAATTTCAAAAAGAAAGGCATTTCACAAATTGGAGAACATCCTTTGATTTTTTCCAGGACCACATTTTTTCCCCCAGTTGGCTTTGTCTCCTGGTTGAAGGATTAAAAAAAAATCACACAAAAGGCTCCATGTATCTTTTGAAAGGTAAAATAAAGCCAGCTGAGCCTAATCAATGCACAAAGGTGCCATAAATACCTGCCAGGCCATAAAAGCATGATCTCTCTGATATGGCAAAGGAGAAGTGAGAGTTACAGTGGGAATATGGCCCCTGATTGGAGGATAAACACTTCCCAAACTTGCTTTGTGTTCTTGCCTGTCAGAGCCTAGTGGCTGGGCTGAGGATTAGAGAGCCTTGCATTAGAGGCTTAGAGAGAGCCTTGCTCCTAGAGAGCCCACGCCTTGGTCAGGTGCTGTCTGAGGATTGGAGCCGCCATCCAACCAGGCAGCCAAGCGTAGGCGTGTTGAGGGTGACGCCGTGGAAGGTTATTCCTTTCTGCTTGGACAGTAAATGTCTTAGTCGCCTGTCCAGGCTCGTCTTCACTAATGTCAGCCGAGGGCGACGGCTCAGTGGTGCCTGCTTGTGTCTTCATTATAGTTCGAGAACATTCTTTGGCCTCCAAGCAAACACACTTCTGTTTAGTGTGCTGGGCATCACTTTAGTCTGCTGGGCATCAACAGATATGTTGAGAATTAAAGTCAGGCTGCAACCCCCAAACGTGGAAATAATAACTTGAAAAACAGTGGAAAGTTTGGCCTTGATGTGAATGTGCTGAGATGTGGACCTTCCTGAATGGCGGGTGGTGTGATGAGCATGTAGTTGGCACCCTTGCCATCTCTGAATATCTAGTGTCTTGGGAGAGGAGCTAGATGCTGATGGTAATCATGTAAGTACTTAGAATTCTCATTTTTATTTTCAAGAGATAATTTTCACACTCAAACAAAGTGACTTGCCCAAATCAAACAGCTTATAAACGCTGATGTTTGAATCTTATTTCAAGCCCTTTCCCAACCTCCTTAACTAATATAGAAAGTAACAATCTCTTGCTGTAAGCCTGAGGGCATGGGTCCCAGCATGCCCACTGATTTGTCCTGTGAGTTGGGGCTTCCTCTCTATTCCTAAACCTTTCATCAGAAATAGCATGCCAAGTGCTGCTCACTTGTTTATAGTATGTCCATGGCCAGGAACACTGTGAGTGGTTAGAGCCAGCTCTAGTGGGGTTAAATCTTAGCTCATCACTTATTAGCTGTGTATTTTTGAGCAAGTTTTTCAAACTCTCTAAGATTTCATATCTTCAGCTGTAAAATGATCTCTAAGAAGACCAATCTTAAGAATCTGTGGTAAAGATTATAAGCAATGATTGCACAGCAGTGGGACACAACAGACCCAGTAGCCACTAGAGAAAGGAGTTGTTTCACGCTTGAAGCCAGCAGCAAGACTAATTTTCTGATTTCATTTCTCCACTGTGAGTTGGATGATTGCAGAACTCAGCCATTAAGTCTAGAAGCCATTAGGAAGAGAAGCCCATGGATGCACATGGCATCCTGGGTCTCTGTCAGCCCACAGAAGGGGATTCTAAGCGAACCTGCGGACTGTGAACATTGACACATGCTAAGAGATGTCCTCGGTGGTGAGCACACTCTTTAGAATTATGGGGCCCAAAAAACTCTGCTCCAACCACAGTGGTTCCTTATGAACACAGCATGACAACTTCATTTTAATGGGGCTAATGTTGGACAGATGGGCTGGCAAGGCGAGGACCACACAATCCTGTCTCCAAAAACAGTAATGTTCTATAACCCTCAAGTCCTGTTTCCACTTTTCAGTCCCTGTGATAGACGAGACTAAAAAACGTGGCCAGAGAAGGCATTTATGTTTCTGGGACACTAAGATATTGTCACTAGCTGTCCCCAGCAGGATGAAAGTGAGGTGTATGGAAAGAGAAAAGGAGTCAGGACATGGCCCTTGAAACTTATCTAAGAGGAATAACTTATCTAAGGGAATGGGTGTTTAAAATGGATTCTCATATTGCTCTAAGGTGATGACCCAACAAGGAAGAAAAGTGAAAATTCACTATACGAGTGTCTGGATGCTCAGTGTGCTGATATTGGCACATACACACATTCACATGACATTTCATAATGACAGTCAGCTGCCAAGCTGATTTTAATTTCATTGTTTTGATTTTGTCTGTTTTGTTTGTTTTGTTGGCACTGATGTGCTGTTGAGTTTCTGGGCCAATCCTTGTGGTATGAAGTTTGGAGTAGAGTTTAAACACTAGAGAATCAGCAAAAATGGCAGAAGACAGTGCACTTGAGCCCTGCCTAAATTTTTATAAAATTAATCATGACCCAACTGTATGGAAATTCATAAATAATCACAAGTTCATGTTTGGGTTTATGTGAGGACAAAGCAGAGACAACACAATAGGAATGAAACATAGGAGAACCATGCAAGTTTAAATTCAAGGCACCAGCAGAAACTATGGGGATGGGTTGATGTCCAAGGGTGTGGAATTGGGGGTTTAAGTAAAGCCAAACTACTTTGATTTACATTATTTTGTTTCATTAAAACTGACAAAAATCCTAGGGATAGAGATTATTGATCCCATGCTACTGGGAATAGAAGATCAAAAGAATAAAGGGAAGGAATTCCTCGGTGGTCCAGTGGTTAAGACTCTGTGCTCCCAAAGCAGTAGTTACAGGTTTGATCCCTGACAGGGGAGCTAACCACGGACAGAGGAGCCTGGCGGCTACGGTCTGTGGGGCTGGAAGAGAGGCAAGACGGATACACGCACAGGGGAACTAGGATGCCCTCGTACTGGAATTTTGGCCACTCTGGGGCGTGGCCAAAAAAGAAGTCAGTGGAGGAACCAGCATTTGAATCCAACTCTTTTTAATTAGAAAAACTGTGCCTTATCAGAACCACAAAACTGCCTACCCTCTATTGGTCTGGGAACGTTGCCACCCCAGCCCAGAAGAATTGATCACATGTATGTATTCCACCCCCATCACAGAGGTCATTGATCCTGAATTAGTCTAATTCCTAAGCCACTTTCTCTTTAACACATTTTTAAATAACTATTTTTTTCTTTTAAAATTGGACACCTACTCACTATAAAAATAAGATGAAAAAACTCTTCAGTTCAGTTAACTTCAGTCACTCAGTCGTGTCTGACTCTTCGCGATCCCATGAATTGCAGCACGCCAGGCCTCCCCGTCCATCACCAACTCCTGGAGTTCACTCGGACTCACGTCCATCGAGTCAGTGATGCCATCCAGCCATCTCATCCTCTGTCGTCCCCTTCTCCTCCCGCCCCCAATCCCTCCCAGCATAAGAGTCTTTTCCAATGAGTCAACTCTTCACATGAGGTGGCCAAAGTACTGGAGTTTCAGCTTGAGCATCATTCCTTCCAAAGAAATCCCAGGGCTGATCTCCTTCAGAATGGACTGATTGGATCTCCTTGCAGTCCAAGGGACTCTCAAGAGTCTTCTCCAACACCACAGTTCAAAAGCTTCAATTCTTTGGCGCTCAGCTTTCTTCACAGTCCAACTCTCACATCCATACATGACCACAGGAAAAACCACAGCCTTGACTAGACGGACTTTTCTTGGCAAAGTAATGTCTCTGCTTTTGAATATGGTTGGTCATAACTTTCCTTCCAAGGAGTAAGTGTCTTTTAATTTCATGGCTGCAGTCACCATCTGCAGTGATTTTGGAGCCCAAAAAAACAGTCTGACACTGTTTCCACTGTTTCCCCATCTATTCCCCATGAAGTGATGGGACCGGATGCCATGATCTTAGTTTTCTGAATGTTGAGCTTGAAGCCAACTTTTTCACTCTCCTCTTTCACTTTCATCAAGAGGCTTTTAGGTCCTCTTCACTTTCTGCCATAAGGGTGGTGTCATCCGCATATCTGAGGTTATTGATATTTCTCCCGGCAATCTTGATTCCAGCTTGTGCTTCTTCCAGTCCAGCGTTTCTCATGATGTACTCTGCTTATAAGTTAAATAAGCACGATGATAATATACAGCCTTGACGTACTCCTTTTCCTATTTGGAACCAGTCTGTTGTTCCATGTCCAGTTCTAACTGTTGCTTCCTGATCTGCATACAGATTTCTCAAGAGGCAGGTCAGGTGGTCTGGTATTCCCATCTCTTTCAGAATTTTCCACAGTTTATTGTGGTCCACACAGTCAAAGGCTTTGGCATAGTCAATAGAGCAGAAATAGATGCTTTTCTGGAACTCTCTTGCTTTTTCCATGATCCAGCTGATGTTGGCAATTTGATCTCTGGTTCCTCTGCCTTTTCTAAAACCAGCTTGAACACCAGGAAGTTCATGGTTCATGTATTGCTGAAGCCTGGCTTGGAGAATTTTGAGCATGACTTTACTAGCACGTGAGATGAGTGCAATTGTGCAGTAGTTTGAGCATTCTTTGGCATTGCCTTTCTTTGGGATTGGAATGAAAACTGACCTTTTCCAGTCCTGTGGCCACTGCTGAGTTTTCCAAATTTGCTGGCATATTGAGTGCAGCACTTTCACAGCATCATCTTCTAGGATTTGAAATAGCTCAACTGGAATTCCATCACCTCCACTAGCTGTGTTCGTAGTGATGCTTTCTAAGGCCCACTTGACTTCTCATTCCAGGAGGTCTGGCTCTAGGTCAGTGATCACACCATCGTGATTATCTGGGTCGTGAAGATCTTTTTTGTACAGTTCTTCTGTGTATTCTTTCCACCTCTTCTTAATATCTTCTGCTTTTCTTAGGTCCATACCATTTCTGTCCTTTATCGAGCCCATCTTTGCATGAAATGTCCCTTGGTATCTTTAATTTTCTTAAAGAGATCTCTAGTCTTTCCCATTCTGTTGTGTTCCTCTATTTCTTTGCATTGATTGCTGAGGAAGGCTTTCTTCTCTTCTTGTTATTCTTTGGAACTCTGCATTCAGATGCTTATATTTTCCTTTTCTCCTTTGCTTTTTGCTTCTCTTCTTTTCACAGCTATTTGTAAGGCCTCCCCAGACAGCCATTTTGTTTTTTTGCATTTCTTTTCCATGGGAATGGTCTTGATCCCTGTCTCCTGTACAAAGTCAAGAACCTCATTCCATAGTCATCAGGCACTCTTCTATCAGATCTAGTCCCTTAAATCTATTTCTCACTTCCACTGTATAATCATAAGGAATTTGATTTACGTCATACCTGAATGGTCTAGTGGTTTTCCCTACTTTCTTCAATTTCAGTCTGAATTTGGCAATAAGGAGTTCATGATCTGAGCCACAGTCAGCTCCCGGTCTTGTTTTTGCTGAGTGTATAGAGCTTCTCCATCTTTGGCTGCAAAGAATATCATCAATCTGATTTCAGTGTTGACCATCTGGTGATGTCCATGTGTAGAGTCTTCTCTTGTGTTGTTGGAAGAGGGTGTTTGCTATGACCAGTGTGTTCTCTTGGCAGAACTCTATCAGCCTTTGCCCTGCTTCATTCCGTATTCCAAGGCCAAATTTGCCTGTTACCCCAGGTGTTTCTTGACTTCCTACTTTTGCATTCCAGTCCCCTATAATGAAAAGGACATCTTTTTGGGTGTTAGTTCTAAAAGTTCTTGTAGGTCTTCATAGAACCATTCAACTTCAGCTTCTCTCTTAAAATGCAAAAAAAAAAAAAAAATTAAAATGTGTTAGCCAAATTCTATAAAAGTCATTGTTATTAAGAGTTGATGATCATCATTATTGATATCTTCCTATACATGCTCCAACTAGCTAGAGAGAATGCTATAAAATTGGTATTAAAATTTAAATCAACATATTTATTCTGAAAATATAAATTTTCCTAAGATTAATCTATGGATAATGCAACTGCATTAAAAAGTCCAACAAGATTTATTACGGATTTGACAAACTGTCTTTAAAGTTTATGTGCAAGAGCATGCAGCCAAAAATAGCCAAAGAGAAGAAAATAAGATAGAGAATGAACTCCATCATGACTTGTAAAGACGTTAGCAAAATAGAGACCATGCTGATTGGCCCAGAGGTATGCCAACATAAAATAATTCCTCCATAAAGAAAAAATACAATTACAACCTATGCCATATTCTATGCAATAGTTAATTCCAAGTGAATGAAAAATTAAATTAATAAAGAAAAGTACATTTAGAAGAAATATGAGAGGTCATATTTAACACCCAAGGGAGAGAGGGAAGGATTTCTTTAAAAAAAAAACCCCACAAGATTATAAATCACAAAGGAAATTGTAGTAAATGTGCCTATATTATAAATGAAAATGGTTGGGACTTCTGGCTATGGAAAACAGGATGGTAAACCTTCTACCCCACAA
Source organism: Bubalus bubalis (assembly GCF_019923935.1). Lineage (NCBI taxonomy): Eukaryota > Metazoa > Chordata > Mammalia > Artiodactyla > Bovidae > Bubalus > Bubalus bubalis. Next base: position 163,975,168 of record NC_059160.1, read on the forward strand.
AACCAAGTTTAAAAGGAAGCAAAATTATCAAAAGCAAGTATTTCAGGCTTCTGGAGATTGACCAGAAGCATATAGTGAATTAAGCATTTACTCATAAAGAGCTGCAATGGCAGCCCACCCCAGTACTCTTGCCTGGAGAATCCCATGGACGGAGCAGCCTGGTAGGCTGCAGTCCACGGGGTCGCGAGGAGTCTGACACGACTGAGCAACTTCACTTTCACTTTTCACTTTCATGCATTGGAGAAGAAAATGGCAACCCACTCCAGTGTTCTTGCCTGGAGAATCCCAGGGATGGGGGAACCTGGTGGGCTTCCGTCTATGGGGTCTCATGGAGTTGGACACGACTGAAGCGACTTAGCAGCAGCAGCAGCATGAAGAGCTGCTGAAAGCTTGGGTAAAAACTGTGGGTGAAAGTGAAAGTCCCTTAGTCATGTTTGACTCTTTGTAATCCCATGGACTGTACCGTGGGTGGTAGCCTATCCTTTCTCCAGTGGATCTTCCCGAGCCAGGGATCGAATCAGGGTCTCTTGCACTGCAGGTGGATACTTACCAGCTGAGCCACAAGTTCAGTTCAGTTCAGTTCAGTACCTCAGTCCTGTCCAACCTTTGAGACCTCATGGACTGCAGTATGTCAGGCCTCCCTGTCCATAACTAACTCCCAGAGCTCACTCAAATTCACGTCCATAGAGTTGGTGATGCCATCCAACTATCTCATCCTCTGTCCACCCCTTATCTTCCTGCCTTCAATCTTTCCCAGAATCAGGGTCTTTTCAAATGAGTCGGTTCTTCGCATCAGGTGGCCAAAGTATTGGAGTTTCAGCTTCAGCATCAGTCCTTCCAATGAATATTCGGGACTGATCTCCTTTAAGATGGACTGGTTGGATCTCCTTGCAGTCCAAGTGACTCTCAAGAGTTTTCTTCAACACCACAGCTCAAAAGCATCAGTTCTTCAGCCCTCAGCTTTCTTTCTTTCTTAAGGCTGAGCCACAAGAAAGCCCCGCCCCCCCTCACCCACCAAAACTGTAGGAGCCTGAGGCTATTTCCCTGAATCTTCAGCTAATCTTCCTACCACCAGCTCAGTTGCGGTAGTTTTTCCACAGCAGGACTAGCTGTGAAACCAATAACTTTGCTGCCACGAGTGGTTAACTTGATTTGGAGTAAAGGGTAAAAACTCATGGCTTATGGTGTCAGTAAAAGTATAAAAAAAAACTAAGTAGGAAAAAAAAATGGGGAAAATCCATGGCTCTGCTAACCTGTTAGTCCCGGTTGCACTGAGTGGCAGATCAGCTAGAAATATAAGGGTAATCCTTGGAAAATTAGAGAGCCATAGGAGGGTTAAATACTTTTTAACACATCCTTGGAAGACAGGAAATCTATGTATGCAGGTCATGGAAGATGTAAGAAGGTCCTGGGGAAAGTAAAAGCCAGGGCAGATCTGAGAACTGCCTGAACTTTGAAAGTGACCCCGTTTCCACACTGCCCTAGTTGCAGAGTGGAAGCCTTACATTTTGAGCATAGACTTTCACTGGAGCACACACTCGTCTCCATTGTTGGCTGATTCCTAAGCTACTCAGACACTGGGGCAGCCGGTAGGAAATTATCATTGGCCCCATATTGTCAGGGAGGCAGAGACTACTGATAAGTGTAGGCAAGTTAATGCAAAAAACCCAAACCCTCTTAAGACAAAACGTTTCAGAGTCCAGACTTTTTACAGTCTATTATTTCATTACTCCATTTTTTTGAACTACAAAAAAGTATGACATGCAAAGAAATAGAAAAGTATGACCCAGACTCAGGGGGAAAAAAAGCAGGCAGCAGAAATGAATTCCATGTTTACTTTAAGACCCCCGATGTTGCTTTGGACCAACAAAGACTTCTAGGTCTCATATGTTAAAAGATTTTTTTAAAAAATGATGTTTAAAGAATTAAAGGAAAATATAATGACAGTAACTACACAAATAAGACAGCTCTATAGATAAATATTCATTATAAAAAATAAGCTGATGGAAATTTTAATAGCTGACATGAAAAACTATTAAATTATTTTAAATAGTATATGAAATAGAATAATTAGTGAATTTGATTGATTTGTTGAAATTATGTGATGTAAAAAATAAATTTAAAAATATTGATAAAAATGGATAGAGCCTCAGAAACATGTGGGACAACATGAAAACTCCATCTGGGCATCTGTTAGGCCCTTCTCAACATTCAGAAAAATGTGTTTCTCTTCCTGACTATGTTAGAGGCCACTTATTAGACATGGCCGCTGATTTCCCAATGTCTTCTACTGCAATCCCTTCATCTTTTTGTGGTTATTTTAAAAGAGAGTTTAAAAATATGTTGTTATATTGATGCGTTATTTAGAATTCCTTTTTGTGATCATGGTGTAAAAGTCTCACTGTATGTTGCTTGATTCTCATCGAACCACATTTACTTTGCTTTTGCTTCACTTTGCCTGTTTTCAAAGAATATTTTAATTTTGGAGCAATTTTAGGTTGATGGCAAAGTTGAGAGGAGGGCACACAGGTTTCCTGTAGCTTCGGCTTTCACACACGCACAGCCTGCCCACTGTCAGTACCGTCAGTATCCCCACAGGACTGGTGTATTTCTTTCAGGTGATGAGCCTACACTGACGTGGCCTCATCGCCCGAAGTCCATGGTTTACATCATGCTTTACTCTTGAAGTTTTACATTCTATTGACTTGGACAAATGTATAATTACATGTATCAATAATTATAGTATAAAAAGAGTATTTTCACTGTCCTAAAGCCCCTCTGTGCTTCACCATTTTCCCCTCCACAGCTCCTGGCAACCACTATTTTTTTTATTGTCTCTATCGTCGTATCTTTTCCAGAATGTCATGTAGTTGGGATCATACAGTATGTGTAGCCTATTGGTTTCATTCACTTAGAAAAATGCATTTAAGTTTCTTCCATATTTTTTCATAGCTCAATAGATCATTTCTTTTTAGCACTGAATAATTTTCAATACTGTGTTTTCCTGGTTTCTCAATGACAAAGAATCCTCCTGCCCATGCAGGAGACATGGGTTCGATTCCTGAGTTGGAAAGATATCCTGGAGAAGGAAATGACAACCTATTTCTACCTATTTTCTCAAGAAAATCCATGAGATTTTCTTGCCTGGGAAATCTCATGGACAGAGGAGGCTGTCAGGCTACAGTCCATGGGATTGCAAAAGAATTGGACACAACTTAGCAACTAAACAACAACAATAATATTCAATACTGCACTTCCTGGATGTACTAAAATTTATTTATCCATTAACCTACTGAAGGACATTTTCATTGCTTTCAAGTTCTGACAATATTGAGTAAAACTGCTATAAATATTCATGTACAAGTTTTTGTAGGGACATAAGTTTTTGAGCTCTTTTGTGTAGATGCTGAGGAATGCAATTGCTCAATCATACAAGAATATGTTTAGTTTCTTTTCTGGTGCCTTGAGAAAGAGTGGACAAAAGAGGGTATTTACCAAAAGGTCATCCACAGATCAATTTGAAATGAGTGGTTGGGGAAAGGCTATATAAAGGGAGTGGAAGCTATTTTTCCTATTTCTTTCCTAATAGGAACATAGCTTTTCTGCTTTACTGTATGTAGTGTTTGCCTTCCTAAGTTTTTAAATCACCTGGAGAGAGGAAAATATCCATAGAATTAAACTATTTAATAATATATTCAATTTACTTTATTCAATATAAAATACACAATGTTAAAAGAGCGCTCTTGCTCTACTTTAGGAATGTAAACAGTTGTAAGCACTTGAAAAACAATAAGGCAATATCTAATTAATGAAAAAAATCATTTACAGTGTTCTATAACCCAGCGACTCCTCTCTGGGCTATGTAACTTAAAAAACACCATATGCAGAGTCAGTAGAAATAGAAAATACTGGCACCAGCATTTCTGAGAGCACAAATTAGAGCTAGCCAAAAATCATATCAGCAGGAGGAATGATGATTAAATTTTGATGAATTCCTTCTCATGTAACATTTTCCAGTAATGAAAATAAATTAATTAGACCTACAAATATCAACAACCTCAGAGCCTACAAACATAACAGTGAGTGAAAATGCAGGTTTCAGTAATGCACATACAGAGCGACTCCATTTGCAAAATGTTTAACAATATGCAAAACAGAATAACACATTCTGGAGACATGCACATATGTGTGATAAAATGTAAAAGAAAAAAGGAATGAAAAATAGTGTGTTTGGAAGAGAAGTTACTTCTAGGAGAAGAGAAAGCATGGGAGTGAGGATGGGGGCACAAAAAGCTTCAACAATATTTGCTTTGCTTTGTTTATTAATCTGAATGGTTAATATGCAAATGTTTATCATTTTTGTCTTTTGTAGACTGAAAGTAATTTATAAAATTTTTATGAAAGAAAAACTCTAATGTAGTCCAATCACATTAGGCCAATTTGAAACAGAGCTTACTTAAAATTACTAATAAATTTCAGTTTATGTACAAAATTGAAAGTATTTTGAGGAACCCAAAGTTTTAATGAAGTCGAAAATTAAAATAATTTCTAGTCTAGGGGGCGCCAAACACACAGCCACACTGTTCTGGCTTCATCGTCTCTTCGCAGCTCTGCTTAAGCTGATGAATAGAAGTTCCCACCACTCTATTTCAGACCTCACAGAACTTCTGTGGGAAACTTCAGCGATACTGAGGATCTTATTAAATATTTAGTGTTACTAGAATATGACCTATTTTTTGCATCTTATAGCGTATCTTTTGTGGCTTTCTTAACTGATAGGTGCTACTGGAGGTCCTGAAAACCAGGCACTGACAATGAGTGACTTTGGAACAGAATCTGGATGTAATAAAAGATTCTAAATGAGACCAAGAATCTCTCTGATACTATTAAGAGGGTGTGTTTCAAACTATTAGAGATAATGAGAAAATTAAAATTTAGCATTAATCTGGATACCATTTAGTTTACTAAAAATATTGTGGAGAAATACAATAGAAGAGTATCATTAGCTTCCAAATTGCAATATGCGTCTTGATTCTTACAGTCATCCTCCCCTTCCACTTGACGTTGACTCCCCTCCACTTCCATGACATTTGAATCCTAAGGTCTGGCCACATTAGACCTTCATGCCAGTAAGGTAATGAGTGGGTCCATCTGGGTGCATCATCCATTCATCACACTACCATTTCTTGCTGCTTAAATCAGGGGTACTCAAATCTTAACTTGAATCAGAATTACCTGCAGGGCTTGTTAAGACATAGATTGCAGGTGCCACCCCAGTGTTTTGATTTAATAGTCCAGGGAAAGAGAAGTTGCATTTCTAAGAAGTTCCAGGTGATACTGTGCTGCCGCTTTAACCCACAGCTATTTGTTCCATTCATCCATCTTTTCTGCACAATTTCTCTTGGCATTCAAGTCTGTGACTTCCAGTCCAGACTATACAGAAAATGCAAAAGTTTATAAATAATTTATCTTTTTATTTTAATAGAATAGTTATCTCCATAGTAATGCTATTTCTGTTTATAAGTGTTTTAATATCCTTTCCATGATTCCCTATAATTTTGACTAGCAATCTGGGAGCAGGTCGCATAGGCTGTGCATTACCGAGGTGTGCAAGGGGGAGGAGGAAAGGATTAAGGACCCTTGGCTTCACAGCATTATTACTCTATAAGCGACAAGGGTCGGGCTGTATCTGGGAATTTGAACAAGTAATTGAAGTTATTTTCCTCATGGGCAATTGGGGATAATAATACACCCTGTGCACACCACTGAAGAGATTAAAGGAGATCGTGTGTACCCTTACTGGAACTCAATACACTTGAGTTCCCATTCTCCACCTCTCCTCTTCTCTGGTTGAAGTGAAGGGAATTTGGGAAAAAACCATAGATGGCATAATAGTTAAGTGGTATTTGGTCTTAGAGGACAAAGAAGATTGGGATTTGCCAATGTATTTATTTCCAAAATTTACATTGTACAACACCCTTCTGATATAAGTGAGGTACCCCCACCCCCGCATCCCATGCCTCCAACCTCAATATAAGTGAGGAAATTTGGAGACAAATGGTGACTCTCTTTAGACTGCAGTAGTCTCCAAGGACTGGAGTGTGTTCTAGCTAGGACTGCCTGGTAAAGCCATCAGGGACGCTGGGGAGGGTGTAGATGTCCTGTTAATATAGCCACCACTGGCTTCATGCGGCTTTTGAGCACTTGAAATGCAGCTAGTGTGACTGAGGAACTGAATTTTAAGTGAATTTAAATTTAAGTATCTACATAGGGCATAACAACGGTATTGGAAGAGCAGATCTAGAGGTTAAGGTAAATTGGTTGTGTCGAGAATAAAATCCTGGTTCTTCTAGATCTAGGAGCTCATGGAAATTATTTCTCGAGTGCAACCCTACTCTACCCCCACCCCAACCTGCATGATTATCACGAGGAAGAAATAAGGTCATTAATGCAAAGTGTCAAGCTGAGTTACTATTAAGAAATGAGTTTATTAATGCCAAGTGTTGAGCAGGCTGTCTAGCACACAGGAAGTGCTCAACAAATACTGTCATCTAATCCTAATTGTTAGTTTGGATACTGATAAAGTTTCTTCTTCAAAGCTTTCTATGAAAGAAAAGTAAATAAATTCTGTGGAAATATTTATTACCCAATAAGTTCTTTAGATTATAGGCAGTTTGTTTGTGTGTGAAGATTTGAAGATTATCTGAGAACTTCATCATCTAGACATTTAACAGATGATTAGAATAATTTTAAACAATTTTTTGATTCAGCACTTTGTGATTGATTTGAAAAAATACTTGTATTAATATCTATAGATGTATGACAAGGTTGGTTCATGCAATAAAGTAGATTTTGGATGAATTCATTTGAAGACAACCTTGTTCACTCATAACTGCTGAGCTAGTGCCTTGCTAGGAAACATATATTTATTGCATAATATGAATCTGTGTTTTCTGTCTTTGGATTCTATGCATATGTGATCATATTTGACATTGAAGTGGGTGGAGCAACTGTCCTGAGAGCAAGAGAGGCTGAAGGGATTTTATCTCGGATCACTTGAATCGTGTGGAGAGAGGTGACTGTCAGTCTGCGTGTCTTGGTTTCCTCATCTATCTCATGGAGAGACAACATACACCACAGTGCCGTCTGCTTCTGAGAAATATGGAGGGCATTAAATCACTCATGAGAGCGAGGTGTGTGGAGCCTTAATGAAAATCAAGTGTATAATAGGAAAATAAGGCACAGCATATTTTATTCCTCTCTCCCGTGTGGCCGTATGGATGGATTCTTCCCAGGAGAGAGCATAATCGTAGAGCATTCTAGTTGCAGATGTGAAACGAATGTAGCTCCTAGCTGAATATTTTCCCCGGCTTTGTCCATATGAAGCACAGATGTTTTACAAATCATCTTTATAGTAAGGCTAAGATAACCCAACCAGGTTTAAAAGTGATCATATTTTTCAAATTGGGCGGTTTCCCAAGCAGTGCACTCTGGAAAGAGAGTTGGCTTCAGAAGGTGATTCCTGGCGTAGACCCTGGGGCTCCCAAAGTGCAATCTCAGAGAAGCTGAGTGTGGCAGAGTCCATCTCTTGATACACAGGGGGCAGGTATGGCTCCCACACGTGGTGCCAGAGTTTCCTGAGCGGCGGCATGTCCTTCCACACGGGGAGAAGGAGCGGACTCGGTGATGGACGGTGTCAGTATATTAGCACATGTATATGGAATCTAGAAAAATAGTACTGATGAGCCACTTTGCAGGGAAAGAATGGAGATGCAGATGAAGAGAACACACTTGTGGACACAGCAGGGAAAGGAGAGGGTGGAGCAAATTGAGAAAGTAGATGATTTCATGTGTAAAATAAATAGCTAGTGGGAAGCTGCTGTATTACACAGGGAGCCCAGCCCGGCGCTCTGTGACGGCCCACAGGGGTGGGGTGGGGTGGGAGGAGGTGAGGGAGGCACAAGAAGGGAGGGATATGCATGAAGGGAGGGATATGCATGCAGTTGCCACTGATCTGCGGTGTTGTATGGCAGAACCCCACACAACAGTGTAGAGCAATTTTCCTCCAATTAAAAAAATGAAACCCTCTTAACAAATTCTAGCTCCTGTTTTCATGAGTCATAAATGTACTAAGACCTGGGGTTTCTAGGTCCAGCTATGGAGGGCCCCCATTGAACCAGCCACACTTGGGACTATTGGTGCCATGCCGATGTGCAGGAGTTAAGTGAAAGCACCTTATCAATCCGTCTTCCCAGCAGCATCTTAACTCCCAAGAAGGTCGTCTGGTGTTGGCGTAAGGAGTACCCACAGCCTGAGCTCAATGTCAGGTTACTTTCATACCACCGACTTTCACAGTATTGCACCTTCCTCCTGGGCTCTCAGTATCAGTCTAATTTCCATAAATAAGCGACTTCCTTGCACTTGAGAAAGGAGCACAGATTGGTTGAAATGATTGGTGCCAAGAATGTCTATACTTTGGAAACAGAAGTTTTCTCCCTTGACAACAAAAATGTGATCTTGTACCAGTATGCTAAGAACCCAACAGTCCCCAAACAACATATTTGGAATCACTCAGTTGTACCTTCACCTGGAGATTGATGCTAGTCCAGTCTGAGTGTGGTTTGGCGAATCGGGTGCATCTATTCTGACCCCCTGGCTGGATCAAATATGATGCCCAGGCCAGCATGTCCAATCACGTGGGCCACTTCCCCAGGTTTTCTGGGGCTGACTGCTTGAACATAAGCACATGATCACTCAAGTGTGTGCACACAGACATACACTTGCCTACTCGCTAAAAAAGACAAGCCATAAACTTGCAGTTTTGAGAACAACAGGAAAAAAAAATCCCTGCCCCCCAAATTAAAGGTCTTCAGAAAGGCAGCAGCAGGTCTCTGCCAAATAATCTGCACAGGAGCTTGTCTCAAGATTTACATGCAAGTTAATGGTGAATCTAGGTTCACCCCAAACTGAGGACTTTCCCAAACAAAAGAGCAAACTCTCACATGGGCATTTAGGAAGCAGGAAGCAAATTTGAACTTCTTAAAGGCATTTGGGGTCTCAACTTGTCCACTTTGCAAAAGAGCTTGTAGTTAGTTTCACACTTTTACATAATTCATGTACATGATTGAATTGATAAACCAAATTTGCTCAAGGTCATCAAGCTTTGGGCAGAAACAAGTCATTTGACTCCAAATCCAAAGAACTTTCCCCCCCACTTTGCAACATGCCTTGTAGATTGTGCTGATCACTTGTCTGATTTCCTCATTAAGATTCATGATCTGATGATGTCAGAGCTGGAAGGTCCTAACTGAATCTCCTTCCAGCTTCCCCTCATTTTATAGAGAGGACTAGAGTCCCGAGAGATCCTGTGGCTTGGGCAAGTTCACAGAAGAATGACCAGATTGCCGGTCCAGGAACCCAGAGTTCAGGTCTCTGACTTGTCTTAAGCCATCTCTACTCATAGTCATATTAACTTTTATTTTCTGGAAAAATATAATAAGGTCAAACTTGCCAAAAGCCTATCCCTTCAGGGGAAGTTTGTTTCTCCAAAGTGATAAGAGTATCAGTTTGCAACAGGCATTTGACATGCAGAGGCCCTGAAGATCCAGTGAGATTATTAGAGAACATGAAATTTTATTTCTTGTTAAGAATTCTTTTTTTTAAATCTTACCAACAGGAAATTAAATTTTGCTGACCAGTTCAGGGTCCCAAACCAGACAGACTCCCTTAATAAGAGGAATGTGAGTGAACAATGATGCTAAAGCACATGACCAGTCCAAGTTCAATGCAGGAAGCAGGGAACTCAAAACCAGTGCACTGGGACAACCCAGAGGGATGGGATGGGGAGGGAGGTGTGAGGGGGGTTCAGGACGGAGGACACGTGTACGACTGTGGCTGATTCATGTCAATGTTTGGCAAAGACTACCACAATATTGTAAAGTAATCAGCCTCCAATTAAAATTAATAAATTAATTTTTTAAAAGATGCTATAGATAATGTTAAAAATACATAGTAAGGGATCTCTCTGTTCAGTCTGGTGGTTAAGACTGCACTCTCAATGCTGGGAGCATGTATTCAATGCCTAGTTGGAGAACTAAGATCCCACATGGCTCATGGGGTGCACACACACACACACAAAGTTAAAATCATACTGCTTTCCTCTGGTTAGAAACTTCTACAGGCTTAGGGACTGGAGCAAAGGAATAAACTCTCTACAGTCTGGCTGGACTTATGTGTGGCAGTTGTGTGCTTTCAAAGTATCTGACAAGCGACAAAAAGTACACCGCTCTGTGGGTGAGGTAGGCACTGGCTTGGGTATCTTGAAAGTTCACCCCTGTGAAGTTCACATGCAGCCAGCGTGGAGAATCACCTGGCCAGATCTGCATCTGTTGTTTTGGTTTATCACGCTTGCTATGGGCCCTGCTACAAGCTGGAATCTGTGGTGCTTGCTGAAGACAGAGAGACGAACCCCACAAGGTTACAGAAGGTTGCCGTGATTGAACAAATGATGTCGTTCACAGGACAGAACGAGGCGGTTGTGACAGCGTCTCAATCCACTCTTCCAAACTTGAGGTCTACTGAGTCATCTGGCTATTGTATTTGGCTCCTTCTAGAACAGGGGCTTTGCCGTTATTTCTTTCTCCTGCTCCGCCACAAGAAGGTGCCCTAGCATCAGCAAGACCCGTGTCCAACAGCTGGCTCAGCTGCCTTGGTCCCTCTTTCGTAAACTACGGCACATCTAGTATCAGCACTGAGGCTTCTCGTGGAGATGATCGTGCTCAGCCAAGTGCTGGTGAATGAAGGAAAACAAGCTCAAACATCATCTGATTTTAATCCAGTGGTCTCCTTAAATGCTCCCATTCTCACCGCTCAGGAGGATCCAGGACACACCGAGTCGCCGTCCTTTCTATAGTTTGACTTTCTCTTCTTTAAGGGCTCCATCAGCATCCTTGTTCAACTGTGTTGTCCTCTTGTGAGAACATCGCCTGGTTTCTGCAAGCTCCACGGATCTGGAGACCTTTCCAGTTTAAAGCCTGGAGGCCTAGATGTTTCTGTGGGCGGGGGTAGGAGGTGGGATTGGAATTACAGCAGATTGTATTTTCTTCTTTTTAATCACAAGCATCATAGTTTGAAGGAGCCTTGATGTCACAATTCAATGTTCCACCACACAGAGTTCTCTCTCAAAAATGATTAAAGAGCCTTTCCTTAAAAAATTAACATGAAAGACGATTGCTTACTTCACAAAGTAAACTCCTGCCGTGGTTGAGCAATTCTAATTGTTCTTTTTTAAAAAAAAGTCCTTTGTGTTGAGTAAACTCTGTCACTCCATAGAATTTCTCCTTTGATACTAGTTTTTCCCTCTTACTTCCAAAGATAATGCTGACCTCAGACTAACAAATGAGGTCTGTCTTGGTTTCTACTGATTTGGCAATGATTGTCAGGAGTGTGACGAAGAAGGCAAGGAGGCTACCTTGTGGCTCCGAGGGAGACAGAAATGGGGCCCCTGCACCACGTCTGGCCACAGGATAGGGCACGGCAGGGCAAGGAGCGGTGATTCACTGGCTAATCATGGTCTAACTCCCCTGCCATGGAGCAATGCTTTGGCCATCTGGCCTCATGTTTTCTAAGTACTTTATTTTCAAAGTTAAACATTTAGATTTTCTTCATGCCCTGTTTCTGTGCATTTATCGGCTTATTGTTTTTTTTTTTGGGGGGGGGGTGGATTAACATATCAATGTCAGCCAAGGTCTGACTAGTGCAGGTAAAAAGCAGTTGTTTTATTTTCCTTTTCCTCAAGGAAGTCCTCATGCATAATATTTGACACTCACTCTGGAGCTTCCCTGGTGGGGTCACAAAGTCAGACACGACTCAGTGACTAACACCTCACTTCTGTGTTGGGAGAATCCCGCTGCCTCGTGGAATTCCCCATCTCGTGTTCAGACTCTCAGTTCAGTCCTTGGACCCCGTCTTGTACCGGCTCCGTCATCAGCTGTGTCCTCTCCCACCCTCTCCCTGCCTTGCCGTGTCTGCAGCCTGGAGTCAGCATTCTTGCTCAAGACATTGAGAAGTTGCTAGGTTTATCTTCTGGGCTTTCCAACAGCACCTGCTTCTCACACCACACATTTCACAAAACTCTTACAGTCTGAGCTAGCATCATCTGACGATTCCAGTCAATATCTTGGTCCATTATAACCCCTTTTGCGGTGTCTGCATATCAGAATGAAAGGGCACTGAGTGCTCTAATGTCGTCATTTCAGGCAGCAGCACAAGAATCGAACGCACTGCGGCTAGGGGAAGACTGGCCCAGGCGGAGGGCACGGCCGCTTAGGAACAGAGCTGGGAAAGCCTGTGTGCCAAGTGTTAAGTCTCAACATGGTGCTGAAATGTGTCTAAGAGCAGTGGGCAGACATTCCAGGTTCTGAAGATGGATCATGGCGGCCTGAATGGTCTCCTGCTGAGATGGTCCTCCCAAGTCTTTACTGACAGTCCTCAGTTCCTCTGTGTGTGCATAGGCAGGGTTGGCAGGGAATCTTAGAGCACCCTTAACTCCTGGAGACCTGGCCTAAGGGGCCTCTGTAATTCTGCAGGACGATGTTGCTGTGATGCGCCCAACCACTCCCTGCTTTGTATCGCACAGTAACTGAACAGGGTTCCAGGTCCATCTACCAGCACAAGGGGTGTGGATTTGCAGGATTCCCACCCTTCCCCGAGGAGCTGCTTGGCAAGGGATTTTCAGTCTTCCTCTTTGTGAACCCAAATAAATGTGCCCTAATAGTCTACATGACTATTCCGTGCTCAATTGCTTCAGTAGTGTCTGACCCTTTGTGACCCCGTGGACTGTAGCCTACCAGGCTCCTCTGTCCATGGGGATTCTCCAGGCAAGAATACTGGAGAGAGTTGCCATGCCCTCCTCCAGGGGGTCTTCCCAACCCAAGGATCCAACCAGCATCTCCTGCATCTCCTGCATTGCTGGTGGATTCTTTACCCACTGAGCCACCTGGGAAGCCCCTAACAGTCTACATTTTATTTCAATGATAGTTTTAGCCACAAGAGGGAATGAAGTCCTAGATTAACAATCAGAGGAAACTATTTTTGAATTATTTCGAACTCATGAAGCACTGGTTTCTGGAAAGCTACATGCCACAGGTTCAATTCTATAACCAGTATTATTGAAGATAAGAGTGTGGTGTAAACAGATAAATTCTCTGAAATATAGGAGGCCTGGAGTTTAATCTCATGACAAAAATTTAGCAGCAATCTAGAGCCCAGGCACCAAGCCTGAAGCTAAAGGGAAGAGTGGTCCAGACAAGCTGAATGGTTGGCTGAGTAAGATTAGAAACTAAAGTAAGCACCGTGCCAAGTCACGCAAGTGTTTCAGGGCTGGGACCATGGCAGCTCCATGACCTTGTTGGCTATGATGTTCCTATTGCGGGTGACTTACAAAGCCCCTTCCTCAGTACTGGGACAGACCTTGGATGTCACAGAGTTGGGCTTGCCACTCATTATGTGACTCTAGGAAAGTCAATGAACCTCTCCAAGTCACAGTCAACTCAATTGGAAAGTAAGAAGGATGGGTCAAAAATTATATTCCCTCTGCATTCCTAAAATGACTAATTCTTTGAAAAGACCATTCAAGTATATTAGCGTGCCAAAGACATATATTCAACTAAAACTTAATTAAAATATAATACGAAGTCACAATGGAATTTCTTCTGATGCCTAATTCAGTTGCTTCTTGGCTCATCTAGTCTCAACAGAGCACTAAAGTAATTCAGGCAATTCACGTAGTACAGTGCAGCTGAGAATCAAAACCATAGCTTCGTTCAATCCTTAATGAAGTCACTGCTTACTGTGGGGATGCTTCCCAGGGCCAATACATACCACTGTGGATGGCAAGGAAAGAGTGTTTAGGGGCCATGGAGGACTTTTCCCAGAAATCAGAATAATTCATCTTGGAACACTACTCTGAAAGAAATTTGGGGTGTTCAGAGTAAAAGCCAATTTTGGCCCAAAGATAGTCAAAAGTCTCACTCGACCAGAAGTGAAATTGTCCTGAGATCCAGGTGGGAGCAGAGAGTCCTGTTCTGCCTGCTTCTTCCTTCTCTTCTAATGAAATGATGATATTCTCTTGGAATGGCAGGCAGAGCCTGGTCCGAGGCAGAGGGTCATGAGCATAGAATTAAAGACATATCAGAATTCAAAGCATTCTTAGACAGAAGACCACAACCTCCTTCCGTCAGGGACAGGTAATAAAAATCCCAGGGAGGCTGCGGAGCAGTAGCAGAGTCAAGGGCCAGAGCCAAGAGGGGAGCACCCTTAAAACTAGGAGAGATTTCTGAGGACATTGGAACAATGTTGCTTGGACGTGGAGTGGAATCAGACTTAAGCCCTTAACATAGGCAGGCCAGGAATAGTATTTCGCCTTAAACATTTCTATCTGCTTAAAAGTAACTGTCCTTCTAAACTCTATTCTTTAGTTTAATTTTTCGGATAAAAGTACATCTTCAATAAAGAAAAAGTCAAAATTACATAAAACCCATTAGAAAAAAATATAATCAGCTCAAAGCCTAATAGGGAAAAAGTTCTTTAGGATAGATACAGTATTATGGATGTTCTTTGAGGAGATTTGGAAATTGTGTACTATTGCATTTTTTAACTAGAATACAGCCTGTCATGTTTCTCAGTATGTTCTATTTTTATTTGTGTTACTCAATAATGTTTAAAACTTTTCAGATATACATCTTACACTCTCCTCTTCATATTCCTCCCAAGTCCCTTCTTTCTTCTTTGTTTCTTCTCCTTTCTGTTTCAACACGGACCTTCGTTATAGGGTTTTCCTCATTGAATATTTCTGATGCATTCAAACTCTCAGGAATTGTGTATGTTTGTTGTATATAACCAGCAGGGTGAATTTTATTATCAACTAAAAGTTCTCAGTTAATTGTTGCAGGTTTTCAGCATATGTGAATTATATGTTTGTCTTCTTTCCAGTGATTACAACTGTTAAGCTTCCTGCCATACGCAGTGGCTAGAGCTTTTTCTTAGGCATTATTATCTTGTCTTTAATTGGAATATCTCTAAACCTGTACCACTGCGTCGCACAATTGGTTTGAATATGGTTTTCATGTATTTGTGGCCAACTGAAATACATATCTGTTTATTCATAGTTTCTCTAAATTAAAAAATAGTCTTCAATCAGAAATGGGTATTAAATCTTAAATGCTTTCTTCTGAGCTAATGAAATAATTATATACTTTGTCTTCTGTAATTTCCTATTGTAATATATTATTTCACTTTTATATTAAGCCATTCTTAAAATGTTGGGATAAATGCTTTTAATAGACTAGATTACTTTCTGTCACAAAAATTTCATATTCTGAGTGACTTTATGCAGTAAAGTGTTTCCTGCTTCCATTGTTCATCAAATGCTGGTTAATGAGGGCCTCTGCTTCATACAGTCATTAGGAGCCCAAGCTCTGTGGTGGGAGGTGCCCCCATCTTCTGGGGAGCATAGAGTCCTTTCTGTATCCCTTAACTCTAGCCTGTGGCAGGAAAGAACGAGAGCTTGAAGGATGGAACACCCACTCCTGTGGCTGCTGACACTCCCCACCACATTCACATCCTGCGGTGGGAGCTGGTCATGATTCCGTTTAAGATACACGATTCTACCCAAGATACAAAACAGGCTGGGAAATGTAGTACAGCCGTGCGCACAGGTGGAAAAAGAAATGGAGTTTGATAAATGCATGATGTAGTCTCTGGTACAACTTCACAGTATGTGTACTTCTTTGAATTACCTTCTGGGTTCTATTTCTAGTTATTCTAGTTAGAATATTCCATACTGGTTAAAAAACAGGGTTGCTTTGTCTTTTTTCTCTGTCACATCTTTGTAAGATTTTGTGATTAGCTTTGATTTGCAATGTTTTCCCTTCCCCTGCAACTTACTTTTCCGTGCTCTGAAACACTGTACAAAGTATCTAAATTACTTATTTCAGAACTCTTTTCCCTTTCAGTTTTTTATGTGTCGGAATTTTATATCCAGATTGAGATTAATATTCAAATGTTATCATTCCGTGTAATGATTTAACATAATATATTAGTATAATATCATTTTTAATAACCAACAGCTATTTGATAAACTTTCAACATATAATTATTTACAGTGAGCTCTGGTTAGAAATGTGAGTTTCATCCTTTTCCGCCAATATTTTTGTGAAGCTCCAACATAACCCCGGTACCTGGGCTCATCTTCCGGTCAGCAAGTGCATCCTGCTTACATTGTTTTCAAATCTGGGGTCTTTTCATAAACAAAAATGTAAGCGTCTTGCACAAGTAGATGATTTATCCAAGCATGCCTGTGTGCCAAGTTCCTTCAGTCGTGTCTGACTCTGTGAGCCTGTGGACTGCAGCCTGTCAGGCTCCTCAGTCCGTGGGATTCTGCAGGCAACTACACTGGAGTGGCGCACAACCTCAGCCAGGGGAGCCCAGGGTCTCTTGCGTTGGCAGGCAGATTACTCACCACTAGCGCCACCTGGGAAGCCCCGTATCTAAGCAGAGAGTCTTCCAATTCTTTTATCGTTAGTTTTCCTTTAAAACTAGACTCTTTTCTAATGTCTTTTGTTAGAATTGCAAGCAGTTTGAAGCCAGCCTGATTTTTTGTTCCTTTAGAATTTTCTTCCCCTTTTCTACTCTCCTCCTCCTCCTGCTCCCACTTCCTTTCTCTCCCTCTTCCTTTCCCTCCTTGGCTTCTTCTTTTTGTCTTTCTTGGATGCTTCTGGGGTTTTTTATCCTCAAAATTAAAAGAAAATAAATGCTTAGGCACAGGATTATTTTAATTAATTTTGCTAGTACTTAGCGAACTTTTTTAACTGAGGTTTCTTTACTTTAGTTCAGCTAAGTCGTCTTTGTTTCTCATATTATTGCATTAACTGCATCTGCTTTGTTTTCTTTTTATGGGTTTCCTGTTAAATATATATTCAGCCTTCTGGATCTTCCCCCTCTTTCTGTATTAATTGAATATAACAGAAAGTGCAACTTAAACTAGCTTAAAAAATAAATCAAATATATTGGTTCTGTTTCTGAAGAATCCACTGGGAGTTCTCGCGTCAGGTGAGGAATAGGCCAAGTTCCCACCCTTGGCTTTGTGCCCCTCCTCGTGTTGCCTTCGTCTCCAGGTTGGTTTCTTGTGTGGTTTCAGGGTAGTTTCCAGCAGCATTCAGGGTCATAGTTGTTCTCACTCCCATCCAGACATACCTCTTCCCACAATCACTGAACAAAAATCCTGATCTCCCAGGTCATGAGTCGTATGCTCAGCCCAGAAACAGTCACTGTGCAAAGAAAGGTGTGCACAGTGACGGGCACGTTGTTCACACCACTGGGCTACCCCACAAGGGGCAAATGTATCTCTTCCTTCAAGACATATCGCTTCTCTCATCTTTAGCCTGATTTCCATATGTTATCCTTCTCTGATTTCTCAATAGATTTCTTAAGTTAATTTTCTCTTTTGGATTCATTAAGTTCTCTGTGATCATGGTGGTGAAGGGAGTGGATTATGCTTACTTCTATATAAATTAAATATATATCAGATTATATACAATAGGTACAGGTCAGATGTTAGTGAGATTATGGCAGAAATTTCCCCAAACAATCTTAAGCAACTTTCAGAAAAACATTTCATTATTTTCTATAACTGATCTAATCTTTCTCATACTTCCCTGCCCTGGTGAGTACTGAAGATGTTGGACAGGGTTACTTAAACATGCCATTTAGCAGCATCCAAATCGCTTCTTTTTCAAAATAGTCTATTTGGGGTAAGTGTTGGTTTTTTCCTATTTCCTCCCCTCCCCACTACTCTCCATAATGTGTTGCTTGGGTCTTGGGGGGCGGGTGGCTCTGTGTCCTTGTGGCCCTCGCGGTGGGGTAGTAGGGCTCTGTGTCTGCACATGGAGTCTGAATAAGTCTTTACACTGGCCTCCATCCTTGTAAATCCCTGGTTTTGCTACCAGTGCCACCTGGCCTTCAAGGTGAAGTGAAGTCAAGTCAAGTCGCTCAGTCGTGTCCGACTCTTTGCCACCCATGGACTGCAGCCTTCCAGGCTCCTATGTCCATGGGATTTTCCAGGCAAGAGTACTGGAGTGGGCTGCCATTTTCTTCTCCAGGGGATCTTCCGACTCAGGGATTGAACCCGGGTCTCCTGCATTGCAGGTGGTCGCTTTACCCTCTAAGCCACCAGGGTAGTAATAGTCAAAATCGCTGATGACAAACCCTGTTGCTATCTCTTTTGAATGATATCCGCACCCTGGGCCTCCTCCCCTTTTTAACCAGGACTCCTGAATCCCATCTGCCCCACACCGCCCGCTAGCATTGCAGGAGCTTCTGCACCGCGGCTGTGGGGGGGCACCAACACTGCTGCTGGGCATTTCTCCAAGCGCCTGCCCCGGCTGGTGCTGCGCTGGCTCTTTCACACCTTTTTGGCCGTATGTCCTGCCTAGGAGGGCTTCCCAGGTGGCGCCAGTGGTAAAGAACCTGCCTCCCGATGCAGGAGACATAAGAGAGTGGGGTTCGATCCCTGGGTCGGGAAGATCCTGGAGGAGGAGCGTGGCAACCCGCTCCAGTATTCTTGCCTGGAGAACCCCATGGACAGACGAGCCTGGCGGGCTGCAGTCCATAGGGTCACGCAGAGTCAGACACGACTGAAGCGGCCTAGCGCTCACGCCTGCCAGAGGGAGGGTTTCTGCTGAGTAGTGTGCGGTTTCCTCCTCGTGCTGTATTCAGGAAGGTGGCTCAATACTCCTGGCATCCTCAGGTTTCCTCAAATGTATCTAAATTTGTTTGGTCCTCCCCATAGATTTGGGCAGAGGGGGGCGGGGGAGTCCCACCCATGGCACATGTCTTAAGCTCACCTGCCTCCCTCACCCTCCAGGGAAAGGCGTGGTGGGGTTTCCAACATCTCTTTGAATACCTTCCATCATCCTCTGAGATCTCTCCACTCTGCACTTATGATCTAATCACTGATTATTCTACCAGGCCTGACTTTGGGTAAAGAGTCACAAAATAGCCATAAAAACATTGGGGTTTCTCTCCCCCAAACTGCTCCCTGAATAGGAGGAGGCTTTGCTTTCTGGTTTCTGTATAGATGTGCTGTTTGTTCTGGAATTCTCCCAAAGCAGATTTTACCCCTTTCCCTTCTAGCCAGCACTTACTCCTCTGAGACAGGAGTTTTAGTTCTTCCCTGATGTCTTCTTTTAGAGAAGGGAAATTGGAGTCAGTCCTCTGCCTTTTCCAATCCAGACACATCTGTTCTATTTGTAGCAAAATGTTCTCTGCATAGATATGACTCTGTTTTATTGCCAGTGGGGGTGATGTCTATGTTTACATTCTGTTAATCCTTTCTATAGAAATCTGGAATTGTGGATTGAGATATCAGGGTTCACATTACCATATAACCTCCAAATCTAAATGTATATAATCAATTGTAAAGCATGGAAAAATGCAATAAATAACCATTTTATCTTTCAAATGATTTTACCCTTTGTCTACAAAGATAACATTCTCCCACACTGTCAGAAAGCCTGTTTTTCCAATAGTGTATTTTTTGAGTAGTTGAGTAATCCTTGTACGATTTCTCTTATGGCCAACAGTATCATATGTCTAGTGAGTGGCAGTTGGAACGGGTGAGGACTCTGGGGCAGAATGTGGTGTTTAGTGCCCAGTGCTTAGACTGGCATCTTTGCAGTACTAGCCCCCGGATTGAGTCTTCATGCATGCTGGGTCGCTTCAGTTGTGCCAGTTCTTTGTGACCCTATGGACTGTAGCCCACCAGGCTCCTCTGTGCACGAGATTCTCCTGGATTTTCAGGTGGATTCTTTACCACTGAGCAGCCTGGGAAGCCCCAGATTGTTTCTGACCCCCCCACCCCCCACTATTTGGAAGTGTATCATAACAGTCAGGAGTATAATTGTTGTTAAATGCTCAGTTGTGTCTAACTCTTTGTGACCCCATGGACTGTATGTAGCATGTCAGGCTTCCCTGCCCTTCTGCATCTCCTGGAGCTTGCTTGAACTCATGTCCATTGAGTCAGAGTATAATATTTACAGTAAATAAATGTTTACAGGAGTATAATATTTACAGTAAATAGCTCCGATTGGGAGCACTAGCCACCACTCCTGCTAGCTGTTTGGCTCCTGCTAAGGTATTTAACTTCTCTAAACTTCAGTTTCCCTCTCTATAAACTGCAAATGATAAGAACACGTTCCTCCTTCTTACGGTAAAGCACGTGGGCTTGCATACAGCAGGCACTCCTATTGTAGCAGTCCATAGAAGTACTATGTTATAGGGCAGTAAGAGGACTAATATGAGCAGTGAAAGTCCATGGACACCCGTCTTTTCTTGCCAAAATCAAATTTATTAATACTGCCAAGTAGGCTAAGTATAACTGCATTCCACTGCAAATAATTCAAGGATAAGCAACGACTTCCTGAATACAAGCCTTCTTGAGAATTAGGAAGATGGAGATTCCCAAAGAAAGCTCTCTCTACCACCGGGTCGGTGGGGAGCCATTAACCGGGAATTGGAGTGTTTCTTAAGGGGGACAGTCGACCTTCAACGTGCACTGGAATAACAGGACCCATTTATGGCAGACAATTGGCTGTTGCCCAAGTGGCCCGTGAAATGTATGGGCCAAACATTCATTTTACAGTCTTTTTAAAAGAGGGCTCCAAGTGTTGCAGGAGATCTTAAAGTCTAAGTTGTTACATGTGGAAGGGACCACCCATGCATGCGTAGGGTTTCTCTTTTAGAAGCAGGAGCACACTCCAAAAGCTGCACTTGGTATGTCTTACCAGCCCAGTGTTTCCAGGCAGTTAATATAAACTATTTCTTGGACAATGGGCTTCACACTCATTTATGTAAGCTGGAAATTTTTCATTTTCCTGTAAATGGAAGATCTTAAATAAAAAGTCAGATATGGAATCTGTGGTTTTTGGAACCAGCCTCAGACAGAGGGCAAGATTTGAGCTTCGTGGTCATTGTGATAGTATCAGTAACGGACCCAGTTGCGGAACCTGATGAAAAAGTCAGTTCTAGTGGAATGAAGACACAGTGAGAGCTGATAGCTGTCGCAGCCCTGGGACTGTAATGACTAAAGACAGTCCTCTCATGCTCAGTGGGTTCATGCCCTAGTTCCTAGGAAAAGTCATGTAAACCCACAGCCATCACAGATATCAGTCCTACACAGTGGTTGGAACAGAGAGAAGTCTACCAGTCCTGGATAACGGCCTTAGGGGAATGTCCTAATGAGGCTGAGGGTGTACCGGCTTTTGACAGATAAATTGAATACCACTAAGATATGAATAATAAAAGCTTACGAAAAGATGGCATCATTTTAAGAAAACAAATATGTGCTACAATAACAAAGTTAAAATTATGTTAGCAAAAAACTATAATTGTCCACTATAATTGCTCGAATCATGTAGTTGTTAATAATGAACATATTAAAGGGGCAATTTAACTCTCCTGTATATATTTGAAGGAGAGAATGGTGTCGCCTCCTAGGAATGAAAATTAAAGATTTTCCAGATACCTTCCAGAGGATTAGAGCAGAAAGATGTGTTTCTTATTTCCTCCCAAGGGGCACATGGATCACAATTCCCAACCAAGGAGGGCCATCACACTTGCTCCTAGAGTTGTGCTCTTACCAAGATCAGGCATAAATGGGGCAGCCTTGAAACACTCAGAAAGGCCTCCACCACGTTGCATCCGGGGACCACAAGCAAGGCAAAGATTGCCAGAGCACTTAGTATAGGAGTCAGAGACTGCGGTCAAGACCCAGAAACCTGGCTGTTACCCAAAATGATTCTTGCCAAGACGGTGGACTTCTCTACTCAACTTCCCTTAACTTCCACTGTAACCACCTTGAATATTGCTACTTTAAGTGGCTAGACCTTTCAACTGGGCATTCCATCTAGATTTTTGAATGCTGTTTCCATTCAGTTTGAATCCTCTAAATCCTTATATGTATTTTCCCTGCATATAAGAACTGAGACTATTTCTGAAAACATTTGCCGTGTTTCAAGAGATATAGCACTTTATTTGCACTGTCAGGCTACGCTTCATTTAAAAAGTGCCCCTTGTGCTAACAGAGGTTGACTTGGCCTTTCCTTCTTCCACGGCCAATATCGGCAGGGAAGGACATTAACTCTAAGTTTCCGGATGCAACTTAGAAACTGTTGTTTCTAAGACACTTCTCCCTGGGATATTTCCTGTCTTTCCTCATCCCTTGGTGGAAATGGAAGGGTGGTCTTTATGTTCCTGGAGACTGGGAGTGATGCCAGGCAGATAGTACGCCACCACCTGTGAATGCCAGGAAATGGGCCAGTCACACAGCAGCCCACTCCGTGTATTAGGCTGCTATTGAGGACCAGGAAGCATGGGGTTGGTTATTTCTGTTGACCTGAAGTAAATAGGCAGTCAGCAAAGATGGGTTTATCTTGGATCAGCAGAGAACTGCAGTTTGGGGTCTGCAACCATGGAGCCACATGCAAGTCCTCAAATGGGAAGGGAAGGAGAACTTTTTTATAGAGGAGAAAAGACAGCTAGGAGGGCTAGAGTAAATGAAGAGTTTGTGGGTTTTCATTGGCTGAGCTCTTGCCAGCAAAGAAGAGGAGTCTTTTGTCTTCCCGTTGGGATCTGCTATCCTGGTAGGGCACGAGAGCGCTTTCTTCTGGTCTCCTGACTCTGCTTAATTGAGGCCTCTGTTTATTAATTTTTTACATCACTAAACCGTCCTCAAGCTTTCTCCTGACCTTAAGGAGATGGTTTTGATCATGCAACTCTTAACTGCAGAGACGTCTTTAAGTATTAGATAACTTCCTATGAATGTCTGCCGCTGGTGGCTCAGATGGTAAAGCGTCTGTCTACAACGTGAGAGGCCTGGGTTCGATTCCCAGGTTGGGAAGATTCCCTGGAGAAGGAAATGGCAGCCCACTCCAGTACACTTGCCTTGAAAATCCCATGGATGGTGGAGCTTGGGGCAGGCTACTATCCATGGGATCACAAAGAGTCAGGCACGACTGAGCGACTTCACTTCACTTCACTTCACTTCCTATGAAGCACCACACTCCTGGGAGGGGATTTAGATATTCATCAGCCACGTCTATACACCAGAGCCTACCCCTGGAGCTTGTCTTATTTAATCTGCATTGTATCATTAAATAGTGTTTTTATGACCATTTCATAGATGAGACTGGTCCAGACTGAAGTGATCTGACCAGTTAGTAACTGGCAGAGCGCAAGTGGGGGCTGGGGATTTGGCTGCACTGCACTGCCTTTCTCCAGGCCTCTGGGTCTTCTGTGTGAAGGCAGTTCTGTAAACTCGAGATGCTCTAATGCACTTCCAGTAGCCCTTGCACATGTCTTCTGGGGCGGACAGGCGCCTGGATCTCACTTGTCCAAAGCTGAAGTCATCTTCTCCTCAGGTTGTAATCTACATCTTTAATCAAGTACCTGGTGAGTGGCAAAGCTGCAGCTTCTGAACCCAGACCATGTGGGTTTGGATCCTAGGTCCACCATTTACAGTGTGAGCTTGGGCAACTTACTCAATCTCTCCGTGCCTCAGTTTCCTCATCTGTAAGACGGTGATAAGTGCAGCGCTTACTTAGAAGGTTAGGGAGGCTGGAATGAGTTCACAGACATCAAGTGCTTGAAGCTGTGCACAACAAATGCTGTGAACACTGACTGTCATCATGCCACGATCACTGTCACAAAGGTCATCATCAGTATGAAACCTCGTAAGATATTACTGAGTCCTTCCTGCTCCTCACCCCATCCTTCTGGGACTCGGCATTGTTGGTCTAAAGGCTTCTTTCTCCCTAGGCCATTGCCGTCATCTTTGCTATCTCAAACCCATCTGTCTACAGCTACTTCCTCTCTGCTTTTCTGTGACTAGCATCTTACCCTCCTATTCATCACCTACACCATGCACAGATACAAAGTGCTCAAAGCTTTGCATAATAAAAGTCTTTCTACCATCAAATCTGAACATGTTATTTGCTTAAAGGCAATGTCTCCCCAGTGCCTGGATGCCTTGGCCTGGAATCTTCATTCCCTCCTAATTTGACTCTTTCAGGGCTGCGTTTTGTCTTCTTCTCACCCACCCTGCCATCCATTCATCTCAACTTCCTCCACCTTTGAAGATACTTGCAATTTCACGTTCCCAAAGGCACTGGTCTACTCTCTCTCCCAAATGCCATCCCTTTTCTCCACCTGCTAAAGGTCTACCCCTTGCTTTGTCCTTAAAGAGCTATTGTGAGTTCTTCTTGGAAAACTTATGACTTGCACTCTGGCTTCTTCCCTGAAGAAAAACATCCAGGACATCACTTTTGACCTTCCTCTCAAAACTTCTCACTTTGTTCCCCTCAGTTCTGTAAGTTTCTTCTGTATTTCTATATTCCCGTCTTCAAATGGGTTCTGAAGTGGGTCTCACCCAGGAAAACTGCTTGGTAAATGTTTACTGATTAAGTTTACATAACAGTTGGGGTTACAATGGAGGACAAGCTTCCTGTCCTTTTTGTTTTTGGAGAAAGACACAAGTGAAGAATACATCTGGGTCAATGTTTGTGGTTATAGATTCAACAAATGTTCCAAATACGGGTTCCAAAATAAAAGTTTCGCTTAGGTGGGTTCTAGCTATGCTGTCCTTTCTACCCCGCTTGCCTTGAAATTTAAGCCAAGGTGCATGCCTACAGGAAAATTCACTCTGTGAGCTTTGAACTCTTTTTAGTAAATTTTTCCGCCATATTTTGTGGAAACACACCAGAAATCCGGAACACTTGGAATTAAGTCTTCAAAAGAACAGGAAATGTCCACTTTTAAAATACAAATACAGATAAATGGGCTTAAGCCTAAGGATTTTAACATAACTGAAAACAGGCCCAAGAGACTCTGTGGTTTCCACACCTGGGAGAGCCCTCTCCCACTTACCTCAGCTAACACAGACTACTGGCACATGAGGGAATTTGTTTTGGATTTGCCTTCCAGTCCATTAAAAAAAAAAAGTCATCTTAGAATAAGTGGGTCAGGGTAAGTAAAAGTGATCTCAGCTTCACATTTGGATTTATAACTGTTTGGGTTAAAAATCTTCAGGATTTCAGGTTGCAGGGCTGTTCTTCTGCAGCTGGTGACCCTGGAGTCCAGTGGAGCCCTACAACTTGCCTGAGGGTCCTCTGTGCAGCCCCACATTTGTACCCACTCACCCCCCAAACCCCTAGCCCCAGCCCCGTAGTGCCTGAGCAGAGACAGAATCTGGGCTCATTACTCATTAGCCAGGGCTCCCTGGAGAGCCTGGGAGAACAAGTTCTTTTGTTTCCTCTGGAGCCAAAACTCTCTTCACTTCCTGGTCGGGCTACTCCATCTGCAGAGTCACACTTTGGGTCACTCCATTGGAAGCACTGTTGAAATGCTCTTTAAGAGGAAGAGCTGTGGGAAGGAGCCTGGTAGCTTCAGAGGGGCCCTGTGCACGGAGTTGAGTTACACCCTGAGACAGAGTTGGGCCCAGAGCTTCAGGCTCTGCATCCATATTTGGAGCAGGGCATCAAAAACGAACCTACAGCCAGATGCAGAGGAACAGGCCAGTTGGCTGATCTTTTCTAAAACATCATCTATATAATAAGGGAGCAGCTGCTCCTGAACCATTTCCCAGGCTGAAGGGTTGAGTAAGAATGATTTAATTCTGCAAATATTTATCGATGACCGCTACATCTTGGGTCCTGCCCTATATGCTGTTGAAAAACACACAGTGTGATTCCTACCCTTGGCAAGCTCAAAGTCTGGTGGGGGGACAGATGTGTAAACAGGGAGGTAGTGCACAAAAGTCTGGGCCTTCTCCCTGCATAATGAGCAGAATGTGATGGGAACGGAAGTGGAGGAGAGACGACCAGCAGAGATGAGGTCTGAGAAGTGGTTGAAGGCATGAATCGGATTAGGGAGAGAGATAGAGAGGGTCACTAAGAGAGAGGGAGAGGAAATGAGAGCAAGGTGAGCAGCAAGGACCAGCCTGGAGGAGAAGAGTCGGGTGGGAGCCATGTCCCTTAGGGCGGGATGTCCACGGGGTAGGGGAAGTGATGATATAAAAAGGAACTTGGGAGAGAAGAACTTGTGCATTTGAAATTAAGAGAGTTTCCTCTAGGTCAAGCCCCACTGTTCCAAAAAGAAAGTATATTCCCAGCTGCCTATGACCTTGCCCTAAATCCTTAGGATAAGAGCATACAGTGCTTAACTTCTGGAATCAATTAACAGATAGCAGTGGCTGCTTTGCTTTTGTTTCAGGCTAATGATACCTGGTAACAGCATTGTTTGTTTTAACATGTTCTGTGGTGTTTTAACCAGGGGATTGATGGTGAAAACCACGGAAACTGAGAGACAGGACCAGCCCTGGACGTGCTTTTCTAGGCCCCTGGGGGAAGGGTCTCTTGACCCCTTCCCTTGCTTGGCTCCTTCAGCCTGGCTCCAGTCTGTCCCTCAGTTTAGTAAGCTTTATCCAGGGGTCTGCTTTCATTTCCCACTGTCCAAAAGGGCAAATA
Organism: Bubalus bubalis; assembly: GCF_019923935.1. NCBI lineage: Eukaryota > Metazoa > Chordata > Mammalia > Artiodactyla > Bovidae > Bubalus > Bubalus bubalis. The sequence continues at coordinate 164,001,744 of NC_059160.1, forward strand.
CTCGGCAGATTTCTGTCGACACCTGATTCATCCTGTACTTATAGAAGAGAAAGAGCTGTCACCGGGGGCTGTGGGAATGTAGGCACAGTGGAGACCCAGAGACACAGGGCATGGGCTGAGGCAGGCCTGCAGCAAGACAGTGGCCTCCTTTCTCTGCAAAATGCTGTGTAATTGCCACTGCCCTCTATCAGCTGAAGGGAACTCCTTTCAGAAGCTGCTGGGACTGAGAACGGCCTACAGCTCCCAGAATCTAAACCGCTCATGTGATAAGTAGGAAAACTGAGGCCTGAAGAAGTACAAAGTCGATTATGTTTATCTAATCTAGAAATCTGGGGAAAAAAGTGTGGTGAATTCACTGGAGGGACTAGATGAGCCAAAGGGGCTTGGAGAGGAATTCTGTCTCTTAGAGCAGATTTTTATTAACATGGTCACGAGACACTAATGGATATATTAGGAAAGTGAGGAATTGGGATGCCAGAGGCCAGAGCACTAGCATCCTCAGATTGTATATTTTAATCTGTGTAGTCAAGAGACATAGAAGGAAGCCATCAGGGCTTTGAAAGTGGTATTTCACTCAGGCAGGATTCTGTCCACTACTCACCTGCCTCTCTCTAGTTAATTCCAACACACCCACCGCAGTGCCATCTGTCACGCGAGTGTATGTTCCTCGGTTCTTTGTCTCGTCACAACAAAGATTTGGAGCAATGGACATTAAAGCCCTCGGCGCATCACAGCTCTCAGGTCTTGGACAAACCGTGTTACAGCTCTTAGGCAAATCAGTGTTACAGCTCCATTTTATTTAGAAGATAGCAGGAGAATCCAAGACTCGAAGAGAAGGGAATGGAGGAGTGCATGGGGAGGGAGAAAGAGAGAGAGAGAGAGAAAGAGAGAGAGAGAGAAAGAGAGCGCGCACATGCACGTGGGAGAGAGAGTCCCAGAGAAAGCGCTTTGGCTCCTCCTTTTATATGTTTTTTCCTCCACCTGGGCCTGCCCTATGCAAATTGGGCTTAGCCAGGAGTGCCGTTTGTTCTGTTTGTTCTGCCTTAAGTCTTCACTCTGGTCCTCGGACCTTCCTTTGACCTTCCTTGTCTTTTAGCCACCGCCATTTTGGACTCCTTTTCCCTATTCTACCTACCTAACACATCCAAATGGTATTCTGTAGGAAGCCTTCTGGAATGCTCCTACCTAGGTCAGCTTGCTTTATTATTGGTGTTACAGAGCCAAGTCCCTCTTCTTCAGAGAATGTATTTGAATTATAATTTTCCCCTAATTATTTGAGTCATGTTTGTGTCCTCCCTTAAACTGTAGGCTCCACAAGAGCTTGAACCGTGCCTTCTTTTGCTTACTGTTGAGCTCCCAATACAAGAGTTTCTGGCAACTGATCTGTTGAATTAATGAATAAAATCATGAATAACAGTGCTTGAGAATGAGTGGTTGGTAAGAGACTTAATTTGAAGCTAAAAGTTTGAAGTAACTACTGAGAATAACAAGAGAAGAAATATGTCAAAAGCAAACAAAACAAGTTATGATCAAATGCAAGGCACTGAGTAAAATGGAGAACATGTTATGGTGAGTCTATAGTCGTGAGATTGTGCTAGTCATTCAATAGATACTTACTGAGAGTTGATAGCGTGTCCAGCTTCATGTGCATTATTGGGGGAAATGGATGGCTATGCCTCTCATGGAATTTCCAGTCTAATCATGATCTGTAGCCCTGAGGTAAGCTGAGGGGAGAGAGAGAGAAAAAAAAGAAGAGGAGAGAGAAAAAGAAAGAGATAGAGAGAACGTCTAATTGGGAGAACATGGAGAGAAAAACAACCTTGGATTCTCTGTGAATTTAAACAATAGTTGTAATAAGAGTGTGGGAGAAGGAGAGTTAAGAAGGATACAAATGTGACCCTGCATTTAAGGTTTCAGCCATGAGGCATTTTTCATTGTTTGTCAGGTTTGGCCCTTGGTATAGATGTCTGAAGTTGGATACAGCTGAGCGGTGAGATGACTGGTTAAGGTTAAGACATTGTGAGTTCCATGAGTTGGATCACCCCTCCAAATAGTCCCTGGGGTCACCCAGGATACAAAAGCCAAAACATCTCAAACAACTTTAAGTCCAATACTCAGTGACAAGACATCCTGATACCTATCAAAATATAAGTGGGTGGAGACAGACCATCAGTTGTAACAAGATTCCCACGGTCTTAAAATGTCACAGGAGACAGTGGAGGGACGCCAAAGGGGCATTTGGCTACACTGATAAGTTGTGTTGTTTAGTCTCTAAGTCATGTCTGACTCTTTGCGACCCCATGGACTGTAATCCTCCAGCCTCGTCTGTCCATGGGATTTCCCAGGCAAAATACTGGAGTGGGTTGCCATTTCCTTCTCCAGGGGATCTTCCTGACCCAGCAATCAAGCCCACATCTCCTGCATCGGCAGGTGGATTCTTTACCACTGACCCACCAGGGAAGGCCACGTTTATAAGTAGAGAATCTCTAAAGTATCAAGAGTTACAACTGATCATCTAATAGGTTATTATGAAGCCACCAGGCATCACTGAAAGGGTCTTTTGCAGGCTTTAACCTGAGGATGAGTATGCTGCTGCTGCTAAGTTGCTTCAGTTGTGTCCGACTCTGTGCGACCCCATAGACGGCAGCCCACTATGCTCCCCCGTCCCTGGGATTCTCCAGGCAAGAGTACTGGAGTGGGATGCCATTGTATAGGGGCCATAATAGTGTCAGATGGTTTGTGGAGGGTTCTGGGCCCTGTTGATTCTCAAGACAACCCCAAAAGACTCATTTCTGGGATGAACTTTTCTGAAAGAAAGTGAAATTTGCTCAGTCATGTCTGACTGTTTGTGACCACATGGACTATAGCCTACTAGGTTTCTCCGCCCATGGGATTTTCCAGGAAAGGGTACCAGAGTGGGTTGCCATTTCCTTCTCCAGGGGATCTTCCCAACCCAGGAATTGAACTCAGGTCTCCTGCATTGCAGACAGACACTTTACCCTCTGAGCCACCAGGGAAGCCCTTGTTCAGGGATGAAACTTGAACTGAGGAGAAAATACTAGGAGTAAGATCCAAATTGAGCACAGCAGGGTCAACAGGAGCAAATGAAAGAGAAGCTCTGTAAAGAAGGGAGGGTAAGACCAGCAGGTCTTTTTATGGGGTCAGGCAAAATATTGATCTGGAAACCTCACAAGGACATTGTAAGTTAGGAAAACTACAGATTAATCACTTCATAAGTATAGATGCATAAGTCCTTCAATAAATATTAGCAAATCAAATCCAATAATATGTAAAAATAATAGTACATTATGACTAAGTGAACTATTCTCCGTATGCAAGCTTGGTCTATACAATGTAGACAGATATGATTGTACACATACACATATGAATTGCAGTCATATATATGTGTGATTGTAAAATTCATACAAAAATCTGAAGAATCTGGAATATGCACAACAATCTGGAAGAAGACAAGTCAAATTGGAGAACGTATCCTATCAGATATCACAAGATATAATAAATCTATTAATGGTGCAAAAAAGACAAACTGAACAGCAAAATGTCACGGAGCATGCAAAACCAAACTCATGCCTCAGTGAGAAAAGTGATAGTGAGTTTACTGAAAGAAACAATGGCCTTGTCATTAAAAGGTGATGGGTTAATAACATATCAATAGGCAAAAAATAATGGAACTAGACCACTCTTTTCACCTAACAAAAATGTAAATTCCAGATAGATTTTGATCTAAATGTGAAGTGTAAAACAATAAAGCTATTTGAAGAGAATATAATATGTATTTGAGAGCTTGGCATAAAGAAAGGTATTGGGTTTTTTTCCCCCTAAAAATAACACAAACACGATTGACCATGAAAGAAAAGAAAGATAAATCAATCTATATTAAGATATAAGAGATTTTTGTTTTTAAAGTCAAGTTTTAGAGTAGAAGGAGATATTTATAACACATATGTCCAACAAGCAACTGCATCCAAAACATATTTTAAATATCATATAAATTAATAACACACAGCATACATTTTTATTAAAATTTTCAAATGCTAGCACTTAGAAATCCACTTTGCTCACATATTGATTCATTTACTTGGACCTCAGTTGCACAGAAATGGGTAATCCCTGGCTCCTAACACATCACCATAATGCATGACTTTCCTTTATTCAATTAATTCTTTAATTATATTATAATATAATACACCCAGGAACTAACCAGCTTTTAAGAAGAACAAACATTTTGAATTTAAACTACATCTAGCCATATTTTTTCCCTTTTCCCAGCTCCTTGCTCCTTTCAACCCAGGTTAACCACCATCCTGAATATCATGTCCTTCTTAACTAATTTCCTGTTTATTTGGTCTTATTACATCAATATATATTCCCAAAACTAAATGTATAGTTTTTTTTAATTACTTATAATTTTAAGAAGAACATTATGCTATAAGTAATTTTTAATCATTTAATATTATATTATTTAGCTTCAGCCAAACTTTTTTTTCCACTGTTATCAGTTTTGACTGCTGTGTAATATTCCATTACGTGATTATTCCAAATTTTGTTCATCCTCTTTTCTGTTTATGAGCATTATGTTGGTTCCAATTTCTGTAATAAGTATTTTTATATGTGTCTCCTATGGTATATATGTGTGTGTATATATACATATGTTTTTCTTTTGGATTTATGCCATTGGGTTTTACTGGGTCACAGTGTTTGTGAATAGTCATCTGCATATTTGGTCACAATTGTCTGTTCATTGTAGAGTTTTTCCAAATTATTTAACTTATTTTATGAATTCTAATTCACATTTAATGGGAAATAGAAGCTTAGGTTATTTTCCTTATCAAACCTACGTTCCTTGAAGCCACATTATTATAATGGCTTTAATCTCTTGCATATTGGCTGTCTTAAGCTGAGTGCAGTTTAGGGGATCCTTTCTAATTATAGGAAGGAACTTCTTTCCTTCAACACTGCAACCTGACTTGTGAGAAATCTCTACTATACGTTATGTAAACGACTAAGAAGTCATTTGTACTAACTGAATGTACAAATCTTAATCAGCTTGTTTCAAAATTTGCTAGCATCTAGTGTCAATCAAAACTGAAGATAAAACACGAATGAATACTGAATTCTCATGCTTTAGGTACACTTCCTGTATAGAGTTTTTGATTCTCTACTATTTTCACCATATTGTTTCATTTAAATTTCCTATATGCTAACTTAATTTGTGTAACTGAGATAAAATTGCAATATGCGATTGTGTAGTCACAGTGACATATTGTGAAAGTGACAGGGTCGCTCAGCCACGTCTGACCCTTTGCAGCCCCATGGACTCCAGCCGGCAAGGCTCCTCTGTCTGTGGGGTTCTCTAGGCAAGAATGCTGGAGTGGGTTGCCATGCCATTCTCCAGGGGATATTCCTAACCCAGGGATCGAACCTGGGTCTCCCACACTGCAGGCAGATTCTTTACCATCTGAGCCACAAGGGAAGCCCATATATATATACAAATATAAAATATACATTAAAATTTTTTTAATTAAATTTTTTTCCACATTTAAAATTCTCTGAAACAGGAATAGTGTACAATCAATAGTATAGCATGGTTTAATTGTCAGTATTCTTTCACTCTAAATTATACATAAAATAGTGACTTAAACTCAACAAGTGTCTTAGATTTGATAAATATGATAATTTTCACTGAAACAACTCTTTTCACACATGAATTTTATCACCCTCATACTTTACCAATTTACAAAATGTTAGCGTCTATAATTAAAATAACAAATACAACTGGCAAAAATAAGTGTGGGGGGGAAAGACAGCTGAGTCTTGGAAAGCACGTACAGAATTGGCGGCAGGAGAGAGACCAGTAGTGAAGAGAGGTGCTGCCAGGCAGTACTTACCTCCTCTGGGCATCTGCCAGGATGCACTATGCAGAGAAGGGAGAATGACCATCTGTCAGTGAGATGAGACTGGTGAGGAGAGTTTCCATGAACACCCTTCACTGGGGCTTTTACTAACACAAATCTGAACTATGCCTTTTCATAATTGGTCAGAATTAGCAGGCCAGGCGGAGTGGCAGGCAACTCTTTTTGCAGAGGGACTTCTGGTCCTCCTTGGACTATCTCAGTGAGCTCAGATCTGTTACAAATCCTCTCCCCAGGAAAGCACTTTTACTTCCTAGTTTATTCCTCCAAAAACCAAGAAGAGCAGTAAAATAACATCAAAGAAAGGGATACTACTGGATTTTCTCTGAAAATTTATTTTTCTTCTTTAAAACAAGAAATTCAGAGGGGTTTCCATTGCCTTGGCTTTCCATTCTTAAACATCGTGGGGACTTCCTTGGTGGCACGGGGGATAGAAATCCACCTGCCAACGTAGGTGACGTAGATTTGACTCCCGGTCCAGGAAGATTCCACATGCCGTGGAGCGACTAAGCCCATGCGCCACAACCTCTGAGCCCAAGACCGAGAGCCTGCGAGCCGCAACTGCCGAAGACCGTGTGCCCTCGAGCCTGTGCTCTGCCGCAAGAGAAGCCCCGCAGTGAGGAGCCCACGCAGCGCCACAAACCGTAGCCGCCGCTCACTGCAACTGGAGGAAGCCCACACAAGCTACAAAGACCCAGCGAAGCCAGAAAATAAATACAAATAAATAAATGAATTTTTCTTATAAAAAGAAGAAAAAACATCACGATTTTTAAAGAACTGGGGCAATATGAGTAGGCTTACAATTCTGTGTATCTGTGGTTCTGAGATGAGCATTTCAAACTTCCAATCTGGGGATTTAAGCTTGGCTTGTAATTCCCAAATCAGAAAGGCAGCATTGTGCTTAAGAATGTGCACTCAGGAATAAGAGAGGCCCCTTAATCTCCTCGGCTCTACCACTTCCACCCTGGGCTGGGTGTCCTCTCTGTGCCAGCCTCCTAGGATGGTTGTAGGGACTGAACACCATCATTCTGGCAAGGTGCATCGTGCCCGCATGCAGTAAGCACCTTATAAACGTCACCATCATTATCTTTTTTTTTTTAATTTAATTTTATTTTTAAATTTTACATAATTGTATTAGTTTTGCCAAATATCAAAATGAATCCGCCACAGGTATACATGTGTTCCCCATCCTGAACCCTCCTCCCTCCTCCCTCCCCATACCATCCCTCTGGGTCGTCCCAGTGCACCAGCCCCAAGCATCCAGTATCGTGCATCGAACCTGGACTGGCAACTTGTTTCATACATGATATTTTACATGTTTCAATGCCATTCTCCCAAATCTTCCAACGCTCTCCCTCTCCCACAGAGTCCATAAGACTGTTCTATACATCAGTGTCTCTTTTGCTGTCTCGTACACAGGGTTATTGTTACCATCTTTCTAAATTCCATATATATGCGTTAGTATACTGTATTGGTGTTTTTCTTTCTGGCTTACTTCACTCTGTATAATAGGCTCCAGTTTCATCCACCTCATTAGAACTGATTCAAATGTATTCTTTTTAATGGTTGAGTAATACTCCATTGTGTATATGTACCACTGCTTTCTTATCCATTCGTCTGCTGATGGACATCTAGGTTGCTTCCATGTCCTGGCTATTATAAACAGTGCTGCGATGAACATTGGGGTACACGTGTCTCTTTCCCTTCTGGTTTCCTCAGTGTGTATGCCCAGCAGTGGGATTGCTGGATCATAAGGCAGTTCTATTCCCAGTTTTTTAAGGAATCTCCACACTGTTCTCCATAGTGGCTGTACTAGTTTGCGTTCCCACCAACAGTGTAAGAGGGTTCCCTTTTCTCCACACCCTCTCCAGCATTTATTGCGTGTAGCATCATTATCTTTACTCGCTGTCTGAAGACAGCAGTGAGGTGGGGGCTTTAGCTTCTCATACTCCAAAAACAAATTTGCTTTCACAATGATGAGGAGCAAAACAAGGAGGTCTGGTACACCGCCAACGCTTTTCCTGCATTCTTCAAGTTCTTTTTTCTAGGAATAGATGCAGAAAGAATAGGGAAAATGTCATTTGGCAAAAAACCTTCTCTCCTCCAGTTTTGTTTTATTATTATTTTCCTTCAGGCTTCACATCAAAAAATGGGGAAAATTATTTTATAAAACTTCTTAGCTCAAAAAATTAAAACCGCATTTCTCTGTCTGTGGCCTCTGACTTCTCTGAGCAGATAGATGGCTTTGGCAGAACTCCCTGCCTCCACACCAGGATCAGTGCGCTCTCCTCTTGCATTGATCTCTGTGACACACAGCAACATACCAGCAGCACTGAGAGCCGAGGCTGGGCAGGGAGGCCCAGGGCCCCTGTGCAGACACAGATTCATTCACGCTGGAATAAAATACTGCCATCACTGGCCATTTTCAAATAGGTGTTCTGCCAATTTAAATCAGAGGATTCAAGAAAAGACTGAAATGAATTAAAAGAGTCACTTAAGATGTAATCACTCTGTAGTTTTTTTAAAAAGTGTATATTTTATTATTCAGCCCTTACAGTGATTACTAATGGACCATTGTTAAGAGTGCCTCACTTAACAAGGGAAGGAATAGAGGCTTAGAAAAGTTGAATGAGTTATCCAAAAATACAGAGTAATCTGGGTGCGGAGCTACTATTTGAAACAACTGTTTAAGTGTCTGGTCTTCCAAGACACTGGGACTTGCATTAGAAGGGATCTGAGTTATATCACTTTGAGTTCGACTTTTGACTACTTAGTTCTTAGGAATACAAGAAATTTAGTGATCCTACATGGAACTGCAAAGGAATGGAAGGAAGGAAGGGAGGGAAGGAGGGAGGGAAAAAGAAAAAAAGAAAAGAGAAGGAAATAAAAAGATGCCTTTGGCATCTATGTATTCACTAAAGAAACATCTGTGTATTCCCTTAAACCAAGAGAATGGATCCAGCTTTTTATCCTAAATTATCTGGAAGACACAGCACAGGTTTTACACAGCCTAATAGACAGAAAACCTTCACTAAAGTCCTCCTTAGATACCTTTTCTTTTCCCTGAAGATTTAAATTCAGACAATTGCAGAACAACTGCCCTTCTTCCTTCCCTTGAGTTCTGTGCTGCCCCACTTTACCTCCACTTTCTGTCCTGCAGTGGGCTCCGCAGAAGTCTGGGTTCCGCACTGTGATTCTCCAGCCGCTAACTGAAGCGAACAAAATTTTCTGTCATTTTATATGTAAGGCCAACTGCTCCCTTAAAAAGGGAGCATAAAAAAGAGGAGCTTCATGAGACAGTAAGTATGGTAGGAAAAAAAAAAAATGGAATTGCGAGTAGAATCTCAGAAAGGAGATGAGGCATCAGAAGACACATGGGCTACCAGAGGGCTAACTGAGATAAACGAGCTCACACAGAACGGATGACCATGGCTGTGGCCCGGAAGACATAAAATCGTCTAGGAAGAGGCATGGCAGGGAGTGGGAAAGGCAGTTCCCTCCGCCACCTACTTCTGTGTCTTCTTTTACTCGAATCAGTGGATGGAGTAAATGCATCTTGAGTTTAAGGAACACGGTACTAGAATGTGTGGGCCTGTTCAGCACCCTGGAAATGACCCGTTTTGGAAGCACGTGAGGACCTCAGGGTTTAGGGGACCTTTTGGGGAACCATGGCAACCGGGAAGCTCAGTAATGGCCAGCATTCTGATGCCAAGTCAGGGCCCGCCCTGTACCACGGCTGTCTCTCACATTAGCTGGGCGATTCTAACATCTCAATTGTTGATGACATGAAAACTCTAGGAGGGAAGCCACATACTTGTGGGTTCTTAAACATTTTGATAGTTTGGCTGTTGTACAGGCTTTTATTAAACCCAGACCCACAGGCACACATGCACATAAATAGCTCTGAAAAGAATTTTTCTGAGCATCAAAAGGTATTTTGGCCTGGCACCTCCTGCCCCTATTATCCTGCTTGAGGGAGGAGGGAAGGTGATTAGCCTTCCGCTGGTTCACTGAAGGAGTAACTCAGCGCTATGGAACGTGTGCGCTAGCGGTGGTACCTTTGCCCTCCGAGTCACTCCCACGCAGATTACATGATCCTGGAGAGTTGAGCACAGGGAGAATCCCTGGTGCCTTCAGTGGTTCCCACAGAAATTCAGTTGGTTTTCCCATTCTTGGTTTGATGAGTTAGGAGAGGTGAAGTTCTATATTATGGCAGAACCCCTCCATTTGCCACATTTGGAACACAGTAAGTGGTAAGACTCGATGAACATTTATTGAATGACCGACTGAATCATGGGTGAATGAGTGAATGAACTAACACAGGGGGACCTGTGTTCCATTATGATTTCTGTGACGAGATGTTGGTTGTGGTTGCAGACCTCACCATTCCCTAAGGAGGAGTACGATCACTTCAGAGTCTTTGCAAGGTGAGCTCGGCCCAGGGTCCTTGGCTTGAAGCTAGATGCGGACTTCCTGCCCAGCTGTGGTGGTGCTTCTCTTCCAGCTGATGCCACAGCAGAATACAGCTGATAGGGCCAGGGCAGGATAAACTGCGGGCATGACCCATCTGGGGAAACTTGGTAGAGACCTTCTGTCCAGGGCCACAGCTTGCTGGAAGGGGCGACATGGAAGAGCACATTGTCCTGTAAATGGAAGTGTTGGGCCCCATCACTGGGGACCTGCCCTGCATTCAAGAGTTTAGCAACAAATACTCCTGAAGAGCTGCTGCTCCTCTCATCTCTTAATAAGATTTTTTGTCTATCTGTAACCAAATTGCAAACCTGACTCTTGAATTTCTTAAGAAATAACATGTGTTTTAAATAATTAATAACAAATAGTGCACTAGAAAAATCTACACCCCCCCCCCCATTAAATAAAAGGCTCAGCTGACAACAGCTTAAACTGCTTGCATAATCATTTTGCATACTCCTTTCTTTCCCCCATTGATCTGGTACACTGTATATCTCACTAAAGTTCCTTATGTGCACACAGCTGTCTCTGAGCTTTATTTTTTCTCCTTGATGATATACTTTGGGGTCAGTACGACACTGTCTTAATTATTATGGGTTAATATTTGTGTTAAAGGTTTCCTTCCTCTGCTCTTCTTTTGAAGTATTCTGATTATTCTTGGAATTTTATTCTCCCAAACACATCTCAGGATCAAGCATGTCAAGTTTTAAGAACAACCCTGTTGGGATTTGAGTTAAAATTATACTGAATCAATAGATTGACTTTTAGATAATTGACATTTTAATAATTTGTTTTGTCTCTATGACCACAGCATCCTTCTCCATTTAGTCGATCCATCTTTAACATCTCTTATGCCACTTAAATCTTCCTGCAGAAACTTACATGCTTTTGTTAGAATTATTATTAAGTTCTGATACTCTCTATCATTTTCAATGTCTTTTAAATTAGATCTTCTATTATTTGTTGGTGGTCAATAGGTAGTATTTAAAATTTAAATACAATTTTAAATCTGTGTATCTTTTTAAATAATTTACATGTTCTTTAGGTTTTTGCATATAAGGATCACATTAGCTTATAAACTGGTCTATTTTCTGCTTGCTAATCCATCTGCACTGAGTTGATTATTCTCCTGCCCTTATTTCACTGTTGTAGAAATTCAGCACAGTGCTGACCAGAAGTGGGAATGATGGGGCGGTTTCTAATGCTTCTTCACTCAGCACAGCATTCGCTGCAGTGGTTTTTGCAGGTACTCTCTATTAGATCACAAAAGAGATGTTATACTGGTAGATTACTAAAAGTTTATAATTGTGAATATATATTGAATGTTATCTCAGGGTTTTTCTCAATCCATTGAAATGATCATATGTTTTAAAATCTATTAATGTGGTAAATTGGGTGTTTTACACATAAGTGGTATAAAGCCAGGTTTATTTTGGTTGGTTGTCTTTTTATATAGTGTGATTCAATTTGTTAATATTTTATTCAAAGTTCTTTGATCTATATTAATGGGTAAAGCAATGTTATAACTTTACTCCCTCAAAATGTCCATGTCTGGTTTTAAAACGAACTGACATAGACTTTTTTCTTTCCTTTTATTGGAATAGTGATAAAAGATTGAGAGATGATTTGTACCCCAAACTTGATAGAACTTACTAGTAAACCTGGGCTTCCCCTATGGCTCAGTGGTAAAGAATATACCTGTAATGCAAGAGATGCAGGAAGCACAGGTTCAATCCCTGGGTCGGGCCCATCCCCTGGAGGCGGAAACCGCAACCCAAGTATTCTTGCCTGGGAAAAATCCCATGAACAGAGAAGCCTGCCGGGCTACACTCCATGTGGTCACAAAAGCATCGGACACGACCGAGCGACTGAGCACACGCAAACGCTGGTAAAGCAGTGTAAGCCTGTGCTGCTTCTCTTTTTCAGAAGATTTACAACTGTTGCTTCAATTCTGTTAGTGTCAGTTTTGCAAGTTTTTTATTTTTTCCATTTTTCTCTGGTTTTAAAGTTGTTAGCATCTATCATATTTTAAATCTCTGTTTAAAATGATTTATGTCTTCTTTCATATTCAAAATATTAGTTGTTTTTTGTTTTCTCTTTATTGTCACTATAGATACTTGCCTGGTTTTTAGTTTTTTGTTTTGATTTTGCTTTGTTTCACCTATGGCACAACTTGACCATTTCATCTTCTCTATAGCACCTTTTTTGGAGATCATCCTGTTGTCATTTTTCTAACTTTATAATTTTAAGTATTTAATTTTTAGCTTTTCTCTTTTTCTTTTGTAAGTATTTAGAGGTACAGATTTTCTTTGTAGCACTACTCTGAATGCTGATGGTACTATTGTTGTTTAACTTTAGAAATTTAAATTTTTCATTATAATTTATTTCTTAAATCATAAACTATTAGATGTGAGAGTTGGACTGTGAAGAAGACTGAGCACCGAAGAATTGATGCTTTTGAACTGTAGTGTTGGAGAAGACTCTTGAGATTCCCTTGGACTGCAAGGAGATCCAAGCAGTCCATTCTGAAGGAGATCAGCCCTGGGATTTCTTTGGAAGGAATGATGCTCAAGCTCAAACTCCAGTACTTTGGCCACCTCATTCGAAGAGTTGACTCGTTGGAAAAGACTCTGATGCTGGGAGGGATTGGGGGCAGGAGGAGACGGGGACAACAGAGGATGAGATGGCTGGATGGCATCACTGACTCGATGGACGTGAGTCTGAGTGAACTCCGGGAGTTGGTGATGGATAGGGAGGCCTGGCGTGCTGCGATTCGTGGGGTCGCGAAGAATCGGACACGACTGAGTGACTGATCTGATCTGATTAGTAATGTTTTTGAAAGTTTTCTAAATACACAAGGCCTTAAGTTTAGATAAGTTTAGATATTTCTTCAACTACTACAATCAACAAATATGAACTATATGATACATACATCTGATATTTATCAAGACCTCTTTATGACCTAGTGCCTGATCAAATTCTGTAACGTTCCTTGTGTACTTGAGAATAATCTGTTTCCTTTAAGTGTTGGATACAAATTTCATTGAATTGTTTACATTTTCAATGTTGTTGCTAGTTTTTGTCTTCCTGACATATCTATAATCAGGAGAAGTATTTTGAAGTTCCTAATCATAATACACTCATGATGTTCAAATCTTCCTCGAATTCTACCAATCTGACTTTGCATATTCTGAGAGTATTATACTAGGTGTAGATACACTTAAAATTCTTATAGCAACTTGACTCTTGAATATTTTATCACTGTGTAGTGACTCTCTAGATGCTTTAACAATTATTTTTTTACTTAAAGCCCCCTTTTCTGCAGCAGGTTTCTTTTGGCTAGAATTTTCCTGATGTACTTTTACATCCACTGTGTGGAGTCCAGAAAGTGGATGTCTTATCCAGAAAGTAAAAATTTACTTAGGTTGCTTCTGAGGATAGAATTTAATACAGAGATTAGGGTGGTGCTACTGGTAAAGAATACACAGAAGAGCTGCACAAAAAAGAGCTTCACGACCCAGATCATCACGATGGTGCGATCACTGACCTAGAGCCAGACACCCTGGAAAGTGAAGTCAAGTGGGCTTTAAGGAGCATCACTACGAACAAAGCTAGTGGAGGTGATGGAATTCCAGTTGAGCTATTTCAAATCCTGAAAGATGATGCTGTGAAAGTGCTGCACTCAATATGCCAGCAAATTTGGAAAACTCAGCAGTGGCCACAGGACTGGAAAAGGGCAGTTTTCATTCCAATCCCAAAGAAAGGCAATGCCAAAGAATGCTCAACTACCACACAACTGCACTCATCTCACATGCTAGTAAAGTAATGCTCAAAATTCTCCAAGCCAGGCTTCAGCAATATGTGAACCTTGAACTTCCAGATGTTCAAGCTGGTTTTCGAAAAGGCAGAGGAACCAGAGATCAAATTGCCAATATCTGCTGGATCATGGAAAAAGCAAGAGAGTTCCAGAAAAACATCTATTTCTGCTTTATTGACTATGCCAAAGCCTTTGACTGTGTGGATCAAATAAACTGTCCAAAATTCTGAAAGAGATGGGAATACCAGACCACCTGACCTGCCTCTTGAGAAACCTGTATACAAGTCAGGAAGCAACAGTTAGAACTGGACATGGAACAACAGACTGGTTCCAAATAGGAAAAGGAGTATGTCAAGGCTGTATATTGTCACCCTGTTTATTTAACTTCTATGCAGAATACATCATGAGAAACGCTGGGCTGGAAGAAGCACAAGCTGGAATCAATACTGCCAGGAGAAATATCAATAACCTCAGACATGTAGATGACACCACCCTTATGGCAGAAAGTGAAGAGGAACTAAAAAGCCTCTTGATGAAAGTGAAAGAGGAGACTGAAAAAGTTGGCTTAAAGCTCAACATTCAGAAAATGAAGATCATGGGATCTGGTCCCATCACTTCATGGCAAATAGATGGGGAAATAGTGTCAGACTTTATTTTGGGGGGCTACAAAATCACTGCAGATAGTGACTACAGCCGTGAAATTAAAAGATGCTTACTCCTTGGAAGGAAAGTTATGACCAACCTTGACAGCATATTCAAAAGCAGAGACATTACTTTGCCAACAAAGATCCATCTAGTCAAGGCTATGGTTTTTCCAGTGGTCATGTATAGATGTGAGAGTTGGACTGTGAAGAAGGCTGAGCACCGAAGAATTGATGCTTTTGAACTGTGATGTTGGAGAAGACTCTTGAGAGTCCCTTAAACTGCAAGGAGATCCAACCAGTCCTTTCTAAAGGAGATCAGTCCTGGGTGTTCATTGGAAGACTGATGTTGAAGCTGAAACTCCAGTACTTTGGCCACCTCATGCAAAGAGTTGACTCATTGGAAAAGACTCTGATGCTGGGAGGGATTGGGGGCAGGAGGAGAAGGGGATGACAGAGGATGAGATGGCTGGATGGCATCACTGACTCGATGGACGTGAGTCTGAGTGAACTCCGGGAGTTGGTGATGGACAGGGAGGCCTGGCGTGCTGGGATTCATGGGGTCGCAGAGAGTAGGACACAACTGAGCGACTGAACTGAACTGAATTGGTAAAGAATCCGCCTGGTAATTCTGGAGACCCTAGAGACCTGGGTTCAATCCGTGGGTCGGGAAGATCCTCTGGAGTAGGAAATGGCAACCCACTCCAGTATTCTTGCCTGGAAAATTCCATGGGCAGAGGAGCCTGGAGGGTTACAGCCATGGGGTCACAAAGAGTTGGACACGAATGAACACACATATCAAAAGGCTACAGACATGATGGAGGAAATGCAGCAGCCAAAGGCTAAAAGTGAGCAGACCCAGATATTAGAAACTGCATGAGGCCACTTCTCATCAAAAAACTGGAGACGCGAATGCAAAGTGGGCAGAGCCCGTGATTCCTGGTTGCTGGCGCCGCTGCCGTGGGAACCAGAGAGAGCCGGAAGCAGCATCTGCGCGCCGGCTCCGCGGTCGCTGCCGGGGCTGGTGCTTTGTGTTCACGATTTCCTTGTTTTATTCCTAGTTTTCATCCCTCTGCATTCCTTAAAATTGTATTTTGTATTTAATTTATTTTCACTTTATTAAAAGGCACGATGCCGTGTATAATCTCCCAGGTTTATTTTCACATTTAATTGTCTATTGCTAAAGTTTATTCATATCACAGCACGTCTCTTTGGTTTGTTAACATTTCATTGTGTAAATATACCAGCATTTATTCATGCACTCTCCTCCTGATAAGCGTTTGGATTGTTTTCAGAATTTCTGTGTGTAGTCTTGTTGTGAACTTCTTGTGTGAAAGTCTTGTTTAAGGACATATAAGTAAGTAAAATTGTGGGTATAAAGTAAGTATTCAACTTTATGGGTTAAAGAGGAACTGTTTTCTAAAATGGGTTCACCCATTTACAAGCCATCATGATTCCATAGGTAGATGGATAGATAGATAAGACAGATAATATTCACAAGTGCTCTAAACATTATTAATAACGTAAACTCCAATGTTTTAAAACAGAAAGAGTAGGGAGCATATAGCCTTGCCTAGGATCACAGTCACACTTGCCACACAGGAAATTTTGGCTCTTCCTTCTCCCAAGGGAGGTAGAAAATTCTGAAGCTGGAATAAGTGCTTTTATGTGATAGGACATTCAGTTCAACTATTTAATGATTTTTTAAAATCAGGTTTGTTAAGGTTTATCCCCGCGCACCACCAGTCTTTGGAGGTCAGCTCTGTGAGTTTTGACAAATGTTCGCCGTTGTGCAGTGCCTGCCACAGGCTTCCCTGTAGCTCAGCAGGTGAAGAATCTGCCTGCAAGGCAGGGGATCCCAGTTCAATTCCTGGGTTGGGAAGATCCCCTGGAGAAGGGAAAGGCTACCTACTCCCGTATTCTTGGGCTTCCCAGGAGGCTCAGACAGTAAAGAATCTGCCTGCAAGGCAGGAGATCCCAGTTCAACTCCTGGGCTGGGAAGATCCCCTGGAGAAGGGAAAGGCTACCTACTCCCGTATTCTTGGACTTCCCAGGAGGCTCAGACAGTAAAGAATCTGCCTGCAAGGCAGGAGATCCCAGTTCAACTCCTGGGCTGGGAAGATCCCCTGGAGAAGGGAAAGGCTACCTACTCCCGTATTCTTGGGCTTCCCCGGGTGGCTCAGACAGTAAAGAATCTGCCTGCAATGCAAGAAACCCTGGTTCAATGCCTGAGTTGGGAAGATCCCTTGGAGAAGGGAAAGACAACCCACTCCAATATCCTTGCCTGGGAAATTCCAAGTACAGAGGAGCCTGGCGAGCTACAGTCCATCGACTCACAGAGAGTTGGACATGACTGAGTGACTAACACAAGTCCTTCAGCACGCTAGCTTTGCAGATATTTTCTCCTATCTGTGGCTTGTCTGTTCATTTTCTTAGCAATGTTTTTTTTAATGGGCCAAGTTGAAGGACACATTACCCAGTTTTAAGACTTACTGTAAGGCTCAAGTCATCAATGTAGAATGGTGTAAGATGAACAAATAGATTTATTAAACAGGATAGTCAATTGATTTTCAACCAAATATTCAGATAAATTAATTGAGAAATGATAATATTTTAGCAAACTATGCTAGAAAAAAAAGACCAACCTGGTTTTAAAAAAAATTAAATGAAACAAAACCTTCCATTCTTCCCTTGGACCACACACAGAAATCACTTTGAAATGGACCGTAGATCTAAAGATAAAACCTAAAACACAAAATTCTAGAAATAAAACATAGAGAAAATATTTGTTATTTTGGTTTAGGCAAAGATTCCTTGGATAGAACACAAAAGTACAAACTATAAAAGAGAAAATAAATTTGGCTTAAAATTCAAAGTTTCCCTTCAATTATTTTAACTGTCAAAGTACCATAGGAAAGAGAGAGGATAAATACGATTACCTCTTCTTTACAGATGAAGAAATTGAAACACAGAGTTTAGATGGTAAAGCTGGGAAGTAAGTGTTGGCTACCAAGAGCAAGCTTTGCTCTCCATGAACATGGGAGTCTACCTACCCGATTCCGTCCAAATGTGAACCTAAGTAATTTTTATTAACTGTGCCACAACTCTGTCAAAGATAACTGAAAACTGATTTGTGTTTATACATAAATGATCCTTATCTAGTGTGTGTATATTGACAGATATCTGTGGAGCTATTTAATCTCACAGGCATTTGGCATGACCAGCGTTAGGTCACCACAAAATGGACTTTTCCCAACTAATCTCCAAATTGATCTGATAGGAAACAGCAGTTGCCAGCTAATCTGCGTTTTCCAGGGAGTACAAAACCTGACGCCAGCAAGGGCTTGGCACCGCCGACTTTGCCAGAGGGCTTTGGTGGTCACACTGACAAGAACTCAACACCCACAATTCACCAAGTCGTGTGCTCTCAGACACTGACAGGCAAGATGCCTTATGTTACCGGGACCCACATCCCCTTCCCTTCTTCCCTGATGCCTGGTGTTCTGCTTTATCCTGAAAGCAGTGTTTGACAAAATTCCACCAACAGAGATCACCACAAAATGGACTGGAAATCACGCCAAAACTCAATATGCAGGCTTTTATCAAATCATCCACAGAAAACTGAGTTGGCGGGGTAGAGGCGGGGTGGTGGTGTGCTGAATCCAGCGTGGAAGCTCTCAGGGAGTTGAGAACAAGGGTAGAAATCAACACAAGAAGTAATCTATCTTTTGCAAGAAGATTGGATCTCTTCCATGCATTCTTTTCTTTTCCTCCCCCCCCCGCTTATTTTTTAAAAAGTAGATTTACTTTTTTTGAAGTGGGATACTCAGTGTAGACTTAGAGTCAAATAGTTGATAGCTGATGGAAAAAAAAAATTTACCTTTCTCTAATGCAAATACCCATCAAGCAAAAATCCATTCTTACCATTAATGCCAAAATTTCTGTTTAAGTTCTGTGATTAAATAGCAAGTATCATATACAGTCTACCAAGGGACAGATTCCTGAATTTAGTTGTCATATTACAATAGCAGAGATTAAAACAGCCTTTCAATTCTAAATTCTATTTGATACTGGGTCTACAGTGGCTCAGCGGTAAAGAATCTGCCTGCAGTGCAGGAGGCGAGGGTTGGATCCCAGGGTTGGGAAGATCCCCTGGAAGAGGGCATGGCCACCCACTCTGGTATTCTTGCCTGGAGAATCCTCATGGACAGAGGAGCCTGGCGGGCTACAGTCCACAGGGGGCAAAGAGTTGGACACGACTGAAGCGACTTAACTTTGCAGCATGCATTCCAGCGCAAAAGTATCTCCTCTATTGCAAACATCAAATCAACAAAAAAGAGCACTTTTTCTCAACACAGCTTGAATCAGGCATCTGCCTTTGGGTCAGCTGGGTAGAGGAGAGGAGCGGGATCATAGTCACTGGACAAGGTCCTGGTGTGTCATGATGCTGTTCAAACAAGGAGAACCCACTACCTTCCAAGCAGTCGCCTTGTCAAGTGTGACTTGTCTCACTGCCCACCCCTTCCCTGTATTCCATTCAACTTCCTGTGACTTCTGTCTATGTTTTATTCTTTTGAATATACTGTTTACCCTGAATGAATCTACCTGGGAGATGTCAGTTCATCTTTCTAGAGATAGTTTAACAATCACCTTTAAAAGGACTTCTCAGATTCTGTCCATGATACTCTCATCTAGGACTAAGCCACGTGCTTTCCTTTGAGCATCCTGAGTGGTATTTGTTTACTTTCCTTGGGGTGTTGCACATTGTATTCCAATGGCTGGGATTCTGCTCTGTTCATTCATGCCTTTCCAACTCTTTGGTAATCAGTAGGCAAAAGTGAGCTCTTTAAAAGGAAAGAATAACGAAATCAATCCACCAATTAATCACTTACTTTAGACTTGGCCTCAAGGTTTACTTGTTTCTTTTTTATGCCCTATCCTACTGCTCTAAGTGGACTTTGTGCCACTTTGTAATTTGCTTAATTTTTCTAATTGGTACTTCAAGCTTGTAATAAAATGTTGCTACATATTGAAAGTATTTAGCTAAAGTAAAATCAGACATGTTTTCTGATTTTAATAGCCTAAATTTTATAGAGCATTCTACATCCCAGGAATTGTCCTCAGCACATTACTTGTATCAAATCATTAAATCCTTATAAGAATCCCATCAGTTCAGTTCAGTTCTGTGGCTCACTCATGTCCGACTCTTTGCCACCCCATGGACTGCAGCACGCCTGGCTTTCCTGTCCATCAGTGACTCCTGGAGCTTGCTCAAACTCCTGTCCAGCGAGTCGGTGATGCCGTCCAGCCATCTCATCCTCTGTCATCCCCTTCTCCTCCCGCCCTCAATCTTTCCCAGCATCAGGGTCTTTTCTAATGAGTCAGTTCTTTGCATCAGGTGGCCAAAGTATTGGAGTTTCAGCTTCAGCATCAGTCCTTCCAATGAATATTCAAGACTAATTTCCATGGTGAGGGGCTCTTATTATCCCAACTTTACAAATGAGGAACTTGAGCTGCAGAAAGCTAAGTAACCTTCTAGTAAGAGGTAGCATTAGGGTCAGATGCACACAGTCTTGTTCTTGGTGCTGTTCTCTTACCCAAGAGGGTTGTCTGTCTCTACTGGAAACATCAAGGGCTTCATAGTAGCATAGTTCATGTATTTAAGTCTTGCACTTAGCTCATATTTCTTATGATTTCCATAGAATAAAGTGAAGGATACAAAGGAAGGGCCAAGGCTGGGTTCCTGGGCATATAACCTGTGCAGTTGTAGAAGGCTCTGAGCTCAGGAATTGGAATGCCCAAATATCGCCTTCTTGACATTTTAAAGATGTTTTTCAAGTTGGGGTCTTACATTTTTATTCTGCTCCACTGCCTCGTAGTCACTTCAGTCATGTTCGACTCTGTGCTATGCTGTGGACTGCAGCCCACCAGGTTCCTGTGTCCATGGGAGTCCCCAAGCAAGAATACTGGGGTGGGTTGCCATGCCCTCTCCAGGGGATATTCCTGACCCAGACACTGAACCTGGGTCTCCTTCATTGCAGGCAGATTCTTTACCTCTGAGCCAGAAGACCCTGCAAATTACATAAGTGTCCTTGGAAGTGTTATAAAATTTCCAAAGAAGCATTTGTGAATACATGTATATTTATTTTGTGAATTGTGAGTAATAATGACTCAGCATTTTTTTCCCCAGAGAATGAAAAAATGAATTCTTTAAAATAATTTTAATCATTTTAGACATCCAAATTGTAAAACTGGATAAGGTAATCAGGATGACTCCCTTTCAAATGTGAGCATTCCCTGGGACTAATTTCTTAAAAGTGCTTTTCCCCCAAAATATGTTTAAAAGAATAATCATTCTTTCCTTCTCTGGTCACAATGGTAAAGGGTAGGAGGCAGCAGATACAAGGTCCAGGGAATGCAAACAAGCAGCATGGGGGTAGATGTGGGAAACAAGAGATAAGGCTGAAAAGGAAAGCCAAACTGGGCAGTGAGGGGAGCTTGGGTTGGTGAAGTCCTCTAAAAGAGGTTTTGGGAAGAAAAGAACTGGGGATTCCTAGAGACACTGCCGTGAAAATAAACTGCATCTGATTACTGACTGGCTGTGAGCCAGGGAGAGAGTTGGATAACTCTAGGACTCTGTCCACGGAATTCTCAGGCAAGAATATTGAAGTGGGTAGTGATTCCTTCTCCAGGGGATCTTCCTGACCCAGGGATTGAACCTGGGTCTCCTGCATTGCAGATGGATTCTTTACCATCTGAACCACCAGGGAAGCCCCGCTACTCACTATGCTAGCATCTTGGGCTGAAGAAATGTGGAAATGTAACAGTGCCTTGAAAATCATTGAAAAATGATTGAATATTTCTATTATGGTCAACTTTGCATGTCTTTCCTCTTTTGTCACAGTGTGAGTCCCCTGAAGTAGGTTCTTTTTTGTCCGTGCAGCCTCCACACACTTGGTATGCTGCATCAGAGTATGAACGGACCATGCCTTGTTACACTTCACAAAGTATGGGGCGGCCTCTTTGGTTAGGCTGTGAGCAGCTATGATCAGTGACATCAGCGAGGCCTGAGAAACATGGTGTGGATACAATGGTATGGACCACATGGATAAACTAAAACGATTTGGAGACTTTTCCATCTAATAAAATTTCTTTTTATTTCATTACATAAAGGTCTTTTACTACTGAATAAGAAACACTTCAAAGGTAAATGGGCGGACAGAGGTATTTGAAAAGGTAAGACACAGGAAAGACTAGATTTGCAAAAGAGTTATCGAATCCCAGCTTTCATTTCCCTCTAGAGCTGTTCTTACAAATCCAGGTTAGCGATTTTATCCACCACGATGAATTTCTCATGGTTCGAAGCTATTTGTAGCAATGTTTTGGAACACCAGGCATACACAAGTAAGCAAATCATAATCATAATTCCATAGCCTGTGTGCCAGTTATTAAGACATCATTTCTCTGCTCTGAGCTCATCTTCCTGTGCTAGGCTTTGCGGTGATGGGGCTGGACCCTGAAACTCCACTTCTTCTTGGCCAGCGACTCCCTGTTAATCTCTGCCACCAGAGGGCGCTAGAGGGAGAGCCCAAGGTTAGGCGGGAAGGGACTATCTTTTTCCTGTTTTTTTCCTTTCCTACGAGGGTCACGCCAGCCTCACTTCTGGTGAAGAAAAACAATATATTCCAAATTAAAAATTTAATGGACACATAAGGAACATTGTACCCAGTAATTAAACAAACGTTATGCTCAAGAACACATGGTGTATATGTGCTTTAATTGACCAAGTATCAAGCTTTAGAGCGAGTTTCAACAAATTCCAAAGAATCTGTAACATGCAGAAAAGATTTTCCTCACCAAGATGTCAGGTAACTAAAACCAGCCTCATGCATTTTGGAATAATAATAATAAAGAAACCACTAAAAATAAAACAAAAACCAAAGAGAAAAAGCCACTCCTGTAACTACCTCATGCAGCAAAGGAGACATGGACATTCTTAAAAATCCTTAAAAATTTAGTGACGATGAAAGTACAGCCTATCTAAATGTATGGTATTTAGCTGAAACATTACATCAAAAGAGATCTAAATATTGTTATTATGTTAGAAAGTAGAAAAAGCTTACATTATTGAACTAAGTTAAAAGAAAAAGAAGTTAGCACAAGATTAACAGAATAAACCCAAAGATGGAGAAAAGAAGGAAACACTAAAGTAAGAGAAGATGTTAATGGCAGAGAAAGCAAATATACAATAGAAAGCATTAGTCAGGTCAAAGTTGTTTTATCTTGAAAGATATCAGTGAAATAAGCAAACTTCTGGCGTGCCTGACAAATGGGACATAAGTAAGAGAGAATGAAAGGGCACAGATGGAAACTATGTAGAATAAAATGAGGGGTGCTACAGATCAGAAAGATAAGATACTATTATGTACAAATTTATGTCTTTTTTTATGTAAAAATCTTAACTTGCCATCAATGGAGTTCCCTTATCATTCAATCTACTTCACTTAATATATAGTTTTTGAACACCTCCTCTCTCCAAGGCCCCTCTTGTATACTCTGAGGATTCAGTGGTAAAAAAAAAGTCAGAGAAGTCCTTGTTCTTATGGGCTATATATATCAATAACAGGGGAAGACAGATGAATAAGATTCTTCTAGAAAGTGGTAGGTCTATGAATAAGATAAGATACAATGGCGGCATGTGCAGGCCGTGGACTTACTGGTGGAGATGTGTGCTAGGACAGTGGTTACAAAGGCCAGCTGTGAAAATGCCCGACAGAAGGATACTCTACCCCAGTGCTGTCCACTGGAACTTCGTGATGATGGACGCAGTCTGTGTCTGCACTTTCCAGTATGGTAGCCACTAACTACATGGGCTACTGAGTGTGAGTAAGGAGCTGAATATTTAATTTAATTAATTCTAATTAAAATTGTCATGTGTGTATCCTAATAAGTGCACAAACATCTAAATTTAAATAATCAAGTTCATAGAGAAACATGTTTACTAAGCCAATTATGAATAAGATAAAAAAGGTTTAAATTAAATGTTTACTAAAAAAAATTCTTATGGAGAAAACAAGGAAGAAGAAAACAGGAAAACAAATTTTAACTCCAATCTTACACAAAACGTTCAAGAAAAGTAGATAAAGAGGAAATATTTCTCACATTACCTTGATAACAAAGCTGGATAAGAACCACAAAAGGTGGAGGATTTCACAGACCAGTTTCACCTGCGAACACAAAAATGAAAGTCTTAGACATAAGTGAAATGTATCTGGTTTTATATATTTAGCTTTGACAGCATCAGGCAAATATTTTGCATCATTTTAAGTAACAATTCTATTTGAACAAAAGCAGTGAACATAATATGATTTGAATTTTCCAATTAGTTTATGGAAACTGCGTGGAGAATAGTTTTGAAGGGACCAGAATGAAATCAGAGGAGCTAATGAAAGACAGAGAAGAACTTACTAAGGGGGAGACCAAGTTTTAAGGGTTGCACAGATAGGTTGTATTTGAGGGACCAAGAGACTCTGCTTGGGAGAAGTCAAATGAGCAGAAAGTACTGAGTCAGGCCTGAGTGTGGACAGGGCCCTGTGGTGATTCTGACTGGGCACTGCGGGGCTGCGGGGAAAGGAGTTGCAGGAAGACACTGCCCACCTGCTGTCGGTTACACCCAGGGCTTTTCCAGAAACCAGGAGGGTGGAAGGAACACACTAATTAGGGCCACACAAAGTCCTGCGTGCCTTTCTCAAGTCTGGCAAATCTGATGGAAGGCGTTTGCAGCTTGTCACAGTTCATATTTCCTTTCTCTCCCAGCAGAATATAGTTAAGAAAGAGCACCATGTGTCTGAACTGGATGTAAATCAGAAGGAACGTGGTTCAGGGGAGTTTTCGGTCCAAATAATAGGTCAGACCTTCTTAAGCTGCATAAAGAACAGTCATAAAGATCAGTATCTACAAAAACCTGAATTCCATTATCCACGAAGGAGATTTGAAATCACCTGGGGCCCCGTTCTCTTCGTTTTATTGGGGGACAGATGGAAAGAGAAGTGGATCATATCTCATTCCTTCAGTAGGTTTTAGAATCCAGGAATTGTCAAATCTCATGGCTGAAGGGTATATTGAAGGTCAATTTACCTGACTTTCCTTCAGAAACTTGAAATAAATCTTCACCAGTAACACTGCAAGAAAGAATTCCTTCCTTGCCCCTAAGAGGGACAAGGACAGGCTAACGCTCTGAGGCCACTCTGGAGACATGGAGAAATGGAATGGGTCCTCAGAGTAGCAGTGGAAATTAATGCATTGTCAATACGGAAAAAATTGTCTTGGCAATAAAACCCTTCCAGTGTAAGCTGGGTTATGTGTGCGTTTGGCCAGGGGAAAAAAGGCTTCAAATTAGAAGAAGAACAAAAGAGTCTAAAACAGAAAAACAGAAATTGGAAGTTTGTTATCATCAGACTTTATTCCTTCTTTCTATGTTAGTGAGAGGACTCTCTGCAGACAACAGATCATATACATTAACAAAACCTATTGAATACGTGCACATTTAATCCTCTATAAATCATCATTAAACCTAAATTGCATCTGATGTCCAGAAAAGGTGAATGGCCTGCCCAAGTTTACAGCATCAGCAGGCAGAAGAGAGTGGAAGCAAAGCAGTGTTCCTTGTGGCATGATTTCTTTCAAAAGAGGAGCCCACTTATTACTGAGAATGCATTTTAAATTTGTTTATATTGCAGGAAATTAAAAGATGCTTACTCCTTGGAAGGAAAGTTATGACCCACCTAGACAGCATATTAAAAAGCAGAGACATTATTTTGCCAGCAAAGGTCCATCTAGTCAAGGCTATGGTTTTTCCAGTGGTCATGTATGGATGTGAGAGTTGGACTATGAAGAAAGCGGAGCGCCGAAGAATTGAACTGTGGTATTGGAGAAGACTCTGAGAGTCCCTTGGACTGCAAGGAGATCCAACCAGTCCATCCTAAAGGAGATCAGTCCTGGGTGTTCATTGGAAGGAATGATGCTGAGGCTGAAACTCCGGTACTTTGGCCACCTCACGTGAAGAGTCGACTCATTGGAAAAGACACTGATTCTGGGAGGGATTGGGGGCAGGAGGAGAAGGGGACGACAGAGGGTGAGATGGCTGGATGGCATCACTGACTCAATGCACATGAGTTTGGGTGAACTCTGGGAGTTAGTGATGGACAGGGAGGCCTGGCGTGCTGCGATTCATGGGGTCACAAAGAATCGGACACAACTGAAAATATGTATAACCTAAAGTTTGCCATTCTAAGCACTTTTAATTATGTAACTCAGGGGCTTACACAGTGCTGTACAGTTAGCACCACTGTGTGTTCTCCCCAACTTCTTGTCACCCCAAAGCAGAAGCTCTATCAGGCAGTAATGCTTCCCTCCCTTCCTCTACTCAGCCCCTGACAACCTCTAATGTGCTTTCTATCTGTATAAATTTTTTTTTATTTCATATGGAGGGAATCATATAATAATATTTGTCCTTTTATAAGGCTTATTTCAATTAGCATTATGTTTCAAAGTTCATGCATGTATCACAGGTCAGCATTTCAGTTTTTATGACTGAATAATATTCCACTGCGTGCATATGTTTATTGATTTATCTCTTGGTGGCTGCTATGGTTGTTCACCTTTTGGACATTGTACATAATGCCATAATAAACATTGTACATGATGCCATAATAAACATTGGTATATAAGCATCTGTTTGAATCCTATTTCAGTTCTTTTGGGTATATTTCTAGAAGTGAATTTACTTGGTCATAGAGAAATTCTGTTTAGTTTTTGAGGAACTACTAAACTCTTTCCTGTGGTGGCTGAACCACTTTTCAGTCCCACCAGCAATGTGCAGGTGTTACACTTTCTTCACATCCACTTGCTGTTATTTTCTGTTTTTCAAAATAGCCATTTTAGTAGGTGTGATGTGGCATGGCAAGCCACTCCAGTACTCTTCTTGCCTAGAAAATCCCATGGATGGAGGAGCCTGGTGGGCTGCAGTCCATGGGGTCATGAAGAGTCGGACATGACTGAGCGACTTCACTTTCACTTTTCACTTTTCACTTTCATGCATTGGAGAAGGAAATGGCAACCCACTCCAGTGTTCTTGCCTGGAGAATCCCAGGGATGGGGGAGCCTGGTGGGCTGCCGTCTGTGGGGTCGTCTGACTTGCACAGAGTCAGACACGACTGAAGCGACTTAGCAGCAGCAGTAGCAGCAGCAGACTAATGGTATTGAGTATCTTTTCATGTTCTTATTGGCTATTTGTATATCTTCTTTAGAGAAATATCTATTAAAGACATCAGCCCATTTTAAAATTGGGCTGTTTTTCTATTTGCTGTTGAGTTGTAGATGTTCTTTAGATATTTTGGATATTAACTCCTTATCAGATGTATGATTATAAATATTTTTCCTATTCCATGGGTTTCCTTTGCTCTCTCCTGATAGTGTCCTTTGATGTATAAAAGTTTTCCATTTTGAGGAAGTCCAGCTCATCTACTTTTTATTTTTTTGCCCGTGCTTTTGTTGTTGTATCCAAGAATCATTGCTAAATCCAAAGTCATAATTTTTCTCTATGTTTTCTAGGATTGCTATAGTTTTAGCTTTTGTGTTTAAGTCTTTGATTTATTTTGAGTTAACTGTTTATATAGTATAAGAATCCAACTTTATTTTTTATAAATATATGTTCAATTTTCCTAGCACCATTTCTTGAAAAGACAGTCCTTTCTCCATTATACGGGCTTGGCACACTAGTTGAAAAGTATTTGACCATGTGTGTAAGGGCTTATTTCTGTGCTATCTAGTCTATTCCATTCGTTTATATATCTGCCTTTATGTCAGTACCATACTATTTTGATTACCCTAGCTCTGTACTACATCTGTAAATTAGGAACTGTGAGACCTCCAAATTTGTTCTTCTTTTTCAATACTGTCTTGGCTATTCAGGGTCCCTTGAGCCTTCATATGAAGTATAGGATGGCTTTTTCTATTTAAGCAAAAGATATCATTGGGGTTTTTATAGAGATTGCATTGAATCTGTAGATCACTTTGGGTATTAATGATGCATTAATAATACCAAGTTTTCGAAATCATGAACATAAGATACTTTTCTGTTCTTTTGATTCATAGATAATTATCCATAGAATAACAATTGTGAAAGTGAAAATCACTCAGTCGTGTCCGACTCTTTGCAACCCCAGAATTCTCCAGGCCAGAATACTGGAGTGGGTAGCCTTTCCCTTCTCCAAGGGATCTTCCCAACCCAAGGACTGAACCCAGGTCTCCTGGATTGAACCCAGGTCTCCCACATTGCAGGGGAATTCTTTACCAGCTGAGCCACAAGGGAAGCCCAAGTATACTCGAGTGGGTAGCCTGTCCCTTCTCCAGCGGATCCTTCTGACCCAGGAATCAAACTGGGGTCTTCTGCATTGCAGGTGGATTCTTTACCAACTGAGCTATGAAGGAAGCACAAATAATCGTGAGGATGAATTCTGTGAATTTTTTTCACATTGTATTTCTCCTCCAATAATTGTAAGGATGAATATAAATGAGAAAAAAATTCACAGAATTACATTATGACTCAGCGGCCCAACTAGGAATAGATTGTGAATATTGAGACAGTCACATTTCATAAGAGAATAAATTGGGGAATTACTGGAAAAGATCTGTGTGTACTCATATAAGTTACTTTTTAAATTATTAATAACACTGACAGTGTTTCAAAAATGAAAGATTAGATATAGTGTGTATAAACATTTTATTTGTAATGGATTTTTCCTGAATTTATATGTAAAAACTATAATTTTGACCTTTTATTTCTTCATCTGTACAATAGGGGAGAGAGCTGGATAAGGCTAATCACACCAGATAATCTCTTTCTTCCTTTTCTCTCTTATAAGTTAATTGTTCTACTTCCTTCCAACTCTAAACTTCAATACTCTCCATTCCTTGCAAATTATTTTCAAAGAAAGCTTTGAATTTCCAAATTTAAATACACAGGGATGAGGAGGTCTTAACAAATTGTTGCCAATTTCTGAAATACAGGGAATAAGCTATGTCCTAATTATCATGTCTCGTGCTTCCCACATTTCTAATGACCAACCCTTTCCCCTCAGACAGCATCTGAGGGCATCTCTCTTTAACACACTTTTCTAGAGGGAGCTCGTGCCTTTCCACAGTCAACTGAGGGCAAACTCAGCCAGGCCATGGAGCACGTAGCTCACAGAGATGGACGCAGAGCTGACAGCGCAGGACCAGTCCACTGTCACCGAGTCACAGATGGCTAGCCCTGAAGGAAAGGAGCAGCTGTGTTATGAGGTGAGCAGTGACAAGTGAGCATCCCAACACATCCATCCATCGTGCGTGTGCACATCTGGCACTGATTCCCTCACTTCCCTTTCCGTGGAGGGGTGAATGTGTCAAAGAGCAATCTAAGCAGGTGAGGCCTTCCCGCAAGCAAGCACGGGGGGAGATGTTGGGTAGCAGGCTGGACCCAGTGGTGCAAGTTAAGAGGAGGCTGCTCTCCTATGACCATCGCTGGAGGAAGAGGAAATCTCATGCCTTTCCTCTTTGCCTTTCCCAAGCAATAAAGGTTTATTTTTTATTTTATTTTGTAAAAATTTATATTTAATTGGAGGATAGTTGCCTTACAATATGTGTTGGTTTTTGCCATACAACAACACGAATCAGCCATAGATACACATATGTCCCTTCCCTCTTGACCTCCCCACCCCACCTCCCACAAAGAGTTGTAGGGGCTGGACTTCTGGCCCTAATGTGTGCAAATAGGTGAATCTGCCTTCAATTAGAACTCAATTACCTCCGCTTGAAATTCTCAAATTTTCCCTCTTTCTTGTGTTCTTTTCAAGGACCTAATATTGATAATACTTCAATTACGAGTTGCTCTTGGTCAAGCCCCATTCCCCACTCACCACATGCTTGCAGTCTGTACTCTCTCCCCTCCCTCTCCCCTGTCTTCTTTCCCACCTCGCCCTCTGGCCCTCCTCTTCCCCAGGTCCCCCTAACCATAGGCTGGTCCACACCTCGCCCTCTGGCCCTCCTCTTCCCCAGGTCCCCCTAACCACAGGCTGGCCCACACCTCGCCCTCTGGCCCTCCTCTTCCCCTGGTCCCCTTAACCATAGGCTGGTCCACACATCATCACTCAGCATTCGCAGCAGACCCTCCTCACTTTCCTCTCAGTCTCGCTCACTGTTCTCATGATGGTCTCAGGGCTTTGCGTTCAGGAGTCGGCTGATGACACTCTTTGGGCTTGAAGGGGAGGAGAGGCCGCGCCCCTGGCTGTGGCTCAGCTTTCCAGACAGTCCTGTGTGGGGCTTTATCAGCGTACATACTACTAATTGTGCAGCTTTGAGCGTGTATTGCCCTCTAGAATTTCACAGAGAGGCGTTGTTGTGCTTTGGGTTAGTGTTTGAGCATTCCTGGGCTTCGTTATAAGAAAATATCAAATATCAAAATCATCAAAATAGCACCTGATTCCTAACAGGAACCACAGCTGTTTAGGGAGGTCATCTTTTGTTGAGTGTGAAAGGAAGAACTAGGGGAACCTGGCACATGAGTAAAAGCCGTGCTCTCCCAGACTGACCCTGTGCTTCCCCCCCATCTTTCAGCACTCACCATGAATTCTGTGCCATTGCCTTTGAACTTTGCGTACACCTATGGATCTTGGCCTTTACTGGATTATGAGCATAATATGCTATTATTATAGGAATAATAACTATTATGGGTTTCCCAGGTGGCTCAGTGATAAAGAATCTGCCTGTCAAGCAGGAGACACAGGTTTAATCCCTGAGTTGAGAAGATTCCTTGTAGAAGGAAATGGCAACCCATTCCAGTATTCTTGCCTGGGAAATCCCATGGGCAGAGGAGCCTGGTGGGCTACAGTCCAGGGGGTCCCAAAGAGTCAGACATGACTTAGTAGCTAAACAGCAATAGCAGCAGCAGCAATAAATATTATTCTTCACATCAGAAAGCGCAGGACTGAGTGATGACCTGGCCATGTAACCTAACTGTGCGCACGTCACTTTCACCTTGTCGGCCTCATTTTCCACATCTGCAAAAGTGTGAATATTAGAGCCTGGAAGTTCAGGAGTGTTCTTTTAATATGTATCTTTCTATTAATCAAGGTTCTAGGATATGACCATAAGCATCTTTTTCCTTTGAACATTTTCTCATAGTTTGATAGTGCTGACACAGGATATGTCTGTTCTTTTGTTAAAGAAAAGACAAGTTTTAAGCAAGTAAGGCATTCATAAATCTGTACTGAAGATGCAATAAATAATAGTCCTGGGAAGAAGTAACTCATTATTCTCAGAGTTCCCAGGGCTCAAAGGAAGGGCACATGCTAACTGGCCCAGAACCCACCATCTCTCCCCATCAGCACGTGAGACTCTGTCTTCACCCTGCAAGCAAAGCCAAGCTGCCATATCGACGTGGCCACCCAGCCCTGCCTCTGGCTTTAAGCCCCAGGAAAGTAAAAAAAAAAGGAAATAGAGATGAAGGGTAAGTAGTAAGAATATGCACTTATAATTAATGTTCGAATTTTTGGAAAATAGTCAATGTATTTCTTAATTAGCTATATATAAGTGTGTGTATAATGAGAGAGCATCAAATGGCTCTCCATCCCTCTGTCTTTCCTTCTCCCAAGCCTTCTTTTCTTGCTCCTCCTTCCCTCTTTCTTTCTTTGTCTCCTAAGGTGCACCAAGATGGCATCTGCTTTAGCACATCTTCCAGTGAGCTCCCATGAGGTTTCCGCTCCTGGGATACAGGTCAGATGATATTTGGGGACCCACAGTCCTCACCCCTAGGAAGTATGGTAGGATTCTTGGCTCTCTGCTCTCCCTCATCACCTTCTAACACAGCCTCTGCAATATCTGGTCCACCTTCTAACCCACTGTCCTCTGAGAAGTGACCGTGAAACTAATCTGACCCCAGCTTCTCACTTCGCCTCCAAAGCCTGACCTGTAGTGGGTTATAGAACAACAGCCCTTGGATGACATTTTAGCCTCACACTTGACATGTCCAAACTGGAATCGACCTTCTTCCAACTCTTCAACATCTACGAAATTGGCTCTATCTTGTGTTAGAAACACCTCCCACATTTGTTCCTGGTTCTTTATCCAGACCACCACATCCAGGGACACGTAACGGGGAAGGGATCTCAAAGGCCACTTGGCCTTGCCCTCGCCCTCTGCTGTCACACCCCACAGGTGGTCCAGCAGCCCGAGCAGCAGGAAAAGTGTGCCTCACAGCTGAGAGCTCACGGTGCTCTGTGTTGGCTTGAGATATATCACCAACCTCCACGGTTTCACACCTTCTGCCTTCTGAGCTTCGTAGCACAAACTGGACCTCTCCCCTCCACCAACAGCCTGATGAAATTTAAAGCACATCCTGCCATCTCTGACACCTTTCAAGTCTGCATCTGGCATTGTTTACACCTTCCTTCCCAGATCAGCCCCTCTGCAAACACTCTTCAGGGTGAAGGCTTTGGTTCAAGTGTGGCTTGTGGGTCATTAACCTGGGAGGAAGTCCCCTTCCTGAATATTCCAGGCTCCCTCCCCTGAGGCCCGAGGGCTGCCGTGACAAAGGTGATCTCCTCTGGGAAGCAGGTACACAGACAACAAAAGCGTCTGCTCTCTCAGCGGCGTTCCATGGCAGTGTAGATCGCTACTGTCGGGACCCAGGTTTCCCATTTTTATAGTTTTACATCTTTCTGTGGAGGCCAGTAATATTAACAGAGAATTATCCGAGAATTCCACAGTATAGCTGGAGTTTCTTTTTGCAAGTAAAGTAACCTCCTCCCCCCAAAATATATATATATATAATATATGATCCCATACTACCTACGATGGTTAATATTATGTGCTAAATTTTATAGGCCGCAGCACCCTGATAGTTGGTCAGACACCAATCTGGATGTTGTTATGAAGGCATTCTTTAGATAAGATTAATATTTAGATCAGTAGACTTGGAGTAAAGCAGTTTACCCTCTATAATGGGCAGGGAGCAGGGGAGGGCTCATCCAATCAGTTAAAGAAAAAAAAGACTGACTTCCCAAGAAAGAGGGAACTCTGCCTCCAGACTGCCTTTGGACTCAAGTTTCAACATCAGCTCTTCCCTGGATCTCCAGATTGCTGGCTTGCTCTGCAGACTTGGGACTTGCCCACCTCCACAATCACATGAGCCAGTTCCTTAAAACCAGTCAATCTCTCTTGCTCTGTGTTGCTATCTCTCTCTCTCTGTGTCTCTCTGTCTCTGTCCTCTCTCTACATAGACCCATGGATAGATAGATAAATGTGTTTATATATCTCTATCTTTATATCTATCCATACTATTGCTTCTATATCTCTGGAGAATCCTGACTAATACACTACCCTTAAGAAGATCTTATGAATCACACTTAAGAAGTATATGCTCATTTTTTTTTTTTCTTTTTAAACTTGATGCACTATAAAATAACCTCTTTTGGTTAATTATAAACTGTCCCCCTCAACTAACAGCCCTTTCCAGAATCTGCCTGCAATGCAGGAGACCCAGGTTCAATCCCTGGGTTAGGAAGATCCCCTGAAGATGGGAATGGCAATCCACTCCAGTCTTGCCTGGAGAATCCCATGGATAGAGAAGCCTGGTGGGATACATTCTATGGGGTTGCAAAGATTTGGACGCTACTGTGTGACTTAGACTTTCATGTTTTTTTTTTTTTTTTTTTTTACTTTTCTCATATTTTTTGCTCTCTTCAACCCAGTAAAACAGATGAAGCTCAAATATAAATGCTAGCAGGGCCTCATTACGTATGCTCAGCGGCTCAGTAGAACCCACCTTTCTTTGTACTTTGATGGGTGTGTATGTCTCACACATTGTAAAAGGGAAATACACAGACTTGGTTTTTTTTCCAACCCCCCCCCCCCCACCAAGCCCACAATCTATACACATGAGAAGCTGCATATTAAGGTAAGGGATAGGAGAGTATGAAATAAAATAAAAGTGGATGGGTTAAAAATG
Organism: Bubalus bubalis; assembly: GCF_019923935.1. Lineage (NCBI taxonomy): Eukaryota > Metazoa > Chordata > Mammalia > Artiodactyla > Bovidae > Bubalus > Bubalus bubalis. Next base: position 164,035,650 of record NC_059160.1, read on the forward strand.
CTCCACATGTTTCAAAGAAATCTAATGGGGTTTAGTTATTTTGCTTTATGGAACACTTTCATTCCTTTAATTAGTAAAGATTAACTGAATGTCCTACATGGAAAGTTCTGCACTGTGGGTCCTGGTAGGTTCTAAGAGCATGATCTGGACCCAGGAACTGTGTTCATGGCTAAGTATCCATGAGATGTTAATGATCCACACATAAACAAGCAGGCTGAAGCAGGGACTGGAAACTGGAGGAAAGTATCAAGTGTGGTACATGGTGTGAGACATTCCTGTGGGTGCTGTATAGAGGGATGCAGATGGAGTGGAAAAGCTCATTCCAGAAGGAGGAGCCAACAGGTTCAAGGGCCCAAAGTTGAGGGAGTGTGGAAAGCACGGGGAGCAGTAATGAGCCGTCTGGATGCGGCGTGAGAGTCATGCTGCGAGGAGCAGTAAAGCTCAAGGCGGGGATGGCTGAGAGCAGGGGGGGCCTGCTGGCGCACCGCCCGGGCAGCTGGCCACAGAACCATGCTGCTGTGGATTCGCGAAGTTCAAGTTGGCCACCTTCTTTTGCAGTTGCATGTATGAGGTTCCAGTTTCAACTGGTATCTGGTAAGAAGGGCTTGAAACAATCTCTTTCAATTCCCCAACAAAGTGCCCATGAAAACAAATCATAAAAATGAAAGAAACTCACTGATTCAAGATGAAAAGAAAGTCAACTGGCTGCCAGAACCTGGGGAAACTGTCCTCCACACGAGCCAGTGTGATGGGAGCTGGCAGCACATTTGCCAGCCTGTTTTTTTGTTTGTTTTTTATTTTTTGCATCTAGAAACAAAGCAAAGTCTTTTCCAGAGGAGGAAAGATGAATGTTCTGGAATCTTCTCTCACTGTCTGTTATCCACTCAGAAACAAGAAAACTATCCCCACAAGAAAACAGAACGGCAAAGCTGATACTGAATTGAGTCAGTTGGAGAGCTGCTGCCGCCTGTTACTACGTGTCTCGTCTCTACCTAGTCCCCTGTGTGCTGTTGGAGCTCCCCCAAACTCCCAGGGACTGAGGGATGGGGGGTCAGGACGGACCACATCCCGAGAAATGCAGCCTCTAACGTTTCTTACTCTCCATTGGTGGCTCCGGTGGCTGAGCCTCTTGCTTCCTTTGTTAATGACCCAGCTGTGCTGTGTGGAACCTGGCTTTCTTCACCTTTCACTACCCCCTGCCCCCATCTCTGTGTGGGACTTGTGCAAATATTTGTGGGAGAATCAGACTGTTCAACTCAACTCTGACTTCTAGTCAACTTGCATTCCATCCTAAAGCCAGAGAGAGTTATGGTGTTGAGGAGTGTGGCCGTAAGAGGTGTTGACTGTTAACCCTTTAGGAGATGGGGAGATGGTCCCTGCACACCATTCTGGGGCAGAATGCCTCCCCCGCCGCCTCCCACCCCAGATCTTCCTTTCCCTGGTAGCCTTTCAAGACACAGTTGTGGTCTGCCCTTTGGTGTCTGAACGGGAAGATGAAGTTTGAGACCATTACTTTAACAGAGAGGAACTAAAAAGCAAGGAATAAACCCAATTTACAGATAAGCAGTCTGCACCTATAACTCTTCAGGGCTACCTCTTGGTAAGTTAGCTGAGTGACAGACCATCCCCTTGCCCACAGCCAACATTTCACATTAAAACACAATGCACTGTCCCATGTTTAAAACACGATGCAAGCTGGCCCTATCAGCTTCTCTAATTGTTCCTATGGAGACAGATCACGTCTCCTTCCAGAATGGATGTGCCCAGCTGAACTTAGAGCTTACTTTATCATCTAGTTTTTATGTTTCTCTAATCTCTCCCCCCACCTCCAATTTCTAGGAAGACAGTCCAAACCTCAGCTCCCAGCCAGCACGTGGGAATGTGTCAGTATCCACTCTCTTTCTGTGGCTGCCTGGGGCTGGATGCTCCCCACCACCACCATCGCCTGCATCTTCTTAACTACAGCTCAGACGGATGTCGTCTTCAGTAGCAGAAACCCTTGCAGGACTCAGCAGGGGCCCTAAAGGAGCGGATACCTCCCCCTGGACTCGCACATGGCTGTGTTCAGTTCAGGCCAAGCCTTTGGAAAGTTGTTAAAAAGGATCACTACCTCTTATTCGGATGGCCCTCATCAGTCCTTCATTGGAGATTTAATTGGCACCACCCTGGGGCGCCGCGTGTTTATAAAATGATACAGGCTTCAGACATTCATTAGCACTGTCAGAGCCTTTGGAGTAATAAATGGCAGGAAGGCTTGGTCAAATGCTTCTGGACCTAATCCCAAATTAACTTTTCTCTACTCTGCCAAGAAGAAATATGAGAACAATGAAGGTTTTATGATGGCCCATAATCTCATGATTAAACAAGCGACTGAAAAAATAAAAGGGACAATGCATTGTGTTTTAATTGAAACGTAGGAACCAAAATAAACAGCAGCATCTCAGAACGCTTCTGGTGACAAGGTCTAATACACCTGACATTTTAACACTAAAGCCTAGAGCCACATACCAAGCGCTGAGTGCAGTGTCCGTCCCTGGAGTGCGCCTCGCCCTGCACAGCGCTTGCCTCTGTGCGCTTGTTTTTTGATCCGTATAAATGGACTGTCTCCAGGACTCTGTGTCCACATGTTCTCTTTACTTCAACAGTGCCTGAATTAAGCCATTGGAATTCTATGGGCAATTGAGTTAAGGTTTAGCTTCACCTACAAGAAAATAGCTCAATTCCATTAGGAGAACCATCCTACAGTCTGGAGAAAATATGAAAGCGACTAGCGTGCCTTTAGCTGAACGCCAAGGAGGAGAGGAAGAGAAGGTAGAAGAGGCTGTTGTTTGCACCCTGGGGAGTGATGTAAACGGAGCTTAACTTTCCCTCCAGACCACCCAGTCTTCTCTCTTTAGAAAAACATTAGCACTTTGGAAATGCCTGGAGAAGCTCTGGGAGCCTCTTTGGAGTTAGTGAGAAGAGGCTCTTGTTTCATGGTCCACGAGCAGAAGATGTACCAGGCAGGATATTAAGGATGAACCAGAGAAATTACCAAAAATATCACATAAATATTTAAAAATTTCATCCCAATGGCCAATCACTCTTTTTCTTCCTTTTAAATTAAATTCAAATAACTCATTTTTGTTTCTGACAGTTCAAATCGGTAAGAACTTTGAAACTGATTCTCCTGCCTGTGGAATATCTCTTGCCTCTTGTGTTGTTTTCAATGTTTGAGATTTTTAAAGCATTTTTTTTTAAAAAGAGGCATCTAGGAGTGCTTCCTTTTGACATCCAGGACAGTAATCAGAAGGCCATGGTTACCAGCCTCTATTGTCTTGCCAGAAGTACGGGTAACCATCCTGGGCTCTGGCTGTGAAATCACAGGTGTTCCTCACACCGTGGTCATCAATGTATCTGTGTAAATGTCACTTCTTGTATTTGGATGGATGGGTCAGCTACACAAGTAATTTCATTTTCCCAAAGATCTGCTTGCTTTCTGTCTGGAAAGAGTATAGTTCAGCAGGACATCCACCTGTGGGCCTGCGTGTGCTGGTGGTCAAAGAGTCTGGATGCTTGTCCATCCCAGATGATCAGCTTAACCAGAGAAACAGCATAGCGGTCCTCCCTTGGTGGCCCTGAGTTCTCGGGTCCCGTGGCAGCTCCCCACCCTGTATAGAACCTAGGACGCTTTTTGGTGTCCCTTTATTTAAACCTGGACCTCACCCATGGCCCTTGGTGTGTTTTTGTGAGAAGATGATAAACGTTACTATGTCCCTCCTTTACGCTTATTTTTGTACGTGTTTACAGTGGGTGATTTGTTACCTGCTTATCTCTAGCCGTCAGCCATGACCATCTGTACTGAGCAGGGGAAGAGCGATGCTCTGCAGGAGCGCCAGAAAAATGTTCATCCAGGAATTACCAGACATCTCAGAGCAGACGGAAAGGGCTGCCGCTCTGCAATCACAGCTTCCTAAGGAAACAGCCGTCAGGAGAGGCCTGGACAGTGTCTGCCCCCTCCGGCCTTGACGGCAGCTTGTGAGATCCATCTTTTGTGGGTGACGTGGTCTGCTCCATATGCTGTCTGTGCATCTTAAGGTGCTCCTCACCCCAGAGCCCTGTTATGGGGAGGCCCTGGGAGTGGCACCCCTGGTCTGTCGGGAAACACAGAGCAGGGGACAGTTCTGTCCTCCATACCCAGGCCTTCGAGTGCAGGGCTTGGAGACCATGTGAGCTGGGCCTCCAATAGTAAGAATGGATGGACAGAGATGGCAAAGAGGGGAGGGGAGGGGAGACACCCATCAGTGGTCCCTGGTACCAGTCAATCCCTTATCCTTGCAGAGAGTTAAAAGAGAATGAGCCATCACCATAGAACTGATTCTAGAAAAGCCAGGCAGAAGTGGTGGTGGGGTGTTGAGAGAAGGGAGGCTCTGTATAAAATTGTCACTCCACTCCCCAGCCTCTCCACACCAATCGGCTTGACTGTGAGTCTAAACAGTTGAGGGATACGTCCTCTGGGCAGCCTCAGCCCAACCTGACCATCCTGAGAAAGAAGCAGCCATACTGACCAACACAGTGATGGTCCCCACGTCCCCACACTGTCCCCATCACTGGGAAGCACTCAGCCCTCTAGGTGTTGTTCTGACCCTGGTGCAGAGCTGACCACGTGCCAGGTGGGGGCACAGCAAAGGAGAAAGAGAAGAGATTGAGTTAAATTCACCTAGAAGTCTCCCATCAGAATGCTGTAAGTTATTATTGTAGATTTAGTATATGTAAGGTTGAGAATCACTTGGAGAAATAAAAGTTTCTTTGCAGCTCTGCAGTGGGATGGGGAAAGAGATCAAGGCCTTTGCCATCTTTGCCCAGCTCGGATGTGGGCAGAGAATGTTGGTGGGGAGGGTGCAGGACTGGGCCATGTGAATTAGGCTGAGGCTGGGGCCTCGAGTACCGGTGTGAAATGGGGGACCATCAGCCAGAAGGGGGTGCAGCCCTGCCCTTCCTGACTAGCTGTGCCATCTTGGGTAGTTGCTTAATGTCTTGGGACTCCAGCTGGGGATAATTATGCCTTCCTGGAAATGTCACAATGACAACTGAGAAAATGTGTGTGAGCAGTTTTTGGTGAATCCCAAACAACAGAACATGTAAGAAAATGAGCAGGTTGGGAAAGGGGATCTGGAGAAAAGAATGATCACAGGGTTCACAAGGCTGTGTTGTGGGGCTGCCTGGGTGCAGTGAGAGCCATTTCAGTTTAGTTGCTCAGTCGTGTCTGACTCTTTGTGACCCCATGGATAGCCCCATGCCAGGCCTCCCCATCCATCACCAACTCCCGGAGTTTACTCAAACTCATGTCCAATGAGTTTGTGATGCCATCTAATCCTCTGTTGTTCCCTTCTCCTCCCATCTTCAATCTTTCCTAGCATCAGGGTCTTTTCAAATGAGTCAGCTCTTCGCATCAGGTGGCCAAAGTATTGGAACTTCAGCTTCAACATCAGTCCTGTCAATGAATATTCAGGACTGATTTCCTTGAAGATTGACTGGTTGGATCTCCTTGCAGTCCAAGGGACTCTCAGAGTCTTTTCCAACACCACAGTTCAAAAGCATCAATTCTTCAGTGCTCAGCTTTCTTTATAGTCCAGTTCTCACATCCATACATGACTACTGGAAAAACAATAGCTATGACTAGATGGACCTTTGTCGGCAAAGTAATGTCTCTGCTTTTTAATATGCTGTCTAGGTTGGTCATAACTTTTCTTCCAAGAATCAAGTATCTTTTAATTTCATGGCTGCAGTCACCACCTGCAGTGATTTTGGAGCCCAAAAAGATAGTCTGTCACTGTTTCCATTGTTTCCCCATCTATTTGCCACGAAGTGATGGGACCAGATGCCATGATCTTAGTTTTCTGAATGTTGAGCTTTAAGCCAACTTTTTCACTCTCCACTTTCACTTTCATCAAGAGCTCTTTAGTTCTTTGCTTTCTGCCATAAGGGTGGTGTCATCTGTATATCTGAGGTTATGATATTTCTCAATCTTGGTTGAGAATTATTATTGGTTATTGGCAATCTTGATTCCACCTGTGCTTCATCCAGCCCAGTGTTTCTCATGATGTACTCTGCATATAAGTTAAATAAGAAGGGTGACAATATACAGCATTAATATACTCCTTTTCTGATTGGAACCAGTCTGTTGTTCCATGTCCAGTTCTAACTATTGCTTCCTGACCTGCATACAGATTTCTCAGGAGGCAGGTCAGGTAGTCTGGTATTCCCATCTCTTTAAGAATTTTCCACAGTTTGTTGTGATTCACACAAAGGCTTTGGCATAGTCAATAAAGCAGAAGTAGATTTGAAAGACATGGAGATCCCTAAACAGTGGATCACGAACTTTAGAGTGCATTTAAATCCCCCAGAGGGCTGGTTAAGGGCTGCATGGCCAGACCCTACCCCCAGAGTTTCTGATTCAACAGGTCCAAGTTGCATCAGGGAGTGTGAACCCCCATCAAGTTCTCAGGACTAAGGGGTGGTTCCAATAGGGAGACATAACCAACCTCTGCTCCCAACAGCATCTTGCCCTGACACCCCGGTTCTGGCGAGGACGAGCCTGGGGTGTCTAGGCTCAGCACCCCTCCCACCTCCCTTGCCTGTGCACCCACCGCTCAGGTTTCCACCAGCCCAATCCAAACCTTCTTCACTCAACCTCGGCTTCTCTCCCTGACAGCACCCTGTGGCTCCAACCTCCCCCTTGCCTGAGAAAAATGTAGCCTCCAGTTAACTCTCTGGGGGTGGGGGGTGGGGGGGAACTACACACAGAGATACAGAGTGGTTGCAGTTTCCAATGACTGAAACAATCTATCTCTCTGTGGATGAGAAATGGTTGAATGGCTTTGACACATGCCTACCGCAGAATATTATGCAGCAGCTAAACAAGGAGATGGTTCTGAAGGTGCTCAGGTGAATTATTCCCAATACATTAAGAAGAAAAATGCAAGCTGCAGAACAATATGTATAGTGTGATCTCATTCAAAAAAAAGAAAATTAAAGAAATACAGAGCAAAAACTGCGTATTTCTGTAGTCGATGTTTATTTATAGATAGAAGCAAGAGACACAAGATTAAAAACAAGATTAAAAGGACTGACCATCTCTGGGCAGGAAACTAGGGTAGTGATGTGATCAAGGGGAGCCTGTATTTCATCTATATCGCTTGGCAGTTTTAAGGACATGTTCATGTACAACTTGAATTATTAAAAAATAAAAGCATGGACAATGGAAGCTGAGTGATGACAGGGACTCTGCCGCCTGTGTCCCAAGTTCTGCATCTGTCTTCACTTCCTCTCCTTCCATCTCAGAAGAAGATGGACCTGGAGATTATCACACCAAGTCAGATAGAAAAAGATAAGTATATGATATTGCTTATATGTGGAATCTTAAAAATATGACACAAATGAACTTATTTACAAAACAGAAGCAGACTCACAGACGTAGAGAACAGGGATGGGGTGGGGTAGAGATAGATTGGGAATCTGGGATGGACACGTACACTCTGCTGTGTTTAAAATAGAGAACCAGCAAGGACCTACCGTACAGCTCAGGGAATGCGGCTCTATATTCTGTGATAACCTAAATGGGAAAAGAATCTGAAAAAGAACAGATACACACGTGTGTAACTGAATCACTTTGCTGCACACCGGAAACTAACAGAACGGTGTAAATCAGCTACACTCCAATATAAAATAAAAATTAAAAAAAAAAAGGGGACAAACGACCTCCCTTCTTTCCAAGATTTAGTTTTGTTCCAAGAGCCGAGTGACCCCTGACCCTGATGCCAGCGTCTCCACACCTTCCTCCTTTGCCGCCGCTGGTTTGTTCCTCCAACCCCCACCCCAGCTGCTCCCACTGAGCACGGCCAAATCTCTGTTTCTAGAGGCTCTACCGGTATAGACCATCTGAGTTGGATACTTTGCTTTAATGGGACTCTCTCTTCATAACAGAAATGGATGTTTTATAAGCACTGCTTCTTTCTAAGAATTTTCTATCGACAACTTAATGAGAATTACATGGAAGTGAGGAGTCAGTTGGGAAGAGATGTCCCAAGCTTCTGATACCTGTAAAGACTCTGCATTTACCTAAACCCTCTTTTACATCTCTGGGGAAATGTTTTCATGACTTAGATCCTATACTTATTTTATCAGACTTACCACTAGAGATTTTGAGTTCTTTGATATGCAAATAACATCTCCATTTGCACTGTATTTCCTAATTAAGCACTCTTGTGTATGGAAAGGCTATCATTGTAAAAAAACTTGGGCCACCTTATTAAACTCTTAATCTCTGAGATTTGATCATCTTGAGTTTATCTACACGTTGTCCTAAAATGATCAACTTTGAGTGCAGTTGTATCTGCACTCAAAAGTATCTTCTTATTTATAATTCATATCTTATTTAATAGACTCCAAGACAAAGCAAATCATAATTATAGGCATCTAGCTTGTTCTGTTTTTACTTTAAAAGAAAATAACTATAATTGCATATAATTCATCTGTACAAAGATCATGTTTACTAGAGTTCATGGCCAAAAAAATAACTTCTTTTTTTCCCCCTAGTTTTTGTTTTTAGTATAAAAAAGTGGATGTTGATTTTCATGAAATTACTTCAGCATCTTTTTGGCTGCATTTTTTTGCACCTTAATATTAACCTTTTGTTCTTGGGACACGTACTTGATCCTAGTGAGTGATCAATTTCATATAGGATTTGAGGTGTTAATTTTGTTTCTTCATGAAGATTTTTTTGCATCTATAGCAGGCACTTGAAAATCATGAGATATGTCCGAGATTATCACAAAATACAGCAAAAAGGCAGGGATGTGGATTTATCACCTTTTACTTGTCAGTAATGTTAGTGTAGCGTATTCAAAAGCAGAGACATTACTTTGCCAACAAAGGTCCGTCTGGTCAAGGCTATGGTTTCTCCTGTGGTCATGTATGGATGTGAGAGTTGGACTGTGAAGAAAGCTGAGCACCGGAGAATTGATGCTTTTGAACTGTGGTGTTGGAGAAGACTCTTGAGAGTCCCTTGGACTGCAAGGAGATCCAACCAGTCCATTCTGAAGGAGATCAGCCCTGGGATTTCTTTGGAAGGAATGATGCTCAAGCTGAAACTCCAGTACTTTGACCACCTGATGCGAAGTGTTGACTCACTGGAAAAGACTCTGATGCTGGGAGGGATTGGGGGCAGGAGGAGAAGGGGATGACAGAGGATGAGATGGCTGGATGGCATCACTGACTCGATGGACGTGAGTCTGGGTGAACTCCGGGAGTTGGTGATGGACAGGGAGGCCTGGCATGCTGTGATTCATGGGGTCGCAAAGAGTCGGACAAAACTGAGCGACTGAACTGAACTGAACTGAATGTTAGTGTGACTTCTTGGCTTTTTGATGAATCATATATGAATCTTACGGCATTTGTTTCTCAGGAGCAGCACTTTATAATACAGAAATGGTCGCTGTTCTTGTTTGAGGTTTCTGAAAGCAGACCCCGGGTTGAGGATTTGGCTGCAGGTAGGGCTTCCCTGGGATTCCCGGGTGTGGCGCTAGCGGTAAAGAGCCGGCCTGCCAATGCAGGAGCCATAAGGGATGTGGGTTCAACCCCTAGGTCGGGAAGATCCCCTGGAGGAGGGCATAGCAACCCACTCCGAGTATTCTTGCCTGGAGAATCCCCATGGACGGAGGAGCCTGGCGGGCTACACGGGGTTGCAAAGACTCAAACGCAATTAAAGGGACTAGCACAGCAGAACGCACACAGGGTGTGTGAGCTCTGACCCCAGGAGGCCTGAGCAGGAGTAGGGGAGGGAGACGGGGAGGAGCCTAGCAAGGAGGCCCAATTAGGGTGCAAGTGACTCATGTGAACAGTCTGGGATTCACCCGGCTGGGAACCTCTGAGAAAGACTGAGAACATGCCCAGACAAATGGGAAAATTGCGGGCTGCCCAGGAGCATGAGATCCCACCTCCTCCGGTCTGTCTGCTCTGCCTGCAGGGGAAGCGAGCACCCAGTCCCTGGGTACCAGGGATGCAGGTGGCAAACAGCAGTGTAAGGAGGGGCATCTCCACCCACCCGCTGAACACAGGAGACGCTGACAGCGTCAAAGCTTCTGCTCCAAACAGCACTCCCACAGTGGCTTTTTCAAAGTTTAATTCCCCATTTTATGAGAGATCTTTGCTCCAGTGAAAGTATTCATTAAACTTTCCCCAGCTAGTTTCCCTCCAAATTATCTACATATATGGTGATGCTGTTTGGGTCAATGATGCTGATGAATAAAAATGTAAAGGAGACTGCAACCGGTTCCTGGAGTGCCTTCATTTCTAACATCCTGCTGTCTCGAGGCACCCATGAAAGTGAAAGTGAAGTTGCTCAGTCGTGTCCAACTCTTTGTGACCCCATGGACTGTAGCCTATCAGGCTCCTCCGTCCATGGGATTTTCCAGGCAAGAGTGCTAGAGTGGATTGCCATTTCCTTCTCCAGGGGATCTTCCTGACCCAGGAATTGAACCCGGGTCTCCCTCATTGCAGGAAGAGGCTTTACCATCTGAGCCACCAGAGAAGCCCCATAGGTACACTTAAATAGCTCCCATTTCCAAGAGGGCTAAGTCAGTGTCTTATTTTTTCTCACAAAGAGCCCATCCAGAGCCAGCCAACCTTACATGTTCCCATCCTGGGGCTGCTCATCCCAGACCCTCAGCCTGACTTGATGATGCACCCTCTCCTCACTTGAGGGATAGAAGAGCATTAGGCAAGAGAAGGAGGCGTTGGCAATGTGTACTGCTTGATAATGGAGCTGGCTACCCATGTAATAACTGAGACTTTTGAGTCCTGCTGGAATGTCCTCAGAGCTTCGCGAATACCTTCTTCCTGCCCCGGAACTCCTCTGTAACTCTGAAAACTTAAAAAATGCTGCCCAAGAATATCTCTGAGTATGGATCAGTCCTGCTTTGAGCACCTGCCAAAGCACATGGTCATCATGTGATCCCAAGCTGTGGCCTTTTATGCATGAGACAGAAGAGGCACCCAGGCTCCAGATTGGTCCTCTCTGGATCCCATTTGCATAGAGCAATGTCTGGTACAGAGGAACATTATTAAATGAGTCCCTAGAGTGACAATGAATTAGCCCATCTGGATGCCTGCATGGGCTGCTTTCTCTTATCTAGGCCTTTGTTTATATATCAACTTCTCAGGAAAGCCTTTTGGAGAAGGCAATGGCACCCCACTCCAGTACTCTTGGCTTGGAAAATCCCATGGATGGAGGAGCCTGGTGGGCTGCAGCCCTTGGGGTTGCTAAGAGTTGGACACGACTGAGCGACTTCCCTTTCACTTTTCACTTTCATGCATTAGGGAAGGAAATGGCAACCCACTCCAGTTTTCTTGCCTGGAGAATCCCGGGATGGGGGAGCCTGGGGGCTTCCGTCTGTGGGGTCGCATAGCGTCGAACACGACTGAAGCAACTTAGCAGCAGCGGCAGCAGGAAAGCCTTTACTAACCACCCTTCCTAACACAGCAAACCCTACTCCAAACATTCCCTTCTCCCTTTCTTTGCTGTATTTCCTCCGTATCACTTCTCACTATTTGACATCCTGCATATTTTACTCATCTGTGGTCTGTCTGTCCTCTCCAGAATGTGAGCTCCACCTGGCTCAACTTTTTGCTCATTTGGTTCATTGTTGAAGATCCAGTGCCTAAAGCAGGGCCTGGAACATAGAAATACTCTATAATTTATGTAGAATAAAGAAAAGAGGAAATAAATTAATGAGTAAAGAACTATTGTGACCAAGGCCCTAGGCTGTGACCACATTTTTGTCAGTTGATGCTCAGAGACACAGATATTGAAAATGCCAGAACACTTTTGCAGGGCAAAGTAGCAAGTTATACATAACTTATCACAATGAACTGTGGAAAATTCTGAAAGAGATGGGAATACCAGACCACCTGATCTGCCTCTTGAGAAATTTGTATGCAGGTCAGGAAGTAACAGTTAGAACTGGGACATGGAACAACAGACTGGTGCCAAATAGGAAAAGGAGTACGTCAAGGCTGTATATTGTCACCCTGCTTATTTAACTTCTATGCAGAGTACATCATGAGAAACGCTGGACTGGAAGAAGCACAAGCTGGAATCAAGATTGCCAGGAGAAATATCAATAACCTCAGATATGCAGATGACACCACCCTTATGGCAGAAAGTGAAGAGGAACTCAAAAGCCTCTTGATGAAAGTGAAAGTGGAGAGTGAAAAAGTTGGCTTAAAGCTCAACATTCAGAAAACTAAGATCATGGCATCTGGTCCCATCACTTCATGGGAAATAGATGGAGAAACAGTGGAAACAGTGTCAGACTTTATATTTCTGGACTCCAAAATCACTGCAGATGGTGACTGCAGCCATGAAATTGAAAGATGCTTACTCCTTGGAAGGAAAGTGATGATCAACCTAGATAGCATATTGAAAAGCAGAGACATTACTTTGTCAACAAAGGTTCGTCCAGTCAAGGCTATGGTTTTTCCTGTGGTCATGTATAGATGTGAGAGTTGGACTGTGAAGAAGGCTGAGCGCCAAAGAATTGAAGCTTTTAAACTGTGGTGTTGGAGAAGACTCTTGAGAGTCCCTTGGACTGCAAGGACATCCAACCAGTCCATTCTGAAAGAGATCAGCACTGGGATTTCTTTGGAAGGAATGATGCTCAAGCTGAAACTCCAGTACTTTGGCCACCTGATGCGAAGAGTTGACTCACTGGAAAAGACTCTGATGCTGGGAGGGATTGGGGGCAGGAGGAGAAGCGGATGACAGAGGATGAGATGGCTGGATGGCATCACTGACTCGATGGACGTGAGTCTGGGTGAACTCCGGGAGTTGGTGATGGACAGGGAGGCCTGGCGTGCTGCGATTCATGGGGTCGCAAAGAGTCGGACATGACTGAGTGACTGATCTGATCTGATCTGATAGTTAGTTGAAGACTAATTATATAATTATGGAATGCTAGACTATTTGATAGATCCAGGACAAAGGTGAGAACAGATGGAATTAGAACTTTCCCTGCCAAAGAAATGCAGCTCTGATGGACAAAGCTTGGGAAACCTGAATGTCTGGTGGGGAATCTAAATGCTCGTTACAGGAAACCCTGCCTAAGTGTTCACAAGAGATCCTTTTCCTCCGGGACACAGGAAGGGGGTTATGAGCTGACACCACACAGCTGAACCACACAGGGGTCAGTGTGGTGATCCAGCTCCAGCAGATTCTGCATCAGACCTGTGCTGTTCAGTCACTCAGTTGTGTCCAAATCCATGCCAGTCCAACCCTGGCATGAACTGCAGCATGCCAGGCTTCCCTGTTCTTCACCATCTCCCAGAGTTTGCTCAAACTCATGTCGATGGAGTTGGTGTGCCATCCAACCATCTCATCCTCTGTCATCCCCTTCTCCTCCTGCCTTCAATCTTTCCCAGCTTTTGGGTCTTTTCTAATGAGTCGGCTCTTCACATCACGTGGCCAAACTATTAGAGCTTCATTTTCAGCATCAGTCCTTCCAGTGAATATTAAGGGTTGATTTCTTTTTGGATTGACTGGTTTGATCTCCTTGCAGTCCAAGGGACTTTCAAGAGGCTTCTCTCCAGACCTTGGTAAGGATTTTTTGTAGGATCTGTCTATATAAACAAATGTGTTCAGAGACTAGATTTTCTCAACCTTTCCCACAACTTCTTTCCTGAAAATGTCACTCCAGAATCTGCTTGGCAACCCCACACTCACTGCAGCTGCCCTGTTAACTACAGTACTGGGGGCTTTTGTGGAGACCACAGCTTCCCGACTTCCCATAAGCTGGCTGAACCCAGAGGTGCTCAGGACGTCTGCACAGGGGAAGTTTCCTCAAGTTTCCCACAAAGGAAAAGCAGGAGAGCCTAAAGTAAATGAGCAAATGGATAATCACTGTCTAAACAAAATCTACTTCAAAATTGAATTAGCTAAACAAGGATAAGTGCTGGAATGACTCAGATTTATATTCAAAATCGACAGGATGCCTGTAGATATCCAACAGGCACCCCCAAATAACTAGACAGACATGCTTTCTCCATTTGGGGGGCTTTATTCCTTAACTAAAAAAAAAAAAATTGTGTTTCCATCTGCTTTAAAGTGAAGTTTTAGAAAGAGAATTCCAGAATTTAATGTGTAGGCCAAACCTCACAGTTTCATAGCAGCCTTGCCATGTCTAACTAAAGATGACTCACATTTGCAGAGCTCTCCCTTGTTTAAGAGAGCATCCTGTTTCACATTGATTTTGCTCTTTCACAATCCTGGGAGGAACTAGGGCAGGGATTCACATGATTATTAGGTGACATAGGATCCCTTTTTACAGGAAAAATAAAAATGTAAATCTCAGAGTGGTTAAGTGAGTGGCCTGGGGTCACCCAGCACAAAACTTCATTCCATTACTTTGGTGTCTGGCTCCTTTTGCCTTCCTCAAACTGTCCCGGGAACTCTTATTTGATCTCCAAGTCCTTGTAACCACATCATCATGCATTTTTGTCCTTGCTAGTAGGTCTATAACTGATTCTGAAACTCGGTCAAGCCCGCGCATTTTTGCAGCCCCGAAAAAGTGTGGGGACCATGAAGCTGTGGGGACCACCTCCCTGCACAGCCGCCAAGCCCGGGTGTGGCCACAGACGCTGACTGCAGGCTCCAGGGGAATCAACAATGCTTTAATCCGTATTTTTTCTCAGAAAAAAAAAAAAGGTATTAAAAACAAATGGAAATTTCTAAACTTCTTTAAGCCATGGAAGAGAAGGCCAAGACTGCCTAGCCACCTATCTTTCTATAGCCCAGACATGGATGGGCACTCCACAGTACTGCCTCTCTGGGAAGCAGTAACAGGATCTACCCCCACTCCCACCTCCCGCCCCAGGTCTTGCTTCCTTCCTCCAGGACTCGCCAGCCGCTGGCGTCCCTGGAAGTTTCCATAGGGACAATTACCAGCTATTTGGATACCATATTATCTTGGCTACCATGCCCAGAAATCCCTACAAAAGTCTTCCGGCCTGCAAAGATTCCCCATGGTGCCTCCAATAACCAAACAGACTTTTCATTTTTCTCATTTATCCTTACAATCACTCACATGTTTATTCACCTGCTGTGCCTTGATTCTGAGCCCCACTTCAAGCCGAGTTACCAGGAATAAGGAGGAGGGATGGATCTCACTTGGTATCAGGGAGCTCATAGACTGTTATAACCATCTAACTAACACAGCATGAAGTGTTATGTTATAAAATGAACACAGAAGCACTGTGTGCATGCCAGAAAAGGGAGATTTCATTCCAATGGGATGTTGGAGAAGAGTTTGTATGGAGGTGCCATTGTTTTGGGGCATTAAGAACAAAGAGGAGGGTTTAACTTAGCAGAGTAAAAACAGGTGTCTACTTCAGGCAGTGGGACCCCAGAACAAAGACCTGGGGCCTGAAAGAACACAGCAACTATTGAGCCTGGCAGTGGAGTTGGATGTAGAAAGGAGAATGTGGCTGAAGTTGTGCCCAGGAGGTCAATGGGACCAGGTAGAGGAAAGCCCAGCACCTGGAATTGAACCTGCAAACAACATGAGGCCAGAGAGCACTTGGGAGATGAGGTTCAAGACTCCCGGGTCTGGTTTACAGTTGCCAGGGGGAGGGATAGTTAGGGAGCTTGGGATGGACACATGTACATACTGCTATATTTAAAATGGATAACCGACAAAAATCTACTGTAGAGCACAGGGAATTCTGCTCAATGTTATGTGGCAGCTGAGATGGTAAGGACTTTAGGGGGAAGGGATGCTTGTCTACGTATGGCTGCAGCCTTTCTCTGTCCACCTGAAACTGTCACAATATTGTTAATCAGCTATAATCCAATACAAAATAAAAAGTTAAAAAAGAAAGAAAGAAAGAATCCTGGGTCTGGGGAGCAACAGGGCGTGTGTGCATCCACGGTGAGGCCAAGGGCCGTCTCTGGATGCCGCCACACAGTGTCGGTTCTCTGACCCAAGGGGCCCAGAACCTGCGTAAGCACAGCGAGGCCCACACCCCCAGGAGGCCTGCCTCTTACGGTAAGTGCGACATGGAGGGTTGCCTTCCACCCAGGACTTCCCTGGAGTCACGCCTCGTGAGTCTCTCACTGCATGCCCGCATCAGGGGTCTCTCCGTGGCTCTCAGCCACGCTGTGGATAAGCCCGTGCCAGGCTTCTTTCCCTCAAGCGCCATGAGCAAGGCAGCTGCCAGTCAACTGGTGGGAGAAGTGTGTCATCCAGGGGTTTGGCTCCCCTCTCTTGTTCTTGGCGTAATCAGGATGTCCTCTGCACTGCGGCCCCAGGGAGCTTCTTCCAGAGTGTCAGGCACAGGCTCTTGAAGAAGTTCCCCAAATCCTACTTGCTGGAGCGTTCAAGGCTTGGAGCCTAACTGGAAAGGTCTGCAGCCCACTAACCTTCTTTTGACAAACACCTGTCACATGACTGCCAGGGGCCAGACATTTTCAAGTCCGGAACGTGCAGAAAGCAGCAATGCAATCTTTTCTTCTCAGACTAAGTCACTGAGGGAGACATTGCACCCGCCATGGCCAGAGAGCTGTGGAAGCACAGGAAAGAGGGACTTAACCCGGCTTGGTCTTCCCTGGTGGCTCAGATGGCAAAGAATCTACCTGCAATGTGGTAGACCCAGGTTCGATCCCTGGATCAGGGAGATCCCCTGGAGAAGGGCCTGGCAACCCACTACAGTATTCTTGCCTGAGGAATTCCATGGACAGAGGAGCCTGGTGGGCTACAGTCCATGAGGTTGCAAAGAGTTGGACACAACTTACCGACTAAACCACCACCAATCCAGCCTTGGTGAGGACGAGAGAGAGTTTCGTCCGTGAAGGGCCTCTGAAGAGGGAAGACAAGCATCGACGTGGTGCCTGTGTGGCAGCCTGTGGAGTTACAGCCGCTGCCCTGGAAGAGGGGGTGAAACCCAGAGGATGGGGCCCTCATTGAGCTAGGAGGCAATGCCATTTTCCCTTCTCCTCTCCTCTCCATGGATACCGGGAGTTACCTTCCCTCTCCCCTTGGCTTTCCAAGCCTAGACTGAAAAAAAGCTGGGGTTGGTGGTTCACTTCAGGGCCAGCTCAGACTCAGCTGCAGCTGGGCCCACTGGCTGTCCAGGGGCCTGGGTGTGTCACAGTGAGCCCATCACTTTGAGCAAAGCCCTTGTTCTACAATGGAAGGAAGCCTGGTGTTGGAGTCAGCCAGAAAGCCCTGGCTCTGGCCTTCACTCCACAGCCTTGGACTAATTACTCCTCTCTCTAACCTCATTTCCCCTCCTCTGCAGGGAAGGAGCTGAGCATCCATCCAGCCTCCTTATGCTACATTTCTGTGATCAACACATTCAATGCCAGAGGTCTAGGCCCTGTGCCAAATCAGATGTTGCTAATCACCCACAGCCACAGAATTGGAAAGCAGCAGTGGCAGGGATACAGGCTGCACACCCCAACCACACACGAGCCCTTCTCACTCTGGGGCCATTTAGGACCAGAAGACCTGCTCTAGCAAAAGAATCAGTGGCTTTGCCTTGCTCAAACCAGTCTTGATCATTCTAACCACATGGCAAAACTCAGCCACTCTGGTTTGCAGAACAACTCCCTCATAGTCCCAGAATGTGCCAGATCTCTTGATATCTGTCCCCATGAACAGCTTTGCCAGTTGTCTCTGGGAATTAAGACACTCCTGGAGCTCAGGCCAAATGATTTTCCCTGAAAGCAGAGTTTCTTTGTAAATCTGTAACCCAGCTTGTCACCCCATGTGCTAATGGAAGGAGCCAGTAGGACACCAAGGATATAAATGTTTATTCTCTGTGTTGGGTGCTGTGCTGGGCACGCCACTCTCACCACTGCGTGTGGTCCCTACACTGAGGAGGAAACTGAGTGATTAGTCCCAAGGCAGGTAGCTGAAAAGTGAGAGAGAGGGGAATAGAACTCAGGTGACTTCACAATCCATCACTGCAGCAAGGCTATGTGTTTCGACCACAGCACCCACATGCTTGAAAAAGAAAATGTCACTGCACTTAAATCTTTGTGGGACTGTGCTTTGGTGAGGCTTTGGTGCAGGGTCTATCCCCACCCTGCCTCTGATTCTCTTTCCTTTATTCACCTGGAGATCAGGTCTCTCCAGCAAAGAGTAACCAAAGTAGATATTCAGCTGTCCAGCTTCTGAATGCATTCACACACACACACTAGGACTAGGGTAGAGAGGAAACATATGCACAGAGTACACACTGCCTTTCAGCTTACATGACAATTTTACATTTGTTATCATGTCCAATCTTCACACCAATTATTAAGGGAACGCCATCACTGGCATTTTCTTAACTTTAAAAAATTTTTATTTTGACATAATTATGTAATCACAGGAAGTTTCAAAGACCACAGAGAGGTCCCCTGTACCCTTTACCCAGCTTCCCACTATGGGTGCATCTTATGTAACTATAGGACAATATCAAAAGCAGGAAGTTGATATTAGCATAATGTGTGCATGGACGGTTCTATGTGAGTTTATCACGTGTGCAGAATTGAATGACTGCCATAGCAAGAAAGCCAATATTATAAGGTCAGATATCATGGGGTTCCTCTATATACTAGCACTCTCAACTTAAAGATGCAAAACTGATGTTCAGAAAGATGATGTGATTTGCTCAGAGTCACACAACTGGTGAGTGGTTTGTGAACCAGGCCGTGACTCCGGTCAAGTGCACCAGATTGCTCTGGTTAACTTTAGGGATAGGAAGTGATTCAGCACAGGTCTCAATGAAAATTCTCAAAAAAGTTTTTTCTCTGAAGGAAGCAGAACTGCCATTGCAAGAACACTCTCTCCAGCCTTCAGTCTTCATCGGGGAAGGGTCTGCTCCTTCCCTGACAGCCCCTAAGAGTTGGTGACAGGCTGGCTTTCAACACAAAGTCCTCCTGTAGGCTCTGGGACAACTGTGGCCTCATAGCACGGCCACTCCTCTGTTGTAGTTCTAAGGAGGCCCAGCCTAGATCTCAGTTCTGGATTCCAGCTCCACTGCCCCCACAGAGCTCCCAGAGGAGCTAGTCATAAAATGTTAAGGGTTCAGGCATTTCCTGAGCCTTTCCCCCAAGTGCTATGCTTTTATACAAGGGAGGAATGTGTGCTCAGAGTTTTCGATTACCTAAGAATCCTGCAAATGTGATTTGACCAAGCTGGTATTCCCAGCACGTGACGTTTACAGGAAGAAATGTCCTGCCATCATTGGCTTGATTCAGGCATTCATAATTTCTGCCTGGACAGTTACAAATTTTCCTCACTGTCTCTCTGTTCTGAATCTTATCCTGCTCCAATCTTTTCCTCCCACATCTTTCTAGAGTCACCGATCATGTGGACAATAACTGGCATGTCAGTCACTGCACGGAGGACTTTAGACCCATGGCCCCATTTTTTCTCCACAAAGATGCTACAAAGTAGATCCTCCCAGTTGCCACACTTCACAGAGTGGAAACACACGTAGGGAGGCTTCCACAAAGACCCTGAGCGGAGTAAGAAGGAAGGGTGGTACTGAATGCAGACTCAGTTGACTCCAGACTACTGCCTCTTGTTTACACAAACAAATCTAACCTTATCATCCTGCTCAAAAGATGGGGTAGATCCATGCCTCTCTCTCTGCCCATTCCCTCTTAAATACAACTATAAACCCTGGAAATAAACACAAGAGACAATCAAAGGAGGACCATACAGATGCAAGTAGGGTGGTATACGGGTTGGGGACCCCAGGGGAGCAGAGAATCTTATGATTGTCAACCCAACAGAAAAATGTCAGTTCTTCCCAAATTGATCTATAGATTTAGTGCAATTAGTATTGAGATCCCATGAAGTTTTTCTTTTTGTACTGATAGACAGTATTATTCTAAAATTTATGGAGAAAGGTACAGCACTAAAAAAAGATCAAGCTAAGAAGAGCAAGATGGAAATAAGCCCCCTGTGCTAAGGCTTACTCTAGAACTACAGTCGTCTAGACAGCATGGCACTGGTAGAGACAAGGCACTAAATCAATGAGACCTACACACACATCCCCACTGACTCACCAAGTTGCCAAAGCAAGTCAAAAGAGGAAGAATAGCCTTTTCAACACATGATGCTGGAAGAATTGGAATCCATCAACAAAAATAAATAAACTTCAACCAGTACTCACACTTTACAGAACAATTAATTCGAAATGGATAACAGGTTAATGTTAAATTTGAAAGTGTAGAACCTTTAGAAAAAAGAATGGGAGAAATTATTCTGGAATTCAGTTCATTTCAGTTCAGTCATTCAGTCATGTCCGACTCTTTGTGACCCCATGGACTGCAGCACGCCAGGCCTCCCTGTCCATCACCAACTTTCGGAGTTCACCCAAACTCATGTCCATTGAGTCAGTGATCCTATCCAACCACCTCATCCTCTGTCATCCCCTTCCCTTCCCACCTTCAATCTTTCTCAGCATCAGGGTCTTTTCCAATGAGTCTTCAGGATCTTCGCATCAGGTGGCCAAAGTATTGGAGTTTCAGCTTCAAAATCAGTCCTTCCAATGAACACTCACAACTGATCTCCTTCAGAATGGACTGGTTGGATCTCCTTGCAGTCCAAGGGACTCTCAAGAGTCTCCTCCAACAGCACAGTTCAAAAGCATCAATTCTTTGGCGCTCAGATTTCTTTATAGTCCAACCCTCACATCCATACGTGACCACTGGAAAAACCATAGCTTTGACTAGACAGACCTTTGTTGACAAAGTAACGTCTCTGCTTTTTAATATGCTGTCTAGGTTGGTCATAACTTTCCTCCCAAGGAGCAAGTATCTTTTAATTTCATGGCTGCAGTTACCATCTGCAGTAATTTGTGCAGCCCAGAAAGATAGTCTGTCACTGTTTCCATTGCTTCCCCATCTATTTGCCATGAAGTGATGGGACCAGATGCCATGATCTTCGTTTTCTGAATGTTGAGCTTTAGGCCAACTTTTTCACTGTCCTCTTTCAGTTTCATCAAGAGGCTCCTTAGTTCTTCTTCACTTTCTGCCATAAGGGTGGTGTCATCTGCATATCTGAGGTTATTGATATTTCTCCCGGCAATTGACTCCAGCTTTTGCTTCCTCCAGCCCAGTGTTCCTCATGATGTACTCAGCATATAAGTTAAGTAAGCAGGGCGACCATATACAGCCTTGACGTGCTCCTTTTCCTGTTTGGAACCAGTTCTGGAGCTAGCATTAGGTGAAGAGGTCTTATACTTGACACTAAAAGCACAGTTCATGATGGGAAAATTTGATATGCTGAGCTAAATCAAAATTTGAAATATTTTCTCTGTAAAATACACTGTTGGGAGTATGAAAAGACAACTAAAATAGGAAGAAAAAATTTCCAAATCAGATGTCTGACAAAGTACTCATATCTAGAATATAGAAAGAATATTCAAAATGCAAGAGCAAAAAAAAAATCTAGTTATGTAATGGACAAAAGACAAATTTACATTCACTGAAGAGTATATCAGATCAGATCAGATCAGTCGCTCAGTCATGTCCGACTCTTTGCGACCCCAGAGGAAGAGTACATATAGATGGTAAATAACACAGGAAAAGATACACAACAGCAGTAGCCATCAGAAAAAATCAAATAAAGACAAAGCGAGATATGACTATGTATCTATGCTGCTGCTACTGCTAAGTCGCTTCAGTCGTGTCCAACTCTGTGGGACCCCAGAGACAGCAGCCCACCAGGCTCCCTCGCCCCTGGGATTCTCCAGGCAAGAACACTGGAGTGGGGTGCCATGAAAGTGAAAAGCAAATGCATGAAAGTGAAAAGCAAAAGTGAAGTCCCTCAGTCGTGTCCGACTCCTAGCGACCCCATGGACTGCAGCCTTCCAGGCTCCTCCATCCATGGGATTTTCCAGGCAAGAGTACTGGAGTGGGGTGCCATTGCCTTCTCCAAATGTATCTATAGTCACAGCTAAAATAAAAAACACCCGAAGTCACCTAACCCTGGAAAGGGCGTAGAGAAACCCCTTCACTCGTATAGTGTTGCCAGGAAGGGAGAGTGCACAGCCACACTGGAAAGAGCATGAAAACTCCTTACAAAACTAAACATGTGACCACCACACAACCTAGAAATCACACTCGTGGCCATTTATGCCTGAGAAGTGAAAGGTGTGTGCACACCTGTACCTAAATGTTCATAGCACCTTTAGTTACAATAGGCAAAGGCTGGAGACAGCCAAGATGGTGTCTTTTGATGGGTGAATGATTAAACACACTTTGTACATCCCTACCTTGTATATTATGACCAACCTAGATAGCATATTAAAAAGCAGAGGCATTACTTTGCCAACAAAGGTCCATCTAGTCAAGGCTATGGTTTTTCCTGTGGTCATGTATGGATGTGAGAGTTGGACTGTGAAGAAGGCTGAGCGCCGAAGAATTGATGCTTTTGAACTATGGTGTTGGAGAAGACTCTTGAGAGTCCCTTGGACTGCAAGGAGATCCAAGCAGTCCATTCTAAAGGAGCTCAGTCCTGGGTGTTCATTGGAAGGACTGATGCTGAAGCTGAAACTCCAATACTTTGGCCACCTGATGCGAAGAGTTGACTCATTGGAAAAGACTCTGATGCTGGGAGGGATTGGGGGCAGGAAGAGAAGGGGACGACAGATGATGAGATGGCTGGATGGCATCACCGACTCCATGGACATGAGTTTGAGTAAACTCCGGGAGTTGGTGATGGACAGGGAGGCCTGGTGTGCTGTGATTCATGGGGTTGCAAAGAGTCAGACACAACTGAGTGACTGAACTGAACTGAACCTTGTGTATTAGGCAAGGTTTTCCAGAGAAATGGAACCAATATTTGTGTATCCATGTATCAACAGACGGAGAAGGCAATGGCAACCCACTCCAGTACTCTTGCCTGGAAAATCCCATGGATGGAAGGGCCTGGTGGGCTGCAGTCCATGGGGTCGCTAGGAGTCGGACACGACTGAGAGACTTCACTTTATTTTTTCATTTTCATGCATTGGAGAAGGAAATGGCAACCCACTCCAGTGTTCTTGCCTAGAGAATCCCAGGGACGAGGGAGCCTGTTGGGCTGCTGTCTATGGGGTTGCACAGAGTTGGACACGACTGAAGTGACTTAGCTTAGCAGCAGTATCAACAGAAGAGAACAAGAATTGAAATTGATCACTATCTTCCAGGAAATCCTTAGGTCGCAGGGTCTTTGAACCTTGCTATCGGCATAGGATGACTCATCTACGGAAGATGGGTGTGGCTCACGGCCCCTGTGGAGGCAGGCAGGCCCCCCTGGCAGCTGCAAGATGCTCCCCTCCTCCCTGACCTTCGGCCTGCATTGCCACACAGAGGTTCAGAGTGCTAGGCTGGCTTGCGACTTTTTCTCTCATGACCTGAAGCTCTGCAGATCAAGTCACCAAACTAGGGTTTGGCAAAGTTAGACTTTTCCTTTCTGGGAAGGAGCCAGGATGCCAGATCTAGTGATTTGTGAATGCAGTCTCTGTCCGACAGATGCTGGTGAATATGTCTATAGCGCAGTAGCTGAGATGGTGCCTGGGGTGTGTACGAGGCCGCAGAAGCCACGAGGCCTGTTGCTGAAGACAGTCGAGTGACAGATGACTGGGAGAACATGCATGCGGCTCCTTGCTGAAGCCTGCCTCACTCCAGGCAGATGTTCTTAACTGCCTCAAATCCTGAAGTCTTCCAAAGGGGCAGACAGGAAAGTCAGGTGATTTCCTACCACAGAAAGAGGTGAAATGTATTTTCTGGTCAGACACAGTTGAGATCATTTGACATGGAGCCCAGAATAGCAGGTTTGTGGGACTCAGAAGCATTCTTTATCCCAGTGATCTCATTCTATATCCATGGGTACTGATGCGTGAATAAAGAGGAGCTGAATGTTCAAGGTTCAGGATCAAATGCCTATTTCCTGGCCCAAGCAAGAATAAAGCTCATAATGATTGCAATAGCCTTAAACAAATAGTTTCAAGCTCTTAGCCTTTTCAGCAAAGTAATAACCACCATCTGTTTATCCATGCATTCAAAAGCATTTATTGAACATCTACTATAAACTGAATATCACACAAGTCACCAGGGATTCAAAGATGCAAAGCAGAATTCTGCCCTTAAGAGGAAACAGAGAAATACGGAAAATAAAATGGAATAATAAGGGTGGGATAGTGGAAGGTCCCCAGCCCTGGGCAAAACTGGCCCTCAGGTGACCTCAGGGACCCCACGGTGAGCAGCACCGCGTGGTATGGCTAGCTTGACTCAGGGTGAGTCCCTCCTGATAGCCACTGCCAACATCCATGGCAATGAGCTTGGCTGCTTTGGACATTTGAAATCAATAGGAAGTCTGAAGTCTTAAAAGGGGACCTGGGGTATAGTCACTTGGTTATCCCAGTGTAGTTTTTTAGAGCCAGGACGTAACTAGGAGCTGAACTCATAAAACACAGCAATTAAAGATTTTGATATGGTTGATGTATCTATCTCTGGTTTTCCTTTGATAAGACAGCCGAGTTCCAACAGGAATAAATGCTTATAGAGGAACAGTGAATCGTGCTCCTTCTGAACTGGTATGCCCTTGATTCTCTGGTAGCTCTGACGGTAAAGTGTCTGCCTGCAGTGTGGGAGACCCAGGTTCATTCCCTGGGTCGGGAAGATCCCCTGGAGAAGGAAATGGCAACCCACTCCAGTACTCTTGTCTAGAAAATTCCATGGATGGAGGAGCCTGGTGGGCTACAGTCCATGGGGTCGCAAAGAGTCAGACACGACTGAGCAACTTCACTTTCACTGTCCTGGGCATGAGCTTTGGAGAGGAAGGGCTGCTAGG
This sequence comes from Bubalus bubalis, assembly GCF_019923935.1. Lineage (NCBI taxonomy): Eukaryota > Metazoa > Chordata > Mammalia > Artiodactyla > Bovidae > Bubalus > Bubalus bubalis. Next base: position 164,060,516 of record NC_059160.1, read on the forward strand.
CTGTGATAGAATCCTGAGTATGGCTCAGACAGGACACAGCTTTCTCCAGAGTCTAGGGCCACTTAATTGAGCCTGCTGGGGAGTTTGCCAGACCCAGTCTCACATAAGTCCAGGGCTGGTCCAGGAAATGTCATAATTCTGGGTGTCATCAACTGTCTAAGGAGGCTTGACCAGACTCTTGGTTCTGAGCATTCTACAGCCAGCCTTTCATGAACTGGCACACCCATCAATACCCACAGAAGTCTAACAGGGCACATGGTGGCCAGTCTGAATGCTCTGTTCCAACGGATCCGAGGCCTGCATGGAGCACCAAGGTCAGATATTTGGGGCTAACCAGACATAGGGTTTGCTCTGGAGGACACTGGTGTAATCAGTACAGGGGGGCAGTGGGGCCAAGAAAGACACCATCAGGAAAGGAGGCGTGGTGAGGAACTTTCCAGAGTGACACATATCAGAGCCTCCATCCAGGTGTGCCTCACCAGTCCAGGGGTGCTAAGCCCACACTTGGTGATGCACATGGGGCTGGAGAGATGCATTGCATTAGAACGAAAGCTGCCTTTGGGGGCTTTCTGAATAGTCCAACCCAAACCCTGTTCACAGCATTCATCAGGGAGCAAGTTACCTGCAGATCAGAACCCCAGAGTGGTCCAGAGACCACGAACTCAGCTCACTGACTTATTTCACGAGTGAGGAGACTGAGCAGAGGGTTGTGTGAGGCAGGCTAGAACCCAAGTCAGATCCCAGTCTGAGCAGTTGCATGCCAGTGATCTGCATGTGTGCATGCGCGGGTACACACACACACACACACACACACACACACACACACACACCCCGAGTGATGCCCCCCTTGGGGCAGTCCACACTGAGAGCACGCTAGAGTTACAGTCCACGGGTGCATATCAAAAGAGCTCCTACAAGCCTCTGCCAAGCTGTGCAGGCATCTGGCAAGAATTTCAGTCTGGGCTAAAAAACCGTGTTTAGAACGACATTTTCCTGTAATATCCCCCTTTCTACATAGGCACATCATGGCTGTCCTGAGTCTGATTTCAAGGTCTAAAATTTGTTCGAATTCACACTGATTTGGGAAGAAAGGGGAGGCAATCTGTGGTGGGAGGGAACAAAGGGTGGGAGGTACAGCCTGTCCCCAGAAACCGCCGCAACAGCAGACACAGTGGGTGCACTCCAGCCTTCTCAGAAGGGCACAGGGCTTGGCAAGGATCCTGAAGGCGGCATATGTGTTAGCCCAGCCCCTGCCAAACTTCCTGCTATTTATGTGTAAACATGGGGGCTGAGTTGTCCCTGGCTCCTTCACTGAAGGGAGGATACCCCATGTTTCCTTTTCCCATTCTATGCAGAAACAGAGGGAGGGAATCAGAGAAGCTTACATCCCTATGGGATGGATGCTAGTGAAAGAAGGGTCTCTGGAAGAAGGACCAGAAATTCATGTGAGGTTCAGAAGACAAAGCTAAGACTGTTCTTCCTTTTCTTAATGAGTTGCCTCTCCTTTCGTAGAGCTCATCAGGATAGGAAACAGGGACTCACTTCTTTCTTTCTGACCTCGGGAAGAGAGGAGCTGCTCAGAGTCCCCTCTCCTCCTGCAGATCAGCACCATCAGGCACTCCTTCTGACAGAGCTGCAGGTGAGGACAACTCAGCACGAGTCACGTTCTGAGAGAAAACAAGCCATTCTCACCGTCAACCCACTCTTTGTGCTGCATGGACCTAGTTTAGAGCTCACAGCTCCTCCCAGTGAAAGTCTGCAAATTCATTGTTCTTGCTGGTGCCATTCAGTGATGGGAAGCTCCTCAGGTCCATTGGGCTCTAGAGGATACTGAAAAACTGCAGTTCAGTATCTCAAATGGCAGCTCCCAACTTGTCTCTATATGGCTCCTGGAAGGGCATTGGCCGCAGGGAGAAAATATCACGATTGGACTGTCATAAATACACAGAGCCCCTAGAGGATGTTAAACTGTGTTTTCTTTATCAGGTCACAGAGAGCTACTCAATGGTGGGCAGGAGAGATGCCTTCTCTTTATCCTTCACCCCTAGTGCTGTCCAGGTGGCGCTAGTGGTAAAGAATCTGTCTGCCAATGCAGGAGACACAAGGGACTGGATTCGATCCCTGGGTCCGGAAGGTCCCCTGGAGAAGGGCATGGCAATTCACTCCAGTGTTCTTGCTTGGAAAATTTCATGGACAGAGGAGCCCGGCGGGCTACAGTTCGTGGGGCCTCAAGAGTCGGACACGACTGAGCATACACCCACACACTGCACCCCTAATTCTTCCATCACAAACTCCAGAATATTTGTGCTCACCTGCCTCCCACTAAGATTGGATAATCTGTTTTTTTCCCAGTGTTTTCCTTGGGGAAACTGGTGGGGGGCGGGGGAAGTTTGGTCTTCCAGCTCTTTTAGAGTAAATACTCTATAAAGTAAGGGACCTTGCTTTTGACAATACGGAAAGTTTCTTCCAACCTACCTCAGGGCATTCATTGCTATTTCTGTGTCTCTCTCCCTGCCTTTCTCCCCATGAAGGGCTGAGCAGAAGAGGAAAACCTCACACTGTTCATTAAAATAGATTTGAACCTGAGCTTCACCACCTGCTAGGTCTGTGACTTTGGGAAAACTGATCATCTTCTCTGCTTGTCCATTTCAGTTCAGTTCAGTTCAGTCACTCAGTCGTGTCAGACTCTTTGCGACCCCATGAATCACAGCACGCCAGGCCTCCCTGTCCATCACCAACTCCTGGAGTTCACTCAAATTCATGTCCATCGAGTTGGTGATGCCATCCAGCCATCTCATCTTCTGTCGTCCCCTTCACCTCCTGCCCCCAATCCCTCCCAGCATCAGGGTCTTTTCCAATGAGTCAACTCTTTGCATGAGGTGGCCAAAGTATTGGAGTTTCAGCTTTAGCATCAGTCCTTCCAAAGAAATCCCAGGGCTGATCTCCTTCAGAATGGACTGGTTGGATCTCCTTGCAGTCCAAGGGACTCTCAAGAGTCTTCTCCAACACCACAGTTCAAAAACATCAATTCTTCGGCACTCAGCTTTCTTCACAGTCCAACTCTCACATCCATACATGACCACAGGAAAAACCATAGCCTTGACTAGACGGACCTTTGTGGGCAAAGTAATGCTATCTAGGTTGGTCATAACTTTCCTTCCAAGGAGTAAGCGTCTTTTAATTTCATGGCTGCAGTCACCATCTGCAGTGATTTTGGAGCCCCAAAAATAAAGTCTGGCACTGTTTCCAATGTTTCCCCATCTATTTCCCATGAAGTAATGGGACCCGATGCCATGATCTTAGTTTTCTGAATGTTGAGCTTTAAGCCAACTTTTTCACTGTCCTCTTTCACTTTCATTCAGAGGCTTTTTAGTTCCTCTTCACTTTCTGCCATAAGGGTGGTGTCATCTGCATATCTGAGGTTATTGATATTTCTCTTGGCAATCTTGATTCCAGCTTGTGCTTCATCCAGCCCAGCGTTTCTCATGATGTACCCTGCATATAAGTTAAATAAGCAGGGTGACAGTATACAGCCTTGACATGCTCTTTTTCCTATTTGGAACCAGTCTGTTGTTCCATGTCCAGTTCTAACTGTTGCTTCCTGACCTGTTTGTTTACTCATCTCTAGAATAGAGTTGTTAATATCTACCCTGTGGAGGTTTCTGAGAATTGGATTGAATAGGTAACGAGAACATTCCAGGCTTCACCACCTTTGTGTGCAAACTGGGTCATGTTCGCCTTGAGAGATGTGAGGCAGCCCCTCCTCCTGTAGGACTTCAGCTCCCTGAGGTTCCTCCCTTGGTTATCCTTCAAGTGGAGCCAGGGCTGAGGGTGCTTATCTCTGCCCAGCAGACCTCACCTCCAGCCTCTGTAAAGTTGTGCAATTCCTCAGCTCCCTCAGCACCTCCAGCAGACCCTGGCCTTCTCTACTTCCATTCCTAATAGTCTCTGCAGCAATTTGACACATTTTTTTTAGCTCTTGACAAAATCATGCTCAAGATTTCTGTAATAGAGGGGATCTCCTTTGCAATGAGTGACTCTGACCCTGTATGTTCCTTTTCTCAGTACCTACCACCCTCCATGGTCCTCCACAGCATTCGCTGCCACCCACCATCCATCCGCCTGACTCCCTGTATCATGGACCATAGGCATCCTGAAGTCTTAGATCAGTGCTGCCTGCAAAGCCACCATCAAAGTTCACACATGTCCTGCTAAGTCCATTCTTGTACATATCGGTTCTTTTAGCGTGAAGTGAACTTCAGGCCATTGTCCCTTCCTACAGTCTCCCTAGTCTCAGTCCTCAAACCAAAAATGTTTAAAAAAAAAAAACTAAGAACGCTATCTGGAAAAAACTGAAAAAGACTTTTAGATTTTAACTGGCATTTTCTCCCAAATCCTATCAGCTCTACATCCACTAAAAGAAAACAAAATATACAATGATAACAACTAAAAGGTAAACAAAGCCAAGACCTAGCAACTCAGTCTGGGCACCTGCTCCCTATGCGCTGCGTGCTATGCTGTGCTGAGCTGCTCGGTCGTGCCACACTCTTTGTGACCCCATGGACGTAGCCCGCCAGGTTCTTCTGTCCATGGGGATTATCCAGGCAAAAATACTGGAGTGGATTGCCATGCCCTCCTCCAGGGGATCTTCCCGACCCAGGGATCAATTTGCATTGCAGGTGGATTCTTTACTGTCTGAGCCCCAGGGAAACCCCTTGCTTCATATATAAGGGAGTAATCAATATTTGCAAATACAATCAGTTCTTAATTGACTGGGCAAGGGGCTGATTGCCCATTTTAAAAATGATAATAGGACATTATAGAAAAATAACATTTTTCTGGAACTACTGAACTTCTCTGAAACTTCTGGAACTACACAAGTGGCAGCGTTCTGTGTGTCTTCTGTTCTGTTAGAATCTCACGGGGATGAGGCCGGACTGGGGGAACGCTGGAAATGTTAAATAATTAGCAAAAAAACAAGATGCTTTTATCTTGATAAGATACCTGGACTCGGTCCAGACTGAGTGGTCCCTTCTGCACTTGGCAAGGTCCATGCAATACAGAAAAGGGGAACAAAGCAGCCACAGTTAAAAAGGAAAAGCATCAGTTTGCTTGTGTTGCATCCTCTTCAACAGCAACATAACGTTTAAGCCTTTTGGCAGAAAAGGAGTGAACGAGGAGGGGAGAACTCGAAAAATCCTGTTCACCAGACCATCTGCAGGGCTTTTAGAGTGAGGACAGCAGGCTGCCGAGTGCCAAACTCATGTTATGTGTGTTTCACTTTAACATTTGAAAAATAAAGGGCTTAGCTGAACACCAGAAAACAATAACAGATTGTTTTAATTGAGACTGACCTTTTGCCCATTTTTCATCTGCAACATGTCATTTTTGTGGGTTTGAATTGTTGTGCTTGTTATTTTTCTTACAGTTGAAAATAGCATCTGGAGAACAATCATTAAGTTATAAATACTTAACGGAGAATTAGTATTAATTTGAGTCATGCTTGGACCAGCTTTATGTTATCTCCAGTAACGATAATTGTTTCCCCCGGTTAATTGATGGTGGGTAAAGACAGGCACTTGATGCACCATTGCTGAAGAATGAACAATGACCAGAAAATCCTCCAGAATCCCGCTCCCACTCCTAATTCATATCAGCCTGGAAGACAGCATCGTCACCCGTACCCATTTTCTTTTCCTTTCCCCTGAGCACCCTTGAACTTCACCCAAATTGTTTTGGCTCTTGTAAGCTGACATGGGAAAGGTCTCACATGGATGTCACATTGCCATGACAAGACCTCCAGGGAAATAGCGCGTCATTCAGAACATAGCAGCTTTGAAGTGAACAGGGCAACGTCCTCGGGGGAACAGAAAATGTGTAGAGGACCATCCCTAAAAAGAAAGTGATTCATGGAGTCACCAGGAAATAAGTGATTTTAACCACCTGCATGAGAGATTGCTCTATGGGAAGATTACTAAATGTCGTAGTGAGAATAGACACTGGTGTCCACAAAGTGTTTTCAAGGAAAGTAAGAGATTATCATGATGAATGTGTACTTTACGAGTCATGGTTTAAAAATCTTTTCATAGCTAATATCTCATTTGATCCTTGTAACACCCTGAGAGACAAGCAGTACTATTTCCCTTTTTAACACAGAAGGCAAAGATCAGAGGAAAATCCTGAGTTTCTTCATCAGGCATGCTTGAACTTGCATCCAGAGTTTGTCCTTTAGTTTCTTAGCCTTTCTAAATCTTTCCAATCACTGACTATAAAATGAGTTTCAATCTTATACTGCTGTGAAATACATAAAGCAATTAAAACAGTGCTCAGAACCTAATAGACATACACAATGGTAGTTATTATTATAATAAATTTGAGAAAACTGAAGTCTAGAGGGATAATTTAACTTGGTCTAGAGTACATGAATATAAATAGCCAGTGCCGATTGGTGTTTCTATTGAGACTAAAACCCCAAACCTTCCCAATATGGCAGTTACGAACCTCAAACATTATATTATGAAGAGGTAGTGAACTTAAGTATGTCTTGGTAATTTATCCCAGGATAGTAGAAGTAAGAAAAGATGTAAGTGTAGGTACTGGTTATTCACCGTGGAACTATTTGTCGCAGGAGAAGACTAAAATGGACACGTGTGGCTGTCTGTGAGGAGCTTTGGGCTCGCCCACGCAGCAGGGCGACTGAGCGAGCAGCCATGGGGGACAGCTCCACGTGTTGCGTCGTGTTCTGGCCAACATCTGCTCTGAAGTGATCAAAGCTAGACGGGCAAGAAAGAGCATATATTATGCTGCTACTTATTTATGAATAAAGGGAATGTTTATATATGTAAGTATTAACCATATTTAAAAGGTGTAAGAAACTTCCTCTTGTGGAAAGAGAGTAAAGTGCTTTAACCATATTATTCCTGCTAAGTACAACTGGAAACGTCAGACCTTACACAGAAAACAAATGTTAGGTGGACTATAAAATAGAGAGTAGGAAGACCACCTAAGAAACCTCAGAGCCAAGGACCACACTGTGGTGAGTTCTTCAGGTTTTCCAAACATGGGGCTGAAGAAGCCAGTTACCTAGAAGTACCAATGGTCACAGATGAAACACACGCCAGCAAAAGCCAGCTCTCCTCGGCCAGAGGACCGTGAAAGCAGCAACCTCCCAAGACAGGATGGTAACTCTACTCCAGTCAAAGAAACCAGTGATGCTGCCCACACGCACACCAGTGGTAAACCCTAGGGCACAATCCAGTGACCTAGCTTTTCCTTTCTGCAGCATCTCTGGAGGCCTTGCGTTGAAGATGGCAACGTCATGAAATGGACTGCTTCTGGCTTCTGAGCCATCACATACAGAAGAGCTACCTGAAATCAGGAAATCAGCCCAGGATATCAGAAAAAGACAAAGGTTTATATTTATTTGTATTTCAAGGCTGGATCTCCCTGTTCTCTTATCTCTCTTTGCTTCCTTCTCAATGGACAAACTCATTGGTTTTTCCATGAAAAACAACCTCACTTCTGCTCCTTTGCTCATGTCTCTCCCTCTGGTCTGCTCTTTCTTGATGAAGAGAGAGGACTCAAACTGTCCCATTGCTTCCTGTCAAAACCCTGCTTGTCTTTGTTACAGTATCTATATTTTCACATTTTTCCAGTATTAAAGCACATTACTATTTATTTTTAACGCTTATACGACAAATAGTTACAATGGAAACAGCTGAAGCAGGAGGCAAAATAAGAACAGGAGAAAAGGATTCTGCTACTAGGTCACTTCAGTCATGTCTGACTCTGTGCGACCCCATAGATGGCAGCCCACCAGGCTCTGCCGTCCCTGGGATTCTCCAGGCAAGAACACTGGAGTGGGTTGCCATTGCCTTCTCCAATGCATGAAAGTGAAAAGTGAACGTGAAGTCACTCAGTCGTGTCTGAACTTTAGCGACCCCATGGGCTGCAGCCTACCAGGCTCCTCCGTCCCTGGGATTCTCCAGGCGAGAGCACTGGAGTGGGTTGCCATTGCCTTCTCCAATGCATGAAAGTGAAAAGTGAACGTGAAGTCACTCAGTCGTGTCTGAACTTTAGCGACCCCATGGGCTGCAGCCCACCAGGCTCCTCCGTCCCTGGGATTCTCCAGGCGAGAGCACTGGAGTGGGCTGCCGTTGCTGTCGTTCAAATATCAGTTTACAGTCTTTCTTCTTAATAGACTATTGCCTCAATAACACCAGCGAAACGCACCTTCTGAGGTTCAGGCCCTCGTGAAGTTCCCATCACGTCGTCACACGACTGGGCCTGTAACTGCTCTGCCCAATAGACTGAAACAGACGTGATTCTGTCCGGTTCTGGGGATGGCGCTTATTTGGCCTGGTAGCTTTGGTTTGCTCCTCCTTAGAATCCAGCCAGTGTGCCATGAAGCCACCCCGGCGGCCACAGGGAGAACTGAGGAATGATTCTGCGGAATCCAGGAACTGAGCTGACAGCCCTGGATGACCTCCCAGCCACGCTTCCCAGCCTGTCCGTCAATACCACCTGAACAGGAAAACTGCCAGGTCAGCTAATGGAATGGCAAGTGATAATCAAATGGTGTTTCAAGCCACTATGTTGATTTTTTACCCAGAAATAGATATGTGAAATATTCTCTATAAAACCTCTGATTTTTACAACTGACAGTAACCTCTTTCTCCCGTGGCAGGCCATCAAGCACTGCTGGAACTGCTAGTTTACCACTTCCTGCCCTATTGTGGTTATTTGTTTAGATACCTTACTTTGCTCACAAAACATGGGCTTCTTGAAGCAGGACTTGCATCAAATTAGATATGCAAGGCCCTCTAGGATAGGGGTAAGAACACAGGCTTTGAAGTCAGGACAAACTGGGTCAATTTGGGGTTTTACCTTTTATCTTGAGCAACTTCTCTGAACTTCAATTTCTTTATCATAAAATAGGTTAATGCAAGAATGAAATGGGTCAACATAGGTAAAGCCCTTAGGTCAGTGACTGGCACATAATAAACTATAAATATTAGTGTTATCCTACCCTTTTCTGTATCATGCAGCTCAGAACCTTATGTATTGTGAGGACTCAGTAAGTCCTACATGAATAAGGAAAAAAGAGACGTGAAGGCGGCTGTGGCCGACTCAGGATGCCTGTGCATTCTTTGACACGCGTCCTTTCAAGAGGAGGCCCTTTGTACTCTTCCCTAGAATGTGGACTAGCCGGTGTCTATCCTGACTAGCAGAGTATCATGTGGGTGACACATGCCAGTTCCGAGAGCCCTGACTCACGTGACATGGAAGAAATCCACACACTGCTGAGGTAGGGGAGGGACCTAGCTGGACTCACCCTTCCATCTGTCCCCTCCTGGCTATAAGGCATGTGAGTAAAGACATTTGTACTTTTTGGACAGCCCAGCCACCAACTGAGGACCACCAAAGGAACTCACTCAGCACCATGTGAAATGGAATTACCAGCTAAGCTCTGACCAAATTCCTGTCTTGCAACGTCATGAGATGTAATAAAATGGTTGTTATCTTAAGTGCAAGTTTAGGGGACATTTGTTACAGAACAGTGGATCTCTACAGTCCACGGGGTCACGAAGAGTCTCGGACACAACTGAGCGACTTCACTTTCACTTTTCACTTTCATGCATTGGAGAAGGAAATGCAACCCACTCCAGTGTTCTTTCCTGGAGAATCTCAGGGACGGCAGAGCCTGGTGGGCTGCCCTCTATGGGGTCGCACAGAGTCAGACACGACTGAAGCGACTTAGCAGCAGCAGCAGCAGCAGTGGATCTCTTAGGCTTATGGCTTCCTTCTTCAGTACCCCGCCTGGAAAATCCCATGGACGGAGGAGCCTGGTGGGCCGCAGTCCGTAGGGTTGCTAAGAGTCAGACAAAACTGAGCGACTTCACTTTCACTTTTCACTTTCATGCATTGGAGAAGGAAATGGTGACCCACTCCAGTGTTCTTGTCTGGAGAATCCTGGGGATGGGGGAGCCTGCTGGGCTGCTGTCTATGGGGTCGCACAGAGTCTGAAGCGACTTTGCAGCAGCAGCAGCTAGCCCATTCCTGTTTCACATTTAGTGAGCCCTCTTTGCAGGGAAGAAGATTGGCTGTTTTCAGGGCCTTTTGCCTCCTGCCCCCACCCCCAGGTGGCTTAGAAACATTTGAAAACTTCTGGCTTCTATCAAGTGACCCTATGAGAGCCTTTCCCTACCCACACCATCCTGTGTGGAACATTCTCTAATCTAGTCTTCTCCAGTTCAGTTCCATCCACCTTTGATGGCTCTCAGACTTCTTAGGTCAGGGGGGTATAGCTCAGTGGCAGAGCACATGCTTAGCGTGCATGAGGCCCCAGGTTCAATCTCTGGCATCTCCACTTGGGAAACTCTCTTTATGGGCTTCCCTAATAGCTCAGTTGGTAAAGAATCAGCCTGCAATGCAGGAGACCCCAGTTCAATTCCTGGGTCCAGAAGATCTGCTGGAGAAGGGATAGGCTGTCTAATCCAGTATTCTTGGGCTTCCCTTGTGGCTCAGCTGGTAAAGGATCTGCCTGCAATGTGGGTGACCTGGGTTTGATCCCTGGTTTGGGAAGATCCCCTGGACAAGGGAAAGGTTATCCACTCCAGTATTTTGGCCTGGAGAATTCCATGGACTATATAGTCCATTGGGTCTCAAAGAGTTGGACATGACTGAGCAATGTTCATTTCACTTCACCCTTACTCTCAGGATTACTTTATATGCTTAAAGATTCTTGAGGAGCCAAAGAACTTTTGTTTATGTGGGTTATATTGATCAACATTTACCATATTAGCAGCTGAAATTGAGAAATTTTAAAAATATTGATTCATTTTAAATAAAAAAACCCATTACTTTGTTAACATTAATAAATAATAGATATTTATTTAAAAAAATTTTTTTGGAAAACATACTTAGAAAACTGTTTTAGACATTGTTTTATATTTATAAACTGGTTGGGAAGATGGCTGGATTCTCGTATCTGCACTGGGTCTCTTGTAGCATCATCTCTTGTTGTGGAGACTCTGAAAAACTCTATTGTACCCTCCTGAGGGGATGAAAGTGAAAAAGGGAAAAGAAGTGAGCCCTCTAAATGAGACTGTGACCAGCCCATCCTTGGGCCACTTCAGAAAATCCCTGCTGCTGGAGTCCAGAAAGTTTTCTCTCCAAGTAAGCCTGAGGGCATCTCCACCCATAGCCATTGTGACCTGTAGGACAAGAAGCCATCGGTCCTCAGGGCTTGGCCACGTCTGCAACCCTCATCTGCTCCCTCTGGCTTCACCAGATCGTGCTGATTGTGCTGTGGCCTTTCAAGAACGCTCTGCCCAGAAGTCAGCTGTGTTCTCACTCAGTCACCTTGCTACCTGAAGGACCAGACTTGGGGAGGGAAGGACAAAGGGCTTGAGGACCCCCAGTAACAGAGATCACCCGGGAGACCTAAGAACTGATGTGGAGGAAGGCGAAATTAGTCACAGCTCCCGATGAGCCGCCTATGATGGCCAGTTCTCCTGCTTTGCTCAGACAGGCTTTGGGATCTTACTTTACAAGATTCTGTGGTCTGAAATATGCCATAAATCTCTGCAAGCCTTTCAGAGTCCTGTTCTGTGTTTCATTCACACGTCCTGACAGTTCCTGTTCAAGTGAAAAGCTCTGTGCTGAGGCTGGCCGCAGCCTAGCTGGTCCCTCCTGAGCTGGGAGGCATGTATCTCTCAGAAGGCTGGCAGGATGGTGCCCCTTCCCCGAGCTTTGAGCTATGTGCACAGGGTGAGGGCCTGGGAGGATCGAAAGTCTGGGAATGTTTAATGGCACCAATGCTTTCCAAGAGCATGGAAGAGAAGAATGTTCCAGGTTTTCCCCTCCCATCTTTAAGATAAACACTGGTTGCCATGAGGAAGGTAAAGTTAATCTACATTTTCTTGGCTCTCAAGCAAAGTCTGGTATTAATACAAGCAGGCCTAAGGCAAAATGCCTAACTTGAGACATCATTGGACTGGTCCTTGGAACTGGCATCACTCTGAGGCCCAGGATGCAGGTGTGGGGAGTGTGCCATGGTGGGGGTGCGCCATGGATGGGGCTTCTACCATGTGCTGCCCTCCTGGGGCACACACCTACCCCCCGCCCCAGTTCATCTTATCTTGCTGGTCATCCTTCTGAAATCCCTGAGGCAGAACACATGGGCACATGGTCAGAAGGTGAGCAGGTCCTTCCCTGTTCCCCTTCACCTGAACGAGCTGGATTTGGGAGACGCACCCAGGGCAAGAGAGCTGGCTGCAAGCACACAGGCTGGAGCTGCTGGGGAGCACGGCACCCCATGTCTCTAGAACTCCACAGCATCCGGAAGTTCTCCCGGACTGACAGGACATTCATCTCCTGGCCGCCTCTCCTGATGACCAGTACAGGCCACATGGACCCCCTGGTGGGCTTTCAGTAAAACATATTCTGACTTTCTCTTCACGTTTCCTTTTAACCTCCACTCTCAGCTAGAAATCATAAACACAGAGATGCAAATTCCTGCCAGCATAGAAATGACTGATGCTCCCTCTTAGGTAATCTTCAATAGTATGAAATGATACTCAGAGATTTGGTCTATCTTTATCAAATAAATCTATTTCAAACGGTGGAACAGCAGACGCGGTGGCAGGTCTATGATGATATGTTAAAGTTGCAAATTGTTTGAACAGGCAGCTCTCTGCTCTGAGAATTCACCTGCCCTGCCCTCCCTTCCTCCCACAGACTCACACATTCTATGTCTTTATTTTTTGGAAGCCAAAGTCCTCCAGTCAGACTGGATTATGCATTCTCCCAGGAAGATATATACTTCACAGCTGCTCCTATTTTTTTTTTTTTTTTTTTTAGTTTTAGTGCCTGATGTCTCCTCTCAGTTAATAGCACACTGTCCAAAGCACTCAGCCTGGATTCAAGTCCCTAGCTGTGTGACTTGGGGCATCCTGTGAGACCTCTCTGTTCCTTCAAGAGGAAAAGTAGAATGAATCTGATCATGGCACGAATCTGATCAATCTCCTCCTAGGCTTGTTTCGAGTGCGAGATGAGATAATATTCATGAAGTGTGTCAGCGTGCCTGTGACACGGGAGAGCACACACCTAATGTCTGCTGTTCCTGATCTGTGAGGTCCGCCGCGGGGTCCGCCGCGGGTCCGCCGCGTGCCTTCGATTGTCTTGTAGACACATACTCCTCTGGAGTCACAGCCGCAGGCTTAGAAAGACCCCGGTGAGCATGCAAGGAGGCCTCCTTGTGCTGCAGCAGTGTTTCCCAAACGGTGAGCTAGAACACCCCTGACCCCGGAAGTGTTCAGTCTCTGTTATATTGCACGAGGCTGGACACCCATGCCTTTAAAAATGTTACGTTGTCTAATCAATCTGTGATATAGTGCATTCTTAGCTCCTTCCTGGGAAAGTCTGCAGTAAAGATACAGCTTAACTTGTTTGAAGCTAGTGTTTCTCAACTTGAAATTTCTATAGAACTTTTTATGGGAAGCAAGCAGTCCAGTAGAGCAGGAGTTTTACTGAAATCAGAGACTGAGAAATATCATGTCATGATATTTCTTTCACATGACTGTCTTTACACGTGAATACTTTCGGAACCAGGGGACCCCCCGCTGGGTGAAGCCGTGGTGGTACCAAGCTCCATGTTGAGTGGCCTTGGTGGGGCCCCCACCCAGCGATCTTAAATCCACGCAACTGATCCTGTGGAAGATGCTCCCTCGCCCATCCACCTTCATATAGCCATCAAGACTCTCTTACCTTAGCCAAAATAAGACAAAAATTATAAGCGGACTCTCATCATCTGTCTCACGGGTATCTGGTGGTGGTGGGCTGGTGCTGTTACCTAGGAGACTGGTGGTGGGCGGGTGCTGTTACCTAGGAGATACTGTTACCTAGGAGATACAGTTTGTCAGTGCGTCACTCAGAGCTCATCTGACATGAATTTCAGTCCCTCCTGCCATCCTGGTTGCTCTAAGTTCCAATTTACCTAGTTCTTCCTCAAGTGTGAGTTTGAATAATTACTTTCTCTGTTCAGATGCCATCATTTTGTGAATTCAATTTTAAGGTCACAGATGCATTTGAAACACCACTGCCACAGCTGTTATAATACGTAACACTTCCAATTGAGCCGTCTATAGCCATATAACACCCCAAGCCACGGAGAAAGCCGCGAGGCTGGCCCTTCTCCATTCCTTCCCTTTTGTGGGTGTTACTTAGTGTTAGTCGCTCAGTCATGTCCAACTCTTCGCAACTCCATGGACTGTAGCCCACCAAGCTCTTCTGTCCATGGAATTCTCTAGGCAAGAATACTGGAGTGGGTTGCCATTTCCTTCTCCAGGGCATCTTCTAATCCAGGGATCGAACCTGGGTCTCCTGCACTGTAGGCAGACTCTTTACCATTTGAAACACCAGGGAAGCCTTTGGGGACATTGTAAATCCATGTTCTCGGGTCAAATTCCACTTTCTTCTCTGATGTATAATGGCACTTATTGACCAAAACAGAAAAATAAATACAAAGAATTATATAACTTTGCTCCTATTTCACTTTCATGCACTGCAGAAGGAAATGGCAACCCACTCCAGTGTTCTTGCCTGGAGAATCCCATAGACGGAGAAGCCTGGTAGGCTGCAGTCCATGGGGTCGCACAGAGTCGGACACGACTGAAGCGACTTAGCAGCAGCAGCAGCAGCAGCTCCTAGTTGTGTAAAAAACTATAGATTTAAATATACACACATGTACATATGACTTTACACCTTTGTATTTGCATAGAAATAAAATTTTATGGAAGAGTGTACAAGAAGCCATTAATAATTGCTATTTCAAGACAGCTATGATTAGAGTATCTGGAATGAGATATTGTATATGTTTAAAATTCTTTAAATGTTACCGTGAACATAAATTTCTTCTTTGGCAAAAAGAGAACTAGATAAAACATTCCTATATTTCTTTGTTGGAGGCAAGTCATTAATATCTTTAAAAAACTTTGCTTCTTTCCCCTACACAAATTTGATGAGCTTGCCTGCTCAATCTTCATCCAACATTTTTTTTAATGTTAGAAATAAAAGGCAAAAGGTAGAGCCAAGGGTACATGCTAGAGACCCTCCAGCAATGATAACATCGCACACCCCTTACCTAAGAGTAATCGTCTAGTTGGTGTTTAATAACCCTTTCATCCCAACTACATTTCTGTACTTTTCTTTTAATAAAGACTTTTCCTCTCTTCAAAAGTGAAAAATTGAAGCAAGATTTCAGGATGGGAAAGGGAGGGTGAATGTAACAAAAAAGCAGGCGGCCAGCAGAGGCCTTAAGTGCGTGCTGCGTGGTGACGTGCTTCCTCAGTATGCTCGGCACAACCACACAGCAGACCTCACAGAGACTGTGATCCACTGCACAGACTACCTCATTTTCCGACTCTCATTTCACTCAGGAATTTTTAAGTCCAGAATTCTTAAAGAATGACTCCAACCAGAGGTCATTTTGTCTACCAGATCTCCTCTTTTACTCATTCAAATAGAGCAAATGGAAGCTGTAGTCACAAGGGAGGTGCCTGTAGGGAGCGGTGTCCGCGGTGTTTTGCATGGAGCCTATTGTCAAGATGCTCGTGTGTACCTTTGAGAAGTGGAGCAGGTCGCAGAGCAAACCCAGCACAGAGCAGGACTTAGAACTCAGGGCTTTCCTTCCTGGACTTATCGACATGCTTTGGACCTCCCACACCACCCCCAAGCTCTCTAACACATTCATCTTGCTATTCTCAGCAAGTGGCACCGAGCCCAGCGGCTACATGGCCTCGAGCACTGACAGAACCAGTGTGTGTTCTCTTCTGCGGATCACTCTATATTCTTCCCGCCTTGGAAATGGTCCATAATTGACTCCCAAGTCCAGCCCCATTGGGCTCATCCATTCCACAGCTTCAATGTAATAATCTCCAAGGGACTCCCCCTCCCCCAAGAGACAGGCTTGCTATGCGTTCACCCCTAATTACCCTCAGCATCACAGGACATACAATCCAGGGTAACATGAAATCCTGCCCTGGAAACACTCATCACTTGAACAAAATTTATACCAAAATATTGCTCCAATGTAACGTTATTTGAACATAGAAGGCGGCTTGCTAGAATTTAGTGAGAGAAAAGCTATATATAACTCGTTTGAATGGAGTTAACCTCTGTATGGACTTCCTTCGGGATCCGCTGCATTTATCACACACCAGGACTATTAATGCCGTGGCGGATTGTTATAATATAACACACACGTGCTGTCATCATCTCAAAATAACAGAAAATCAAGACATTAGCTTGGGCTCGTGTGGACCCTCATTTTGGCAGTTCCAGCTCAGTACCCTCTGAATTTGCAGTGCAAATCCACAGATTATTTCTAGACTTTGATTCACATTTGCAGCTACATGAAGCCAAATATCCATGAGAAAACTGAAAAGCTCCATTACAACTCTTGCTTTTAAAATATCCAGATGTCTGACTTTGTCTAGCAAAAGCATCTGGAATTTGTACTGCTTGGTTTCTCAAAGCGTAACCCATGTTTGGAAGCCTGTAGACCTATGTAGGACCTCTGGTCATTCAACCTCAGACCGACAGCTTAAACTTGAAAATGACCAGCAAACAACCCCAAGTCATGTGGAGCTGCTCCTCTCTTTCCTAGGCCTCTTGGAGCGGTTTTCATGAACCCACAGACAACTGGATACAGCTGTCTGGAGGGCTGGACTGCAGCAGCCTCAGGGACATGGGGTCAGGCTCACAGTGAGATCTTAACAGCATGTGTGTGACTAGTTTTGAGCTCTGTGTGGCAAACCTTTGTTCTGAGATGATCTTTAATGCTAACACTGTGTCCTACAAAGAGAAGGCTATGGGGGAAAACTCCAGGAAGGCATAACTGGCCAGTGGATCAAACAGCAGCCTTATCAGGAGGAAGTGCTGCTTCCAACTTCTGTTTCTATGATGCAACTTCTGCAGCGAACAGTCCCCAGGGCATCCCTTTCCATATTATCCATCTAGCATCTCAGACCTACCCTTGCTCAGTGATGAGTCACTACTCCGTGCTTGTCCATCTTACCACCATCCCCACTAAGCTCTCACCTACTTGTTGTCTATGCCCCCTTGCCTATTATTTTCTCAGTTCTGAATCTTCGTTTGAAGTGAAGTGAAGTGAAGTCTCTCAGTCGTGTCCGACTCTTTGCAACCCCATGGACTGCACCCTAACAGGCTCTTCCATCCATGGGATTTTCCAGGCAAGGATACTGGAGTGGACATTTTCATCAGAGTTTTAAAGAATTCAATATGATCATGATCATATGGGCATCCTTTATGGATTAGTACAGGACAATGGCTTGGAAGTCAGACTGAATCTCTACCTGGATAACTTTGAGCAAGTTAGGAGCCTACCACATAGGATAGTTAAATTGAATGAGTTAGCCACATAAAGCACCTTAAGCAACGCTTGGCACCCTGAAGATGCTGATAAATGTTAGCTATTTGGATTATTGTCCTCTCTGAGGACCTGCTCTCTCCTTTGGCACCGTCCCCTCATGACCAATGTTAGACCTGAATACTGAGTGCCCCTAGGATGGCACCCTTTGGCTGTGTCTGTTTTCCAGGGCATCTGTTTTCCACTTTGGAAAAAAATCCATCCCTTCCTTGGCGGTAGGAGCCTAAATGTATCTGCAGGACTAATTGTTTCATGCTGGACTGGTGCTTGCCTGATGCTTCCAGAACCCTGCATGCCCTCGGGAAGGGTTCCTCATTAAGTGGACCTCTGATTTGAGTGATTAGCCTGGGTGATGAGGATTTCCCAGGGGTGTTAGGGGAGACCAGGCACCCTGAAGCAGCTGCTGAAGTGTGAAGGAAAGGCGTGCTCAGGGCAGGTTCTGGATTTGATGCCAGGATTTTGACTCTTTGACATAGTCCTCAACAAACCTGCTTTCCAATGCGGTTTGTCTTCTGTGGAGGGAGCATCGTCACTGCCCAGAAAATGTTGCTGCAAACTGTGAAGCTACTCAATCTTGCCTCAGTTCTTTCTTCTTTCCATTTTGGTTGAGTGTGCATGCATGTGTACTAAGTGGTTTTGGTGGTGTCAGATTCTTTGCAACACTATGGACTGTGGCCCCCTGGCTCCTATGTCTGTGGGATTCTCCAGGCAAGAATACTGGAGTGGGTTGCCATGCTCTCCCCCAAAGGATCTTCCTGAGGTATCGAACCCACATCTCTTACATGTCCTGCATTGGCAGGCAGGCTCTTTATCGCTAGCACCACCTGGGAAGCCCTCCATTTTGGTTGTAGGTGATTTATTTGTTGATATAGAAATCATTTCTAAATTTTCCAGGGAAAGCAGTCTCCTTTATTTTCACTAATTGAGGTATAGTTATGTATTCACATGCCATCAGGTCTACACTTGTATGTTCAGGGACGTATTAAGACTTGGGGAAGTGGGATCTGTGAGGAGTGGATGAACCAGTCACTCAGAGGAGGTTGTGCCATCCACAGGAGCAGAAGATGCTGCAAGTTTTGACTTGACACATCTCTGCATCTCTGCATCATTGGTAGATGGGTAACTCCTCCCTGTCCTGCCCATGCCTCCTGCTCCCTCCATGGGCACCTCTTCTCACCTTGACCAAGACAGGCCCACCTGGCCCCTGAATGGCTCACCTTCAGGAACCACCTCAGAAGGACCTCGAGCTTCCTAAGTGGATGATAGACATTCATCCCTTTTCATCACTGGTTTTCTCCTGATTAATCCTGGTCCTATTGTCTCGAACACTCTGGAAATCAAAACGAGAAAGAAAGAAACTCTGGAGGTCTTGAAGCTCTTATTTCAGGGGAGCCTCAGCAGGGCAGTCACCAGTGGACAACTATGAAAAACTGTCCCCGAGGAACTGTCCTGTGGCCCTGGGCTGGTGCTGTCTCTGCCTGGTGATGCCCGGGTGGCCCCATCATCCCCTCTGGGAACCTCTCCAGCTTACCCTGTGCTCACAGGTCCCTTCTGAGCTGTGTGGTGTTGATTTTGAGTATATATCTCCTTCATCACGCAGCACACTTTATGAGTTGGGGTTGAGGTTTCTATATGTTGGCCTCCCTATGGGTGGAGGTGGACATGTCAGTCGTCCCTTGGGACTGGGGACACTGAGAAGGAACCACAGCAGCAGGAAGCCACAGCGACTGTCACTGCCCAGGGTCAGGCCCACGATGGCGCACTTGGCCATGTTTGTGGCCTGGGGTGTTCAGTCAGGTGTTGGAGTGGACACATGTGCACAGAATCACCAACAAATGCCAAGTGGACCAAGAGTGCCCGGAGGAGACCTGTTCCTCCCTAGGGGAGTGGCTGCCCAGGGAGCTGTGGGGCAAGATCGGTGGACTGTAGGCAGGCTTTGGTCAGTAGATCTACCTACTGTCTGTTGGTCCTGGCACATGGAGGCTACACATGCTGGGTGGCCTAGGCCTGGGCTGCTGTCTGACCACTGTCTGTTACATGGCTTTTCTGGGAAATTGCAGCCTATTTATAATAAAGCCCAGGGGTTGTTTGCAAGAAAAGCAAAGAAAAAACAGAAGAAAACTAGAAAGAACCACATTTCCAGAGCATGCCACTTCTCATCAAGTAGCTTATCTCAGAATCCTGCTCAAGTCCTGGCTAATGTGAGACCCCATGCCCCCAGTTTGACAAGGTCCTGGAGATCCCGAGGTTTTCCTTGGCCCCAGGCACCAGCAGTGGGGGTAAGCATCTTGTTCAGCCAGGATTCCCTTACACCTGGGCCAAGACTATCACTGCACTTGGTTAAATGAGCCTAGAGCTGGTGACAGTCACTAGACATCTTGGGATGGAGAACTCTGATGAAGGCAATTGATGAACCCCCAGGCTCTCATGGCCCCCATGCCGATCCGGCCCTTATTTCTGCCAGATGATCCGCTTCTGTTCCTCTCTTTCTTAATCCAGATCAGACAGTTAACTCTCCAGGACTGTTTCTCTGCTCAGCATTGACCTCACAGCAAGTTCATGTGGAAGGCTCTGATCCTCCTAGAGAGGAGAGGAAGCAAAGAATGTCTAGGAAGGAAGCCAGTGGGCAGGCCTGATGCATGACCCTGGGGAAGAGGACCAGAGTGTGGAAGGGGAGAGGGATGAGCCCTACATATCTTAAAAAAAACTTCATGGAAGGCCTTTGAGTTGAATCCCATCTGTGTCCCAATCTCAGAGATTAGGATAGAAGTGCAGAGAGGGTCAGTGAGTCCCCTGAGGTCCCAGTGGGTAAGTGAGGGTCCCGGGCTCCATCTGAGGCTGCTAATTACAGAACCTCATACTCGCCACTCTGCTATGGCTGCCCAAGACTCAGGATTTGGATTCCAGAATCCCAAACAGGGCAAGTGGGTAATTGTGCTTTCTTCCCAAGTAATTTGGAGAGTAGGGGACTCAGGAGTATCATTTCTGCTTGATTGCAGATCTAGATCTGACCTCTAATATCTAGAGGAAGATTGACCTCGGAGTGGAAACTTCACTCCTTCAACTTTACAGGGTGTCCTCTTGGGCCCTGGGATGGTCCATTATCAAAGGTCAGCCTGTCGGCATGGAGGGTACAGCTCTGGGCAGTGGTGGCCATGTGGAGCCCATTCAAAGGTAGGTGAGTCTGAGCTCAGAGTAAATGAAAGTAAAAAGCATGATCTACAATTTTCTCTCTCTCTTGGAATAATGCATCTGAAATGTAATTTGCATTCTCCCTTTCTTTAAAAACCTCTTGACTTTCTCATCTTCTTATTTACCGCTCACTGGATTCTCTCCCTATAACTTCTACCTTTTCTTGGCCTTTTAGATAAAACTTTTACTGAGATAACTATAGATTCACATGCAGTTATAGAAAATAATACAGAGACATCTCATGTACTGTTTATCCCATTTCCCCCAATGGTAACATTTTGCAAAACTATAGTATAATATCGCAAGTATGATATTGACTTTGAAATCTTATTCAGATTTCGCTAGTTTTCCCTTGTACTCATTTGTGTATGTATTTAGTTATATACAAATCTTGAACAATTCAGATAAGTGAAAAGATCCAGATACAAAGGGTTGCATTTAATATTATTCTATTTGCAGGAATTGTCCAGAATGAGCAAGTTCATAGAGAGGAAAAGTCGATTAGTGACTGCCAGGAAGTGAGAGGCGGGAGGAGAAGGGAGTGACTGCTAATGAGTACAAGGTTTCTTTTAATGGGGTTGAAAGCTTCTAGAATTAAATAATGGATGATGGTTGCACAACCCTGTGAACATGTTAAAATCCACTGAATTGCACACTTTAAAAGGGTGAATCTTGTGGTATGTAAATTATATCTCAAAATAAACTTGCATTTAAAATAAAACGCTACTTCCTTCCGGCATCTATGGTCTCACTTGAGAAATCCACTGTCTTTACAAGTGGAGCTCCTCTCCAGATTGTGTGCTGTTTCTCTTTGACTGCTTTTAAGATTTGCTTTTGTTTTCACTTCTCTAAAGTTTAATTGCAGCGTGTATTGGCATGGCTTTCTTTGGTTTATCTTGTTCCTAATTTGCTCAGCTTCTTCAATCTGCAGGGCTTTATCTTTCACCAAATTTGGGAAGTTTTACCCTTTATTTCCTTTAATATCCTCAGTCCCACTTTCTTTGTACTTTATTCTGGGGTTCTGATAATACAAATGCTGGATTATCTGTTACTGTTCTACAGGTCTCTGAGGCTCCGGTTGTTGAGGATGTGTAACTTGACTCACCCCAGTGCCCAAGAATGTAATCAAGTATTATTCTGGTGTCTCTCTGAGCTGGTTTTGGATGAGATTTACATTTAAATCAGTGGACTGTGAGTAAGGCAGATTGCCCTCCATATGTGGATGGGACTCACCTAATCAGCTGAAGACTTTAATAGAACAAAAGACTGACCTCCCCTGAGCAATAGAGAATTCTTTGGCAAGTGACCTTCAGACTTGAACTGTAGGTCTTGGCTTTCTCTGTGCCTCCTGGTCTACCCTGCAGCTTATGGACGTGAGCAGATACACTACTTTGGTTGATCTTTCATCACCTGAGGAATATTTAAGCTGCTCAAACTAGTTTTTTCCTGGTTTATTATGTGATGCTTTTTTCTCACAAAACTGACAGTCTATCATTTTTCTTCATTATTTGTTCTGCTCCTCAGACCAGGTAATCTCTACTGAACTGTGTTTAAGTTCACTGATTCTTTTTTTAAATAAGAGCAGCTATTATTTATTGAGTGATTATTATATGTCAGGTCACTATACATATATCCTTTTTAATTTTTATAGCAATCCTGTAAGACAGATTTTATATTTTTTGTTTGATTCTTTCTTTTCCAACTCAGATTTGTTCTTGAATTCCTTTAGTGACTTTTTCACTTCATCTTCAAAGTTTCTATTTCAATCTTTCGGAAGTGTGTGCGAGTCCTTTCTATGTTGACATTCTGTGTGTGCTAAGATGTCATTGTCATACTTTTAAAAAATTCCTTAGGCATGCATTCCTTTAGTTATTTGAATATATTTATAGCTTCTAAAGTCTTTTCATAGTAAGTAAAATCCTATGCCCCTCAAAAACATTTTCTGTCCTTTGCCAGCCTTCATTTCCTCCCATGAATGTCGTATACTTGCTCGCTTCTTTGAATGTCTCACAACCTTTTCCTGTAAACTGGACTGGTGACTTCTCCTCTTGCAGGTCTTTTCTGCGCATTTGCACAGCCTTGTGCATGTGGGCAGCCTTTCAGATCTCCAGGAATACCAGAGATTTTCGAAATTTCCGATTATAGTCTAGTTCCCTAGGATTTCCTTTTCAATCCCTAGTCCAGCTCCAGTTTCCCTTAAAGGAAATCACTGCCTTAGGCAGCTGAGATGCTGCCAGCAGTTTGGTATTAGTTCAGTAATGCCTTGAAAGTAGATTTTCTTCTCCTGATCCCCATTTCTCACCCCCACCTGAGCTTAGATAAATTCTGAGTCAAATCAAAGAGCCGCTGAATTCTGTGAGTGGGCATTTACCAGGGAGCTGCAAGTTCTGGCAAGGTATTGGCTCTTCTCTGGAGCTTGCTCCTCCTCTTCTCCTTTAAGGACTTTCACTTGTGACCCACATGTTAGCAGTAGGTGTGCTTCTGTTCTAGGATGACTTTTCCTCTCACTAGACCCAGTTCCCCTGAACTCCCTCATCCATTTGTGAATCAGGTATATTCTGCTGACTTTGAAATACAAATCTTCTTCCCAGCACTCTGAGGATTTAAGGTCTCAACTTGAAAGATTTTCTTGAACATTCCTTCAGCAACAACAACAACAAGAAGCAGTGTTTCTGAACCTGAACTCACACTCTTCCCTGCCCTGGTTTCCTAAACATCTCATCCTCTGGTTTCTCATATCAGTGACAGGGACCCCTCCACAAGGCAGGCCAAGCGAGGTCTCCCTGTTCTTTTTCCTCCTACCTTGTCACCACTCCAGATCCACATAGCCGAGGATCCAAAAAGTTCTACTGCTGGGAGCCGGCACATTGCATATTGAGTGAGGATCTGGAATAGCTCAACTGGAATTCTATCACTTCCGGGAGCCAGCGTGAGGCACTCCGCCCATGACAAAGGTCATGAGGAAGGAGGCTCGGCATACGCAAAGGCGGGATCGAGCCTCAGGTGTCCCCCTGGAAATTCTCGAGCATCTACCCCCAAAACCAGAGTCTGCCTACTTTCTGCTTTGTGCTTTCACCTACACCTCTGACTTTACGGGGGGCTGTCCCCCACTACCTCTCTCTGAAAAAAGAGTTAGCTCACAGCTCCAGTTAATAATTCCTGGGTGTGACAGTGTTTAACCTACAAACTCCTTTGGAAATCCTCTAGCCTGCCTGAATGGGTTTTTCCGGCCACATGTGATTGTTCAGAGCCTCCCAACTGTGAGAGGCAGGAGATGTTCTAAACTGCCTAAACACAGATTCCTTTGAGTAGTTAAAAGATTGATTAGAAAATGTATTGGTGAAGGGTTTTTCACTTGTTGGGCCAATGTTTGCTGCTAAGTCTCCATACTCCTACTGTGTCCTTGGCAGTGTATTGATTGATATAATGGGTGTATAGAAATGTAAAATGCCGCTTTGTCCAATGCTTTTTGGAAGGCTGGCGCCTGACTTTGGAATAATCACCTTTAGAGAAAGATAAGTTTCTTAAAATGTTAACAGGCCTCCGGGCCAGAAGATGATGTCAATCACCTGAACTTTTGCATATGATAAGTTTGCAGGAAGAAAGCCTGGCTTGCTGCATGACTCTACCCCTTCCCCCATTATCCTCTATGCATACCTTAAGGTATAAAAACTACTTTGGAAAATAAAGTGCGGGCCTTGTTCACTGAAACTTGGTCTCCCCATGTCACTCTCTCTCCCAAATTCCAGCTGAGTGTCCATCTGGAGCGTGGATGTCCTCTGCGACCATTTATTTGCCTGGGCTTCTAAGACCCACTCGAGAAGGTGTCTAAGGTGGGGCACCTTCCGCTATTTGAGAGGGCGCCTGCGGCCTCCGTGGTCAGAGCTAACCTGGTGTCACGGGTTATATTGATTTTCCGCGTAAACCAAGCCACTCAGCTTCTTTTCTCCACTGAATTTTCCTACTGAGCTATCCTTATTTCAGCTGCTTTTCTCCACTGAATTTCCTCACTGAGCTATCCTTATTTCAGCCGCTTTTCTCCACTGAATTTCCTCACTGAGCTATCCTTATTCTATTACTCTTTGTATCCTTAATTAAAGTGTAATTAAGCAGTTATTCCCTGACCCTCGCCTAGCCGTCTCTCCTTCGAATACCCTGGATCAGCCGGGGCTGGTCCCCGGCATTCTACCCTCTTAACTCTCTCTCATACTTCTTTTTCTCTTTGTCCACTTTTATTTTCCCAACCTTGGCCACTTGCCTCGATTCCCAGGCTGAAATAGAAATATTGCTGGAACGTTTTCCTGTGGTGCCCTGAAATTAATGCACCCAGAGCTCTTTTCACTCTGAATTCTAGTTACCCTTTGCTGATCTGTCTTCCACCTCAAAACATAATTTCCAGGGAATTTCCATATCTCATTTGTCCTCATCCCCTTGACTATGGAACTTGGTAGGCACTCAAAAACCAAATGCTGAATACGTGAATAGATGCAACTGAAATTCTAGTGATGCTTAGATAAAGTTGTAAGTTTGGGTTATCCAGGAGAAAAATGGATGCTTGTTAATAAAAAGTATGAGTGATACCAAAATGCTTCTGACATTAATCAGATGTGTATTCTTGAGGTGTCACACCAAGCACGTGTGAAGGAAGGAGATATGATAGCACCATGAAAACCTTGGCAACCAACTCTTTACTCCACAGAGTAACTCTGTGGTTCAGCTGTAATTTAAGGAAAGATGTGACTAGACAGCTCAAGACCACCTTCTTTTCAAACTCCAAATCTTTTCACTAGGCTAGAAAACCACAGAGATTTGATTTAAGTTCTCTTGAGGATAGAAGTGTATTTCTTCCAGTTACTGGCAAGTCAAAGTATTTCTTTGTAAGATTTGAGCAAACTCTGCCTTAACAGAACCCAGGAAAACAGATAATCTTGACCACTGGAACGTTAAATTTGAATTTGAAATGAGGTCTTCAGAAAATAAAAGATTCAAAATATAAACATTTTCAAAAGGCACCTATGTCCAGAAACTGGAATCTTTGGACTGACTTTCCCACAGCTGAGGTCCAAGTCTTGCTTTCTGGTGAGGCATGGGAGTAATGTATTGATTTATCCCACTGTACTGAGTTGGATATTGTCCTACTAAAATTCACATGCAGCTTAAGAAATAGAATACAATCCTTACCTTAGAAAATCTCGACTGTCCTCTATAATCAAAAGATCAATTTTAGAGGAAGACATCTCAGTGGGTGTGCTAATTGTGAGCAGGGTCTCTCCGGCCTGCCACTCCCTAAGGGACTCGAAACCCAGCTACTCCTCCCTGCTCTCCACCATGCAGAGCTCAGGAAGGTGACCTAGATTTGGCCAATGTGTCGCTTCCATTTGGAACCTTGAAACTTGAGAAAAAGACTCAAAAACATTCAGGGACACTTGAGAAAATATTAAGACAGTCAAAGGCTTGGGAGAGTCATCTGAAACACTGCTCTGGGGGCTGATCTTGGCTGTGTATCCTGTTATCTAGTGTTACTTGGTTACAGCTAGTTCTCCAAGTCTTG
The DNA here is from genome assembly GCF_019923935.1 of Bubalus bubalis. NCBI lineage: Eukaryota > Metazoa > Chordata > Mammalia > Artiodactyla > Bovidae > Bubalus > Bubalus bubalis. The sequence goes on from NC_059160.1 coordinate 164,086,711, forward strand.
TTCGCCAGTCTTCGCTTGAACTGGGAATGTCTCTATACACAACCAATAAATTCTTTCACCACTGAAGCTAGCCAGAATCTGTATCTTTTGCTTATGTCTAAACCTCTGCTCCTGCATTTTCTCCTGCGGTGGAAAAATCCACTGCAATATGGCAGCTCCCATCTGATGTATCTCTGAGCTCCAGACCCCAGACCCAGCCCTGAGCAAGCTCAGAATTGGCGCCAGGAAATTTCTGTTGACCAAATGAGGACTCAGGGTAAAAAGAAAAAAAATCTTGAAATTTAGACCTCAGGGATTTGAGAGAAAACTTTCCGGCTCCAGGAACTGTGTCTGTCACGAGAGACGCCATTGTGTCTATTGATTTGGATTCTCTGGCTTGGAACAAGGAGCATGAGTCCCTCGTCTTTTCTCCTCGGTAATACTGAACAGCTGCTCTGAAGTGAACAGCAGATGAAGTGCCTATAACCCCTTCTCTAAATAAATGCAATAAAAATGACTTTCCCTTTCATAAAGCATGGTTAGGAAGCATGCCAAAGAATCCTCATCTTCTCCCGCTTCTGGCAACTCTCTGGCTTCCAGGCATGGCAAAGGAGGCACATGTGTTCCCTGGGCAGCAGCAGCCTCACTCCAGGCTGCTGCCATCTCACTAACTCTAGAGCTTCGAGGTCAGGTGTTGTCGGGCCTGAAGCCCTCTGCCTTTCTGCCTCTCTGCCCCTCTGCAGAGGCAGACCAGGCCCATCCTGCCAATTAATCTTTCCAAAAAAGCATTCAGTGAGGGCTGAGGCCAGGCTGGGGATTTGCAGTCTAATGAGTGCAACAGACACAGGAACACATTTACTCAACAGATAGCCAAAGCTTCTGTCTGATGCTTGCACTGAGTGTGAGGGGTAAAGGGGAGTGAGCGGAGGGGCCAGAGGAGGTCACAGAAGGTCTAATGAGAAGGTCCCTGGAACTGGATCTTGGTGTCAGATTTGACTTTGCCAGTGGGAAATTGGCATTTCAGAGGGAAATACAATAGGGACAAGTGAACAATGGCCTGAAGGTACAATGGCCTGAAGGTATAATTGGGAGGGAGGCAAAATTAACAGTTGTTCTGCAACTGCAACAAGCCTTCTCTGGGGGGCCAATGAGAGAGCCTTCCCTTCCTGTGGGATCTGAAGCAGCAAGGCTGCGTCTCTACTCAGAAACACTGGAGCAGAAGGACCACCTGCCTAGGAAAGAACTTTGAGCGTGGGAGGCATGATAGCTGGTTCCTGGTGATTTCCCAGAAGCCTGGACACAGGCCCTCTCTTTCTCTGAGGGCCAACAAAGGAACTAATCCGGTGCAGTGGCTCTCAGTATAGCCACAGAGCTGTATCCATGCGTTCATGCAAAATGTACTGAGCAGATATAGTGTACTGTAGAAGGGCAGGCGGCCCCAAAGTAACACACATTCTTCACAGGGATGTGACAGTGCTACGCAACCACTGAAAGTGATGTAGGAAGAGCGTTTAATGAGTTAGAAATGGAGATATTCTATAGGGCACGCATACATCACAAACATCTTATACATGGAGTAATTTTATTTTCTGTAAAAGAAAAAACTTTCTGTATATGAAAATATGGAGACTGGAATGATATATGGGTAATACTGATACATATGCACTCATACATACAAATATTCTGAGTTGTGAGATTATAGGTGATTTATAATCTCTTCTCTATTTCTGTTTTCTGGATTTTTTTCAATATACATATATCATTTTGCAATCTGGAAAAAAAAGAAAACAAACATTTAAAATACAACAAAAGGGACTCTGGTGGTCCATGGTGAAGACTACCTTCTGATGCACGGGGTGTGGGTTCAATCCCTGGTCAGGGAGCTGAGATCGAATATACCTTGTGGCCCAAACAAACAAACAAAAACAAAAAACAGAAACAAATTGCAACAAATTCAGTAGTTTAGTTCAGTTTAGTTCAGTCGCTCAGTCTTGTCTGACTCTTTGCGACCCCATGAAGTGCAGCACGTCAGGCCTCCTTGTCCATCACCAACTTCCGGAATCCACCCAAACCCATGTCCATTGTGTCGGTGATGCCATCCAGCCATCTCATCCTCTGTCGTCCCCTTATCCTCCCGCCCTCAATCTTTCCCAGCATCAGGGTCTTTTCAAATGAGTCAGCTCTCCGCATTAGGTGGCCAAAGTATTGGAGTTTCAGCTTCAGCATCAGTCTTTCCAATGAACACCCAGGACTGATCTCCTTTAGGATGGACTGGTTGGATCTCCTTGCAGTCCAAGGGACTCTCAAGAGTCTTCTCCAACACCACACTTCAAAAGCATCAATTCTTCTGCACTCAGCTTTCTTTATAGTCCAACTCTCACACCCATACCTGACCACTGGAAAAACCATAGCCTTGACTAGACGGACCTTTGTTGGCAAAGTAATGTCTCTGCTTTTTAATATGCTGTCTAGGTTGGTCATAACTTTCCTTCCAAGGAGCTGCTGCTGCTAAGTCACTTCAGTCATGTCCGACTGTGTGCAACCCCATAGACAGCAGCCCACCAGGCTCCCCTATCCCTGGGATTCTCCAGGCAAGAACACTGGAGTGGGTTGCCATTTCCTTCTCCAATGCATGAAAGTGAAAAGTGAAAGTGAAGTCGCTCAGTTGTGTCCAACTCTTCGTGACCTTATGGACTGCAGCCTACCAGGCTCCTCCATCCATGGGATTTTCCAGGCAAGAGTACTGGAGTGGGGTTCCAAGGAGCAAGTGTCTTTTAATTTCATGGCTGCAATCACCATCTGCAGTGATTTTAGAGCCCAGAAAAATAAAGTCAGCCACTGTTTCCCCATCTATTTGCCATGAAGTGATGGGACAAATTCAATAAAAACTTTTCAAATGGTCCACATCAAAAAAAAAAAAAAATCTAAAAATAAATACGTACATAAATAAAATACAATAAAAACATAGCTTTTGTGCTTCCAGAGCACAAGACTCCCATGGAGATTGAAAGAGTCAGTCTTGCCTGCATAAAGGTGAGCTGATGATTGATGTTGGAAGACTCTGACTTATTTAAATCTTTTATTTTAGCAGGCTGTCATCCTGTTCAGTTTTAACACACAGACACTGGTCTGTTTTGTGGGCTGTAGTTCCAATGACAATCTAATCATCAGGGCTTTTGCCATCTCATTTCAGTCTGCTTATTTATCTGGTGCTTCTGGGACTCCCACTGATCCTGCTGGTGCTAGCAAAGGAGGCGGGACATGTGTCTCCAGGAAAAGCACCAGCGTGTCCTCACAGGTAGGGAAGGTCAGGTTCCCGCAGACTAGGGGCTTCTCTGGCCAGACACGTGTTGTCACAGGATCCCGTTCACAGTGACCCCAGCTGCCCTAGCGTCTCTAGTGGGAGAAAAGGGTCTCAGCTTTTCTAGTTTCGCTGCCTGCTGTGTTATTCCCAGAGCCTTGGTTGTACCTAGCAGAGAGAAGCAGGAAGATGGACCTTTACCATCTTTTCTGAAACACCAAAACTCGACTCAGTCTTCATTTCTTCTTTTTCCTCCGTCTACTCCTTTAAATTCTCTGTTGAGAATTTCACTTAGGAAATGCATCCATTTAAGGTGTACAGCTCAGTGATTTTTAACATAGTCACTACACTGTGCAACCAACACCACTATTTATTAATCATTCCAGAGCATCTTCATCACCCCAGAAGGAAAGTGTGTATACATTGCAGTCACTGGCCCTCACTTGTCTCCTCCAGCCCCTGGCAGCCACTAATCTACAGTCTGTCTACAGACATTTCTCTCTGAACCTTTCACAGAAGTGGAATTCTACAATGTGTTCTTCAAGGTTCACCCATGTTATTGCATGTATCAATAGTTCATGCTTTTCATTTGCAAATAATATTTTATTACATAAATAAATTTTATCCATTCATCACTCAAATACTGGAGTTGTTTCCACTTTTGGGACTCTTATGAATAATGCTGCTGAGAATATTCATGGACAGGTTTTTGTGTAGCCATGCATTTTCACTTTTCTTGGGTACACGTGTAGGGAAGTTGCTAGCTTGCATGCAGTGCTGTATGGACACATGCTACAACATGGATGAACCTTGGAAACATGATACCCAGTGAAAGACACCAAGGACCGCAGATTGTATGGTTCCACTTACGTGAAACGTCCACGACAGGAAAATCCATAGCGATAAGAAGAAAGGGGTTGCTTGGTGATGGGCTGAGGGTGGGAGAGGGGGATGCAATTCTTTTGTTGTTGTTGTCATTTTTAAAAAAATTTATTTTTAATTGGAGCTTTACAATGTTGGCTTCTGCTGTATAACAACATGAATCGGCTATAATATGTATGTATATATCCCCTCCCTCTTGAGCCTGCCTCCCGCCCCAATCCCCATCTCACCCTCTGGGTCATAACAGAGCATCAAGTGGAGCTCCATGCACTGAACAGAAGCTTCCCACCCGCTGTTTAACACATGATAGTGTATACAGTCAATATGACTCTCTTGGTTCATCCCACCCTCTCCTTCCTTGGCTGTGCCCACAGTCCTTTCTCTAAGTCTTCCCTGCAAATTGGTTCATTAGTGCTGTTTTTCTAAATTCCATATATATGCCTTAATATACAATATTTGTTTTTCTCTTTCATGACTTTCTTGGGGATGTGATTTTAATGTGTATGGGACTGGGTGGGGCGGAGCGGGGGTGATAAAAATACTCCAAAATTGACCGTGGTGATTGTTGCATGTATCTGTGAGTAAGAAAAACTATTCAATTATATACTGTAAATATGTGAGTTATATAGTGTGTGAATTATATCTTACTAAGACTGTTATTTAAAATGAAAGAAGAAAGAGACAGAAGGAAGAGGGGAGATAGACAGTGTCAGTCTGGGGGAGACAGAGCTTGTCCTCTGGCCCTGTGTCCCCAGGGTGAGTTGCAGTGTCCCTACAGCCACATCTCTCGGACGTTGGTGCCTCTTCTTAAGGGAGGGCTGCCGTCAGTCACTGGGCAGCTGAGGAATCGCTCTGCAAACAGGTGCCCAGTGGCCACAGGTATGCTGTGCCCTTCCAAGACTACCCATCAGTACTGCTTTATGGCTCCTCAGACACCTCCTAGGTATTCAGTCATTTGGATCTTTTCCACTCACCTTGTAAGTCTCTCCATGCAAGTCGGCCGGCCCCATTTCCCAGCCCAGGATTCCCAACGACCTCAATCTTCCTGCTGTAAATGTCAGAGATGATAAACTGGGACCAGATCTCCCATAGGAAATGGTAGAAACCCTCTCTCTGAAGTGGAAAGAAGCAAGACTGGACAGAGCGCTGGGGAATTTGCCAGAGCCACTCTCCTGCAGGTGCCCTGGGGCAGAGGAGAAGGACTGGATGGGGTGCAAGAATGGAGGTTAGATTTAGGAGCTTGCTTTCCCAAAACCCTGTTATTCTGGTGGCTTGCATTACCACCTGATAAAAACAGAAGAGGAAAGTGAAATATTTCATTAGAAGTTAAAGGTTCCAGATACATCCAAAGAAAGAGGCATTCACTTCCTTCATGGAGAGAATGTTTGTGGTGTTGAACTAATGGAATAGTCCCCACAGGGGTGTGGGGTGGGGGAAAGGGGTGGTTCTCACGCCTGCCCCCTCCCCACAGCAGCAGGAAGTCGTAAAGCCTGCAGGCTTGGGACCCTGCCCCTGACACGGCAACCGCTTCAGGTAGAGAGTATTAGCAATGCACTCTCTTTTCATACATTAGCTTAATCAAAACAGTTAACATAAAAGAAAATGTGGCAATGGTTCTCAATTCAAGCAGAAATAGTTTGGAACGACCTGGTCTTCTGAATTGCGGGGACTATTTCTGCTTCCCAAAGAGGAAAATGTCCTGGGAAGCAGTTTGCAGACTGCAAATCTCTAGACAAACACTGATATCTTGCCTTCACTCTTGGGGATTTCTTCCTCAAGGACCCACTGAGGATGTAGCAGGACAACCAGGAGCCCTTGCCAACCCTCTGTGCTCCAAAGAGAAGCAGACCAGCCATGCAGGGCCCCATTCTGCTGCCCTGACTTCACACGAGCCCCCGCAGCCAAATCCATTTCCTGAAAATGGCTCTTATTTGGTAGAACTTACTACCTAACACATGCCTACTCTCTCACTTGGTGACTGGACAAAATGCTGAGGTTGGCAGAGCCAAAAAAAGCATCTCCAGGTACAGAGGGAGAAACTAAGACTTGGAGGAATCCTATGCTCTTCATCGGAGAAAGGCGATGGCACCCCACTCCCATACTCTTGTCTGGAAAATCCCATGGATGGAGGAGCCTGGTAGGCTGCAGTCCATGGGGTCACTAAGAGTTGGACACGACTGAGCTACTTCACTTCCACTTTTCACTTTCACGCCTTGGAGAAGGAAATGGCAACCCACTCCAATGTTCTTGCCTGGAGAATCCCAGGGATGGGGGAGCCTGGTGAGCTGCTGCCTATGGGGTCGCACAGAGTCAGACACGACTGAAGCGACTTAGCTGCAGTAGCGGCATGCTCTTCATCTCACACAGTCTGGTGTCAGAGAGAGGGCACAGTGGTGGCTTGTCAGAGAGGTCTACCTCCCCTAGCTGCAATGCTGAAGCTACTCCCCACATAGCCCTTTGATTCCCAGCCACCTTTGTTTTCAAAAACCTTGCACAGGCTCTGGGTGTCCTCCTGAGCCAGGCACCCAGTGGTCTGGAGGGATCCTCATGCCGGAACATAATTGCCCTAAGAGGGAGTCTTGGTGTCTCATCATATGGGCACAGGAGCTGATGAACCACGAATGCTCAGTGCTCCAGGGCTGGTGGCATAGCAAGCGAGGGAATCAGTCGGGCAGAGGAAAACCCATGTAGCCAGGATGCCCACCAAGATATGTGGGGGTACTTCCCCTTCCCACTGCCCCAATTGTTGGGAAATTTGTACCTCTTTTATACTCTTAATAGAAACATGGGCACAGAGAAATATTTCTCTATTGTAAAGGGGGAAAGCAGCACAAATACGAGGATATATGAACACAGACCTTTCACTCCTTAGCCAGGGGACACTGCAGGGAGCCAGTGGTGTCAGGGGGACTGGGTGGGTTATGTTTCTCACCTCCACAGCGCTGTCTCCATTCTGGAAGGCTGCCCAGCTTTGTAACACAGTGTGAACTTTCACGGGAATCTGGAAATGTGTACTTTCATATATTACTTCCCCATTTTCATAAGTAGCACAAATCTTGTTTTCCCCTGAGGCTCAGTGAAGGTAGCTGCGTGATGCATTGGTGGGCAGATATGACTTGCATGTTTGGATATGCCTTAGCTTTTACACCATGTTATCTCTGTATGTCTCTCACTCAGAAGATCACACTGGTTCTCGTACAGTAAGCTGACTCACCCTCTACAAGCAAGCTCCAAAGACCTGGGAGGGAGCATGGACAAGTCCCAAATCTCATCTTTCCTGAGAATGCTCAGGGAACTCCTTTACCCCCCACCTCATCTGCTCTTAGGTCAAGCACATAAATGTATACTGATCAGTTCTATTCTTGTGAGATAAAAATGGATTAATTGAATACAGTGTTCTACATTTTTGGTTTCATGATAAGAATGCAATCTAAATTCTCCATTCCAAAAGACTCCAGAATGATTTAATAGATTTCGTACCAAAGCCTTGCCTTATTTAATTTAAGAGTATAGCTTTCTTAACCAACATCAATACTAGTTAACAGAAAGTTCAGACTTAGCCCTTGAGAATCCCAAGTTCAGGGGCTTAAACGTTAATGTAAACAGGCTGTGAACTTGTGACTAAAACAGGTAAAGTCATGACAAACAAACTATGATGAAATGAAAACTAATCAGAGGAGAATCATTTTCTAAATTTTTTCGAGAAACCTTGCTAATCCTGGAGGATATGATCTCACCCTCCAGGCATGTAGCCTCTGTCCTTGCAGGAGACTTGTAGAGGCACCAAGACAGCACTTCTGTGCACACCTCCTGCTCGCAGCCCCAGGCACGTGGTCCTGAAAGCTTGGCCACCACACTGGTCTGCCTCCCTCCCTCCATTTTGCTCCCTATAGCCATTTTTCTCCAGGTTTTCTTCTCTCTCCTGACCAATGATTCCATTCTTCTCAATCCCCCTGGTTTACTTCTGCACAGCTATATTTCCCTCCTTGTATTTACATCATTGTAAATTAGAAAAGCTGGCAGAAATGGAGTTGAAGAAATTCACTGCCTCTTTCCTTCAATATATTCCCCAGCCAGCAGCTAGAGTGATCCAGTTAAAATTCAAAGATTCTAGCACGCCTTTGCTTGGACCCTATGGCCTCTCCCTATTTCTCTGATGAAAATAAAGGTCCTTCAAATGACCTTCAGGTGTTTCTGAGCTGCCTCCCTCCTACCCCTTCAAGTTTCTGGCCTTATCATCTCCTACTGTCTTATGCATTCAGTATGTTGGGGTGACTCCCCCAACAGGCCAGCTCCACCCTGCCTTAGGTCTTTGCCCTTGCTTCTCTTTCCACCTGGAAGCTCTTCCCCAGAAAGCCACATGCCTTATGCCCTCACATCATTCAGGTCTGGATTAAAACATCACCTCATTTGAGTTTTAATTTGAGTGAGTGCGTGCTAAGCTGCTTCAGTCGTGTCCAACTCTTTGTGACCCCATGGACTGTCTCCTGCCAGCTCCTCTGCCCATGGGATTCTCCAGGCAAGAACACTGGAGTGGGTGGCCATGCCCTCCTCAGGGGGTCTTCCTGACCAGGGACTGAACCTGTGTCTCTTATGTCTCCTGCATCGGCAGGTGTGTTCTTTACCACGAGCGTCACTTGGGAAGTCCAGCTTTAATTTGCATTTCCTGACAATTAATGATACTGAGAAACTGTTTTGGGCTTCAAAATCACTGCAGATGGTCACTGCAGCCATGAAATTAAAAGACCCTTGCTCCTTGGAAGAAAAGCTATGGCCAACCTAGACAGCATATTAAAAAGCAGAGACATTACTTTGCCAACAAAGGTCCATCTAGTCAAAGCTATGGTTTTTCCAGTAGTCATGTATGGATGTGAGAGTTGGACTATAAAGAGAGTTGGACTATAAAGAAAGCTTAGCACCAAAGAATTGATGCATTTGAATTGTCATGTTGGAGAAGACTCTTGAGAGTTCCTTGGACAGCAAGGAGATCAAACCAGTCCATCCTAAAGGACTATAGTTAGTAATGCTGTATTGTACACTGGCAGTTTGCTGGCAATAAATCTTGAGTTCTCAATTTAAAAAAAAAGTTAACTGTGTGACAAGATGGCTGTGTTCATTATCTTGACCTTGATAATCATTCCACAATGTATGTGTACATCAAATCATCACATGGTACACTTCAGGTATATACAAGAATGTGCTGTGCTGTGAGTGCTTAGGTGCTCAGTCGTGTCTGGCTCTTTGCAGTCTCCTGCACTGTAGCCCCCAAGGCTCCCCTGTCCCTGGGATTCTCCAGGCAAGAACACTGGAGCGGGTTGCCATGCCCTTCTCTAGGGCATCTTCCCAACTCAGGGATTGAACCCAGATCTCCCACATTGCAGGCAGATTCGTTACCAGCTGAACCACCAGGGAAGCCCATGAATACTGGAATGGGTAGCCTATCCCTTCTCCAGGGGATCTTCCTGACCCAGGAATCAAACCAGGGTCTCCTGCATTGGATGTGGATTCTTTACTAGCTAAGCTACAGGGAAACCCATACACAAGAATATTTATCAATTACTTCTCAACAAAGTCAGGAAAAAAGAGCCCTTGGCTACACTACCTAAAACTTGAATTCAGTGTCCCCCGGCTCCATCACTGCTTCCTGTCCTTTCCCTCTTGTTTTCCTTCGCCCTCATCACTCATCTCTGACCTTGTGTATATTTTATATATTATCTTGTTTGTTACTGCTTCTCTACGAGACCTTAACCTCCCTGAGAGCAAGGATTTTGATTCCTGTGCTTAGCACATGGTAGGCCCTCAATAAATGTTAAAAATGTATATTCTTTTTATGAAAGCAGACACTAAGTTAAAAAGAAAATGCTTGTGTCCGGCAAGGTGATGATACTGGGTCTGCTCCCCATGTTCTTGGCTCCATTGGGGTCCTGAGCATCTCTGAGTCTTGACCCCCTCTGTGTCTTGCTGCTGCTGCTGCTGCTAAGTCACTTCAGTCATGTCCGACTCTGTGCGACCCCATAGACGGCAGCCCACCAGGCTCCCCCGTCCCTGGGATTCTCCAGGCAAGAACACTGGAGTGGGTTGCCATTTCCTTCTCCAATGCATGAAAGTGAAAAGTGAAAGTGAAGTTGCTGAGTCTTGTCCGACTCTTAGCGACCCCATGGACTGCAGCCTACCAGGCTCCTCCGTCCATGGGATTTTCCAGGCAAGAGTACTGGAGTGGGGTGCCATTGCCTTCTCCAATGCATAAGAGTGAAAACTGAAAGTGAAGTTGCTCAGTTGTGTCCGACTCTTAGTGACCGCATGGACTGCAGCCCACCAGGCTCCTCTGTCCATGGGATTTTCCAGGCACGAGTACCGGAGTGGGGTGCCATCGCCTTCTCTGCCTCTGTGTCTTACCTCATGGAATGTTTGTGAAAAACCACTGAAAGGGCAGAGACTAGAGCACCTGGCAAGAGCAAATATGGGCTATGCCAGGGTTTCCCAACGTGGGCACCATTGCTATTCAGGGTTGGCCCTCTCCAGGTTGTGCTGGGCTGTTCCGTCTACTGTAGGATATGGTGCAGCATCTCTGGTCGCAGTGCCTTGGGTGCCAGAAGCGCCCCTCCCAAACCCCTGTGCCCCGAGTCTTTACAGCTACAAATGTGGCCGAATGTCCCTGGGACGGGCAAGACTGCCCCCGCTGGGGACCGCTGCTGCTCGAGGCTCCATTAGTGGCAGTAGAAACCCTAGTAGCCATCATTCACATTCTTCAACGGGTCTGGTTTTCACTTAAATTAAACATTTACACTGACTCCCTCTTTGAGGGCTGCAGTTTTATTCACGTGAGAATGAACTAGATGCTTCTGCCCCAGGCAGCCCCAGATGGCTTCAGCTCCAACCCTCACAACAGATGTCCTTTCCTCCCTCTGGAGGACAGTAAAACATCTTCAGAGTTTACGTCTCAGTTTCAGAGCCTCGAATGGGATCCCCAGGGTACTGAGGAGTCTGTGCAAAGCTTCAAAGAAGAATCTATGAGTACATTGTTGGGAAGGACAGGAAACACTTTCACTTCTTGCCAGCCATCACAACCATGTCCTTGCAGGGAAGCTCCCGCATCTGGAGGAGGCCGTTGCACACTCAGGCTAGCGGCTGAATGAACACAGACAACCAAACATAAACAGCAGCCTTGGGAAAGAAACGCACTGTAGGCTGCCTGGCTTCAGGGCACCCTGCTAAATAGGGTTCTTCATAAGGATAATAAATGGCATGCATGCTCAGTCATGTCTGTCTCTTTGCAACCCTGTGGACTGTAGCCCACTAGGCTTCTCTATCCATGGAATTCTCCAAACTAGAATACTGAAGTGGGTTTCCATTTCCTCCTCTAGGGGATCTTCCCAGCCCAGGGATGGAACCCATGACTCCTGTGTCTCTGGCATCAGCAGGTGGATTCTTTACTGAGTCACCTGGGAAGCCCAAGGGTAATAACTGGTGATAACTGGGTCCTAAATTTAACACACTCCACTCCAGTGTGCAAAGAAAGTGTTCCTCATCTGTTTAAAATTTCATACAACCTTTTACATGCATCCTCACCCACTGGTAAGTGGCTTTCCAATAAAGAGCATCTCAATGTGTTTTCAGTTTCAGTCGCTCAGTCATGTCCGACTCTTTGCGACCGCATGGATCATAGCATGCCAGGCCTCCCTTTCCATGACCAACTCCTGGAGTTTACTCAAACTCATGTCCATTGAGTCAGCGATGCCATCCAAACATCATCCTCTGTCAGCCCCTCCTCCTCTTGCCTTCGATCTTTCCCAGCAGCAGGGTCTTTTCAAATGAGTCAGTTCTTGGCATCAAATGGCCCAAAGTATTGGAGTTTAAGCTTCAGCATCAGTCCTTCCAATGAATATTCAGGACTGATGATGGACTGGTTGGATCTCCTTGCACTTTAAATGTTTTCAGTTTAAATGTCCTCTTTTAATAAATCGTCAGTTCCAACTTCAGCTTTTCACTCAGGTGGGTTCTCTCCCTCCCTCTCCTCCAGATGGTGATTTGGGTGACAGCAAAAATCTCAGAATAAGAGGAGCAGGAGCTCGCAAATTGTGGGTGAGCAGCCCACTTTGCTGTTGGCCCCAGGGATTCTGCTCTCACAAGATCTTTGCTGATCTTAGGCCAGTGCGCTGAGACGCAGTGATGCTGTCTGCTCTCCCAGCAGCGGGGGCACTCTCTGCCGCTACTGACACTGGGACTCTGGCCTTGCTGCCCTTCAGCGCCTCTCTCTTCCAGGAACTAGATTGTTGCTCTTCCACGCTGAATTTTCAGTTCAGTTCAGTTCAGTCACTCATTCGTGTCCGACTCTTTGCGACCCCATGAATTGCAGCACGCCAGGCCTCCTGGTCCTCACCAACTCCCGGAGTTCACTGAGACTCATGTCCATCGAGTCAGTGATGCCATCCAGCCATCTCATCCTCTGTCATCCCCTTCTCCTCCTGCCCCCAATCCCTCCCAGCATCAGAGTCTTTTCCAATGAGTCAACTCTTCGCATGAGGTGGCCAAAGTACTGGAGTTTCAGCTTTAGCATCATTCCTTCCAAAGAAATCGCAGGGCTGATCTCCTTTAGAACTTTACACATTCTTATTTGCCAAGGAGTGGTGGAGGGTGGGCTCCAGGACCCCCTTTACACCTGGTCTAGGTTATAGGGAGTCAGGAGAACTGCTCACACCTGACCATCTAGACAACTCTCACTCACTCCCAGTCTGTGTTGAAACTGACATGGAGCCAAGATGGACTTTTCCCAAGAGCCTGGAGCCTCATTCACTCATTTATTCATTCAACAAGTATCTATCAAATATTCTCTTCTATACTTCTATGCCATGTACTGTTGTGGGCACTGGAGATTGAGCATCAAGCCAAACAAAATCCCCCATTCAGTGAGAAGAAAAAGACAACAAGCAAACAAATGAATATATGGTGTGAGAGGGTGATAGATGCTACTGACATAATTACATCCAGGAAGGGAGTGGGGACGATCAGGGAAAGAGGATACTATCTCAAATAGGGTGCTCAGGAAAGCTTTCTTTCTAAAGTGATATGTGAAAAGATTTAAGTGGAGACTTAGAATTGGTGAAGGGTGAGTCATGAGAATATCTGCTGAAAGAATCTTTCAGTCAAAGGGAAGAGCAAGTGCAAAGGTCCTGAGGTAAGAGCACACCTGGTGTATTTGCAAAACTACATGAAGGCCTGGGCTAGAGAGGAGTTAGAGAGGGCTTTAGCAATATCCAGGGCTTTATACGGAGGCATCTCAGAACACGAAGCTGCTACTCGCTCAGCTTCCTGTTCTGCTCTTGGCTGTTCTCTGTCTGGAGGACCAGCCTTCCAGCCATGGCAGGCTGTGGGTTCTGCTTCCCTTGTTCCACACCATGTCCCATTCCTTCCTCACCAATTCTTAGCCCAGGAAGGGCAGGGTCTCTTGTTCTTTTGTGAGTTTCATTAGAGAGCTTTGTTGTTGTTCAGTCACTCAGTCATGTCCGACTCTCTGCAACCCCATAGACTGCAGCATGCCAGGCTTCGCTGTCCTTCACCCTCTCCCAGAGCTTGCTCAATCTCATGTCCATCAAGTCAGTGATGTCATCCAACCTTCTCATCCTCTGTTGACCCTTTCTCCTCCTGCCTTCAATCTTTCCCAGCATCAGGGTCTTTTCCGATGAGTCAGCTCTTCACATCAGGTGACCAAAGTATTGGAGTTTCAGCTTCAGCATCAGTCCTTCCAATGAATATTCAAGACTGATTTCCTTTAGGATTGACTGGTTTGATCTTCTTGCACTCCAAGGGACTCTCAAGAGTCTTCTCCAACACCACAGTTCGAAAGCATCAATTCTTCAGCTCTCAGCCTTCTTTATAGTCCAACTTTCACATCCATACACGACTACTGGAAAAATAATAGCTTTGACTATACAAACCTTTGTTGGCAAAGTAATGTTCAGTCTCATTAGAGAAGTACTTCACTGTATATTCTGGGTCCTCTCTCTTCAGTATGACTTACAATAAAATTCTTTAATCAGAGTCATGGTAGGTTTCACTCTTTCTTCTTCCTTCTCCCAAATCTCCTGGCTTTACCTCTGCTAATCCATGGGGTGCCTTTGTGAGATCTAGAAAATGTCACCCACTTTCAGGGGATGCAATCATGCCCCATCATATACAGCTTGCAAAACCAACACCAGACCGCAATTTGCATTCCTGCCCCTTCCTCAAACCCCCTGAATAAGTAATCCTGTAGCCTGAATCTGGGTAAAGGTCTAACTAGCTATCATAACTACTGATCCCTAAGACTTAAGAAAGTCAGCTTTTCGATGCAACATTAATCAATGACCTATGTCCTAGAAATACCAGTGTTAAACTTTCCTGAGATAATATGCTTTGTGGTGTGATTTCAAAGATAGAAGACATCAGAGAATAAGATTCAAGGAGGCAATGAAAATACTGTTCCTATGACCAATATTTCTCAAAGAGTCCATGGGATCCATTTTGATACTGAACAACATTCTCTCTCCCCTCAGCACCAGGACTAGTCGGGTCCTTTGCAGGCTGTTCCCAGAGGTTAGTATTCCATGGAATAATGGATGCAGATGGAGAACAAAGCGTAGGTAGAGACTAACTGAAGCCAGGCTTAGGCAAAAGAAGGGAGCCTGAGGAAGGGATCAAGACCTAATTAGCTGATATCCAGTAAAGACAGTGGGTGTCAAGACAATTAAGGGTCTGAGATTTTACTCTAGTTACATAGTAACAAGTTAGTCTGCCACAGTTTCATGGGCAAAAAGACACCAGAGGCCTGGATCAGAGACAAAGGACTTATCACTCACAGCACAGCAAGCAACATGAGCCTCAGCATATTTACAGCAGTTCTCCGTGGCACCGCCCCCCCCAAGTTCTGTAGAGATGAGACAGAGAGGTCCACGTGGATGTTGCACAGTGGGCCTGCATGGTAACTGAGACACTCCAAGCTTAGGGAACCTGAATCTGTATAATACACAGTAAGCCAACCTACCTGAGCTTTGCCCCAAAAGAGACACTATCTTTACCATAATAGATAGTAAGCAAATCTGCTTTTTGCTCTGGAGAGGCACACTGTCTTTCCAGGCTGTTCTGCATAGAAACATTCTTTTAGGGCATCTGGGACAAAGGCAGCTGGTGCTTCTGCTCATAAGAAATGTGCAAGGCACGTAGAGAACTGTCTCCTAGCTTGGCAGGTGAAGGTGTACTCTGCCACGTCTGCAGAGGCTCAGGAATTGGCTGCCACCCCAGGGCTCCTGTTGTTGGTGAGAAAGGATGAAAACCATAAAGTTAAAAGATCACATCCCTGGAAGATACTGTTAGGCTTTCAGTCCCTTGTATCACCTCAGAAGCAAACAAAAATGAGCCCAGACACAAAATACAGGCGAGCCAGGAGTTCAGCAACTCGAACATTCCTCCTCACCGGACACGTTTTCTATCGGAAGTTGTTGGCCCCTGGCTGACTGGGCCAGCGAGTGGCTCAATTCATCACTGACACACAGCTCTGGCAGCTGCCGGCCTGTCCAGCCTCTGGAGCCACATCTCCATGCAGAGACCAGCAATTATGGGTTTAGATTCAAATCAGCATTTATAATAGCCTTGGGGAAGTTTGCAGTGTTTTGGGAGACCAAGTAAGTTACTATCAGTAAAATCACATGAATTAAAATTGCACAGGGAAGGATTTTATAAAATCTGCACACTGTTTTGACAAGAATTTGTTTGCTTTTCTTACTGCTTCCCCTGCTTGTATAAGCGTATTAATGATTATCTAATTCTCTTAATGTAATTAAGGGTCTATAATTTATCAGGGGGAAAAAAAAAGGAGTTGAGCTTTTGCCATTAGCTGGTCTTGACTAAAGTGCAGAGAATACACAGACCAGTAAGTGGCTGTTTCCTCACGACGCTCACGGTCCCCTTAGCACTGCCGTCCTCTGAAGGGGCAGCCACGGAGGCCTTCAGAGGGGCCAGCGGGGTGAATGGAGTTGGCCCCGACACCAGGCACGGGGGCACTGACCTCTGAATCCGTCAGTGTAGCAACGGTTCTCTTTACCCCAGTTCCTCATCACTTACTGCCTCTCCCTCTGATTCCGCTTTGTCCTGCCCACTTGGGCTACAGAAAGTTTTCAAGGCAACCGGGTGAGACATGTGAAAAGGCAGGACCGCACTGCTGACTCAGAGCACTAAACAGAGGCAGGAAGTTCAGACCAACTCACTGCATTTATAACAGGTGAAGAAATGAAGGGACGAGTGATGTAACTCGTGGGTTCTTGTAACACATTTAAAGCAAAAGAAAGATGAACTTTCTGGGAAATCCGCAGCTTCCCAGGTGGCGCTAGTGGTAAAGAACACGCCTGCCCATGCAGAAGACAAAAGAGACATGGGTTTGACCCCTGGGTGGGGAAGATCCCCTGGAGGAGGAAATGGCAACTGAGTTCAGTATTCTTGCCTGGAAAATCCCATGGTCAGAGGAGCCTGGCGGGCTACAGTTCATGGGGTCACAAAAGATTCGGACACATCTGAAGTGACTTAGCACACACACCCACTAGGGTGGCTGTGGAAAAAGAGGAGGAGGAGGAAGAAAAGACGTGTAGATGAGGCTCTGGGAAAATGGAACCCTTACACATCGCTGGTGAGGACATAAAATGGTACAGTTGTTCCGGAACATGGTAAAGCAGTGCCCCCCCCACCCAGCAAATAAACAAAATTACCATATGATTCGGCAATTACACCTCTAGGTACTATATCCAAACAAAGTGTAAGCAAAGACTTGAACAGTTATTTGTACAACGATGTTTATGGCCACACTATTCACAATAGCCAAAAAGTGGAGACAACCAAATGGTCATGGACAGATGAATGGATACAGTTCCTGAAAGATGGACAGACAATGGGATATCATTCAGCCTCCCAAAGGAAGACAATTCTGACACAGAATGTACAGCACGGATGAAGTGTGAGGACATGATGCTAAGTGAGATACGCCATAGATAAAAGTATGAGTCCATTTATATATGGTATCTAGAGCTGTCAGATTGATAGAGACAGAAGGTAGAAGGGTGTTTGCCTAAGGCTGGGGGAATGTGGAAACAGGGAGTTCTTGCCTGATGGATAGAGAATTTAAGTTTGAGAAAAGTGTTGAGATGGATGGAGGTGCTGGTTGCACAGCAGTGTGAGAGCTCTTAATGGCAGTGACTTAGACACTCAAAATGGTTAAGTGGTAAACTGCATGTGTGTGTATTTTGCCACAATAAAAGCTGGAAAGGTAGAATGTTCCGTGAGTCATCAGTTTAAAAATTGATGGCATTTTCACTTTTTAGCCAGATGTTTTGGCGTCATATAGACATGGCCAAAATGAAATGATGAAGGATTTGGGAATTGAAGCCAGGACTCCGGAGTCTCAAGTGACTGCAATAATTACTGCATTTCATTTCCTGTATGTAAGGCGAATTGAGTTCAAGACCAAAAGCAATATTCCAGTGGGCTGTGATTAATTGCCCCTCCTGTGTTTAAATGGATCTCCTCGTGGCTTTTGCTTTTGTCACACAAATAATTAGTGTGGCTTCCACTGCGGGGGCCAAGCTGTGCATGTCCTTACGGACAAAAACAAAGGGCAGTTTCTGCTCTGTGTTTAATGAGATTTCAGACTTGGAGTATTTTAATTCACAGTTAGATCATAAACACCTAGGTTTAACTGGGGAAGGGAAGACACAGGCCTAGAGCTGGCTTCAGCATCTCATCAGGCTGTCATCCACCTATACCATTTCACTTAATTTTCTCCATAGTTCTATGATAGATGTGTTCCTTTTTTCTTTCTTGATGAGTGGATCTCAGAGAGGTGGAATAATTTACCTGGAGTCACACAGATAGTAAATGAAAGAGATTTGGTTCTGGTACCAAATCCTTTCATGCTTTCCCGAACTCTGCATATTGACAGGTGATAGAAACCTTGAATTTCCTTGAATAATTGTTATGCTACTCATTTGGTTATTTTCTCACTCAGCCGACAAATAATACCATTACATCCAATACCCTTAGGCTAGGCTCTAAGGGAGAGACATAAAATAGTCTGTTACAACCGCTAGGGAAGTGCAGTGTCAGTGACAGGGAGAGGCAGGTGTCCTGTGATTCTGTGCTGTTGCGGAGGTGTGGACAGGTAGGAAGCAGTGTAGCTCAGGCCCCTCTGCAGCACAGGCAGGGATGAGACGGAGTGGAAAGACAGAAAACCGAAAAACAGGCACTATAGTTGCAGAAAAAGAACCGCAATTTCCTGGTAGTATACCTGGAGCAGGTGTTGAAAATGGGGTACGGGGTCAGGGGTTTGGATTTTATGCTCGACAGGGAGGGAGCCACTGACATTCTTAAATGAGAAAATGACAAGAGCCAAATGCAATTGAGAAAGATCACCTTGATAATTATATGGAGGATGGAGAGAGGAGGCGGTGGGCAAACAGAGGCAAGAAGGCCATATTCGTTTCCTAGGGCTGCTGATAATAAATCACCACAAACCGGGGGAGACGTGAGGGCAGGGTTGGGGGAGAGTGTTTAAAAAGCAAACATTTATTCTCTCACAGCTACAGAGGCTAGGGGGCAACATCAGGGTGTTGGCGGGGCCAAACTCCCTCTGTTCCATGACTTTCTCTTAGTCCCTTGTGTTATTGGCAATCCTTGGGGTTCGCTGAGTTGGAGGCACATGCCCTGTGGCATTCTTCTCTGTATTTATCTCTTTCTACTTTCTTTGCTCTTCTTGTAAGGACACCAGCCAAATTCGTTTAGGGTCCACCTTACTCCATATGACCTCCTGGTAACGTGAATACATCTGCATAAACTCTATTTCCAAAGAAAATCACGTTCACAGTGATCAAAGGTTGGGATGTGAGCATAATTTTTGGAGGAGACCCAGTCCAACCCAACAACAGAGACCAGTTAGAGGACACTTGCCGTTGCTCAGCTGAGAAAGGGTGGGAGAGGGCCGCAGCAGCAGCGTGGAGTAAAGGGCTGATAGGAAGCGAGGCTGCTGAGCTGGTGCTGGGATGGGACAGAGCTGGCGGCAGCACCCCCGCTACCTAGCTTAGGGCGGGAGGGGGATAAAGGGAGAGGACTAGTGTGGGGAAGAGAAAGGACAGCTTGGCCACTCTTGAAGAAAACGTGTTGGCAGTGTTGGTGCTGATTCTCCCTCATAAAACAACAGAATTCTCCATTGTCTACAAGATAAAATGCCAGCGTTTGATTTGGGCACTCAAAATCGTCCCAGTCTGTCTCACGTCTCTCTCTCCAGCCTCATCACTCGCACCCCTGCCTTTCCCCCACTGTTTGTGCGTGTGTACACACACACACACACACACACACACACCAGGAAGTCATTTTCTCCATTTGTTCATCCTCCTTAAAGCACACGGACTTCACTCCTTGAGGACGGCTGATAATCTTGTGCCTGCCATATCTACCCGGATCAGAGAAGACCATGAGCTTCCCCAGTGAGGGGAATCACAGGTACCCCACCTCCCAGAGAGCACTCCTATCTGTTGAACTCCACTCCTCTGGAGACATGTCACCCTTGGGGAAAAGCAAGTTAATTCCTCCTGTCCTTCAAATTCCATGGTGCATTTTGAGTCTAATTTGTACACATAGGTGTTGTGCCCATTTATTGACATTATGTGTGTATTCTCCATTTCTGGAACAACCAAGTAATCATAGGTGGCAAGGTGAATGTTTTAATTGTCTTTATAGCTCCAAGGCCTCACAGGGCCTCTCTCTCAGAGTAGATGCTCAAGAAATATTAGCTTAAAAAAAGCAAATCATGTTGGCCCTTCAAGAAAAATTGCTGGGACTGCAAGGAGATCCAACCAGTCCATTCTGAAGGAGATCAGCCCTGGGATTTCTTTGGAAGGAAGGATGCTAAAGCTGAAACTCCAGTACTTTGGCCACCTCATGCGAAGAGTTGACTCATTGGAAAAGACTCTGATGCTAGGAGGGATTGGGGGCAGGAGGAGAAGAGGGCGACAGAGGATGAGATGGCTGGATGGCATCACTGACTCGATGGACGTGAGTCTGAGTGAACTCCGGGAGTTGGTGATGGACAGGGAGGCCTGGCGTGCTGTGATTCATGGGGTCACAAAGAGTCGGACATGACTGAGCGACTGATCTGATCTGACTGCATAGGCTTTGAGGTCAGGTAAACCTACATTTAATTTCTGGCTCTGATGCTAAGGAGGGTAGGGTAGGGCTTCCCTGGTGGCTCAGATGGTTAAGAGTATGCCTGCAATGTGGGAGACCTGGGTTCAATCCCTGGGTAGGGAGGATCCTCTGGAGAAGAAAATGGCAACCCACTCCAGTATTCTTGCCTGGAGAATCCCAGAAGAGCCTGGCAAGCCCCAGTCCATGAGGTTACAAAGAGTTGGACACGACTGAGCGACTAGACTAACTGGTGCTCAGCAGTACTGCTCACTTACAGGATTTTAAAACTCCCTAAGCTTCATTTTCTCATTTAAAAATGGGTTGGGCTGACGTGAAAATTCAGTGAGCTCATACATGGAAAGCGTCTAGCAGGCTGCCTGACACCTAGGCTCAGAACCAGGCTGGTTATCACAGTTAGTCTTCTGAGGCCATCCAGCTCTTCTGATAGCCTTTCTCCAGCCTGAGAATGGAGAAGGTGATGGCACCCCACTCCAGTACTCTCGCCTGGAAAATCCCATGGACAGAGGAGCCTGGTAGGCTGCAGTCCATGGGGTCACGAAGAGTCAGACATGACTGAGTGACTTCTCTTTCACTTTTCACTTTCATGCATTGGAGAAGGAAATGGCAACCCACTCCAGTGTTCTTGCCTGGAGAATCCCAGGGACAGGGGAGCCTGGTGGGCTGCTGTCTATGGGATCACACGGAGTTGGACACAACTGAAGTGACTTAACAGCAGCAGCCTGGGAACGGAGGGATTTATTGAGTCTATGCAATGCTAGCCCACTTCTACCATTCTCTTGCCCCAGGGTAACCACAAAGTTCTGACATATGGTTTGGGTGTTGAGCAATCAAGAAACATTGGAATGTCATTGGAAACAGCTGTTTTTGGAGGAGAGCTCCAGGAAGAGTATAGAACGAGAAATGTGCCAAGAAAACAGGTGTAGGAGTTGAACAATGCGTTTTACAGTTTGCAGATGGGAAGCAAGCTTGATGCAGTGGAATGAGCCTGAGCTGCCGTCTCCTGGTCCCGTCCTGGCTCCATCTCATATAGGCTATGAGTGAGTCTGTTGTGAGGACTGGAAATAAAAGATATAAGTTGGCCAATCCAGTGGGCAACATATAATAACTATTCAATAAACAGTGTACCTGTTTTTCTGTCATTATTAAGATGATGGTGGGTGGAGATAGGTGACAGGACCCTCAGTGATGAATCAAGGTGAAGGTGATGGTGATGAAGTTGCTCAGTTGTGTCCAACTCTTTGCAACCCCATGGACTGTAGCCTACCAGGCTTCTCCGTCCATGGGATTCTCCAGGCAAGAATAGTGGAGTGGGTCACCATTTCCTTCTCCAGGGGATATTCCGGACCCAGGGATCAAACCCGGGTCTCCCGCACTGCAGGCAGACGCTTTAACCTCTGAGCCCATACTCAATAGTAAATCAGGCCCCTGAGATCCTTAGCCTCCCTCACCCTGATGCTGGAGAGGAATTCTATAGTCTAAGAGAAATTGTGTGGACCTGCCCTTATTTGGAAAGCAATGAACCCACAGAGATCAGAGGTGACTCTCTTGGACCTCAACAGAGCCCCTCTCCTTACTCCCGCCTGATTCATTGGGTGGGTGCCCCAGGCTCAGAAGTATGCAGGCTGGGGCTGCAAACTCCACAGGAAGCGTCATCTTGGAGAGGGGTGATGAAGAGACAGTGAGGCTGTAACCAAACTCAGAAAGGACCCAGCAAAGGGGGTGGTTATAACATGAGCCCCAAAGGAGAGTTTGGGGAAGGAGAGAGCAAGTCACCCCCAGCAACTGTGTGCTGAGTCTGAAGTTTTCACCAGCGCGTCTTTGGAAGTATCTACAGGATGCCTTCAAAGTTCAGTCAAATGCCCAGTGTCTTATTGAGAACTGAAAGGTCCTTATTTTAATTCAAGTGAGAATTATTACCTGCTCAGAAAGGTCTTTGAGCTTTGACATCATGACCTGGAGATGGGGGGACTTGACCCAGGTCCTGCCCTGGCATTTTGTGGTTGAATGACTTTGATTAGACCCTTCACCTTGGTGAATCCAGCTCACTTCTCTATGCAGAGATATTTGTTGAACTAGATCTCTTAGGTTCCTTCTAATGGACATTTTGTAATACTTAGTTTCAGATTCCCAGCCTCCCTTTCCTCCCCATTCTGATTTCTTTTTAGAGTGTGGGAACCAAAACTTAGAAAAAAAAAAACAACAACAACTTTCATTGCACGAACTTTCTGTAGCATTTCCTAGACACTAAGATCTACATTATAAAATCGCCCAGGAAGCCTATTAAAAATATTCTCCTTTGGGATGGATCCCAAAAACATCTGTCAGTTTAACAAGCTCCATAGGTGACTTTTTATGATCATACAACAATTAGCCTACGCTGTCTGAAAATATAACCTCATAAAGCAGCTGCTGAAAATTGAACATGATTCAATCCTTAAAAGGTATATCTTTAAGTTGTAGTAAAAGCCAAGGTCTGTGCTAGCAGAGTGAAGCCACGAGTTGAGAGAAGCATGGTGATGAGCACCAGCTGAGAACGGGGTGAACCACTGTGTGTCTGGGCCACGGGTTCTGAGATGGGGAAGGCTGTCAAAACAACCTTCGGATGTGCTTTCTGTTGACCTGACATGCTTGTCCGGGTCATGGCCTTTGGTTTAGGCTATGGGGCGTAAATGTGGAGTTGCTGTACTGGAGAGAAAAGAACTTGTGTGGAGTCACGTCCATCCTGTAGCCCTCCATGGGAAGCCAGCTGGCTGGTTTCTGAGTACCCTCAGCGGTTATGGTTGGAGTAACACCCAGCAGCCCTCCATAGACTAGACCCTTGAATGTGGCTGCCCCAGAACAGAGCTCTGTAGTGTCTGGTTCCCAGGGAACAGGTTCCTGCTGAACAGGAAGCAGATCAGACCATGGTGGTCCCCCGTGATGAGATTGGTGGCCCCTGTGACCCAGCAGAGGTAGAAAGTGCATTGTGATTTGGAATTCTTTCAGAGGCTCCTGGGCCCCACTGACGGGCCTTCATCACTGTGTGTGCACACATCACTGCATGCACGCATGTGTGTGTGATTACATTCACTTTTCTCATATATATAATGCCTCGGCCCTAGGATCAACCATATCTCAAAGGAACCTTCATTCTTATTATGGAGAATGCTATTAGAAACGAAGAACTATGTGTTGTGAGAGCTTATTGCTACTGGGATATCATTGTTTCTAGGCCCTCTTAACTGCCAGAGAAAAGAAATGTGCATGAGGCTACTGACCCAAATACAGTTGGCCTGTGCACAACACAGGCATAGAGGGCCCAACCCTCCACAGCTGAAAATCCATGTATAACTTTACAGCTGGCCCTCCATATTCATGGTATCACATCTTCAGATTCAACCGACCATGGACTGTGTAGCTCTGTGGTACATATTTATAAAAACAATCATGGATAAGTGGACCCACGCAGTTTGAACCTGTTAACTGTACATACACATATACCTAGAACCATTCCTGTGTATCTTTCTGTACTTATATTGAGGTAGCATCCAGTACTCTTGCCTGGAAAATCCCATGGATGGAGGAGCCTGGTAGGCTGCAGTCCATGGGGTTGCTAAGAGTCAAACAGGACTGAGTGACTTCACTTTCACTTTTCACTTTCATGCATTGGAGAGGGAAATGGCAACCCACTCCAGTGTTCTTGCCTGGAGAATCCCAGGGATGGGGAAGCTGGTGGACTGCCGTCTATGGGGTCGCACAGAGTCAGACACGACTGAAGCGACTTGCAGCAGCAGCAGCAGCATGAGTTAATACTTACATCGCCAACTCTAATCCAGTACCATGTGGAGTTCTACCCTTGGTTTTCTGTAATTTCCCACTCCAGTCATTGGAAACCTGACTCCCACTAACTTCCATCCATTAATTTTTGATTCCAATATACACTTGCAGTGGTTTTGAAACTGTTAACCCAAACCATGTGGGAAGCAGCTTTACAGCTAAAGCACAGTGCTTTTGTACAGATCTTTTTTTCTTTGCTGGGAGAATCCCGTGGGCGGAGGAGCCTGGTGGGCTACAGTCCACCGGGTTGCAAAGAGTCGGACATGACTGAGCGGCTTCACTTTCACTTTCACTTTTTTCTTTGATCTTACAGTCCCTGTCTTTTCCCAAAGTTCCTTAGGTTAGCAACTTTCCCCGCATCCTGTTTAGTGAAGTTATTTCATATATCTGTAATCAGCCACGCTAGCTACATTTTTCGTCGTCATGTGTAGTCCATCCTGGCATCCACTGACCTCCTAAACTCTTCTTTTAGTTTGCACACAGTAAACGCCAGTTTTTACTCTGTAAAGTCCGATGGGTTTTGGCAAATGCACAGCGCTATTGTACTCATCATCACAGCGTCATGGAGAGCAATTTCACCACCATGAAGATTGCCCTATGCTTCACCTGTTCAATTCTCCTTTATCGTCCAACTCTGGCAGTCACTGATCTGTTTACCAACTGTCATTTTGCCCATTCATAAATGTCATAAAAATGGGATAAAGAATCTCCGTTTGCACCACGGAGAAGCACTGTGCTGGAGCGTGGACGCTGGCTCAGTGCTGAAGGGCCCGCCTGCTGGTGCAAGAGCTGCAACTCCTGCTAAGTCGCTCAGTCGTGTCCAACTCCCAGCGACCCCGTGGACTGCAGCCCACCAGGCTCCTCTGTCCATGGGATTTTCCAGGCAAGAGCACTGGAGTGGGGTGCCATGGCCTTCTCTGGCCAATGCAAGAGACACAGGTTCAATTCCTAGGCTAGGACGATGCCCTGGAGAAGGGCATGGCACCCCATTCCAATATTCTTGCCTGGAGAATCCCATGGACAGAGGAGCCTGGTGGGCTACAGTCCATGGGGTCACAAAGAGTTGGACACGACTGAACAACAACAAAGCAAAGTTCATGGATTATACCTAGAGTTTTACCCATAGATGATTTAGAGGAGGAGATTTGGGAGTTTCAATTTGATAAAATTTAGATGAAATTTTGGATTTGGGTTGAAGCTGTAATTGATTGAGGCAGCTTGGACATTGGCATGTGGCAAGTATATTTCCCTTGTGGGATAGAAATGTTTTGGAGCCAGAGGGTGGACTGTAATAGCAAAGTAATATCCCCTAAAGATCCTAGAATCTGTAAAAATCTGCTATCTTACATTGAATAAGGGACTTTGTGGATGTGATTAAGTTAAGGATTTCAAGATGGAGAGACTGGCATGGATTATCAGCATATCAGTGTGGGCCCCATGTGAACACAGTGGTTCTGATAAGGGAAAGAAGGAGTCGGGGTAGACAGATCAGAATGATAAGATACGAGAAAGACTCAACTGACCACTGCTGGCTTTGAAGATAGAAGAGGGCATGAGCCAAGGAATCTGGGCAGCTTATACAGCTGGAAAAATAAAAAATAAAGAAAATTCTCTCCTAGAGCCTACAGAAAGGAAAGATATTAGCCAACACCTTGATTTTATCCTAGTGAGACTGCTCTTGGATTTCTAACATCCAGAACTGCAAAATAATAAATTTGTGTGTCTTAAACCCCAAGTTTGTAATAATTTGCTACCCCAGCAGTGGGAAACTAGTATGAAAGGTGTGACCCATTTGCGCTCACTTTTGTGTGATGTGGGAAGTGTGTGTTCACACCCATTATTTAAATATGGACACTTGTTGTTCCAATGCCAATTTTTGAAAAAAACTGTTCCTTTTCCATTGAATTGCCTTTGTCAGAAATCAGTTGATTATAGTTGTAGGGTCTTTTCCTGGGTTCTCTATTATATTCCATTGATCTATGTATCTATTATTGATATTTTACCAGCATTCAATTGTCTTGATTGCTGTAGCTTTTTAGTAAGCCTGGAAATATGGTAGGAGGAGTCCTCCAACTTGCTCTTCTTTAATATTGTGTCTTTCTAAATAATTTTAGAGTTAGTTTGTTGATATCTGAAAAATAGTCAGTTACAATTTTCATTGGGTTTACATTGAATCTAAAGATCAAGTTATGATGAATTAACATGTCAGCGACATTGAGTCTTCTAATACATAAACATTGACTCTTATTCCCCATTTATTTACATCTTGTTTTATTTCTTTCATAAAATTTTTAAAGTTTTTCACATACAGATGCTGTACATATTTGCTAGATTTATAGTCAAATACTTCATTTTTTGGTGCTATTGTAAAGAGTATTTTTGTTTTATTTCAAATTCTAATTGCTCATTGCTGGTAGTAGAAAAGCAGTGGACTTTTGTAAATTGACCTTGTATATCTTGCTACCTTCTTACACTTCCTTATTCATTCCAGGGACTCTGGGTTTTGTGTTTTGTAGATTCTTTGGTGCTTTCTACCTAGAAAATCATGCCATATGTGAATAAACACGGTTTTATCAAGACTTGTTAAATCTCTGTGTAATTTATTTATTTTCCTTAGAACCTTTAGCATTACATTGAACAGGAATGTTGAGAGAGGGCATCTTTGCCTTGTTTCCAGTCTTCAGGGGAAAACATCAATCCCTTACTATTAATTATAGTATTAAGAGTAGTTTTTACAAATATATTCTTTATTAAGTTAAGGAAGTCACTTTCTATTCCTACTTTTCTGGGAGTTTTTAATCATGAATGAAAATTGAATTTTGACACATATTTTTCTGTATCAATTGATATGATTAGGCATTTTCCTTATTCAATCTGTTAATATGATTAATTTCACTAATCGATTTATAAATATTGAGCTATCCTCACATTATAGAATTGAATGTCACTTGGTTGTGATACATTACCCTTCTTATATGTTGCTTAATCAATTTTCCAATATTTTGTTAAGAACTTTTGCAGCTATATCCCTTAGAAATATTAGCCTAGTTTCCTTCATAATATTATATCTTGTTTCAGTATTAAGGTGATGCAGTCTCAAAAAAAAAAAATGGGTTAGGAAGTGTTCCTTCTCTTAGAGAACTGATATTTCTTTCTTTAATGTTTGATGGAATTCAACCAGTGAAAACATCTAAGTCTGATACTTTCTTTTTAAAAATTTTTTTCTGGAAGGTTTCTAATTATTAATCCATTTAACAAATTAGATTGATTCAGATTATCTTTTGGTAGGTTTGTCTCAGGAAATCATTCGTTTCCTTGTGGGCAGAGTGTTGTTTGTAGTATTCTCTCATTATTCACTTATTACCCATGGCATCAATAGTGATCATCTCTTATTTTTAACTTTTAATATTGGTAGCTTGCATCTTTTCTTTATTTCTCAGTTAACTTGGCTTAAGGTTTATCACCTATGTTGCTGTTTTAAACAAAACAGCTTTTGGTATTTTACTTATGTTTTCCTCTTTTCAGTTTCATTGGCATTTACTCTAATTTTTTAACACTTTCCTTCTGCATGCTGCAGGTATAGCTTGCTCTTTTTATCTGGTTTCCCAAGGTAGATGCTCAGGTTATTAATTTAAGTCGTAGCAAAGGTTCAGTAAGTAAAACAGCCTACACTTCCAGGGTGGTAAATGCCTCAGTGAGGAACCTGAGACATGACGGCTTGCAAAGGAAGGCTATGGGCTGGCTGGGGTTTGGGAAGCAGAACAGGGGCTGGATTTATTTATTTATTTATTTTAGGTTGTTAAATTCAAATTACCAAATGCGTCTGTTCTCTTTTCTGTGCCTTTGAGAACCACCATATTAGCTGGTTTCCAGAGGATAAATTTTGGTCTGACGTTGTAAGAGTGGGCCCTCAGGCCCTCCCAATGACTCTATGTTCTATCCCCATGACACAGGTGGAAACGGAGGCTCAGAGACGTAGAGGCCCTGCCAAAGTCACAAACTTTTGGAAAAGTTGCACCCTGAACCCAGCCCACCTACCTCCAAGACCTGTTCTCATGGCTCCCCTTGTGCAACAGGCCTGAAACAATTGCTACCATAGCCCTTCCTTTCAGAGGATGAGCAGAGAACTCCAACTGCAGCTTCTTGCCGGGCCTGGAGCTTTCCAGGCTCCCTCCATCTTGGCCACCTGGATACTGGTCCCAAGG
The DNA here is from genome assembly GCF_019923935.1 of Bubalus bubalis. Classification (NCBI taxonomy): domain Eukaryota; kingdom Metazoa; phylum Chordata; class Mammalia; order Artiodactyla; family Bovidae; genus Bubalus; species Bubalus bubalis. Next base: position 164,115,115 of record NC_059160.1, read on the forward strand.
CCTCAGCAACAAGCTCATGAATCCAAGTAATGGGCCATATTCAGGCCTAATGGGTCCCATGCTGAGGGCTAATGATGTCCAGAGGCCTCAAGGATTCACTGCCAGAAACATCAGATGGAAGGGGCTGTGACTGACTCAAACAGCAGCCAGAGGAGATTTTATGAGACCACACATGAGGCAAGACCACCTGATCTGCCTCCTGAGCAATCTGTATGCAGGTCAAGAAGCAACAGTTAGAACTGGACATGGAACAACAGACTGGTTCCAATTCGGAAAAGGAGTATGTCAAGGCTGTATACTGTCACTCTGCTTATTTAACTTCTATGCAGAGTACGTCATGAAATGCTGGACTGGATGAAGCACAAGCTGGAATCGAGATTGCCTGGAGAATTATCAATAACCTCAAATATGCAGATGACACCACACTTGCAGCAGAAAGTGAAGAACTAAAGAGTCTCTTGATGAAAGTGAAAGTGGGTAGTGAAAAGTTGGCTTAAAGCTCAACATTCAGAAAACTAAGATCATGGTATCTGGTCCAATCACTTCATGGCAAATAGATGGGGAAACAATGGAAACAGTGAGAAACTTTATTTTTGGGGGCTCCAAAATCACTGCAGATGGTGACTGCAGCCATGAAATTAAAAGACACTTGCTCCTTGGAAGAAAAGCTGTGATCAACCTAGACAGCATATTAAAAAGCAGAGACATTACTTTGCTGATAAAGGTCAGTCTAGTCAAAGCTATGGTTTTTTCAGTAGTCATGTATGGATGTGAGAGTTGAACTATAAAGAAAGCTGAGTAGTGAAGAATTGATGTTTTTGAACTGTGGTGTTGGAGAAGACTCCTGAGAGTCCCTCGGACAGGAAGGAGATCCAACTAGTCCATCCTAAAGGAAATCAGTCCTGAATATTCATTGGAAGGACTGATGCTGAAGCTGAAACCCCAATTCTTTGGCCACCTAATGCAAAGAACTGACTCACTAGAAAAGACCTTGATGCTGGGGAAGATTGAAGGTTGGAGGAGAAGGGGACGACAGAGGATGAGATGGTTGGCTGGCATCACCGACTCAATGGACGTGAGTTTGAGCAAACAGTGGGAGTTGGTCATGGACAGCGAAGCCTGGTGTGCTGCAGTCCATGGGGTCTCAAAGAGTCGGACATGCCTGAGCATCTGAACTGAACTGAGTAACACCCACAAGTCAGGCAGCACTTAAGAGGATGGATAATGATAATTTCTCTCCACCTAAGAGGCTGGAGAGAAATAAATGTCAGAGGAGGGCTGTGTTTGCCTACATTTCCTGTGTGCCAGACACAGCCCTGGATCTTCCATAGGGGTCCTCTTATTAGCCCCCACGTTAGCAGCAGGGTGGGCATCACCCCCACACTGTCCGTATGAGACCTTGAACACGTTTCCCAAGAGCCTGCATCTGATGAGAAGCTGAACCTCATGTCACTCCCCGGAACCATGGCCACAGAGCCACCCTCTTCCCCTGCCCACTGCACTCCCTGTCAGGAGCCTATGGTGACCTCATTGAGGCCTTACCAGGCAGAATTGTCTCTGTGATGGCTTCTCTGGGAAACCCAGTCTGTCCATGGTCTCGGGAGCCACAAAAGAGCCCATGGAAGCCCCGAGAGCCTGGGCAACTTCTCTCGGGTATCATCTGTGTCTCTGTAAAAGGAGAGCTTGGACCTGAAATCAGATTATGTTGGGTTCACAATGTTCTTTTATCAAGTTACAGCATCTGGGGTGAAGAAGAAATAACAGACTTTGGCCTGTGGGCTGTTGTTGGACAAAAGCCACATTTGTCACTGGGCTTTTGGCCAAAGTAATAATCATTAAAAAAAAAATTGACCCTAATGGAGGGGAGCAGCCATGGGCCACCAAGGCAGTGGTGGGCGTGCTGAGGAATTCCTCCCAGGCCTATCCGTCAGCACCAATGCCTGACGGAGCCTCCTTTCAGACATGGACACCCAGGGGCCATGCAGAGTGGAGGCCCAGCCCTGTTTTCTTAATAAGCAGAGAGGCTGCGATAATGGGTCCTGGGTAAACATTAGGGTCAGATGTCTTCAGGGTCTTTACCATCAAAATATGAAAAGAAAACTGTCTGGGAGGCACAACCAGTATACAGACGTCTTGATTAGCCCCCTAGAGACTGCACTTCATTTAATCATGTTTTTGATGGCTTTCAAGAGAAGGGAACTTTGAAGACTAAATGAGTTCCCAAAGCAAAAATTCTTCCTCTTGCTCCTATTTGCAATATGCATGTTGGGGGTCGCCTCTGTCCTGGTCATGAGAGGGCATGTGCAGGGCTTGTCAATGACCAGAGAGTGAAATAGGACAATTAGAGGCTTGGAGCAGGCCACCTTCCACTTCGGGGCTTCCCTAGTAGCCCAGATGGTAAAACTTCCGCCTGCAATGCAGGAGACCCGGGTTCAATCCCTGGGTCGGGAAGATCCCTTGAAGAAAGGAAATGGCAACCCACTCTAATATTCTTGCCTGGAGAATTCCATGGACAGAGGAGCCTGGTGGGCTACAGTCACAAAGAGTCAGACACAGCTGAGTGACTAACACACACACACACACACACACACACACACACACCCCTTCCACTTCAACTCATGGACAGGATGCAGAAACATACATCCATGAGCCAGGAGGCAGACAGCAAAGTGCAGAGAAGTAAGAAGGTTTCATCTCATTAGGGCAGTCATGGTGAAGGACAGGCTGTCAGGGGGGCTAAGGCTGCAGAGCACCCTCTACCCCTGCAGATGGACTTTCCAGGGAGGTAGGGGTGGGAGCTGGTGGAGCAGGGGCAGGGTGCCGATTCCACTGTAAAACCCAAGCAAGGAGAGAGACATTATCTGCCACCACCCCATGCAAACACCAGGCTGTGATTCTCTCTCACGTCTTTGGTCAAGTTGCCCCCCAGCTCAGGATGTCCCTCCCCCTCTGTCTTTGTTGGGCAAAGCTGAGGCATCTCAGCCTTGGGAAGCTTCCCAGCAAGTTCTCTGCCCCCTCCCTGTGCACCCTGAGCCCCGAGCTTCCCCTTGGTGTGTTCTTATTACTTTGTTGCTGTTGTCTGTCTACTGTGCTTTGGTCCACTCCAGTGGGAGTGGCTTCTGGGCAGGTGTCAACTTCTATTAATTTATATATGCCTAGTCCATCAGGAAGCCCTGAGTTATGCTTGTGGGATGAATGCATGGATGAATGAGTGGGTGAGAAAGGAGTGGTGGCTGGAGGGCTGGCCCCACAGCTCAGAGGGAGAGACTGTGGGTTTTGTCTTTGGTAATATAAGCTCTTCTGAGTGCCCTGGCTCCATCTCCAAAGTCCAACTGTTAACCTCCAAGTAAAAAGAAAACTAAGACTTCCAGGTCTCGGTGTAAATGCTGTCCTTAACTCATTTAGAAAATGCCTCCAATGAGAAATTAGGCTGGGGGTTTCCCACAGAAAGTGTAAAGAAACCCAGTGGGGAAATGCCAGAGTCAGCAGGAGCGTGCCCTTGGATTTCATTTACAAACTGGCCATGGCTCCGGTGGGGCCTCTCTTCATCCCTCCCACACAGCACGTTGTTTCTAAAATAAACCTTTCTATGTTAGCTCTTACAGCCACTCTTGAGGACACCAGAGTGGTTGGAGAAACACTCATTAGGAAGGGAAAGTGCCTCTGTATTCAAAATTGATAATGACTTAGATTTTAAAACTCTAACAAGAATGGCTTAACTGGGGAATGTGAAATTTCAACGAGTGTTTGGAGACCCAAGGATGGGGTTTGCTGTGGGTGTGAACGAGAGGGATGGGCTTGACTGGAGTGTTGAGCCCAGTCTCCTGCCTCTGCGAGCCCCTCTTCCCCTCTCACACACACAGAGTCCTTTTCAGAATCAAAGAGGGCAGCAAGGCCAGAAAAGGCCAGACTCTGGAAGCTAATTGTGATCTACTCTTCACAAGCTAGGGTGGCATCCTATCATTGTTCCTATTTATCTTTTCTATCAAACCAAATCTAACACCATAGACAAGATGTGTATACCTAAATCAGGAATCATTTTTTAGGTGGCTTTTCCATAGACAACAGTGGTCTTACCAGGGTAACCAGTCTGATCAATCCATCCAGGGAGAGTTAATGTGATGTTCATATACCTCCCACTTTGGGATGACTAATCAGCGTTGCTCACAAAACACATCTGTGTCTCCTGAAAGACAGAGGTGCTCTAAGGGTGGACATTTTTACCAAGGGGCAGGATGAGGATCGAGATTCCTTCTCAGTTCCCTGGTATTTGGTGGTCCCTAGTCTTCCTGCCACCAGGACTAACGACCTTCTCATTAGCTGAGTAAGGAAACCTCAACAGTCCACACACCGGCTAAAACAGCCCAGGAAATCTAACTTTGACAGTAGCCTTGACTGCCCCACGTCACTTTCAATTTTCTTACTACACAGTTATTGGCTCAAATTCACTTTATATATAAAAGCAATGACCATGTTTTGTTTAGTGTTTCCACCTAGCAGCTTAAACCTGCAGAGGGAACTGGAGCCTGGCGGGTGAGTGGGTGACCCACCATACGATTCTAAGAAGGTGCTAATGTTTCTGTAAATGAAAGTAAGTGGTAGGCAGATTTGCAGGGCTGTAGGTCCTCCATGGACCGGAATGAGAAAAAGAGAAATGCAACATCGAAAGCACAGAGCTTCAGAGACTCCTGTGGCCTCTCAGTGTGCGTCCCCACTGCGTGTACATGCACAGACTGGACACTTAATTGCACACTTAGGTAACTACGTTTCTGGCGAATCCCTTCCTCCCACCTCTGCAGAAGGCCCAGTGCAACTTCCATCTGGTTTTGCAATATGGTAGTGCTTTGCACTCTTAGGTGCCTCTCTTGGAGCCCATGATTAATAACCTCTTCCTTTAAAGCTAAGCTGGCAGGGTGTTTGTTGGCAGGCACTCCCACCAGCCTTGTCAGCGGCTCTGAGCTGTTTGGCCGTGGTTTTTCTAGGCAGTGTCAGAGTAGGTCAGGCCTGGATGCAAGCCTTGTTTCCGCCATTTACTCAGTAGCTGTGTGATCTCAGGCAACTTGCTTAGCATCTGTGAGCCTCAGTTTACTCATCTACAAAATGGGGATAATAATAGCACCCATACTCAAAGTTACCTGAGAATTCAGAGGATACACATAAATGCCTTAGCATGGTATCCACCCTATGGTTGTTGTTTAGTGGCTAAATTGTGACTTATTCTTCTGCAATTCCATGGACTGTAGCCCACCAGGCTCTCTGTTCATGAGATTTTCTGGGCAAGGATACCAGAGGAGGTTGCCATTTCCTTCTCCAGAGGAACTTCCCTACCCAGGGATTGAACCCATGTCTCCAGCGTTTGCAGGGGGATTCTTAACCACTAAGCCACCAGAGACGCCCAAACCTATGGTAGCTCGCATTAAATGGTGGTTGTATGTATTTTGTTGTTGTTGTTCAAAGTGCCTCGTGGTACACATGTTGAAAGAGAATAACTGACTTAATAAATCTTAGAGGACCTTCTGGAGAAAATGGGTTTCCAGAAAATTTTCAGGGCTTAAAGGGCAAATGGGAGTTGATCACACTGAAATGAAATATTGTGTGTCTTGGACAGGACCCACTTTTCAGATACAGGAAGACTCTGTGGAACACAACAATGAATGTAATTTGTATTAAATCCCCCTGTGATAACTATTTTAATAATATTACAAGATGTAATATGACTGCCACTGCTACTCTTCCAGCTCTTTCTTCTGAAAGTATAGGTGTGCTGCTATGTAGGCAGGAAGACATCATGCTCCGCACCCTGCCCTCCTCACCACCCTCCACCCTCCGTAGATGCTCGCTGAGAGCATCTACATCAATACCTCTAGCTTGTTAATATCTGTAACAAGACCACGGTATGTAAATAGCAGTGCTTTTTCCTTCCTTTCTCCTTATTTATTTCCTCCTTCCCCCTTTTTTCTCTGTTCCTCAAACACTGACCCTTCCCCTACTATTGAAGGAATCCAGGCAAGACCCTCTGCACTGCAGAGCCAAGCCATAAGGATGCCTCCCTCCGGGGAGGATGAGCCACACATACAACCCACCACATGGCAGGATGCAAAAGGGCCAGGAAGAGAACCCACCAAGGTGTCGGGGAATCATAGAGGAAGGACCCAGCCTTCAGCTGGGAAACCAGAGCTGGCCCAATAACAAAAGTGCCATTGAGGCTGACATTGAAGGATTCCTAAAGGATGGGTAATATTTTGAGAGGTGGAAACAAAAGGAGCCTAATGCCCATTACCTTGGGTAGATATGATGAAACATGGGATCTAAGTGCTAGAAGGGAGCTTATGGACCACTGTGTCTGTGCATGCCCCTTAACCATCAGAATGATCTTCTTTAGAAGCAAATAATGCCAAGTAACCACCACATTCAAATCCCTCCACTGGCTCCCTGGGCACTTAGCATATCACCCATGTTCCTGCCCTTGGCCCCCGTGTGACCTGGATCCTGGTGACCTCTCCAACCTCACCTCTGTCCATCTTATGTGCTACGGCAAGGCTGCCCTTCTTTCTTTCTCTCAAACACACCAAGCATGTGCCCACCCTTGGACCTTTGGTGAGACGTTTCCACTCTCAGCAACACCTTTCTGCCACACCATTTTGTGGTTCTCTCCTCACCATGATTCAGATCTCAGCTTAAACTCACTCCTCACCAGGGTCTCCATGGCCACTCCTAGTTGAAGGGGCTCTTCCCCAAAACACACTCATCCAGGTAATCTCTAGATCTAGGGCAGCACCCTCATTAATATTTTTTAAAATACCTATCCCTCCCTGGAATTGCTTTTGTTTGTTTGTTTGTTTTTAATTCATTTGTCTGGGGTTTTGTTTGTTTTTTTATTTGTTTGTTTTGTGGATGAGGGGATTGTCTCCATCTTTTCACTGCAATGTGAAGTCCACAGAATAGGAATCAAGTTAGATTTTACCATGGTGCTAGCCCCCGACAGTGCCATACAGCTGGCCCTCAATGACAATCTGTTGTTAAATGCCTCTCTCCCACTTCACTCCCCATTCTTAGTCTCAGCAGCCTGTCTCTAAAATGAAGAGTGTTATGGATTAAACTGTGCCTTCCCCAAATCCGTATGTTGAAGTCCTAATCCCCAGTACTTCAGTATGTGGCCTTATTTGGAAATTGGGTCTTTGCAGATGGAATTCATTAAATCAACACGAGGTCATACTGGAGCAGGATGGGCCCTAATCCAATACGACTGGCACTCACGCTCAGTCGGTCAGTCATGTCCGACTCTTCAAGACCCCATGGACTGTAGCCCACCAGGATCCTCTGTCCATGGGACTCTCCAGGCGAGAATACTGGAGTGGGTTGCCATTTCCTTCTCCTGGGGATCTTCTCCACCCAGGGTTTGAACCCACATCTCTTATGTCTCCTGCATTGGTAGGCAGATTCTTTACCACTAAGCCACCTGGGAAGCCTAATCCAATGTGACTGGTGTCCTTATAAACAGGGGAAGTTTGGACACAGAAAGACAGATATAGAGGGAGGACAGCATGAAGACACAGAGAGAAGATGGCCATCTTCAAGCCAAAGAGAAAGCCCTGGGATAGATCTTTCCCTCACAGGCCTCAGAAGGAAAAACCCTACCCACACTTCCATCTCACTTTCCAGCCTCCAGAACTGCGAGACAGTCAGTTTCTGTCACTTTGACCACCAAATCTGTGACTCTTTCTTACTGTGGCTTTACCAAAGTAATCGAAAGGGTGAGCGTGATGATCTCCAGATTGCTGACTATGACTCCCCAGTTTCTGCTCTCCCCTGGTCCTATAGGAAGGGCACTTTCCATCACTCCCTTCTGGAGTTGGTGTTCAGTTGCTCGGTTGTGTCTGACTCTTTGCAACCCTGTGGACTGCAGCACGCCAGGCTTCACTGTCCCTCACTATCTCCCAGAGTTTGCTCAAACTCACATGCATCGAGTTGGTGTTGGCATCCAACCATCTCATCTTCTATCTCCCTTGGAAAGAAAATGTGGCAAACCGTTCAGGTCACTTTCTAAGCTGGCTTACTTAACATTCTTTAGGAACTGTACATGTTCACGTCCCCCTCAGGTTAGCTTAAATTCCTTGGCTGGACAGAGTCCCTAATCTCTCCACATTGTTCCTTAAATAATATCGTTCTACCACTTCACACAAACAACTTGGTGGAAGGAGTTTATGACATGGCTTATGAGAGAAAGCTTTCACTTCCTCTCTCAAACCACTATTACAGAAACTTCCCCAGGGAGCTGAGAGCCCTTCTAGCACCAGGGCACTGAGAAGGGGCTCCAGGGCTTACCTTGACAATCCCGATAGTCCAGCTTGGTTTCTTCTTTGGCCCCATTCCATCCATAAAGACTCTCAAAGTTGGCACCCCTCCTGCTGGAATAAATAAGCCCCAGTTAAAGCACAACTTAATCTTCATTCCCATTTTCCAAAGCTTTTTCCAAAATGGGAAAACTATAGTGCTCTGGAGACTGACTGAACGACTTGAGGTTTTTGGCAAATACAAATATGTGCAGATGTGTTTTTCAAAACAAGAGCAGGGCCTCACAAGCCAGTTCACACGGGCCCTTTCTCCAGGAAAAGAAGCAAGCTGTAGTTCTGGCTCACATATCTGAGAAAGTGTTGCTCTTTGTGGGTTTAGATCTGGGAAGGGGCTTCCAGGTTCAGCTCGAGAGATGCAGAGCCGAGAAAAGCAACGACCTTACAACAAGAGCAACGCTAGACGATTTGCAAATTGATGGCATTTCTTGAGCCCATCAGAGAACTTAGGTCCAACTACCCCCAGATCTGGGGAGAGACGGATGCATTCGGGGAGAAACAGGACTTGAGAGTTTGCTTCCCCGGCGCAGACAGCACCTAGTGTCGCATAGACTGGTAAGGAGCTTCACCCAAAGCATCCTGGTCAGGTGTAACTGCCACCTGTGTGCTAGCGAGGAGATGAAGCTCCTGGAGAGGGGCTGGTAAATGAAGACACAGGGGCGTTGGCAGGGTCTGGCATTGGCAGCCACCAGGCACTCAAAGGGAAGCTCTGGAAAATCCTGAAGCAGTTTCACTCAACTGCGATGAATGGGGAAAGGCAGACACAGACTTAATCTTCAGAATAAGAGCAGCAATCATGGCCACCTTAGGGCACCAGGAGAAGCCCAGCATGCAGGGAGGAGAGAGTGGCTACAGTAAACCCTTCTGCTTGGGGAAGGCCAGGGAAACGTCCTAGGCCCCATGTTACAGCTGAAGGAGGGGAAGGAGGACCCATTAGGGTCATGCCCCCGACACCCAGCTGCACTGCGCCTGCCTGAGACTCAGGCTTAGCCAGAGCAGCAGAGGTTGCCCTTTCCCCAACACCATGATAATAAACATCAATAAATATAACAGTGGACATAGCTTGGAGAGTGACAACGAACAGACTTTCTAGGGAGCAGCAGAGCGAGGACTGAACTCCGACCAGCTGGATCCCAAGCCAAGCGGGGTGCAGACAGTGTGAAAAGCCCTTTGGAAAATAAACCTACGCCCTGAACACAAGGTATTACCAGAGGATTCTGACATCTCTGGCTTCTGGAACACTGAGGGTAACCAGCCCAACAACTAACTTCAAATACAACACAACTCCTAAGTATATTAACACAAACTCCCAAATAGAAAGCCTAGCAGAAGGAGAGGCATGCACATATTCAAGAATAAAATCATGAAAGTGAGTGTTAGTTGCTCAGTCACGTCCAACTCTTAGCAACTCTGTGGACTGTAGCCCACCAGGCCCCTCTGACCATGGGACTCTCTGGGCAAGAAAACTGGAGTGGGTAGCCATTCCCTTCTCCGGGGAATCTTTCCAACCCAGGGACTAAATCCAGTCTCCCACACTGCAGGCAAATTCTTTACTATCTGAGCCACCTCAGTAACTACTATAAGATGTCCAACTTTCAACAACAACAACAAAAATAGGAGGTGTATAAAAAGACAAAGCAATATACTGCAGGAGACAAAGCAAGCAGCAGAACCAGATTTATAGATGACACAGAAGTTGGAACTGTCAGACGATAAATTCAGAACTCGGGGGGAGAGCAAGATGACTGAGGAATAGGAGGACGTGGAGTACATCTCTCTCTGTGGATACATCAGGAATACACCTTCAGACCCAGAAGTGCATGCAGAACACCAGCTGAGAGCGGACAGGAGTGCCTGACTAGAGGAAAGAATATACAGAACCATGCAAAACTCCATAAGACAGAGGAACTAGGGGGAGAAACAGGAGTGTTAGAAGGACTGGACCTGCCTTCAGTGGGTGGGGGAACTGAGGCAGGGGTCCAATCCCTGCATCAGGGCAATTGTCTGAGTCAGAGGAGAAACACTTAAGGCTGAGACTGAAACAACTGCTCTGTGGCAGCCTAAATGGAATGAGAATCAGATAGTCCTTGCCGCAGCCATGCATACCCTGGACAGGGACGTGGGTGCCCTGGAAGATGCAGTGCCTGGGACCTGGAGTTTGGGGATAGTGGAGCAATCCCAGGGTGAGGGCTGCTGTGGACTGCAGAGAGACAGATCGAGAGGAGGGAGGAGACTGTGGTGGGAAATGCCTGTGGAGGAAAGCCGGGCAGCCACGGAAGCAAGGCGATTCTGCTGAGTCACATGTAGGGGATGGAGCCGTCATGATAGCCTCTGTCTCCCCGCAGGCCAGCATCGGCAGCTGAACAGTAGACAGGCTGGCCCATCGGATGCCTGATGCCCTGAACTACAGAGCAGGACTCCAGCCAAGATGCCCTTTTAAGTGCCTGACCTGTGATCTACAGAGTAGGACCCCAGCCAGGGGGGCCTCTCTATGTGCAGAACAACAGAGAAGGACCCCAGGCAAGGGAACCTTCTAAGGGCCTGAATGGGCAGAGCTACAGAGAAAGACTGGCCAAAGAGGCCTTCTGATAGCCAGCCTCAAGGGGGCTTGAAAAAAGAGTCTGATCGGGCCGTAACCCCTGCAGTGGAGGCAGGCTGCGTCCCTGCACGCTTGGCGCGGCCAAGCAGCTGCGCCACCTTCACTCTCAACTCTCACCAAGGCAGAGCTGCCACAGGCAGAAGAATCCTTGCATCTGTGCACGCAGGGTCACTTCGGTGGTCTCCAACTTTTTGTGACCCCGTGGCCAATACTGGTTGCCGTACCCTTCTAGAGCACTGTATTTCCTGCTGCCCTAGCTGCCAACTCCCCTGAGTACCTGGTGCTGCCAGAGCCCCTGCAACCCAGGCAGCTGCACCACCTCCACACCTGGCCCTCACAGGGGCAAACCCAAGCCCTCCAGGGCAGCCTCAGGAGCAAATCCCATTAGACGACCCACATGTAGAGGTGGAAATAAAACCACAGTTGAAACCCAGAGGCAGTTAGGCTAAGGATGAAGACCTTAGCCACCCCTGCCTGGGGTTCTACTCTGTAGATCTCAGGTCAGGCACTTAAAGGGGCATCTTGGGTGGAGTCCTGCTCTGCAGTTCAGTCTGTACAAGCTGCAGATTAAATCCACACGGTCAACTAGGCAGACTCTGTGTCTATGCAATATATAAAAGGTCATTGAGAGCTCCCACAAAGAAAACACACTAGTTCTGATAGCTGTGGACACTGGAGGCAAGAACACACAAGAGTAGGACCAGATTAGAATCTGAGCTGCCCCCCAAGGTCCAGAGATCAGCAGAGTGTTGGAGGGCATCCCAGGGAGGTGAGGGGGACTGTGACTCCCAGCGAGGGAAAGGACTCTGACAGCAGTGATTCATGAAGAACATTTATTATTCTTGTGTTTTGACTTGTCCTGTAGATTCTTTTGGATTCCCCTCCCCTTTCCCCCCCTCTGTTGTAGTTGTCTATTTTATTGGCACTATGAAATCTAATTAAGCTTTTGAGCTTTTTTGTTTTTTCTTCAGTCACATTTTTTTACTGTTGTTATAAACATCTGCCTCTATGTTGGGCTTTTGCAATTCTGTGGAGTTATGCTTTTCTTTTTCCTGTTTTCTTTCTTTTTCCATTTTTTCTTTTTTATAATTATAATTTTAAAAAACCTATTATTTTTCTACATTTATTCCTTTATTTCCCTTTCCTATGTGTTCTTTTCCCTTTGCAGTTAATCTAATGCATACAAGTCTTCTTCATCTACCTCTATTTAACTTTGTGTATCTATTCTATCTTTTCTTTCCTCTCAATATTTTGTTAGTTTTGTTTTCATTGCTTTATTCCCCACTTGGCACCTTGCTTTAGTTTTGTTTTCCAGTTAGTGCTTTCGTTAGCTTGTTCTTAACTGCGAAATATAGTTTTTTGATTTCCTTTGTTTGCCAGGTCAACCTATTGTACTTTATTTTTTGTTGGATTGTTTTGACTTTGCTCATGGGTGTATATGTATATGTGTACATTCCATTATTTTAATTATTATTTGCCTGATTTTATAACTGCCATTTGTCTGGGGTTCACCTTTGGTTTCTTATTTTTGTATATTTGTTTTAATCTCACTTAATGCCATAACAAACCACTTGTGGAATCTTTGATCTGAGCAGAGATCAAGCCCTGAGCCTTTGGAGTGGGAGCACTGATTCCAAGACCCTAGTCTACCAGAGAACTAACCCTAGGGAGTAACAAATAGTGGGAACTTACACAAAGGAAATGACTTGAATACAAGACCAGGTGTCACCCAACGACCAGTAGCACCCTGTGCAGGACGCCTCATCTAAACAACAAACAAAATGAAAATACAAACCCACCCATCAGCAGACAGGATACCACCTCACTCAGCCTTGCCCATCAGAGGAAAAACAAACAAACAAAAACTCAGCACAAATGCACCCAATGCAAAGCTTACACAAAACACTGGGCCAACTTTAGGAGGACAGAAAGGAAGAAAGGAAGAAAGAATTCAACCTTGAAGCCTGGGGAAAGGGGACCTCAAACACAATAATTAAAAAAAAAATAATGAAAAGGCAGAGAAATACTACACAAATGAAGGAACAAACTAGAAACACAAAAGCCTATATAAATGAAGAGGGAATAGGCAAACTACCTGAAAAAGAATTCAGAATAACTAGAGAAAAGATGATCAAAAACCTTGACAACAAAATGGAGAAAATGCAAGAATCAATTAACAAAGACCTAGAAGAATTAAAGAAAAAACATACAGAGACAAACAACACAATTACTGAAACTAAGGATACTCTAGAAGGAATCAATAGCAGAATATCTGAAGCAGAAAAATGAACCAGTGAGCTGGAAGATAAAATGGTGGAAATGACTTCTGAAGAGCAGAATAAAGTAAAAAGAATGTAAAGAGCTGAGGTAGTCTCAGAGACCTCTAGGACAATATCAAATGCCCCAACATGTGAATTATATGGGTCCCAGAAGAAGAAGAGAAAAAGAAAGGGTATGAGAAAATTTTTGAAGAGATTATAGTTGAAATTTTCCCCAACATGGAAAAGGAAATAGTCAATCAAGTCCAAGAGGTGCAAAGAGTCCCATACAGGATAAACCCAAGGAGAAACACACCAAAACACATACTAATCAAATGAACAAAGACAAAACACAAACAAAGAATATTACAGCAGCAAGGGAGAAGCAACGAGTAACATGCAAGGGAGGCCCCACACATTCAACAGCTGGTCTTTCAGCAGAAACTCTGATGGCCAGAGGGGAATGGCAAGATACATTTAAAGTATTGAAAGGGAAAAATCTACAACCAAGATTACAGTACCCAGCAAGGATCTCATTCAAAACTGATGGAGAAATAAAAAGTTTTTCAGACAAGCAAAAGTTAAGAGAATTCAGTATCAACAAACCAGCTTTATAACAAATGCTAAAGGGATTTATGTAGTCAAGAAATACAACAGAAGAAAAAAAGATCTACAAAATCAACCCCAAAGGATTAAGAAAATGGCAATAGGAACATATATATCAATAATTATTTTAAATGTAAATGGATCAAATACTCCAACCAAAACACAAACTGAGTGAATGGATACAAGGACAAGGCATATATATATATATATATATATATATATATATATATATAGAGAGAGAGAGAGAGAGAGAGAGAGAGAAATTGACAGTAACACAGTAACAGTAGGAGACTTTAACACCTTCCTCACACAAATATATATATATATTTATATATATATTCTGTCTATAAGAAACCCACGACAGACCTAAAGACACATATAGACTGAGAGTGAGAGGATGGAAAAATATATTCCCTGCAAATGGGAAGCAAAATGAAGCTGGAGTAGCAATACTCATATCTGACAAAATAAACAAGACAAAAATAGAGAAGATTACAAGAGATAAGGAAGGACACTACATAATGATCAGGGGATCAATCCAAGAGAAAGACATAACAATTATAAATACCTATGTGAAGAAAGCTGAGTGCCAAAGAATTGATGCTTTTGAACTGTGGTGTTGGAGAAGACTCTTGAGAGTCCCTTGGACTGCAAGGAGATCCAACCAGTCCATCCTAAAGGAGACCAGTCCAGGGTGTTCATTGGAAGGACTGATGCTGAGTCTGAAACTCCAATACTTTGGCCACCTCATGCAAAGAGTTGACTCATTGGAAAAGACCCTGATGCTGGGAGGGATTGGGGGCAGGAGGAGAAGGGGATAACAGAAGATGAGATGGCTGGATGGCATCACTGACTCGATGGACATGAATTTGAGTGAACTCCAGGAATTGGTGATGGATGGGGAGGCCTGGCATGCTGCGATTCATGGGGTGGCAAAGAGTTGGACACGACTGAGCGACTGAACTAAACTGAACTGAACTGATGCACCCAACATAGGAGCACCTCAATACATAAGACAAACACTAACAGACATAAAAGGAGAAATTGACAGTAACACAATAACAGTAGGAGACTTTAACACCCCACTCACACAAATGGACATATCATCAAAACAGAAAATTAATAAGGAAACACAAGTCTTAAAATGATACATTAGATGAGATGGATCTCATTGATATGTTCAGGATGTTCCATCCAAATGCAGAAGAATACACCTTCTTCTCAGGTGCACACGTAACATTCTCCAGGATAGACCACATCTTAGGTCACAAGTCAAACCTCAGTAAATTTAAGAAAATTGAAATCATATCAAGCACCTTCTCTGACCACAATGCTATGAGACTGGATGTCAAATACAAGAAAGTGCTGTAAGAAACACAGACACATGGAGAATAAACAGCACGTTTCTAAATAAAGAAGATGTTACTGAAGAAATCAAAAGGGAAGTAAAAAATTTCTAGAAACAAATGACAATGAAAACACAACAACTCAAAACCTATCAGTTCAGTTTAGTTGCTCAGTCGTGTCCGACTCTTTGCGACCCCAAGAAACGCAACACGCCAGGCCTCCCTGTCCATCACCAACTCCCGGAGTTCACCCAGACTCACGTCCATCGAGTCAGTGATGCCAACCATCCATCCATCTCATCCTCTGTCGTCCCCTTCTCCTCTTGCCCCCAATCCCTTCCAGCATCAGGGTCTTTTCCAATGAGTCAACTCTTCGCATGAGGTGGCCAAAGCACTGGAGTTTCAGCTTTAGCATCATTCCTTCCGAAGAAATCCCAGGGCTGATCTCCTTTAGAATGGGATGCAGCAAAAGCAGTTCTAAGAGGGAAATTAATAGCAGTACAATTGTACCTCAAGAAACAAGAAAAAAAAATCAAATAGACAACCTAACTTTACACCTAAAACAAACTGGAAAAACAAACAAACAAACAAACAAAAAAAACAGAAAAAACCCAAAATTATTAGAAGGAAATAAATTATGCAGATCTCAGCAGAAATAAATGAAAAAGAAATGAAAGAAACAATAGTAAAATTAGTAAAGATTAATAAGATTAATAGTAAAATAGTAAAGATTAATAAAAGTAAAAGTTGGTTCTTTGAGAAGATAAACAAAATTGACAAGCCTTTAGCCAGACTCATCAAGAAAAAAAGAAGATCAAATCAACAAAATTAGAAATGAAAAAGGAGAGGTTACAACAGACAATGCAGAAATAAAAAGGCTTATAAGAGACTATTATGAACAACTATATGGCAATAAAATGGATAACCTGGAAGAAATGGAAAGATTCTTAGAAAAGTTCAATCTTCCAGGACTGAACCAGGAAGAAATAGAAATTATGAACAACTCAGTTACAAGCACTGAAATTGAAGCTGTGATAAAAAAAAATCTCCCAAAAAACAAAAGCCCGGGACCAGATGGCCTCACAGGAGAATTGTATCAAACATTTAGAGAAGAGCTAATGCCTATCCTTCTAAAACTCTTTCAAAAAATTGCAGAGGAAGGAACACTTCCAAACTCATTCTATGAGACCACCATCACCCTGATACCAAAACCAGACAAAGATAACACACACAAAAGAAAACTACAGGCCAATATCACTGATGAACATAGATGCAAAAGTTCTCAATAAAATTTTAGCAAACAGGATTCAGCAACACATCATAAAGCTCATACACCATGATCAAGTTGGGTTTATTATTTCAGGAATGCAAGGATTCTCCAATATATGCAAATCAATAAATGTAATACACTATATTAACAAATTGAAAGATAAAAATCATATGATAATTTCAATAGATGCAGAAAAAGCCTTTGACAAAATTCAGCACCCATTTATGATTAAAACTCTTCAAAAAATGGGCATAGAAGGAACCTACCTCAACATAGTAAATGCCATATATGAGCCTACAGCAAACATTATTCTCAATGGTGAAAAACTGAAAGCATTCCACCTAAGATCAGGACCAAAACAAGGGTGTCCACTTTCACCACTATAATTCAACATAGTTCTGGAAGTTCTAGCTACAGTAATCAGAGAAGAAAAAGAAATAAAAGGAATTTGGATCAGAAAAGAAGAAGTAAAGCTCTCATTGTTTGCAGATGACATAATACTGTACATAGAAAACCCTAAAGACAGTATCAGAAAATACTAGAGCTAATCAGTGAATTTAGCAAAGTTGCAGGCTACTAAATCAATACACAGAAAACACTTGCATTTCTATATACTAACAATGAAAAATCAGAAAGAGAAATTAAGGAGTCAATCCCATTCACCATTGCAATAAAAAGAATTAAATATCCAGGAATAAACTTACATAAAGAGAGAAAAGAACTGTACACAGAAAATTATAAGACACTAATGAAAGAAATCAAAGGTGACCTAAACAGATGGAGAGATATTCCATGTTTCTGGATAGGAAGAATCAATATTGTGAAAATGACTATACAACCAAATGCAATCTACAGGTTCAATGTGATCCCTATCAAATTACCAACAGTATTTTACACAGAACTAGAACAAAAAAATTCACACTTCATATGGAAACACAAAAGACCCTGAAGAGCCAAAGTAGTCTTGAGAAAGAAGAATGGAGCTGGAGGAATCAACCTTCCTGACTTCAGATTATACTACAAAGCTACAGTCATCAAGACAGTATGGTACTGGCACAAAAACAAAAATATAGAACAATGGAACAAGATAGAAAGCCCAGAAAAAACCCATGCACCTATGGGTACCTTATTTTTGACAAAGGAGGCAAGAATATACAATGGGGCAAAGACAGCCTCTTCAATAAATGGTGTTGGGAAAACTGGACAGCTACATGTAAAAGAATGAAATTAGAAGGCTTCTTAACACCATATGCCAAGATAAACTCAAAATGGATTAAAGACCTAAATGTAAGACCAGAAACCATAAAACTCTTTAAGTAAAACAGGCAGAACACTCGATGACATAAATCAAAGCTAGATCCTCTATGACCCACATCCTAGAGTCATGGAAATAAAAACCAAAGTAAACAAGTGGGACCTGATTAAATTTAAAAGCTTTTGCACAGCAAAGGAAACTATAAGCAAGATGAAAAGACAGGCCTCAGAATGGGAGAAAATGATAAAAAAGGAAACAACTGACCAAGGATTAATTTCCAAAATATACAAGCAGCTCATACAACTCCATGCCAGAAAAACAGCAACCCAATCAAAAAGTAGGAAAAAGACCTGAACAGACATTTCTCCAAAGAAGACATACAGATGGCTAACAAACACATGAAAAGATGCTCAGCATCACTCATTATTAAAGAAATGCAAATCAAAACTACGATGAGATTATCACCTCATACCAGTCAGGATGGCCATCATCAAGAAGTCTACAAACAAAAAATGCTGAAGAGGCTGTGGAGAAAAGGGAATGCTCTTGCACTTTTGGTGGGAATGTAAATTGATACAGCCACTATGTAAGATGGTATGGAGATTCCTTAAAAAACTAGGAATAAAACTACCATATGACCCAGCAATCCCACTCCTAGGCATATACCCTGAGGAAACCAAAATTGAAAAAGACACATGTATCCCATTGTTCATTGCTATGTACAACAGCTAGAACATGGAAGCAACTAGATGTCCATCGAGAGATGAATGCATAAAGAAGATGTGGCATACATACACAATGGAATATTTTTCAACCATAAAAAGAAATGAATTTGAATCAGTTCTGATGAGGTGGATGAACCTAGAGTCTATTATACAGAGTGACATGAGTCAGAAACTGAAAGACAAATATTGTATTCTAACACATATATATATATATATACAGAATCTAGAAAAATGGTACTGAGGAATTTATTTACAGGGTAGTAATGGAGAAACAGACATAGAGAATAGACTTACAGACATGGGGAGAGTGGAGGAGAGGGCGAGACGTATGAAAGAGTAGCATGGAAACTTACATTACCACGTGTAAAGTAGGTGACCAAAGGGAATTTGCTCTATGGCTCAGGAATCTCAAGCAGGGGCTCTGTGTCAATATGGAGGGTTGGGAAGGGGTGGGAGACGTGAGGGAGGTTCAGGGAGGAGGGGATATGTGTATACCCATGGCTGATTCTTGTTGAGGTTTGACAGAAAACAAAGAAAATTCTGTAAAGCAATTATCCTTCAATAAAAAAATAAATTAAAAAAATTCAAAGCTATGACTAATATGTAAAAGGTTCTAGTGGAACAACATACAAAAACAGACGGGCAATATCAGAAAGGAGATAGACATTTTAAGAAAAAATTCAACAGAGATGCTAGAAATGCAAAATACAGGAAAAGATGAAGAATGCCTTCAGTGGGAGTGTGATACCAGTGGATATAAGGTAGCTGAGGAATTAATCAGTGAATTTGAATATAAGCTGGTAAAAGTCAGCTAACCTTAAATACAAAGAGAAAGAAACAATAAAAAAAACCCCAGACAGTACATCAGAGTGCTGTGGGACAATATCAAATATTTTAAGACACACATAGCTGCATTGCCAGCAGAAGAGAGGCAATGGAGTAGAAGAAATATTTGAGGAATTAGTATCAAGAGCAAGAATTTTCCCAAATTAATGACAGATACCAAACCACAGATCCAAGAAGCTCACAGACACCAAACAGGATAAACATCAAAACAACACACAAGAAACAAACAAACAAAAAACACATAAACTTATATGCAGATCACGAAAAACCAAAAACAGAGAGTAAATCTCAAAGGTGATCAGAATGAAAGTCATTTTACTTACAGAAGAGCAAGAATAAAAATTAAAACAAACTTCTCATCAGAAACTGTTACCAAGAAGTGATATTTTTAAAACCCTTATAGAAAATTAAAGCTCTTCACTAAGGAGGAATATGACATTGGTTAGAAAACATAATCTACACAGAAATAAAGAGCATTAGAAACAGAATAAATGAAAGATAAAATTCATTAGCTTTAATTGTGCTAAAGGATAAAAGAATATCTTTAAAGTAATATGTACACTGTATTTATAGCTTATGAAAAAGTAAATTATATGAGAGTAATAACTGTACAAAAAAGATCTTCATGACCTAGATAATCATGATGGTGTGATCACTTACCTAGAGCCAGACATCCTGGAATGTGAAGTCAAGAGGGCCTTAGAAAGCATCGCTATGAACAAAGCTAGTGGAGGTGATGGAATTCCAGTGGAGCTATTTCAAATCCTGAAAGATGATGCTATGAAAATGCTGCACTCGATATGCCAGCAAATTTGGAAAACTCAGCAGTGGCCACAGAACTAGAAAAGGTCAGTTTTCATTCCAATCCCAAAGAAAGGCAATGCCAAAGCATGCTCAAACTACCACACAATTGCACTCATCTCGCACGCTAGTAAATTAATGCTCAAAATTCCCCAAGCTAGGCTTCAGCAGTACATGAACTGTCAACTTCCAGATGTTCAAGCTGGTTTTCAAAAAGGCAGAGGAACCAGAGATCAAATTGCCAGTATCTGCTGGATCATGGAAAAAACAAGAGAGTTCCAGAAAAATATCTATTTGTGCTTTATTGACTATGCCAAAGCCTTTGACTGTGTGGTTCACAATAAACTGTGGAAAATTCTTCAAGAGATGGGAATTCCAGACCCCCTGACTTGCCTCTTGAGAAATTTGTATGCAGGTCAGGAAGCAACAGTTAGAACTGGACATGGAACAACAGACTGGTTCCAAATAGGAAAAGGAGTACGTCAAGGCTGTATATTGTCACCCTGCTTATTTAACTTCTATGCAGAGTACATCATGAGAAATGCTGAGCTGGAAGAAGCATAAGCTGGAATCAAGATTGCCAGGAGAAATATCAATAACCTCAGATATGCAGATGATACCACCCTTATGGCAGAAACTGAAGAGGAACTAAAGAGCCTCTTGATAAAGGTGAAAGTGGAGAGTGAAAAAGTTGGCTTAAAGCTCAACATTCAGAAAACGAAGATCATGGCATCCGGTCCCATCACTTCATGGGAAATAGATGGGGAAACAGTGGAAACAGTGTCAGACTTTATTTTTTTGGGCTCCAAAATCACTGCAGATGGTGACTTCAGCCATGAAATTAAAAGACGCTTACTCCTTGGAAGGAAAGTTATGACCAACCTAGATAGCATATTGAAAAGCAGAGACATTACTTTGCCAACAAAGGTCCATCTAGTCAAGGCTATGGTTTTTCCTGTGGTCATGTAAGGATGTGAGAGTTGGACTGTGAAGAAAGCTGAGTGCCGAAGAATTGATGCTTTTGAACTGTGGTGTTGGAGAAGACTCTTGAGAGTCCCTTGGATTGCAAGGAGATCCAACCAGTCCTCTAAAGGAAATCAGTCTTGGTTGTTCACTGGAAGGATTGATGTTGAAGCTGAAACTCCAATACTTTGGCCACCTCATGCGAAGAGCTGACTCATTGGAAAAGACTCTGATGCTGGGAGGGATTGGGGGCAGGAGGAAAAGGGGACGACAGAGGATGAGATGGCTGGATGGCATCTCTGACTCGATGGACGTGAGTCTGAGTGAACTCCGGGAGTTGGTGATGGACAGGGAGGCCTGGCGTGCTGCGATTCATGGGATCGCAAAGAGTTGGACACGACTGAGTGACTGAACTGAACTGAACTGAATAGCACTAAAGATGGGAGGAAAATTGGGAATAAAGATCCCTATACAACATGTGAGGTAATATATTATTGGACAGTGAACTCAGATTATTTTAAATGAACTCTGATGCTACCACTGGATCCCGTGTGGCTCTAGGGGTAAAGAACCCGCCTGCCGATGCAGGAGACGTGTGAGGCAAGGGTTTCATCTCTGGGAGGGGAAGACCCCCTGGAGAGGGAAATGGCAGCCCACTCCAGTATTCCTGACTGGAGAATCCCATGGACAGAGGAGCCTGGCTATGGGCTATAGTCCAAAGGGCCACAAACAGTTGGACACAACTGGAGTGACTTAGCATTGCAATGCAATGACTAATCCATTTTTAAAAGGTATGGATATAGATGTGCTTAGATCAAAAACATGAACTAGAAACAGATTAGGTGAGGATTTCTTTCAACTGAGTTAGGCATGGAGGGAACCAGAGTTGGAAGGAGGTGGAGTCATGGGTAGAGGGATGATCACTTGGGTAAAAACAAGCATAGTGCTTGAAACCTCGTGTCCACGACTGCCATTTCCCCCTTACTGCTGCTGCTAAGTCGCTTCAGTTGTGTCCGACTCTGTGCGACCACATAGACGGCAGCCCACCAGGCTCCCCCGTCCCTGGGATTCTCCAGGCAAGAACACTGGAGTGGGTTGCCATTTCCTTCTCCATTGCATGAAAGTGAAAAGTGAAAGTGAAGTCGTTCAGTCGTGTCCAACTCTTAGCGACCCCATGGACTGCAGCCTACCAGGCTCCTCCATCCATGGGATTTTCCAGGCAAGAGTACTGGAGTGGGGTGCCATTGCCTTCTCCCATTTCCCACTTAGTTTATGCAAAAATGAGTACTTCCTTTTGTTACTAGACAAGTTTTCCATTCACAGAAGGATTTTACTGAATAATCTTCTTTATCTTTCAGTTTTGTATCTAGCCTTTTATGTTAAAAATGGCCAAGGGATTACAACAAAAATGAGACATCTTTGACAAAACTTTATTGATAAAAACAAAACCTATATAATGTGGCATACTTATTAATAGCAAGATACACTGTTTCTAATATTCTATGTTAGATTGGTAGTTTTTATATTTTTGTCTATCTTTCACTTCTAAACTATGAAAAATTACCAAATAGGGATATAGGCAGGCACCCAATTATCTTGTCACTCATACAACATCAAATCCTTTAAATTTACTAATCCTTGGATCACTCATGACCACAGAAACAGAGAGAAGAGAGGAAGGAGAGGGGAAGAGGGAAAAGAAGAAGGACAGTGATTTCTATACCCGCATTTGTCAGTGCTATTGAAATAGTATCTGGAAATAGTCGATTTAATTTGACTATGTTAGAACAGCAATTTATTTTAAAAAAAATACACATCAATTTTCAGATTAAATTCCATCAAAAGGAGGGAACATCTATATATAGACAAGGCATTGACTCTCTTATAATGAAAATCTAAAACTATGGTCATCATGCAAGCCATATCGAAATTCAAGTAACATCACCAAAAGGAAATTTCTCAAGAGAAACCAAACTAAAAGCACTAAAATGTAATCAAGCAACTGTAAATTTTTACATGGAAACCACTTCTCCAGATGGTTAAGACTCTTGAGGACAGCATTTTTGCTCCAGAGGCTAATTTATTGCCTATGTGAACTTGAAAATGGTTCTTCTTCAATGAAAGTTAAACTTTCCATTTGGAACTTTGGCCATTAATTATTTTTCCCAAGGAATTCTGGACTTTTTTTTTTTTTTTATAACAAATCAAGATCATGAGAAAATGCACCCTAAATTTTTTTAAAACATTTGCTTAAACAGTGGGTCTTTCCTTTTCAAAAAAGAAAGCTTTCTTTTTTTCTGGTGAGGTATTTGGAATTTTCTAGTTATTTTATAATTTAAAGAATGTATATATTTAAGGTCTAATATATGATATTTTGATACACCTGTACATAGTGAAATGATAGAGTCAGGCAAATTAACATGTCCAACTTCCTCATCTAGTTATCATTTTTTAATATGTGTGGTAAGAACACCTGAGATCTACTGTCTTAGCAAACTTCAAGTATCCATCACTATATTATTAACCATAGTCACCATGGTATGAATTATATCTCTAGAATCTATGCATCCTACACAACTGAAACTTTGTACTCTTTGACCAGCATCTCCCCGTTCTGCCCACCTCCCCAGCTTATGGCAACTATGAGTCTCCCTTCTACTTTCATGAATTTGACTTAAAAAAAAAATTCCATATATGGTATTTGTCCTTACGTCTGGCTTATTTCATTATATGCACTTGGGTTCTTATCTCAAAACAGTACAATCAGCTACAATAAAGATAAGAGTGAGACAAAGGGTCACATTGTCCAAATTGGGTTTTTATAACAAAGGGAGGGCATAAGGCCTGGCTGGTAGCAACTGTGGAGGGAACCAACCTGAGCATCAGCTGTCTGTGCAGCAGACTAGACGCTTCTGTTGGCCAGTCCAACCTGCACACCCTCAAGGTTAATATGTGTTAATATTTATAATGACTTTTATTAAATAGCATAGCAGGAATAAACACAGCAAAAGCCAGAGTAAACAGAAGTATAAATTTGGCAAAACACAAAATCTTTAGAAGATTTTAATATAGTTCTCTCATTCAAACCACTAAGTCAAGAAATTAAGGATGAGTAAAATACTAAGAATCTAAATAATATAACTAATTAGATTGATAATACACATAACACAGACATGTATTTATATAAACATATGTTTATTTCCCTGGAGGAGGGCATGGCCACCCAACCAGTATTCTTGCCTGGAAAATTCCATGGACAGAGTGGGCCTGACAGGCGACAGTCCATGGAGTCGCAGAGTCAGGCACGACTGAAGCGATGGAGCACACACATGTGTTCATTTATATGAGTTGGTCTCCATGCATTGCAGAAAGAAAGTTTACATTCTTTTCTATACTCCACTTTTTTATATTATTTCATGAAGATCTCAGATTAAAAAATAAAATGAAAAAATAGCAGAAATTATTTTGTATAACATCAATAGAGTCAAACTAGAAATACATAACAAAGGTTAGTCATTGCCAATAATAACAAGGAACAATTTTGCAATTTCATAAACCCTTTCCCAAACAATACTTTGGTCAAGAAAACTTAAGATAGCTCACAGAACTTTCTCAAAACAAAACTCCTTATAAAATTTTTGGGATTTTGTTTATAACTGTAATCTTGAGAAAATGGACAGCCATTAATATTTTAGTAATAAATGTGACCAAAAAAAAAAACAAGTGAATTGAGAATTCTATTCAATAAATTAAAAAAAATTAAATTTGCTAAAAAAGATATTAAAGTATAAGCAAATTAAGAAGTTAACACAGAAAGCAGCACACAATTAGCTAATCACAATACAAAAGGTGTTTCTTTGGTAGAGGAAGGAGAATAGAACAGACTAGGATGGAATATTTATTCAGTTCAGTTCAGTTCAGTCCCTCAGTTGTGTCTGACTCTTCGCGACCCCATGAATCGCAGCACACCAGGCATCCCTGTCCATCACCAACTCCCTGAGTTCACTCAGACTCACGTCCATCGAGTCGGTGATGCCATCCAGCCATCTCCTCCTCTGTCGTCCCCTTCTCCTCCTTCCCCCAATCCCTCCCAGCATCAGAGTCTTTTCCAATGAGTCAACTCTTTGCATGAGGTGGCCAAAGTACTGGAGTTTCAGCTTTAGCATCATTCCTTCCAAAGAAATCCCAGGGCTGATCTTCAGAATGGACTGGTTGGATCTCCTTGCAGTCCAAGGGACTCTCAAGAGTCTTCTCCAACACCACAGTTCAAAAGCATCAATTCTTCGGCACTCAGCTTTCTTCACAGTTCAACTCTCACATCCATACATGACCACAGGAAAAACCATAGCCTTGACTAGACGAACCTTTGTTGGCAAAGTAATGTCTCTGCTTTTGAATATGCTGTATAGGTTGGTCATAACTTTCCTTCCAAGGAGTAAGCGTCTTTTAATTTCATGGCTGAAGTCACCATCTGCAGTGATTTTGGAGCCCAAAAAATAAAGTCTGACACTGTTTCCACTGTTTCCCCATCTATTTCCCATGAAGTGATGGGACCGGATGCCATGATCTTCGTTTTCTGAATGTTGAGCTTTAAGCCAACTTTTTCACTCTCCACTTTCACCTTCATCAAGAGGCTTTTTAGTTCCTCTTCACTTTCTGCCATAAGGGTGGTGTCATCTGCATATCTGAGGTTATTGATATTTCTTCTGGCAATCTTGATTCCAGCTTGTGTTTCTTCCAACCCAGCATTTCTCATGATGTACTCTGCATAGAAGTTAAATAAGCAGGGTGACAATATACAGCCTTGACGTACTCCTTTTCCTATTTGGAACCAGTCTGTTGTTCCATGTCCAGTTCTAACTGTTGCTTCCTGACCTGCATACAGATTTCTCAAGAGGCAGGTCATGTGGTTTGGTATTCCCATCTCTTGAAGAATTTTCCACAGTTTATTGTGATCCACACAGTCAAAGGCTTTGGTATAGTCAATAAAGCAGAAATAGATGTTTTTCTGGAACTCTCTTGTTTTTTCCATGATCCAGTGGATGTTGGCAATTTGATTTCTGGTTCCTCTGCCTTTTCTAAAACCAGCTTGAACATCAGGAAGTTCACGGTTCACGTATTGCTGAAGCCTGGCTTGGAGAATTTTGAGCATTACTTTACTAGAGTGTGAGATGAGTGCAATTGTGCAGTAGTTTGAGCATTCTTTGGCATTGCCTTTCTTTGGGATTGGAATGAAAACTGACCTTTTCCAGTCCTGTGGCCACTGCTGAGTTTTCCAAATTTGCTGGCATATTGAGTGCAGCACTTTCATAGCATCATCTTTCAGGATTTGAAATAGCTCAACTGGAATTCCATCACCTCCACTAGCTTTGTTAGTCTAGTCAAAAAAAGCAAAAATAAACTAATAAAAGAGAAAAAAAAGGAGAAAGGAAAATGGGGGAAAATAGAGTAAGAGAAAGTACAAATATCCAAACTTGAGTATTAAAAAGAAGAAAGAGAATTATGCAAACATATTAATGACTCTGAAAGCCTGACTAAAATGTCCTCTTTTCTAGGAAAATACAAATGATCAAAATAGACTCAAGAAGAGATAGGAAAGCCTAAAGAGAAAACACAAACAGTTTTCAAAGAACTACACCCTGTAAAACATCTGATCTGAAGTTTTTTCTAGATGAGCAGTTTTCAAACACCGAATTTAAGCTGATCCAGAGTTCAGAAATGGCAGATGGGGAAGTCTGTCAATGCTTGTTTGGAAAGCTAACAGCATTCTGACACATAAACTAAAAGAGATAGCACAGAAAAAAGAAAAGGACAGAAAACTCTCCCAGATACTGATGCACAAATCCTGTTAAATATTAGCTTAAGTAAGGATGCATAAATGAGAAGTGGGGCAACGTGGCAAGGGCAGTCAATTTGTGAGTACTTTGCTTGGTCACTGGGATCCAAATATGTTTCTGAGGCTGAAAGCTGCATCTTATCTAAAGGGAATGGAAGGTCCCACTCAAAGTCATGCAGCAGGAATGAACATGGAACAGAGCACTTGGACCCGGGTCCTTTGGTGTGTGGCCAAGCTAGGGATGTTTGTAGAGGACCAGGCTGGAGCAAGATGCAAGTGCCAGACAGAGACTCTAGGTGGGTCTGAGTCTGAGAGGTTGCACCTTCTCTGTGAATTGTTCTAAGACTCTGCTGGAAAGTAGCAGTGAGTATTGACACCTGGTCTCAGAGGTTCGGTGGGGAATCAGTGCTGGGCTTCCACTCCAGGACAGAGGTGCAGGAGTGTGGCATGCCCATGGTGGATTCTGGGAGACAGAACTCTCCTCCAGGTGGAAACAGGGTCTTCTGCAAGACAGGAACCTGGAGCCCAGAGCCAGGGGACACACAGTTCCTAACCTCAGATGGCAGGGAGGAACTTAGAGAAAAATTGAAGTATAAACAGTGAAAACATCAAAGTAGCATCAAAAGACAAAGAGAACTGAGCCATGTTTCACAACTTACCAAGCCTCTTTGCAGCTTTTAGCCTGTTGCTTATCAAGGTTTGGGCAATGGTCATTCCCAGGCAGGCTGAGAAGTTAGGAAGAATATCTCTCCCCTACTGTGCCCTACCCCCCCGCCCCCCACCACTATGACGAGTCACAAAATAAGCCACAAGCCAGCCCCAGCCACCCTTCCAGGCCAAGCCCTCCCCACTGTTGGGGCTTTCCAGTCTGAAGTCCAGCCCAGCTCGGAACGCCCCAGGGTCTTCTGAACCCATGAAGCTTATCCCTCTGCCCTTTGCCACATTTAACTCCACGAATTCCACATCCTCCTCGAGGCCCTGGAGAAAGTGATGTGTGTGAATGATGAGGTAAAGCGAGAAGGTTACATGGCAGAGCATGATTGATTCCCTGGGGCTTTATTATAATAACTTTAATCTTCTGGAACTCATCTGGTACGAATTTAGGACCTGTGCGGCATTTCGCTGAAATTCCCCCTTTTAATGCAGCCGGCGCTCTGCTGGCCTTGGTGGTTACGGAGTTTGCCATGTTTATGATCTGGCCCCAGGCTCCTTATTAATAGGCCTTGAAAGGAGGGTGTGGAATGCCTTGGCGCCTTTCATTGTGCTTTTCTTGGGGGAAGAAACAAATAGAAATATCTACCTTGAAGCACGCCCGGGCTCTGCCTTCCTTGGAGGAGAAGAGCTCCCCAGGCCGCGTTGAGGAGGAGGAACTTCAGGCACCTACGACGTCTCTGAGCTCTTGGTGTTTGCAGATCAACGGGAAGAAGGAGCAGGCTTGCTGAGATCTTTGTAACAGGGAACTCAGGTCCTTCCATTGCTGGGCCCACCAGGATTAATTAAAAAAAAAAAAAAAGATAACTGTTTGGGGCTCAATTCCCTCTATTTTGACAGCTCTCCTGGTCAAATCTGCCTACACAGGCCATCAGGAGACTTGGGGTCAGATCCCCAGGCTTACTGACTTAGGACACCTAGTCTCTCTTCCCATCAATCTCTCAGTTCATTTACCAAGCGCTTCCTGGAACAGCCTCGCAGAAGGGTCCTCGGTGCTTTGCATCCACTGGGCATCAGGGTCCCAAGACTGGGGAAGCAGAGACGGATGACCCCAGTGATTCTGAGGTCTAGTGCACCTTCTGAGCTTCACAATCAGCCCCTGACTGCAGAAAACCACAGGCCAAGGGCTGCGTTAGTGGAATGAGGAATCAATGTTCCTGTTACCCTCGGAGGCGTTTGTGACTCAACAGAAAGCAAATAAACAGACGTGCCCTTGTACACTTGAGGGAGCGGTGTTGGGACCAGATGAGAGGGTAAGAACTGTGACATCTTGAGGTGCAACGTGCACACCACGTCACAATTTACAGAGCACTTTTACATAAACTTACTCTGCAGCCAAAGGCTTTGCTCAACCTCATTTGCACGCGTGGATGCTAGCGTGGAGACTCAGCACTGTGGAACTGCTGAAAGTGCCCAGCATTATGAAAGTGACTTTCCCTAGAACACACGTGAGTGTTGCCTGGTACAGACAGGCAGTGTGGCCCTCCCAGGCTTCAATCAGACAGCCCAGATTTTAGTCCTGGCCACTCACCAGTACTAGGGTTGGGCAAGCTATTTATGTCTGCTATGTCTGTATTTTTCCTAGGTTAACAAATGGCAATAAGACTGCCCGTTTGTAGAACTGTTGTGTCAACTAAAAATCTGACATAGGTCTATTTCCCAGGAGCAGGACAACATTTAGTAGATGCTCACTAGACCTAAGTTCACCTCCTCGCTTCTCTCACTACTGTGCTTCCTGAACTGGAGGTATTGCACAGATATTAATAGCAACCAGAAGAGAACGGTGAGTTCATGCATTTGGGGGCACATCTGTTTGAATGCTGGTGATGCCCAGGCCCAGCTCTTGGGTCACCGGGTGGCTGGTGTCCTCCGCACTCGCCTTGTCTGGCACTATCTACAGTGAGCTCAGGATGAAGAGTCTGTGCGGACCAAATCCCTCAAAGCACCGCTGTGAGCCCCTGCAGTGTTGCTCCTCACCCACTTGGGTCTTGCCAGGCCATAAGACTCAGAGGAAGGATTATTATTGCCTCAGACCTCACGTCCTGAGTATCCTAATAGACTTTGAAAAAAAAAATCCAGCAGTAAGAAATATGGAAGGAAAAAGCCAGCTGTAGGAGTCCGGTGGAATTCCAGGCCCTGCCAAGCCCCGCTTCTAGCTCCTGCTGGCTCCCCATTCTGGGCCTGGCCTCATCTGTACCCCAGCAGCTGGGGAGGAAAGGGAGTGGAGGGGAGTTAGGATGCAAGGACCCTCCACCGGGGTCCGACAGCAGCCTCAAGCCCCAGATCTACAGCACCCCTGGCTGAACCTCTGGGGCTGGGCTGCCCAGGCTCTCTGGGGAGCACTCCCAGGCCTCCTCCGCCCTGCTCCTACCTCTCCCTGCTCAGGGGCCCACAGCACCCCCATCCCCACCCCCGCCCCAAGCCTCAGGACCAAGCTCAGGTGTGAAAGCCTGGAGGGGGCCTGCATCCACTTCTCTGGAGCAAATGCTCATTCTCCACTTTAAATGTGCAAAGAGGGAGAGAACCTGAGATCTAATCCTCCCAGAGGCAGGTCCACCCTTCCTTTCCTCTGCCTATTTATGAGAAATAGTAAATTTCCCCTCCCCAGCTTGAATTTACTCAGTTGGGTTTTAGTCACTTGTGACTGTAAAAATTGGCTGATACAAGAACCCTTGCAGAAGGTTTGTAGACATTCTGTTCTTACAAGCTGGTGGAATTTTTATGTCCCTGCTGTTTCCATTGTAAAAGTTTCTTAAAATTACACTTCATCTGAAACCAAGCCAAGCCGCTACTCTGAAAGGTGACCCATGAAACTCCAATCAAGCACCCTGAGATTTCAGAGGACTTGTCCACCTGGCTTGTCCAAACAGACCACCCACACCCAAGAGTCTCCTGCATGTGTGGGTTCTTATCATTGTCTAAGTCTAGCATCTTAACCGGCCAGGTCCCCTTCTAACAGAAAACTCTCCCTGAAAGACAGGGCTTGGCGAGGCAAGGGGTGGACTGTAGTCGATGCTGTGATGTGTGAAGGACCACCATGCCCCTGTTCTGGCCTGAAGCACTTGTTTCTTCCAAATGCCATTGGCTGAAGGCCACCCTGCAGCCACCCCATCAGAAAATGTCCTCTACGGAGGGGAGCAGCTTCACCCACAGGCATACCTTCCAGAGTGGGGGCGCAAAGGACACTTTTTTTCAGAGTCAGGGCTCTTTGCTGGAACCTTTTTAAGGCTATGTTGGTGGATGCATGCTCAGACGTGTCTGACTTTTTGTGACACCACAGACTGTCACCCACCGGGCTCCTCTGTCCGTGGGATTCTCCAGGCAAGAATACTGGAGTGGGTGGTCATTTCCCCTTCCAGGGGATCTTCCTGACCCAGGGATTGAGCCCATGTCTCCTGTGTCTTCTGCATTGGCAGGTGGATTCTTTACCATCAAGCCACCTGGGAATCCTTTTAAAGCTACACCACAACTTAATGTCTTCCTCTGCTCAGTCCTGCTTCCTTCCATCCCCTTCCACAGCTATCAACTCTGGGAGCACTCCAGAATAAATTCACTGTGTATTAACATAGTACACAGAGAAAGACATTGACTCTGATCCCAATAGTTCTGAGCTTAAATGTTTTTGGGGACTCCCTTTATCCTCCAGAGCTGTGCAGTAATCCCAGCCATGGTTCCATGAGGCCACTCATGAGGTTCAGGTCATCCTGGGTGTGTCCTGCCAGGGATGGATGGGCTGGACTCCGATGGCCGAGAAGGTTTCTGGAGAGAAAAAGCAATATGAAATTGTAGGTGGCAGGGCAGGAGGGCATTCTGGCTCCTTTCAAGCCCCCTGAGGAGGTCTGAGATGGTTGAGGATGGACTGTGGGCAGATGGGAGCTCTGTGGGGTGGGGCGTGGTGCAGTGGACAAACAGGGGCTGCTGCGGCCGGCACAGAAGGGGCAGTGCCTTCACCTGGGCAGCTGGAGCTGGTGGGCTCACTCGGTGGACCCCTCATGGTTTAGGTCAGTCCCAGCAGTAGGGCCAGTGTCAGCGTGTTCTCAAGTAGCTGTGTGGGCTGGACATGAGATAACTGGCTGCAGTCATATGCTCTGGGAGCAGGAGCTTTGTGAGGGCAGGGGCCCCAGTGAAAGGGGAGAGCGTGGCTTTTCCTGCAGATAAAGCCCATTTGTGCCCACGGGCTGGAAAAGGTGGGAGAACTTGGCTAGGCACTCGAGGTTTTTGTCACCTGGTCACAACCTGCCCTCCCTGTTTAGCCCTGTGATATCCTCTCACATACCACATACCGCTCGCCCCCCATCACGCTCCCTGGTGCCCTCTGCATGCCCCCAGCATCCTCACCCTCTTTTTTGCTTCCCTAACCCTCTCCTTCCACCTGCCTCATCTTTAGTTTTTAGATCTTTTCAATCTTCAGCACTTAGCTCAAAAACCCCCTCCTTCATCCAACTTTTCAAATTTCCCCCACAATGTGCTTCTCCTCTGCTCTCTCCCCTCCTTGTTGTAGCTCAAGACCCCAGGCCCATCTTGATGAGCTACCCCCTTCCTCCTACCCCGAGAGGCTGTGTGCAGCAAACAGGAAGGGATAGTCTGGGGTTTGTGGCTGAGTGTGAGTTCAGATCCCTTCTTTCCCATTTACTTGAGACCAACTCCCTGAGCCTCAGTTTCCTCATCTGCAATGAGGGAAGAGCAACGACATGTAGGCACCTGGTGAGCCCCAAGGACTCCTCCTCCAGGCAGCAGAGGGCTTACGGCTAGTTTGGGTTGCTCACTCAGCTTCTGCCTGAAAGCCATACCCTTGGGAATCAGCTTCCACCAGGCCCTCCAGTCTCCCCCTACGAAAGGGAGGGATGAAAAGGAGTCCAGGGGACCCCAGGGGAGGAGTTGCCTTCACCACTGCAGGGCAGGCTGGAAGCCAGGAATATCCGCGGGCGGTGCTGGGTACCCAGGAGGGTGAGTCTCGCGCCCAGGTGTGACTGTGCGGCTTGGAGGTGTGGCATCGCTGAGACTACTCGGTTTGTTGGTCACTTGGGGAAAGCAAGTCAGGGTCATGCAGAGAGTGGGGAGACAGGCCAGGAGGCTGTTGAGCGCCCAGGGACAGGAGTAGAGAGAGGTGCCTTTCCAGATTCTTTCCCCAAATGGATCCCAGGAGGCAGGGGGCTTATTGGGCAGGAACACAGATCTTCGTGGCTACTGGCTAGCGTTCTCACCATTAACTCACCCTCCCTGAGCCGACCTGCCAGAGGTGGAAAGTGTGGGGCTCACACCCATGCTAAGCTGCAAAGCATCCCAATCTGCAGCTACCTGAGCCAAATGGGTTCTATCCAAGGTGCCTGGGTGTTGGGTGGAGACTCCGGCTGCCTGCAGCGTTGAGTGCATCTCTTCCCCCCTCCGCTGTGATCTGAGTTGAACTTAGCCTTGGCTGAGCAGTTCACAGGGTCCTACAGTGGACTCTGCGGGTGAGGCTGGGAAGGTGGACGAGGCCAGGTTAGGGAGGCTAAGGATCTTTCCCGGGACACACTGGGTCATGCCACCTACTGG
The DNA here is from genome assembly GCF_019923935.1 of Bubalus bubalis. Classification (NCBI taxonomy): domain Eukaryota; kingdom Metazoa; phylum Chordata; class Mammalia; order Artiodactyla; family Bovidae; genus Bubalus; species Bubalus bubalis. The sequence goes on from NC_059160.1 coordinate 164,148,217, forward strand.
TGCCCCTCCTCACTGGGCACAGACTAGGGGAGCCTGAAGTGGGCAGCGGGCCACTGAGAAGCCTGACACGTAATTCTCCATCCAGTCCAGTTTCTGCCTTTATCTTATCTGCAAACTAAACACATCTACCATCTGGCAACCTGGAGAGGGGAGATGGAGGTCAAATTTTGAACACACAAAGTATTTCCACCTAAATAGACAAGTTTCCCACCCCCCATCCCCTTAGTCCAGGGTCATTTTCACAATCGATCCAGCTGTTCTCAGCCCGGGCCACCTCCTGGCCCCAGAAGTACTCTGGGGTAAGGACACATCTGGGCTGGACACACCTGAATGAGAGGAGGGAAAACTCGAGTCTTAACTCTGTGGGCTGGGTGGAAAATGCCTGCTCTTGTTCAGGGTGGAGGGTAGACAGGTGGGTGGCAGCCCACCCCAGCCTGGCCCTGCGCTCACTGCACTTCCCGGGCTCCTGGAACTGCAGGCTTGCTCCAGAGAGGATGACTGGCAGGTCCACATGGGCACCCTCTTCCTCCCACCAGGATGCCACTCCTGGGAAGTGCCCTCACTCCTGGGACCTCAGTACAGCTCTCTTTTCCCACCTTCCTTCTGTCTCCTTCCACCTCCCCCTTCCCTTCCCCAATGCTGATGGGGAGCTGGCCCTGGGTAAAGAGGTCAATTTATCCTCACTTCCATCTGCTATCAGTTCCTAGGCTGCAGCTGGCTGGTTCTCCCAGAAACCATGATTGCCCAAATTCCAGGGGCTGGAGCTGGCAGAAAATAAGCTCCCACTTAAGAGCATGTTTAGGGACCAGGATGAAAGCAGCAAGTGTGCAGAGATGAGGGATGGGAGCTTAAAACCTGCTTTTCTTGCTTTCAGGTCTGACCCAGGGAGCAGTCTTGTGCAGATACCTGCCTGAGAAGCCTCCTGTTAGGACTGCGGGGGCGGTAGTGACTATGGACAATGAATTGTTTTCCCATCATCTTGCTAAGGTCAAATCTGCTGAAGCAGGCGCACCTTCACCCCTGCGTGAGTTACCTGCCTGACAGCACTTCCCATTCATCCTTAAAGGTGCTGTAGCTGAGGGCCTGGCACCTGCCGGGACCCTGCATCTCCACGCATCACCTGAGCAACCTCCCTCAAGTCTTTAAATCCTGGATTCATTCTTTGTTAGCAAAATGGGGATGAGAACCCCTAGTTTGGTGGGAGGGATAAATGCATGTGAGAACTGCCTCATAAAACAAGAAATGGAAACTGGGAAGATGTAAATAGGATTACGTGCCGGCACTCCCTGCATATACAGAATGGAAGCGTGGTACTCTCCCAGCTTCCAGCTCCACCAGAAGGGCAGAGCAGATCCCACCCCCTCTTCCAGCCCCGGTAACTATTGCTCTGTCCTAAGAAGCTGGCTCCTGGGCATGACCTTAGCCATGAGGATTTCAGATCTGCTAGGGCAGGGCTGAGGGGGCACCTCTTCAGGACCCATTGAGTCCCCCGGGAAGGAGTCAGTGGGGTATGAAACAGGGGAGCCCATGGCCCACACTGGAGCTCCCAGCCAGCCTGGACCTCTGAGGCTCTGGAGACCCCACGGCAGGCGTCAGACACAGACCAAAGACTTCATTCCGGTCTTCGAGGTCAGCTATTGTTAGATTTATTAAGCTACATCCTCTTGGCTGTAGGGTACAGCCTGACTGTGAGGCTTCAGACCCTACTGCACACGAGTCAGTGCTCCCTGAAAGGGGCTTTAGGTCCGGGTGAAGCAGATCTTCCAAGTCCAAAGCCACCAAAGGCCGAGCACCTCCACACCCACACTGGAGTGTGATGGGAACACGGGGGCCATCACAGGAGCTCTGGGCAGAGTCTGGTCTGCACTGCCAGCTTGGCAGGTGGTGGGAAGTCCCTTTACTCTCTGGGCATTCGTGGTTGCACCTGAAGTCGGGGACAAGCATACTGACCTGCCATGACGCTGTGGATGGCTGCGTGGGCCATCTCTGCAATTGTCAGCGTCTGTCCGACCCTCAGTTATGCTGCGGGTCACCACACAGGACCTGGGGGCTAAGCGCAGCCTCACAAGGCAGCTTGGCGCTTGGACCCCACAGTAGGACTCCTGTTCTCCTAAGTTTAAGTTTTGCTTTGACTTCAGACTTTAAGATCTGTGCGAAGTCTAGTGGGCTCTTTGTACCAAACCATGAAGTTGGTATACAGCTAAGACTGCCATCCTTGCATGATGGAACGTCAGAAAATCACAGGCCTTCTGAGCACGCTGGGACAAAGTACAGCTTTTGGTGTGGCAGACAAGCAGCGCTACGGGACCAGGTACAAACTAACGCCATCCAGCTCCGCACTTCCATCCAGAGTGTGCAGAGACCCCCACCCCACCTGGCCAGGACAGTACACTGGGCTTTTCTTGGCGTGTTCTGGGCGGGTGTGACTGAATCCTACTGAGGTATGAATGCTCAGGGTTGGAGCTTCCTGCTCAGAACCTCGACTGCAGTCAACTGGTAGACAGAATTATACCCACACTGACCTGCGGAAGAAGCCACAGAAGTAAATATTGCCTCGGGTCAGAGCCCCTCCTGGAATCTCAGGACTTTGTTGAAAGCTGCCGAAGCAGGGGTAATACATCACCACCACCCGCCTCTGTTTACAACCGGGTAATGCCTTTTATGACTGCCTCTCTCTATCCTGAATATTTGTTTTATTGCCCCTGTAGGGAGATTTTTCCATTTGGCAAAAATCGTCAGATGGTTTCAGTCACGTTAACAACTGCTCATTAAATGCAAAGGAGTAAACAGAGAAATAAAGGTTTGTTTCTTTGCTTTTTTTTTTTTGTAATTTATGGAAGAAAATCATGATACAGGCAGTAAGGGTGAAGAATACTCAGATGTTGTCCCTCCTTAGCTCCTGCCTGGGTGGGAAGCCAGGAAGCCCTCCCTGCCTTTCAGAGGTTGCTCTTTTGGCGAGGGGAGAGCAAAGGTTTTGATCTCTATCAAGGTGAGGGTTTACTGGGTGACCTCTGGGTTTCCGGCCTTTGATGCTTCATTCATCTTCCCCCATGGTCCAGAAAGCAGGAGGTGCATCTTTCTTTTCTTGGTGCAAAAGGCATCTCAGGCTAGAGTAGTACCTGGAGAGAACTGGTGGGGAGTGGTTGAAGGGAAGAGCCAGAAGGATGGGTGGATGGGCGGATGGCTGCTTGAGTAGATGAATGGATGGATGGGTGGATGGGCGGATGGCTGCTTGAGTAGATGAATGGATGGATGGATGGATGGATAGATGGATGAGGGGAGAAATGGGTGGATGCATTGGTGGGTGGATGATGATCAGATGAGTGGATGAGTGGGTGTATGGAGGAATGGATGGATGGATGGAAGGCTGGATTGCAGATTTATGAAGGAAGTGTAGCACCTCTTGGTGGCAAGCCTAGGGCTATGAGGCAAAACTTGGGTACTCCACAGAGACAAAGGGCACACCAGGGATCAGTCAACTTGGCTGCAAACACAGGAACTTCATTCCTGGAACCTAAGAAGAGAAAGGCTGCTAGAAGCTGGAAGCCAGTGAGGTGTCATGGATGAGACCCAAATTCCCAGTCAAGATCTTGGAGCTGGCTTGTCTAAAAACAACACTGCCATCCCTAATTTACAAAGTTTAATTGATAAATTATTCCCAAACAACAACAAAAATCTCTTAACGATCCATTTGTTTAATCTCCTCAGTCTGTTTCTGAGCAGTGGGGTGGGTGTTACATACCTTAGAGGTGCTGGCAAGTAGCCCCACCCAAGTCCATCTCCCACTTATCCCATGGACCTGCTGCCTGTGCAGCCTGCCTTTGCACTCAGTCTTGAAAGGCTCTCTGGGCAGCCTTCATGTGAGGTCTTGTCCAACACATCTGTGAAGAAAGACTTCAGACTCTGGCCATGGGGATGTAAGGTGGAGAAAGATGTTCAAGTCCCTCCTCTGAACAGGGAGGGTGGGTAGGTCTGGGATCCTGGCTTCTCTGACTAGGGGCCCAGCTGTGTGGGCAGTAGGCCCAGCTCCTCCTCCATGAACCGCAGCAGCTCTTGACCTCTTTCTTCATCTGCAAATCCCTCTAAACAGGATACTGCCCATGTGATGCTCATTCCTGGGATGACGGCTCCTCGTCGTCCCCCATACACAGCTCAGGCCACCTGAAACACAGAAAGGGTGTCAGTAACTGTGCTTCATGTACATCTTCCCAGACCAGAGGGAGAGGAGGACTGGGGGTGCTGGAGAGAAGAGGCCTGAGGCACGACCAGGACAGTTTCTGGAAGGTCAGGGTTGGGGTTAGCATGTCATTAAACTATTCACAGCAAAAAGGAAAACAGAAAAGATCATTCCCATATTGCTTTAATGCACCACTTTCCAGCATAATAAAACTCTGTTGTAATAAAATTCAAGAAATCCCTTCACTGAGAAAGTGGATGATTTCAGAACTTGCCTTCCCAACACTCTTCCCACCCTCTGCCCACATGTCCTTAATTCCCAGGCAGGGAGCCCACCAAGAGGGGCTTCATGGTACTGAGAGGAGTGTAGACTCTGGAGCCAGGTTACCAGACTCAACAAATAAAAATCCTGCACACCTAGTTAAACTTGAATTTCGGATGAACAAGGAATAATTCTTTTTAGTGTAAGTATGTCCCATCCAATATTTGGAACATATTTATACTAAAAAAAAAAAAGAGACATTTATCTGAGATACAAATTTAATGGGGTGTCCTATATTTTATGTGACAAACCCACCCTTCTATCCTTCACCAGGAACAGCCCCTCCAGAGCCAGGCAGAGTTGATTTGAATCCCGGTTTTGCCAAAGAGTAGCTATGTGATCTTAGTTCCCAAATCTTGGGAATGGAGGGTAACATTGGACTTGCCTCAGAGGGAGACGTGAGGTTGAGGAACTCCTGTGCAAGCACTGTTTATCCCCCGGGGCTCACTCTTCCTATCATCCAGGGATTTATGTGAAGGTTGGGGTATACTCCAGTCCCAGAAACTTCATGGAGCTCCAGATGCTGAGCCCTGTCTGCCCAGAGGCTACCCCTGGACACAGGAAGACGAGGGGAAGCATTAGGATCAGCAGAGCAAATCTGGACTCGACTCCACTGATTTGGGCAATGAGCGCAGGCAGAGTTGTGTTGGTGTGTGTGGGCTGCGGGCATGAAGATGTCCCAGAAAATACCACCCCTGCTTTAGGAGTGTTCATCGAGGCAGAGTCTTTGGGTCCAGGGCCTTCCACAGGAGATCTCTTGCAGGAGGTGCGCCTTCACGTAGGGTGAGCCCTGCTTCCATGTGGATCCCAAAGCCTGCCAGGACCCAGCACTGAACGAGCCCCCCATACAGGAGCCCTGCTCAGCCTCCCTGGGTCCTTCCCTCTGGGATGGACTGGGGCTCCTGCAACTGGCTCCTGAGGCCAATTTAGGATCCCATCAAGGAAGATAGAGTCAGCCTGACAGATTCTGAGTGTGGGCTTTGGGTATAGGGCTACAAGAGATTTCCCTAGACACCTGTCATGAAAGTGACCTCCATCCCGACATACACTGATGTTTCAGAACCCAGAGATTATGGGTCCAGAGAGTTGTGCCTTTGTCTTTGTTCAGCTCTGCCAGGTTGGCCAAGGCCTTGAACTGCTCTTAACTTTAGCCTCCTGTCTACAGAACTGAGGAATTAGGGTTTCTTCTGCAGGTGTCGTCTTTGTAAGAACCAAATGTGACAGATTCAGAGAAAGCAAACTGAAGTCCTGTGTAAATATCTTCTGAGGGCCTTCTCTGTGCCAAGTGCTTTCTTTCACACCTAGCCAATCCCAAAGCCAACGGGAGGGCTATATACCCATTTCACAGATGACAGCAGGCTCTGAAGCTTTGTCGTTCTTCCTTGGCTGCTGGTTCACAGAGTGGGACACACCCTGGTGAACCCCAATGCTAGATGTCAACGATGGGAGAGCGGGGGGCGGGGGGGTGTACCACATGCAGTCGTCCCTGGCTGAGCCCCTCAGGCCCACACTCAGAGATGTGTGAAGGGAGACTCATGGCTGAAGCGGGAGGCCTGTGGGTCTCCAGGGCCAGAGTTTGGAATCTCATAGATTGCCAACCCGAGTGAGCACTCCTGGGTGAGCACCTTCTGGGCTCGTCTGGATGGCAAGAGTGAAGACACCATATCTCCCTTGTATGATTTGGTTTTACCACTTTAAGACCAAACAGTTTGTTCTTAAAAAGGGTGGGAGTATCAAGTAATTTTAAAATGTTCTTTATTTATTTTCAAACTTCAGACCTTTTTGTATCACTGATGTTTTGCTCTTTCCCCAACCACCTATACCATTGACTGCTTTGTTAGTTTAAATCTATTTTTTAAAACTTAAATCATATATTTTAAAATGAAATGTCTTGAGCAATATCTGAAATGCCTGTTTTAAGGTGCTAGTTATACTTTTTTCTTATCACTCTAAAAAATAAATACATAAATCCATGGTTTTTAAAACAAAGTTTTCCGAGTACCACCTAAAGTCACCTTGATGGTTTCACACTGGGAAACACTGATTGGGTGCCAACCTTCAACCCTGTGCTCAGTCCTCCTCCAAAAGCCCCGCCACTGAATTCTGAAGGTATGAACAGCCCAGGCTGGGCAGAGAGCCACAGGGAGGTTCTACACCCACCAGGGGTCCAGAGCCCATAGCCTTGGAAATATATCTGTCTGTTAACAGCCAGACCCCTGCCTCCTTCTGACCTTGAACTCCTCTTGACTGAGGTGCCCTTGAGGAGCTGCAGCTCTGAGTGCTGAGTGTGCATGAGGTCTCACAGGGAAGGTGGCATTGCTTTGGGCCCTGATAGGAAACCGAGTTTCTCGGCAGAGAAAGAAGGTCGAGCCTTTTATGCAGAGATCGAGTCACAAGCAAAGGACAGAGAAAGGGTGGTGTGCCCTGCTGCCTTGAATTTGGGAGGCTTCCCTGGGACAGAGCACAGAGCCCAGGTTAAAAGGGTAGACAGTCTGATGTCCCTGGTCCCCAGAGTGTTGACTTGCACAGAGTTTTAAATGTAAATAGCTTGCCAACTTATAAACTGTGGACATTTTACAGATCCTTGGCTTCCCTATTTAAAAGTCTAACTCACTCCCCTTCCTTCTGGTTCACTTTTTCACTCAATGATTTTCTATCACTTGACAATGCGCTTAGTTACTTACCTGTGGTGCCCATTTTCTTTCCCCACCTCCCAGGGTGTAAACCCAGGAGGACAGGGGTTTGGTTGTTTCGTTTGTTTGTGCCTCCTTTACTAACATATTTCAAACACTTATTCGTGTCTGGAACATAACAGGTGCTCAGGAAGAACTGTAATGAATTAATAGAGGAAGTGAAGGGTCAATGATGTCTGTCCACAATGATGTCTGTTCTGGGATAGCGGGAAGCAGAAGGCCCTTGTTTCCCACCAGTCCACGCGGATCCCTCCCAGTGACTCCCTAAAACTCTGGGAGCAGCTATCGATTTTGTGACAAAAAGGAAACAAGCAAGAGATTTTTACATTGGCTTTGGCCGGTCTTGCAGGTAAAACGCCACCCGCGCATCTCTCGCCAGGCTGTAGGTTCCACGATGTGCCCCTAAGTCCCCGCCGCCCGAGTAAGACTGAACCTTGTAGCTTTACCAGTCTGCTCAGGGATCTGGGGCTGGCCCCAGACTTGGTCCACTCGGACCCCAGGGGCATGGGGGAGGGGTAGAAGGGGAAATGAGAGACGTCGTCACCAGAGGGCGCCCGAGCTCGGCCGCTGCGCTCTAGCTGGTTCGCAGTCGGCTAGGGCTCGGGAACTTGAGATTACCCGCTCCAGCTTTCCCGAGAGGAGGCGATGGCCGGCCCGGGGTTGTCCGAGGACTGTATTATCCATTGGATTGGTAATTCTTTAAGGGCACAGACCAAGTCAGTGAGAGTCCCGGCTCAACGCCCAGTACCCAGAAGTGAGCTCGGCCGGGAGTGAATGAATGAATGAATGAACACGGATTCACAAGGCATCAAATTGGGCGCGACAGTAGTTTGGAAAAACAAAAGACACCCATCCCCACGACTGGAATCCTGGAGCTCTCGCTGTTTCTTGCTGATTTCCCCTTCCCTTGGCCCCCAGTTTGAGCAATTGAATCCAGAGTCGGCAGGCCCCGCCCACTCCCCCAAGGCCAGAGATTCGGGACTCCAGAGACTTGTCCCCACCTAGCAAGCGCCCCTTGGAGGGACGCCGGGAAAGAATCCACTCCACTGTCAGATTACGAGGGAAAGAACAGACGGAGGTGGCCGGGGAGGTTGTGATCACTAGAGAGGATCAAAAGGGCACTTTTCTCACCCCCGCGCCTTCCAGACCGCCTGCTTGCACCCCTGTCCACTTCGGGACCTTCTCATGTGTCCAGGTTGGGGCGCAGCAGCCTGCTGGGAGGGCTGAACACCGCCGAGGGACGACCCTATTGGTATAGTTTCTAAACCAAAAAGACCAACTCCAGGAGCACCGTCCTGGGTGTGGGGAGGAGAGGAGAGTTCTCTCATTGTTTCGGGTGGTAAGAACATCCGATGGGAAGAAGGAGAAAATACTGAAGTGTGAACAGTAATTTCTAGCTTACATTTCTTGAGTACTGACTATCTGTCAGACTGAATGCTGAACACTTCGCGGTGGTCTCAAGTCAATTCCCATAGTTCCCCTTCGCAGGGTGGGAACTAACCCATTTCTCAGTTGAAGAGCAGGTGCAAAGGGCTGAATAAATGCATGGTTACTAAAAGCCTCTGGGGCGAACTGGCATTATTTCCTTTTGACGGCACATTATTCTATTAGAAAGCTTCAACTTCATACTTGAGTAAACTGAGACTTGGCTAATACATAAGTGATAGCTTTGGCTTGGAATAAGAGAAGCTCTGATGCAAAGACCAGTTTGGTTCCCTTGGTTCCAGTTTACCCGGCCGCAGTGCAGCAAGCCGAGGCCCGTGGTCACTTTCAGGTCCTACACTCCCCAAATAGGACGCTATTAGCCTACTCAGGCCGCCACTGGCCTAGCTGGCCCTTACCTCTAGGACCGACCTGTTTGTTTTCCCTTGGTTCTCATTCAGTTCTAGCCTCTGGGACTCAGTCTCTCCATCTGCATAATGGGAACAGTTACCAGCCCTGTCTCCAGCGCTCCCTGGGCACTGGCTTCCTCGGTGCAGGTCGGATTTCCAAAGCAGGACCCAGGGCAACTGAGAGGTCAAAAACTGGAGCTCATCGCAGTCCCGGGAGCATCCAGCGCTGGGGCAGGGGTGGGAAGGGAGGGGACAGGGGGAGCGGCCGGCTGGGAGGGGACTCCGGTCCAAGCCCCCGGCCGCAGCCCGGATTCAGCTCCAGGCCCGCCCCTCGCCGCGCGCCCGCCCCGCCCCGCTCTCGCCTCTAAAGTGCCGGGCGCGCGCCTCCTGCGGCCGCACTTTCACTCTCCGCCGCCGCATCCCCTCCGCGCCCGGCCTCCGTCCGCCCGCCGCCGGCTAGTGCCATGGATGCCAAGGTCTTCGTCGTGCTGGCCCTCGTGCTGACTGCGCTGTGCCTCAGCGACGGTGAGTGCGACCGGGGCGTGGGCAGGCGCCGGGCGCCGGGCTCGGCGAGGGGCCCCGGCTCTTCTGCCCCAGCCCGAGCTGTCCCGAGCCAGCGCACCCCGCGCCGCTTTGCACCCCGGAGGTTGAGGCAGCCCACTTCGCGGGGCGCACTCCCTCGGCGTACGGTGTTCGAAGTCCCCCGCCCCCCAAGCGACCCCGCTCCGAGGCTTCGCACTCCGCGACAGGGCTTGGGTTCCGGGACCCGGGAGCAGCCGCCGACCTCGGGCGGGCTGCAGAGCTTGGTCGCGCAGGATAGTTGGGTGCGAGCGCGCCCCGGGCGCTTTCGGAGTCGGCTAGCCAGGGCGCCGAGGTGTGGAGCTGAACCGGGAGCCGCGGGTCCCTGGCCCTTGACCACCCATCTCCCAGATTAGCGCCTTCCGAGCGCAGCTAAGTTTCCAGAGGCTGGTGGGCTCCGAGGCCCCGCAGCGCATCGCACCGGACATGCGATCTGCGGTTCGTGTTGGAGAGAGCGCTTTGCAAAGCCTGTCTGGCACCGCGACTTGTTTGTCGTGGCGATGCGATCCTGTCAGCCACGAGGCGTCCCATTTACGCGAGGCCTACCCTCTTTCTGCACCCACCTAAGTGGGGCTCCGCGGGCGTCTCGTTCCGAGCAGCTGTCGGGTTTGAGCCAAACGCCTGGCTGCGCTTCCGTACCCGTTGTGCGGTCCGCAGCCACGCGGCGAAGCTGGACGCGCACCCAGCCAGTGCCTTCCCTACCTCTTCCTGGGGTCACCCAAGAGAGACCCAGGCGCCATCCGGGTCATGCATGCTCCTACCCAGTCCCCCAAGCACACCTGCAGACAGGCGCCTTTGTCACCAGCCGACTGAGCTCTCTACCTCGAAGCCAGCTGAGCGCGGCTGCAAAATTCAATCGCCAACGCCTTAGGCCACGGGGAAAGGTGGTGTCCCATTTCACTGTGAGAGGGAGAGAGCGTTTTTTCCTTTTGAGGCTTAAGAGAAAACTCACTGTCCTGTTACAGGACACCGCTGCTGCAAACCAAAATAAACCATTGCCTCTGAACACACAAAACAAAACCAAGTCAGCCTGGTCAGGCCCTGCTGAGAGTTCTTGGCTGCGAAGTTTCTAACCAATCCTGCAGAGAGGGTTGAAGAACACTGAGATCTCCCTGCAGCTGAGGTCAGTTTGGGGGCTCAGACCCTGGAGCAGTCAGCTGGGTTCCCACAGAAGACCGCAGGCTGCATTCTCCATTGCTGGTGACTGACCACCTGGGAAGTGTTCCTTATAAGTGTAGCAAGTTGCTGGTCAAAGCTACAGTGGGACTGCCCCCAAAGGGAATTTAGATTGTTGTTGTTTTTTTTCTGTAAGGTGAAAAAGTAGCCTAGCCTTTTCTTGACACAGTCCTGGCCCCAGGTCATGGGGAGCGCTCTGGTTTGAGGCTGTTAACAAGTGAGTGGTTTGGCGAAAGTGGAGTGTTACTGTCCAGCTGTTGGAGGAGGAAATGGTGCTTCCTCTGGCTGCCACCTCCCCTGGGGAACTGCAGAAATGACTGGAATGCAGGGACCCAGGTCTTGGAGTCCTGGGCTCAGCTGACCCTGGGGAACGCAGAAGGAGTGGGGGCCTCGTTCACAGGCTCCTCCTAGCTCTGGGAAGTGCTGGTTGCTTGCCCATCTGAGTTGCCTCTTGGCAGTTGAGTGGCCAGATCAGGATGGTCATGCTCTCCTTGCATGCGTAGGTCAGGAGGCACTTTGTGACCACCAAGAGGGGGTGTTCACGCTGAGTCCCCATGTTCAGGCTCTGGCTCTGGCTTCTACCCTCCTTCCATTGCTTGACCTCAACCACAAAGCTGGGTCCCTGGATGCTCTGGGCTTCTGGGTCCCTGGATGCCCTGGGTCCCATTCCCAGGCCTGGTTGGAGGGGCTAACTCAGGAGCTCCTGTCTACATTAGTGTGGAAGGACTGCTGTGGAGCAGAGCCCAGTTCACCAGATGCCAACTTCACCAGAAGCCAAGTTCACCCCACTCCTGGGTAATATCTGGGGGCAGTCAGGCCTCTTGCCTGTACATATGCAAAACAGTTGGAAAAGTTAGTAATATTGGTGAAAAGCTGGCAGGACGGTCGGTCACCAGGTGGACACAGCACCCAGCTCTCTTGGTAAGAACACTTGGGGCTCTGTCACTTTAAAAAACCTGTTGAAATTCTCCACTTGATAGGCAGGCAACTGGGTCCTGGGAGCAAGAATGAAAAATTGCCTTTGAAGGAAATGGATAATCCCAGGGTGGGTGGAGAGGGGAGAGGAGAAAAAGAGAAAGCTTGTGTTTTGAGCTCAGAATGGGCTCTGATTTCTGGCCTGATCTCACTGCTTGGTTAATGGAGTCCAAGCCGCATCTGGGGGACGGGGGCGAGGAGCAGCTCCCACCACCCACAGCATCGCCCCAGCAGCTGTCACGCTGTGCACCTTCCAGCTTGATGCTCTGGGATTGGGACCAATGCTGCCTCACCCCTGGGACCCACAGTCTGGTTCTGCTCAGTTGGGACCTGGTCCCAGGACACTCAGTAGGGGGACTTTGACTCTTCCTTTACTCAGGCAGCCCAGCCCCCAGCTCTAGGCCACTTTCCCAGGTGCTCTGGTTACAGAGCCCTGCAGACTTCTGCAGGGACCCGGTGCAGTTGCTAAAAGCCCGGCCCGGCAGTGCCTTTCTGGAGGCAGCCCAGCTGTAAAGCTGAAGGCTGCTCTGGGCTCGCCACAGCCACTGAGCACCTGGAAACCAGGCTTCTTCTTTCTGGTTTTCAGGGAGTCGAGTTTGATCTTGGGAGGGGCCAGGTGGTCTGCTTACCCCTTGACTTGGTGGCCATGGCCTCTCTCAGCTAAATTCAGCCTTTAGAAGAAGAAGAAAAAAAAAAGTCCCTTGCTCATAAGCTTCCCCAGCTCTCTTGCCCCAAAGCATGGAAATTCAGAACCACCAGGAGGCTTCTGGGAGTTCTGTAAACAGGCAAACTTAAAAAAAAAAATCTCTGGACTAAATATTTTCAGACATACATTTAATCCCTGATGAAAGGATCCACAAATTCAAATAATTTGGGGTATTAAGTAGGGCTTGGATAAAATCTGCAGAAAATGCACACACAGACACACACACACAAATCCTAGGATCCACTACCCCCAACCCTACCCGCCACCACACCCACTCCACCCCCCACCCCTGCCCCCGGGCTGGCAATTCTAGACTTACAGGGTGAACTGTGGGTTCTGCAGGAGCCCTTCGCTAATTTACACTAATGAGTGTCAATTATGGCATTTTGCAAATTGGTGGATTGGCAAACAAAGATGGAATACAACCCAGGAGGCTGGGCATCCTCGTGCTGCAGGCCTGCAAGTGCAGGGAGAAGGTGGGCCCTCGCCTGCCCTCTGGGGCTTCCCAGGGAGGAAGCCAGTAGGGAATTCTTTTGTGGTTTGCCTGAGCTTAAGGTAAATGTGAGGGGACAGAAGACTGCAGGTGGGGGAGGGCAGCATTCCCAGGGACTCTGCAGTGGCTTCTCTGGGGGAGGAGGAGGGAGCAAGCCTGGAGCCTCCTTCTTCTTGCTTTTCCCTGAATGGGGAAGTCTTTCTCAGGAGGCCCTGGAAGAGTTGATTTTGCAAAGAATAACTGGGAACCTCAGTGCCTTGGACTGAAACAGTCCTCTCCTGTAATTCATGCCCTTTATCTTGAGACTCAGGAGCAGGAGGCTTCTTATGTTAGCTTCCCTACCCTCCTAGGGTCTAGCCTCCTCAGGTCCTTCTGGCTTCTTGCCTTGTCGAAGCTGAACCCAAGCCCACTCAGAGCTCCCTGTGTGGCCCAAGGTGAAGGTCTCTGCCACGGGGCACCCGTGACTCCCTAGCAAACCACCACCTGATCCCTCAGCTGCAGACTCAGTCACGCTTGTATCCCCAAGGCCCAGCAGGAAAATAACAAGCTGCCTTGTTTTCATTTCCCTTTCCAGCAAAACCGGTCAGCCTGAGCTACAGATGCCCTTGCCGGTTCTTTGAGAGCCATGTCGCCAAAGCCAACGTCAAGCACCTCAAAATCCTCAACACTCCAAACTGCTCCCTTCAGATCGTGTAAGTCTCAACGTCGTCCTCCAGAAATAGGCATAGCGACACCTAACCCGCAGACGCGTTAAAGCTAGAGAAGTGACACATGCCGAGTGTCCAGCCTCGAACCCGGCCTGATTAGCGGCAGCTGATATTACCACCAGGAAGGAGTTTCAAAAGCTGCTCTTAGCCCTGGTGCCCTAAGCCTGGGTGCTGTGCTCCCACAGGTCCTTGCCTCCTCTTTCCAAGCTTCCTCCCTTTCGTGTAAGAGATGGGAGCACGTTCAGATGTGCCCCTTAGACTGGAGGAACATGAACTTCACCAAAGTTTCTTTCTGCTGAAGTATAGTAAATTAACCAGCCCCTTGCTAGTGCCCTCATTTAATCCTTTATCACACAGCAGAAAATCATAAGACCAAAATGCAGCTGAAGCGTCATTCAACTGTTTGGTGAAACTCAAAATCACCAGCTCACTTAACTGCGTTTTCTGAAACCCAACACACAGGGTTTTTGTTTTGCTGGTGTTGATGGCAGCTGCTAACATTTGATTTCCTTCACGTGGGAAACGAGACGCCCCGGAGCCACATATGCAGAAGACAAAGATCTCTCCTGCAGTGCGGGAGGCTGGGCCGGGTGCAGAAAGAAAGCCGCACGTGGTTGTCCATTGCTCAGACCTCCAGTGCCCCCATGTCCGCGTGCTCACTTGCAGTGAGCTTGGTGGGGGACGCAACAGGTGGAAGAAAAGCTACCTGACGATGTTCCACCCGACAGCAACTGGTTTTAGGTTTGATTTTTCTTTGTCCTTTTTTCCTAGCCTTTGCTGTCTTGAATGTGTTTGTCATTTACACTATGTTTTTGGGCACTAGGAGATGAATTTTTTTCTTTGCTTGTAATATAATACTCTGTCATTTGAGAAGTATTTAATCAGATATTGAATTCAGTGAGGATGGGCCACTTTGCAGTGGAGACTCTGCAGGTTTTCCTGCCTGGGACTGCATCTCGAGCTGGAAGAAGCCAAACAGAGTCCTCAGGTCTGTGTGCACAAACACAACATTAAAAAACAGCAGACCCCAGAACTGGACCTCAGTCCCCCTTGCTCTGAGACAGGCCTGCTCAGCTCGTTGGCTCAACAGGCAGGCTGTGTGAAGACTCCTGTGAGCGTTGGCGAGCCACTGTGCTGGCCCCAGGCGTCCTCACGGGTGCTGAGTGGCCGCGGGGTGGTAGTGTCCTCAGGCTGCTTGACATTACCTGGTACCAGGGTTTTATGGAGAGGGATCCAGAGAGAAGTCCAGGCTCTCCTCCGGGAGTCTTTAGGGAGGGAGGCTATGAATGGAGGTGATAGGGTGCACACCAAACTTTCAGAGAACAAATGAGACCATGAACACTCAGTGAACTTGTAAAATCTCTCTGGAAACCATTTTCTGGCAAACTGCCGACACTTCCTCTCCCTCACCCCTTCCCCATCCCTCCCACCCCGCACACTGTCCCTCCCCCTACTGCACTCTCACCTCTCCCACCCCCAGACTACTGCTCTTACTTCTCTGTAGGTCTCCAGGCCCCCAGGCTGTCTTCCGTGTACTGTTGAGATGATCCATCAAAATAAAAATCTGCTTCTGCCACCCTCCGGTTCAAAGTCCCCACGAGTTCCCATCACAAACAAAATTGCAGCTAAAGCCCCGCTTCTTTGCTCCTACACCTGGCCGCAGGCTTCTTTAGGGTCCTGTCTCTCCAGTCCCTCCACGTCCTCTGCGGTGTCACCCCCGTGGGGTATTTGCGCTTACTTTTCTTTCCCCCTTTACTTGCCCACTCCTACTTATCCTTCAAAAGCCAGCTCAAATGTTCCATGTGTGAGTTCTCTCTGGACTCCGTAAAGACTTCCCTGTCTTCCCAGTGTCTCTGGGGTAAAACCTGCACCATGGCTATAGCATCGTCTCCCGGCACATCGAGGGTTCCTTCTGTGCCTGAGCCAGCTGGGAGGCTCCAGTGGTCCACACCTGGGTATCAGGTGAGCAGTGGCCCGGGCCACAGCCGTGCCCCCTTCTGCTCAGCTGCATACTGTCGCCTCTTCTGTTTTGACAGGGCAAGGCTGAAGAACAACAACAGGCAAGTGTGCATTGACCCGAAATTGAAGTGGATTCAGGAATACCTGGACAAAGCTTTAAACAAGTAAGCACAACAACCAAAACGGACTTTCCACTAGACCCACCCGAGGAAAGCTAAACCCGAATGAGATGAAAGGGCAGAGGTACGGGGGGAGGAAGGGTGTGCCCGGGGGCAGGGCACCGGCCTGGGGATGGATGTGAGCGTTGCCTGGCACGCAGACAGCTGCGTTTACCGCACATGGTACAATACTGCGGCGTGTGCTCATCCACACTCTGCACGTTGGCTGTTTTATAACTGGGGTTTTTCTAGGCAATTATATCATCCCATCAGCATTTCCCACCAGCCAGTTACCTCATGATCATCACAGTCCTCATCACTCATTATCCTTTTTTAAATTGATAATTACTTCAAACTCTGTATTTGGTTTGTTTTGGAGATTCTCCTTTTCTCCCCTGGGGAGTCTGAGCACAGTCAGGTGATGGCCAAGCAGGGAGCTGAGAAAGCCTTCTTCCTCCAGACGCTGAGGCTGGGAGGAAGACTGCGGGCAGCTCCGGCAGGGGAAGCACTGCTAGAACGACAACCCAGGTGCTGGCCGGCGCCCCGCAGCGGCCACTGCCTTACACCTCCTCTTTCCAGCTCCGTGATTAGAGGAGAGCTCCATGCAGAACTGCCATCACTGGGGACTGTGCTCAGAGACCCTCTCTGGATCATTCCCAGCCTCTCCCTGCTTCCCAGAGCATGCTTTCATCTTGCTTCTGCTTCTCATTTCTGTACGCTCCCAGCTGGAGGAGGGTGACCGCATGGGCTCCAGCTCTGTGGCCCCCCTCCTCCCTTTGCCCACCCCTCGTCCGCAGGCCTTCTGTGAGATCCTTCCCTGGCCTTCTCCAGAATGGGGCTGGCCCTCTGCTGGGGGTATGAGATCATGTCTCCGCCTTCCCATGAAAGACAGTCTTTGCAGAATCAAATGCAATTTTCAATCTGAGGGTTTCCTTTGAGGAATTTGGTTTCTGTGATTGCCTCTGAAGCCTATTTAGGCCATGGAGGCTCTTCAAATTCTGAGGTTTCTAAAATCAGAAGTGAAAAAATAGATGAATAAACGAGCCTCTGACCACTAACTCCTCCTCCTGAAGCCACAGCACAGTTTCAGGTTCCAATCAGAGATGTTGGCAAGATGAAATTCCCATGCATAAATGGGATCCACAGATGGGCCTGGTGGTATTTGTAACTTTTTGCAAGGCATTTTTTATATATATTTTCGTGCACAATTTTTTTAAACGTTTCTTTAGTAGACAAATGTATTTCAAAATATATTTATAGTCAAACAGTTCCTATATTTGAAGTGGAGCCATATGAATGTCAGTAGGTTACATTTCTCTATTATCGTAAACTACTGGCCATTTGTAAAGAAATATATATGACATATAAGTGTGATCGCAGCTTTTTAATGTTACCCACAGTGTATTTTTTCACTTGTACTAAAATTGTATCAAATGTGACATTATATGTACTAGCAATAAAATGCTCATTGTTTCATGGTATAAACCTCCTACTGTATGTGGGAATTTATTTACCTGAGCTAAAATCCACTGACTGTCAGACACGGGGCTCACACACGTTTCTGGTATTTATGAACATAAGCTGGCCTGCTGGTCAGGTGCCTTGCGTCCCTTCTGCTGAGTTCACACGGCCAGTGACAGTACATGGGCCTCGCTCAGGAGCAGGTTAGGTCTGCAGCTCACGCTTTTGTGTTGTTGTTTAAACAGTGGAATCAGTGGCGCTAGTTTTCTGAAGAATAATATTTGACTCACTAATTCCTCTTCCCCTTCCTCCTCCAACCTGGTTCTCCTAACATCCCCATGTAATCTCCAGAGAAGCAACCCTCATAATACCCAGCTTTCACATTTTCCCATGTAAAAATCCCATAATTCCAGCCCATGGTTAATATCAAGCTTTCTCAGGAACAGGTGGCCTTACCCCATAAATCATTAAATACCATTCAGCTTGAATCATGTTAATGTGACAGTCAAGAGCCAATCGCTCTAATAAGGTCGCTCTAATAAAATCCTGCTAACCAGCTCTCTCCCTTGCTCTCCAGAACAATCCCAGTCATTTCCAGGGGTGTCCACGGGCATCCAGAAAGAAGGTGGGATCCGGCTGCCTTCTTTTTTCTCCTGGATGGTCATTTAAACCTTGCTCCTCCAGCCTTCTTTATTTGATTTGAAATGCAGAGATGTTTAAGATAAAGCAGGGAGTTCAGCTCTGCATTGAGATGTGAAGAAGCCCTAGGAGAGCAGGTTGGGTTGACACAGTCTGGCCCTGGGCCTGCCTTCCCACCCTTACAGATATCAAGCCCTGGTCCCTGTTAGAAGCCTCAGGCAATAACGGGAACCAGGGTCAAGCTGGCCAATGGACCATGGCTATAACCAGTTCACAAATATCGGTGTTCTGGAAGCCCGTGTAATATTTTTTTTGGAATTGGGGAAAATATCTGACTTAGTTTAATGAAATACTGACAGACAGTATTTTGCCCAGGGGCCTCCAGGCCTGAGAGTAAAGACAGGGTTAAACACATACACGGGCCAGTTTTAAATATTGCACAGACTGACATGTACTCTTGTTTATTTGAACATTATTAATGGTTCTACTAATTTTATCTAAGGGGGAGCAGAGAAGAAAAAGTGGGGAAAAAAGAAAAGATAGGAAAAAAGAAGCGACAGAAGAAGAGAAAGGCTGCTCAGAAAAGGAAAAACTAGTTATCTGCCACTTCGAGATGGACCGCAGTGCACTCTGCTCCCGGCGCTTTGTAAATTTGCTCTCAGCCTCCTCCAGGGCAGACCCCCCTGCCTCCCGGGGCAGGCTTTCAGACTTCCATGGGGGAGCAGTGCTTTGCCGCCTCTGTGGCCACACTGGCTCCTGTATTTGTGTGCTTTTCAGGGCCCTTCCTGGTCTGCTAAGTTAAGAAGAAAGTAGTTGTGCAGAGATGGGGGTTGGGGTCTGTGATGCAGAGCCTGTGTGCTCAGGACTCCATCTAGAACAGCCTGGACTCTAGAATGGCTCAGGGCTCCATCTAGAGTGACCCAGCGTCTCTCTCCAGCATCACCCTGGGCTGATGAGCCTCCCACCTAGCCCTCCACTCCCTCTCTTGGAAGGCCCATGGTCAGGATCGCTCAGAGCTGACACAGCTCCACACTCTTACAATCTGCATTCCTGTCTGAGGGCAGCATGTGGCCACCTGAACTCTGCACAGAGCAGTCTGCTAGCCCAGCAGGGGCATCTGAAGACAGCCAGCGAGAGGCATGTGCCTTATGCCTTCTTGTTTGGCCCCTGCCTGGGGCGTCCCTGCCTTTGTGGAGGAGAGAGCTGGCTGCGGTCATGACATTTGCAGGTGATAACTGAAACCTTGCCCCGAGTGCCTTGCCTGGTCCTCCACCACTCTGCCATGTGAGGCGGGACTTTTCTCCTGGGCCTGGGACTGTGTGAGTGGCTTTACCTTCAAGCTCAGGTGGGTTTCCTCCGACTATGTGGGGAAAATGGCTGGCAGCTCTGAATTTCCAGAGAGCAGCTGTGGAAATGCTTCTCAGGGAGCCTCTTTGCAGGGCAGTTAATTCGCTTTGTAGATTCTTGCAACGGTCCGGAGTCCCTGATGCAGAGGAGTTGTGTGAAGGGCCTGTAGCTCTGGGGACTCCTAGTGCGTCCCCTCCCCCGCTTCTGCCTGACCTTGAGTGATTAGGTTCCGGGACACAGCTGTCTCAGTCCTCGTTCACCAGCCCCCAATCCAACAGGTATACACACACAGATTTATAGCTGAGATTTCTTCCCAAGTCTCTAATTTGGACTGGGAGGAGGAGGGATCCCAGGGGAGAAAAAGACTGATTTCAGTGATGCTTTGGAAAGGGAACCCTTGAATACATATATTATTTTCCCCACCCCCCATCACACATGGACACCCATGCACCCTGCATCCCAGACCCCTGATCATGATTTCAGTACACAGAACCAGAAAGATGACATGGGTGACGGATGGAGCACATGGATTTCAAGCGAAGAAGCTCAGGGTCCCTGCCTGTCACCTGGGTCACAGAGCATTGTGAGCTCCTCTTGTTTTACGGCATAAGAATTAGTCGTGGCTCAGACGGTAAAGCATCTGCCTACAATGCAGGAGACCTGGGTTCGATCCCTGGGTCGAGAAGATCCTCTGGAGAAGGAAATGGCAACCCACTCCAGTCCTCTTGCCTGGAAAATCCCATGGACGGGGGAGCTGGTAGGCTACAGTCTATGGGGTCGCGAGGAGTCGGACACGACTTCACTTTCACTTTCACTTTGCCCACTGGAGGACTGTACCCCTTAGGACGCTGCGGCCAAGGACTTTTTACTTCCCACTGCATCCCTTGTATCTGGCGAATCCCCCCGGCCTGTACCCCTCTTGCAGGGGGCGGGGGAATTGGCAGGCCTGCTTCCGGGTGTGTGGGCTCCCATCTACCTCGTCCTGCGCTCGGTGCCTCTGAAGGCCTCTGGACTGCCTAGGGTTGCAGTCCTTTCTGTGGAAGCCAGCAGCAGTGATTTGCGAGACCTCGGCCAGGGTAGCACTCCTGTACAAGTGTCTGAAAAAGCGGGCCGGACACGTGTCTCCGTGCTCCCTTCTTCACACCTCAGGAACAGGATCTCTGTGCCAAAGAGGTCTGTTCTGGGAGAGCTGTTTGTCCTGTAGCAACTGTGGGTCAAGCTGTTGCTTCCCTGAGGTGGCAAACTGCTTTCTGCAGTGCTTGGGAAGACAGCACCTGCCACCCATCCCGGGGGCAGCCCAAGCTGAGCGAGTTGCCCCCTGCCCCATCAAGAAACACAGGCAAGCCTCCATCTGCCCTTAGATTACCCCACTGGCCCTGGGGCCACACTGTATCTGACCAGCGGGCACAGCCCCAGCCGCACTGAAAACAGGGTCACCGTGGAAGAGCCGAAGAGCCGGACCTCCATTCCATTGTGGGTTGAACCGTAACTAGGCAGCGCTCAGGCCTCTGCAACTAGGTGCGCGTGCGCAGTCCCCGCGCGGCCCGGCTGCAGGGGCTCCGAGCTCCAGGACGAACGCGCCGCGCCCGCCCAGAGGTCCTGGGGCTGGGTGCTTTGCGACCCGGGCTGATGCCTGTGCTGGGTTAAGGCAGCGTGCCTCGTCCTGTCGTGTGACCGCTGTGCCATGCCCTCGTTCGTCCTTTCGCCCTGTGCTTGCTGTGCCCACCTGCCCTCTCCTCTTCCCGCCTTCCATCCGTCCCTCGCCTATGCCATCTGTCCCTCTCACTTCAGTCTCCTCGCTCAGGGTCTCGGAAGGGAGAAGTACCGCAGCGATTTGGAAATCAACAGGGGGGTCCTCGGCTGGAGCGGGTCTCGGCGTCTCAAGTGTGCTGCCCCGCCACTGCGGGAACCCGCCTTAATGGTGTCTCCCTCTGTTCTTGTCAACAGGAGGTTCAAGATGTGAAAGGCGCAGGTTGGGTCAGACGCCTGAGGAAGCCTTACAGTAGGAGCCCAGGTCTGAAACCAGTGTTAGGAAGGGCTTGTAGCCACCCCCTGCACCCAGGCAGGGCTGAGTGCATTTCCAAGGGCCTTGTCTCGCACAGTTTGCCTTACTTCACCATTTGATTATGTAGCAGAATATATGGTGTTTATTTCTCATTTAGTTTGATTATCCAATGTCACTGGTAACAGATAGGAACTTAGATTAAGACCATTCTATTACCTGCTTTGTTGTATCTTTCCCACAGAACCCCTCATCTGGCCAGAGGTTCCTGAGCCGTGCAGGCTGGAACCCCAGAACCCCAGAGGGAGGGAGACTTGCCCACATCACCATGTCCAGGGTGGAGAGCCACCAGGAGGGGTTCGCAGCAACCAGCCTGGGCAGATTCTAGTGAAGGCTGCCCTGTGCGAGTGGCGGGGGAGGCAGGTTCTAGGGGGCCAGGCAGGAGGCTTACGCTTCTCTGGGGCGAGAGCAGGGGTGGGCCTTTTTGGTGAGCACCGCAGGGCTTCCCTGAGCTGAGCAGGCAGGAGTGTGAGGCCAGGGCAGGGTGAGATGCACCCTTCATCCCGTGCTCTCCTCTACATCCCATCACGTCCTTCTCATCATTCTCTCTCTCATCCATCATCATGTGTATCCAAGACTGTCTCCGTGACCCCGGAAAAGGACTCTCTCAAGACAAAAGCTTTACTTTAAACTGGGCACCAAGAAGCAACCCAAAAATGTCTCGTGTTACCTGGTCCTGAAATCACTGTGCACATCTCTGTCTTGTTTGGAATACTGTCCAGCGTCCAATCCTGTGTTTTTGTTCAAAGCCAATGTCCTTGGTGCATGCGCTGTCAGTTCCTCGAATGCAAAGGCTGAGTGAGGATGTGCCCCTTGGGGCCTTTGACCAGGTTCCTGATTAGGGCTGTGATCCGTTTGGACCTTGATTTCCCCATGATCACAAACCCCTGGTTGTATCAACAGAGCCCAAGGGAACTCAGTTTGCAGCAGTATGGACCTCAGGATGCAGACCGTCAGGGCTTCTGTAACTGTTGGTATCTCAGAACCACAGAGGATCTTCTCACTGTGGTGTCAGCGTTGTTTGGGGAATAACAAAAAACTTTTTTCAACTTTTTTTGGTTTTGAAAGCCTGACCCATAAAATAATCAAAGCTGAACATGAGGATTCCTTCCCAATTAAAATCTAACCTCCTTCTCCCCCATTCGGTGAGTCCATCATCGGTTACCTTGCACAGTGGCCCCTGGACCCTCTCTGCTGCCGCTGTCTTTTTGCGCTTACAGGATGTCCAGATGTCCAGCAGAGCATTCCTCTGCTGCTTAGGAAAGTAGCTCACAAATCCTGACATTTAGCATGTTTCCCTTTGCTGAGAGCAGTTTGTAGGGTTGCATTAAAACAGTTAAAACTTTCACTTTCTGGAAAGGTAGGCACTTGAACGGTTTTTGCTGGTTTTGCTTTTCATTTGGTCTCACTAATACTTTTCCTCTCTGGTTAAAGTTCCCAGTAAGGTTTTTTAAGTTAAGAAAGTAGAGAAAAAAAAAGAAGGGCAAAACCAGGAAATGTATCAATTGACAGGAACTGTAAATAACATGCAGAAAGTATATAGTTGTAAAATAATCTTGAATTGTAGGTGTTCTCAGATTTAATAATCTTTGAGTTATCAGTAACATGTGTTAGGCATTTCCATAAACATTCCTTTAAATTAGATCTTCACGGTATATGGCAAATCCATCAACCAAACAAAAATTCACATTGTCAAACCAGCTTTGTTATACTGATTAAATAGAGTATGGAGGGGCCTTTAATAGTTACAAGGGATACAGAACTGGTTTCAAAACCCCCTTCTGAAATTAACTTGTCACTACAGGGCTCCTGAATTATACATGAAATGACCGAATTATCAGTGGGAGAATCATTTTTTAAGTAATTCAAGGTATTTTAAAATCTCATGGAAAATTTAGAAGCATCTTCCCCTGGAACCCATGAACCAGAACCATTAAATCTCTTTCTCTTAGAAAATTAACATGGCCCTAAATAAATCTTGACTGCAGTTAAATAAAGAATAATTTTTGTTTCTCCCCTGTTGGGGGGGAAATAAATAAGAGGAGAAACTGCCTGGAAAATTATTTGTGTGACAATTCCTCTCCTTGCAGTCGCTCCTAAGTGGAGACTGCCCAGCTAAAGCAAATATGCATTTAAATAGTCCATTTGCACAGGAAAAGACTCTCTTGATCCCCTTTTGCTTTCAAAATACAAATCCTGTGCATCGCTTTGATTAGGGAGTACCCAGCTGTTCCTCCTGGTCCAGTGCTGCCCCTACCTGACCTTCCCTTGTGCTCTGTGCAACCTCCAGGGTGGTCCTCCACCACCAGCCTTTGCATCGGGGCCGGGCAGGGAAGACTGGGGTGGCTGAGCTCACAGGTGTGCTGCGTGCTGGAATCTGAATCTGTCCCTCGTGTTGTTTGCACTGCTCTTTGCCCCACTCCAGCCAGGTGCTAAGACCCCAGCGAGGCTCAGGAGGGGCCCTCTGCTTATCTGCCGGTCCTCCAGAAAGAGGAGGGCCAGCTTTGAGGAGAGGGCCTGAGTAACAGAAGGTTGTGGCTCCCCCGTGTGAAGTCCAGAGAACTTAAGCCTGTCACTGGACCCAGTCTGACCTTCCTTTTCTGACTGCTGCCTGGTGTAATCACTAGGAGACCTCTCACTGGGAGTTTATCGCCTTTCCCCGGTGGCACAGCCTTTTGTAGCTGGCTGAGAATTGTGGGGTCCTGATCCCTCTATGCATCTTCACTGGGAAATTTCCCATCCCTTGGAAATATCCCTTAGAAAAACCTTCATGTCCCCTAAGGAGACCACTGACATTGCCAAGTTGAAAAATCCCATAGATTGTAATCCTGCAACCTCGCTGGACTCTCAGTCTCTGAGCAGTGATGGGTTCAGTGTTAAATGTGATAAATACTGTATTTTGTATTGTTTAAATGGCATCTCCCACAAAATGTGAAAATGGTCCCGGAGAAGGCAGCTTCCTGTATGCAGTGTGCTTTTTTTTAAAAAAAAACAAAACAAAACAAGTAACAACTCCTTTTGAGAAACAATTTCTACTTTGAAATCATATCAATGAAAAGATGTATATGCACTTATAATTTTCCTAATAAAGACATGTACTCAAATGTAGCAGCCAACGGTTTGAAATTAGTGTTACCATGTGGAACTCTCCAGACTTGGTTTTTCTTCCTCAGACCCAACACACGGAGGGGTTGTATAATCCTTGCTGCAACAGTTGGTAGAAAACAAGCCATAGTAATAACACTCATCATAGGCAAGAATTGGGGGGCAGACTTTCATCCTTTAGTCTGCATCCTTAGCAGGGGGGGAAGGCACTCCCTCTTCCCTGAATGCACTTGGTTTTGCTAGAAGCCCTTCTTTAAGGCCAGTCAGCCCTCTACTCCCAAAGGATAGTTTTGTGTAAGGGCTTGAGTGTTTGCGTATCAGCGATGGGGAGGGAAACCTCCACTCTGTGTTTCTCAGGCTTAGTAGAAGGCAGCAGAGCCTCTGTCCCAGATGGCAGGGCCAAACACCCAGCACTTTCTTACTTTCTGTCCTGCTCCAGGGCCCCTGATGGATGCCAGATGCTGATTCAGCCAGCACTGGCCTGGACACTGAGAACAGGGAGAGAGCCCGACAGATAAACTGGGTTCTGTCCACACAGAGGGCTGTCAGCCTTCCACACTTTCCACCACCTTCTCTCAACCATGCTGGAAAGGAGAGGTCAGCACAAAGGCCCCCGAAATCTGGAGTCCAGAGTGTTCTGTGCTCCAGACTCTCCTGCCCGTAGGCCCACATGTGACTGTCACCCCTGTGCTCGGTACGGTCATTTATAGAGTGACTGTGATACGGTTACCAAGTTGCAGATGGGCTGGAGGAAGAAGGAAGGATTTGAGGCCATGTCAAGTGGCACCGTGGGGTCCTGGGACAGGCCAGTTCTTGAATCCTGGTCTTCTCTGCTCACTCTGTGATTTGAGACCCTTGCCTGAGTCTCAGCCTCCCCACATAAGTCTGGAGCTTAGCATCACCCACACTTGCATGGATCAGACTGGGCTGGTGTGCATGGAAGCCATCCTGCTCCCCCTCTCGCCCTGATGCTCCCTGGGGTCTACAGGGTTGGGATGAGATCCTGCCTGCCTCTGCTTAGACTCTGAGCAAAGCTTGGATACCAGCCGGAGCTGAAAGCGATCTTAAAAGTTGAGTTTCTCCCTCTTAGCCAACTGATGGGGAAAAGCCTTTTGGGTCTGTGTTGTTGGTGCCTTGGGGCCTGTGCAGGGCTGGTCCGGAATGCTCCACCACCAGGGAGGGACCCACAAACTAACCCCTGGGTTCATCCCGCAGATGATATTGACTCTTCAGAATGATGTTGCATTAAAAAGAAAAGCCCATGGCCCACCATGTTTTACACAGCCGGTGGCCCTCTTTAGCCAGCAACTGCCCGGTCAGGCTCATTACCAGGCGGTGTGAGTACTGCGGGGAGCAAGCCGGCTTGTCCCCTGACTTCACGGAACCTACAGTCAGGGGTGGGGGGGATGACTTGCAATGAAGTGCGCATTTTCATAAAGCATGGTAAGTGTAGGTCAGGATTCATCCAGGGATCAGGGAAGCTTAGAGCACCACCAAGGATTCCCCAGAAGCAGTGCTGGTGAAGCCGAGACTTGAGAGAGGTAGATTATTTCTCTCCCGCTCTCAGGGAGGGGATGATCTACTGAGCCCTGAGGACTGCCACTGTGAGCCCATGTGGTGTCCTGCTGTGAGTTAGAAATGGGAGCTTATTCTGCCCAGGGCTAAGGAATCCAGGGATCTCTCTCCCAGACTCCTATGTCCTCTGAAATGCACCATATGCAAAACAAAATTCCCAATTCCCACTTTCCCCCTACTTGCCATCCTCGTTTATGCAAATAACAACCCCTGGTCTTCCCATGGCTCGGGCCAAAACCTTTTAGTTATCTTTGATTTATTGTATTATTTCACAGCCCTCAGCTGAACATTAACAAACCCAATTAGTTACCTTCAAAATACATCCAAAGCCCAGACACCCCTCATGCTCCCATTTTGATCCAAGCCACAGCCATCTCCTGTCTGAACCGCCTACACCAGGCCGCTAGCTGGCTCATTGTCATGTCCTGTGGCTTCCTCTCACAGCAGCAAAAGTGGCTGACCGTCATGCCCTGCCATGTCAGCCCACCGAGGTCCTCCAGTGGTCAACAGAGGTTTACACCTGCGGCCCCTGTCCCCTCGGAACTTGCCCGTCTGTAGCCCAGCCACACCGGCCTTTCTGACTTTGAATAGGCCAGGGCTGCCCCTGTAGAGGACTTCTGCGCTCGGTGGTCTCTGCCTAGAAATCAAAGGGTTTACCCCTCCTTTCCTTCCATCTCTGATTGCCATCACCTTGTCAGAAATGGCTTTGCAGACCCCCGACCCTGCATAGCAGCCCGTCACCTGCATGTGCCCTGGCCACCGTATCCTGCGTGTTCCCATCCCCTGTGCCACCTTCCCTGTCCACTTGCTTGCTGACCGTCCCCCGAAGGAGAGGAGTAATACAGCCACACAGGAGGAGAGGGGCCTGGCCTCTTTCACTCACTGTTTGTTCTTTGTGGCTGGTCCATAGAAGGTACTCAAGAAACATTTTTAGACTGACTGCCTGATAAATCAACAAGATGCTAACACATTGGACCCTTTCTTTGTTCATCTCTAAAATAAAGACAGCAATGCTCACAAGACTGTGCATTCATTTGTGCACCTGAGGCCACACTGGTAAGTCATGATCTGGACCCAAATTTATCTCACTCTAATGTCTGCATATGCTCACACACACTGTCTCTTCTCTAGAGTCCTCCTTCCCCCAGAATCTCCACCACATGACCAACTATAGGGGTTCATTCCCTGTGAGTCCAGACTAAGGAGTCACCCCTCTCATCAGAGGCCCTCCCTCCTCCCCACTGTAGGGACCAGCACGCACTCCCTGGGTCACGGTCAGTGTGTGTCCCCAGGGATGAGATCTCTGCTGCTGGTGCTTCATCATAGGCCGTGGGTGGCTGGCCACACCTTAGGACACAGCCAGGCCCTTAGAAGAGTGTGATTCCCGAAATACTGAGCAGAAAAGGACAATCATCAGGGATCAGCTCCAGAGAAATGAGGCTGTGTCCTTCTGCAGATGGACACAAGATGTCCTTCTGCAGAGACTGGAGGAGGTCTGAGCTCCATGACCACTGGGATTCCCTGACTCACCTATAGGGGTCCCAGTGCCTCTCCTGGCAGCAGCTGGATGCTGCTGGCTTGGCCTCAAGGCAGATGCCAGCAGCCAGATCTAGGCGGGATGGCCGACCCTCTGTGGAGGAGGTGAGGCCAGTGGCCGAGGACTTGGGAAGGTTGGCACCCAGTGTTCAGCCCCCCTGAGCCCAGCCAAGCCCTGCACTGCAGCTGTGGAAGTCCCCAGAAGGAGAGACCGGTCTTGGTCAGTCTAATAGGCCCCAGATGCAGCCATGGGGTTCTCACCTTGTCCTGGCCTCTTCTTAGGCATTTTCCTGAACGTGGGAACATCAGCCTGGGTCATGGGGGCTTGTAGGGCCGTGAGGAAACAACCATTCTGGGCATTCCTGAGCTTTGGGGGAGGTGACCGTCCTTCCGACTGCTGTGGGAACCCCCAGAGCCATGCCGGGGCCTTGGCACCTGGGAACAAGGCCTGCGAGAGACCAGCTCTTTCCAGTTCTCCCACTGAGAGATCGCTTGCCCAGGTGGCCGAGGGGGACCTGGAGGTTGATGCATTCACCACATGTTTGCTCATGTGGGCAGGACAGAGCTCCCAGTGGGAACAAACCGGCGCCTTGCTCAGGCGCTGTCCGTCCTGCTGTTTCCAGGGCAGCCTGCGCCAGCAAGGGCCCTGGCACAATTGATTCTAGACACAATCTTCTTATCCTCTCAACCGTCCTGCGGGAGACCAGCCCTCTCACGCTTGATGGACAAGGCACCAGAGCCAAGCACGGGCCTTTGTGTCGCAGAGTTGGGACTCGGGGAGGCCTGATCGGATTCTGGGCTGTTTGGCTTCAGACAAGCCATCCTTGCCATCTGCAGAGAGGAGCCCCAGGCAGGAGGCGGTGGGCAGAGGCTACTGGGCTTCAGATCCAGTTCTGCCCTGTATGATTCCGGGGTATTTTCAGATCTCAAATGAGAAGCCATTTGGAAGAAATGGTGGCTGTAATGTCAGTGCAGCCTGCAGAAATAGCGATTTTAAAAAGGAAATAGCAGCAAATGGAAAAAAAAAAGATAAATTGGAAAACACAAGCAGGCGTACATCACACTTACTAAAGAGAAGAACAATTTGCACGTATGTGTGTTGTGTGTTTCACAATGTCAAATGCAATTTTTCTTGCAGATGGTGGTCACAAGTATACTTACTGGTCCTGTGCACATAAAACCCAGTGGCTAATGGGTCTCAGCCTCCCTGAGTACAAGGAAAGAAGTTAGAGGATAGCAGGAGAGTCTCTTGATTTAATAAGAGTTAAAAAACAAAACAAAACAAAAAAAACAAAACCTTATGTTTCTAAAATCAGGATACATTGACAGTAACGGTATACATCAAATAGCTACTCTTTTTTTTTCCTTTCTTAAAGAAGGCAATGGCACCCCACTCCAGTCCTCTTGCCTGGAAAATCCCATGGATGGAGGAGCTTGGTGGGCTGCAGTCCATGGGGTCACTAAGAGTCGGACACGACTGAGCGACTTCACTTTCACTTTTCACTTTCATGCATTGGAGAAGGACATGGCAACCCACTCCAGTGTTCTTGCCTGGAGAATCCCAGGGACGGGGGAGCCTCATGGGCTGCCATCTATGGGGTCACACAGTGTCAGACACGACTGAAGTGACTTAGCAGCAGCAGCAAAGAGCTGTAGGCTTTTATAACCAAATCAGTCCTAACTCACAAGGTACTTTCGTGGCCCATGTTCTCAGGTAGCGGGAGGACAGGAGCCAGATCCTGTCATTAAACCTTTCCGGGGAGGCCAGTTCCAAAAGAGTGAGGCTCATGGAGCCCCCAACTCACCTCCGAAAGCCTGGTCTGCACTCGGGAAGACACAAGGAGCGAGAACCTGGAGTCTGGGTCCCAGAAAGGAGAGGGTCTGAATTCAAAGATTCCCAAAGAGGGAAGTCAAAGGGGACATCCCCTGGGCAATCACGGACATGAGTGATGCTATGAAGATGCCCTTTCAGAGTTCTTTTCATCTGCCCAAACAGCGCCAGCACCAGCCTGTCATCCCAACAGAATCGCCAGCAGGGTCCTTTCTCTCTCATAACGTCCCAGCTTGAATGATACATTATCAAAGAGTGAATGAGCTTGTGAACTCTGCTAAGCTCACTCCTGCTTCTCCCAGCCCTTTTCTCCTCTGTCTCCTCCTCGCCCTTCAGAAAAGCTGAACAAGACTCAGGTCCCTGTCCCATGTCCTCCCCTGGCCTTCATCTCTGTTCATTCAAACCAGAGCTGCTTTCTGGGGCAGGTGGCTCCCTGGCCCAGTGTTGGGCTCCCCTTTCTCCCCAGAGGCCAGGTTCAAGACAGGGCAGCGGCCTAGGAAGGGGAGAGATCAGAATCCACAGAAGTTTGAAGAATCACTGGACCCATAGTGAATGCCCTCCTGCCACAGACTGCACTGGGGACCCAGGGAAGCCTGTGTACCTCCCCGAGCCCTGATCTCCTTGTCTGTGGTTCCTCGTCTGGAGCTCACAGAGTAGGGTAAAGGGACTGCCCTGGATTGCCCCGGAGGTGGGCAGGGCTGGCGCCTTAGCACAGGGAAAGGTACAGACCTAACATTCACTGAATCCTTCCTCGTGCCCAACACACAATACATGCTAACAGGTGGTCACTGCAAGGGAGGTGATGTTCCTCTTTTGCATATGAGAAAAGTCAAGTTCAGCACTTTCCTAAGCCGTGTGTGTAGCAGAACCTTGAGTCTCTACATGTTTTACTGCACATGCGCGTCACCAGTTAGTCCTTTGCCCTGCGTGTCTCAGAAGTAACCATAAGCCGTGGAGGGAAGGAAGGGAGGTGTTGGGATGGGGAGGGGCTATGGTGACAGGAGGGAGTCACTCTGAGCCTAAAAGGCACTGGACACTCCTCCACCATCCACTGGGCTGGGTGCTGTGACCCTCACGGGGGCTGCACACGTGAGGTATGCAGAAGTGTCTGCTGCACGTGAGCCTGTGACTGACTTGCCCCCACCCAGCCACGTGTGGCCATGAGCTCAGGACCGTGGGTGAAAGACATGCATTCTTGCGTTAAATGAAGAGTTAGACCTTGCCCTGAGCAGTCGGCATGGAGGGAGCCAGGGCTATTGTTGTTTAGTCGCTCAGTTGTGTCCGACTCTTGGTGACCCCATGGACTATAACCCGCCAGGCTCCTCTGTCCATGTGATTCTCCAGGCAAGAATGCTGGAGTGTGTTGCCATTTCCTCCTCCAAGAGCCAGGACAGAGGCTGATAAAGAATAACAGGAATATCAATATAAAGACAGAATGGATGCCAGCTAATGTTATCCATGTGCTGATTAGGTGCCAGACTCAGGGCTGGCTGCTCTGGATCAGGGACCTCATTTGACCTGACATACCCAGGAGGAAGGAGCACTCAGGATCAGTAGCAGAGGAGGACCAGATCCGTCCCATCTCTGCATGGTAGGGGTATGCAGGCTCGAGTTGGGGTTTTGCAGCTTGATATGTCGGGTTCCACAGAGTGCAGTGCTGAGTAGGGGTTCACTTGCCTAGCTCTGCCCCTCAAACCCGCCATCATGAGGCTCTTTCATTTTTCAGAGATGTCTCCTCTGTCCTCCATTTGTAACAAACCTGTGTTTTAGTGAAGTGCCAGGCGCTCTTGGTGGTATTTGTCTCCCAGCTGTCTGTGCTGAGGTTGTTCCTTTGCAGAAGACCAGGCTGGGATAACGGGCTGAAGCCCCCCACTTCAGCTTTTTCCTCGGGCCTGTCTCCAGTATGCTCCTGCTGGGCTCTTTGAAGTACCCAGGGCAGGGTGTTCTCATGCAGCCCTGTTCAGGAATTGCTCCAGATTCATATGTTCAGGCTCTGTCCTTGGCCTTAGGGTCCACAGGCCCACAGTCCACCCACCGTGGGCTCAGCCCGTTGCTTCCTTTCTCCCTTCCTCATCTCCATGCTGCTCTCTGTCTGCAGTCTCAGACCCATACTCAGGGACCCCAGGTCCTAGCTCAGTTCTCCAAGATTTCCTATGCACAGGGCTTTGGCCCCTGTTCCCCTGGGTTCATCACCAAGAGTCACCAGCAACTGCCAGTTTCATGGAAATTTCCCACTGCTCAATCTCCATCTTGGGGCCACCACTCACTCATTGCGCGAAATGTTAACTATTTGTTGAACAGAATATTTAAACAGAAACACCTGAGGTTACGCAATTGCCACTGGCTGCAGCTCCCTGACTGGCACCTCCGGAAGGGTTGGGACAGTTGTGGTCTGGGCTGGACCTAGAAGGTACCTGTGACATCTCAGCACATGCGGGGCCCATCTGATTATAAGGCCGCTGATGAGGGTGTGGTTTGAAAATCATTTTTGCTCCTTTATCTGTGAACTGAAAATTTTTTCATCTGGATTTCAGCATTTCTTAATTTTGCTGAGAGATCACAAACCACAGATCTCCACAGTTTGAAATACGTGTTCTTGGGGGTTCAAATTTCCAGTTTTCATCCTTCATCCCAATTGTCCTGCCAGGGGTCCCTGGCACCATCTCATGCCAATGTAACAAAGACAGATAAATCCTTTTCAGTGCACCCAGATGGCCTCCTGAGCAAAAGATTTTTTAAAAAAATTTAAATAAGTTTCTCAAGTAAAATAAGACAGATAGAGCCCTCTGTCTGGTTCCCTCAACCTAAACCACCCACCACACAACCTGGTCCCCACTCAGGGGTTGCTTAGCAGGATGCCCAAGGCAACTTGAAAATGACTTGAATCTCCTCTTCTCCCAACACACATTGTGGGCTTTTCTATAAGAATCAGATCGAAGTGGAACAGAGTGTAAAGTTTCCAGCAGTGACATGCGCCGGTCCCATTGTTTTTCTCTCACATGTTCACACAATTCAGCATCAAACTGGAACAAAACAAGACAGAAAAAGGCATCTTTGGCAGGTTTGGGCTTGGAATTGTGGCAGGAACTAAAAATACTTATGAGAAATCGCATCTCAGGGACCCAGTCAAACCCAACCTGGATGAGTCAGGACCAGACTAGGAGCAGCTCTGGCCTAATCTGTGGCTCTTTGGGTATGTCCCTAATGCTTAGGACAAGGGAAGGCAGGTTCTCAGAACTTTGTATTTCCCATCCAGAAAGAGAAACAAAGAGCCTCGCTGATTCCCTGGACGTGGGCCAAGGAGTTCATCCATAGTAAGAAAAGATATGCAGTGAATTAAGATGAGCCTGAAGAGAAAAACCAAACAAAAATTGAAATGGATGGAAGAAAAACATGATTTATAAAGTAATATTATTAAACATTCAGTTTTAAACAATGTGAGGATAACCTTTGCAACGGTCTTGAACATTTTTGGGTTTTGGATTCAACTGTCTTTCCTCACAGGAGAGTGAGAAGTAGCTCAAAGGTAGGAACGTGTTACCTGCTGGAGCAAAAGATCAGCTTCACCTTGCTTTGGGGTTCCCTATGTGCTCAGTAAAATTGCCAACATCTGTTGGATCATAGAAAATGAAAGATAATTCTAGAAAAACATCTACTTCTGCTTCATTGACTATGCTAAAGCCTTTGACTGTGTGGATCACAACAAACTGTGGAAAAGTCTTAAAGAGATGGGAATACCAGACCACCTGACCTGCCTCCTGAAAAATCTATATGCAGGCCAAGAGCAACAGTTAGAACTGGACATGGAACAACAGACTTGTTCCAAATAGGAAAAGGAGTACATCAAGCAGTATATTGTCACCCTGCTTATTTAACTTATATGCAGAGTACATCATGCAAATGCCAGGCTAGATGAAGCACAAGCTGGAATCAAGATTTCCAGGATAAATATCAATAACCTCAGATAGGCAGATGACATCACCCTTAAGGCAGAAAGTGAAGAGAAACTAAAGAGCCTCTTGATAAAGGTGAGAGAAAAAGCTGACTTAAAACTCCACATTCATGCTGGGAAAACTAGTCAATTACCTGTAAAAGAATGAAACTAAAACACTTTCTAACACCATACATAAAAATAAACTCAAAATGGATTAAAGATCTAAATGTAAGACCATAAACTATAAAACTCCTAGAGGAAAACATAGAACACCCTCTGACATAAATCATAGCAAGATCCTCTAATGACCCACCTTCCAGAGTAATGGGAAAAAAGCAAAAATAAACAAATGAGACCTAATTAAACTTAAAAGCTTTTGCAAAGCAAAGGAAACTATAAGCAAGGTGAAAAGATAGCCTTCAGAATGGGAGAAAATAATAGCAAACAAAACAACTGACAAAGAATTGATCTTCAAAATATACAAGCAGCTCATGCAGCTCAATACCAGAAACATAAAAGACCCAATCAAAAAATGGGCCAAAGAACTAAACAGACATTTCTCCAAAGAAGACATACAGATGGCTAACAAAAACACACTTAAAGATGCTCAACATCACTCATTATCAGAGAAATGCAAATCAAAACCACAATGAGGTACCATCTCTTGTCAGTCAGAATGGCTGCTATCCAAAAGTCTACAAGAAATAAATGCTGGAGAGGATGTGGAGAAAAGGGAACCCTCTTACACTGTTGGTGGGAATGCAAACTAGTACAGCCACTATGGAGAACAGTGTGGAGATTCCTTACAAAACTAATAAAAATAGAACTGCACCATGACCCAGCAATTCCACTGCTGGGCATACACACTGAGGAAACCAGAAGGGAAAGAGACACGTGTACCCCAATGTTCATCGCAGCACTGTTTCTAATAGCCAGGACATGGAAGCAACCTAGATGTCCATCAGCAGATGAATGGATAAGAAAGCTGTGGTACATATACACAATGGAGTATTACTCCGCCATTAAAAAGAATAGAATGAATCAATTCTAATGAGGTGGATGAAACTGGAGCCTATTATACAGAGTGAAGTAAGCCAGAAAGAAAAACACCAATACAGTATACTAACGCATATATATGGAAGTTAGAATGATGGTAACGATGACCCTATATGCAAGACAACAAAAGAGACACAGATGTAAAAAACAGACTTTTGGACTCTGTGGGAGAAGGCAAGGGTGGGATGATTTGAGAGAATAGCATTGAAACTTGTATATTACCATACATGAAATAGATGGCCAGTTCAAGTTCAAACCATGAAACAGGTACTGAAAGCCGGTGCATTGGGACAACCTAGAGGGATGAGATGGGGAGGCAGGAGGGAGAGGGGTTCAGGATGGGGGGACACGTGTATACCCGTGGCTGATTCATGTCAGTGTATGGCAAAAACCAGTACAGTATTGTAAAGTAATCAGCCCCCAATTAAAATAAATTAATTCATTTAAAAAACCCAACTCCACACTAAGATCATGGCATTTGGTCCCATCACTTCATGGCAAATAGATGGGGAAACAATGGAAACAGTGAGAGACTTTATTTTCTTGGGCTCCAAAATCACTGCGGACAGGGCTTGCAGCCATGACACTAAAAGACGCTTGCTCCTTGGAAGAAAAGCTGTGACCAACCTAGACAGCATATTAAAAAGCAGAGACAATACTTTGCCAACAAAGGTCCGTCTAGCCAAAGCTATGGTTTTTCCAGTAGTCATGTATGGATGTGAGAGTTGGACTATAAAGAAAGCTGAGTGCTGAAAAAAGGATGCTTTTGAACTGTGGTGTTGGAGAAGACTCTTGAGAGTCCTTTGAACTGCAAGGAGATCCAACTAGTCCATCCTAAAGGAAATCAGTCCTGAATATTCATTGGAAGGACTGATGCCGAAGCTGAAGCTTCAATACTCAGCCACCTGATGCAAAGAAGTGACTCATTAGAAAAGACTCTGATGCTGGGAAAGATAGAAGGCAGGAAGAGTAGGGGACAACAGAGGATGAGATGGTTGGATGGCATCATCAATTCAATGGACGTGAGTCTGAGCAAGCTCTGGGAGTTGGTGATGTATAGGGAGGTCTGGCGTACTGCAGTTAATGGGTCAAAAATAGTCGGGCACGACTGAGCGTCTGAACTGAACTGCACTGACCCCTCCACCTGAGGCCGCCCTGAGCGCCATTTCTGCTCCACCCAGCTTCCCGCACAGCCCACAGGTCTCCGCACCATCTTCACCCCAGGCGATCCCCGCACCATCTTCACCCCAGGCTCACCTGTCTGTGTGTCTGTCTGGGGTCTGTCCCGCCTCTGCTTGCCAGCTCCACCAGACTCTCTCCTCACACCACCCCCAGCTGACCCTGCTAGGACGCCCTCTGAGGGCAGCTGCTAGTCTTCATTCTTGTCTCTCTGGAAGTTTCCTCCCATCATGCAGCCAAGTCCAAGTTTGTTTATCTGCTCTTTGGCCAAAGCCTGATCTACTATCCCAAGAAGGAAGGCAGCAAAACTGTCTGTCACCTGTTAACTATTTACAAAGCAGTACTTTTTTTTTTTGCTGTTGCTCACATGGCCTGAGGGCTTTGCTTTGGTCAATTTGACATAATTTGAATAATGTGCCAAGTTAATATTTCTCTAAACACTTTCATGTGGTTACATTTGCAATGCATGTTACTATATTAACATAAGCCATAGTATTCATTTTATTTAAAAAAAATCATTTGGCAGGTTTCATATGGAACACAGTAAGTCCCCAAGGCTATAGGCTGAAGCATTAGGAAAAATGGAACATACTATTTTTAACATATTTGTGCAAAATCCCCAGACAGAGGTTTTGCTCACAATAATCCATCTTGTTGAGGCACTTATTTATTTATTTATTTATTTTTTTGTCTCAGTAAATGTTTGGAAAGAAGATTATCACCCTAACTCATTTTCAGTGATTAGATGGAAAAAAAAAATATAGACAGAGAGAAGGGAAATCCAAGAGGAAGATTTAGTAAAAGTAATATAGAGATGCAAAGAGCTAGGCAGTCTAGAGACAGCAGAGGCCTCGCGGGGGAAGGCCCAGGCGAGGGGCTCCGTTAGGGTTCCCAGACTGTGACCAACAAAATCAGAGACTGGGGCTGGGGTCCATGTGGCAGTATGTTTTGCTCTGTGGGGACCCTCACAGTGGGGAAATCGCTGCCCTAGACCAGAGGTGCTCAAGTTTGAGAGGTGAGCAGAGGGCCTCTTAGGACACGTTTCTTGGCTGCAGCGCAGAGCTTCTGACTCAACAGGCCTGGGTGGCACCTAAACAGGTGCATCTCTAACATCAGAAGCTGTGATGTTGCAGGCCCAGGACACAGGACGACAGTGGACCTGGACTCTGGACTTGGGATACTCAGCCTTGTAGAAAAGACAAAGCTGCAGGGATTGTCTGAAAGCTAAATCAGATTCTCTAATAGCTTCCTGCAGCCCCTGGGATCCCCAGGCTCGTTACACCTGCTCTGAGGCTGCACAGGAAGCTTTCAGTGCACGTGGAGTTGGGAGGGGTGTCAGGATGCAGAGGCAGACCGGTCCAGGAGCCTCACTGAAGCAGGTGCCCTGACCATTTGCTGCCTTAAGCCCTGGACATCCTCCTCCTCCACACGTCAGCCTGTCACCAGGGACCCAGCCTCCGTGTGGCTGCTTCTCTTCAGTTCAGTTCAGTTCAGTCGCTCAGTCATGTCCGACTCTGTGACCCTGTGAACTGCAGCACACCAGGCCTCCCTGTCCATTACCAATTCTTGGAGTTCACCCAAACTCATGTCCATCAATTCGGTGATGCCATCCAACCATCTCATCCTCTGTCATCCCCTTCTCCTCCTGCCCCCAAATCCCTCCCAGAATTAGGGTCTTTTCTAGTGAGTTAACTCTTCACATAAGGTGGCCAAAGTATTGGAGTTTCAGCTTTAGCATCAGTCCTTCCAATGAACACCCAGGATTGATCTCCTTTAGAATGGACTGGTTGGATCACCTTGCAGTCCAAGGGACTCTCAAGAGTCTTCTCCAACACCACAGTTCAAAAGCATCAATTCTTCTCCGCTCAGCTTTCTTCACAGTCCAACTTTCACATCCATACGTAACCACTGGAAAAGCCATAGCCTTGACTAGACAGACCTTTGTTGGCAGAGTGATGTCTCTGCTTTTGAATATGCTATCTAGTTTGGTCATAACTTTCCTTCCAAGGAATAAGTGTCTTTTAATTTCATGGTTGCAATCACCATCTGCAGAGATTTTGGAGCCCGCCAAAATAAAGTCTGACACTGTTTCCACTGTTTCCCCATCTATTTCCCATGAAGTGATGGGACCAGATGCCATGATCTTAGTTTTCTGAATGTTGAGCTTTAAGCCAACTTTTTCACTCTCCTCCTTCACTTTCGTCAAGAGGCTTTTTAGTTCGTCTTCACTTTCTGCCATAAGGGTGGTGTCTCTTATATCTCTTCTCCTCATTAATTTGTGTGTCTCTCACTCTGTTAGTAGGATTCTCGGCGTGTATAAGGCAGACTGCTCCTCACTCACCCAGTGCCCGGCAGAGCTTAAGGGCTAAGTGAGATGTGGGAGGAACAATCCAGGTTTAGTGCATGTCTTGAGGACTTAGTTTCTACAATGGTCTTCAGAGACTCCACTGCCAGCAGAGGTTACTTTACAGGCTGGGGTTCTGGGGGACTGTTTGGAATATCTCCTGTCACCTTGCAGACCCAGCCCCACTCTCTCGGGCCTGACCTCTGCCCTGGGAACCGACCCGGCCGGGACTACTGTCGCCGTCACCAGTGGGAGCTGAGGACGACGGAGGTTTGTTCCCTGGAGCCTTGAGCCAAGTCATTCCACGCCCCCTGCCCCTGCCCCGCTCCTGCTTCTGCTGATGAAGTTTGGAACTCTGACCCTCTGTCCAGGGTTCCTCCCTGATTCGTATCCGGTGACTGACCGCTCCCCCGCCCCCTCTCCGGGGAGGTGACTCCATGTCCTGCCTGCACCTTTGTAACTAGTTCCTTTAATAAACTCTTCTGAGCTGACGCTAACTGGAGCGTGCCGTCTCTTCTTTGCTGGGACCCTAACTGCTACACTCACTTTCATATTTTCAGGTTATATTTTCCCATGATGTTTGCATTTCTTACAACAAGCCCATGTTACTTCTACAGTGAAAGTGAACAGCAAAGAGAAGAATCAGGAAAGCAGCATTCAGCGTGCTGCAGCGTCAACTGCTCCCGGACCTGGCTCACCCTGGGCCTAGGTTTCCATCCCCAGGGGGACACAGAGCTGACCCAGGTCCCTGCATCTGTGCAAAGGATACCCAGGGGAAGATTTTAATTCAGCAAATTATGAAGGTGCAAAAGGATTTGCCAGGAACAACTCAATTCACACTCTGGAAAGAGAATGTTATAACTTCACTCTACACTAATTTCACGGTCTGCATCAAGTTCAGAGGCTATAGATCTCCTTGGGGTTAGGCAGACCTGGGCTCCTGTCCAGGTCTGTATGACCTCAGAGAAGTCACTTAACCTCTCTGAAAAACAACCTTGTCATTGGCAGAACCCTTTCAGTTCTCTGTGGGGATAACTGAAATAATATATTTTCAACATTTAGCATAATAAGCACCCAGCAAGTCCTCAAAACACAGAGCTAATTCTCATATAATTATTATAAATGCATTCATAACTTATCAATGGTGAGTACAGTAAGGGGGGCAATGATAGAAAACTACTCACTTCTAGTTTTCTATAAGATGTGACGGAAACAAGGTAATTTTGGTCCCAGTCAGGCCTGAGCCCCTTCAAGGTCTTCAACCCCTATTCTGTCCTTTCTAAGTTGTGGGTCTCAAACTACCTGGGGCCCAACTGGCTCTGCTTTGGGGTAGCAAGCCCTCTCCTAGTTGGCAGAAGGTCTGCAACCATCAGAAGGTCACTTCATGCACAGACGTGTTACCACCTGATGTCTGAGGAAGAAACACCCCCCCCAGCCAGTTTCCTTGCACTCCGGCCGCTGGTCTGCGTGGTGGGTGGGGACGAGCATCTTGCTGTCAGTCACGGAGGGCTTTGCGATGGACTCACTGCAGCATTGGGACCGCCATCTTAAATGTTTGCTTTTCAGTAAGAATCTTTTCCTACATGGGATTCACCCTCAGTGCCTGCAAGAGGACACAGGACAATTCCCCTATAAAGGCACCCCGTCCTTCCTGACCATCCAACCACTCTGCCACAGTCAGAGGGCCCATCCACACCTTCGCATAAAAAGCACAAAGCGTTTGATGCTGTTCGCCAGGGGGCCATCTTATGTGAAGGTGGGAGAGTCACTCAAGCTATATGTCTCCAGGTGTGAAAGAGCAAAGCCAGTTCCTTGTCCAGCTTCATGGACCGGGAGCAAAGGCTAGCAACGGAAGCTTTCAGGGCGGCATGGGAAGGACCGCTGGTCTCCATGGACTGTGCCACACTCTTTCTTCAGTCCCTCCTTGGCCACTCTCCGTCTGCTCCTCTGTAGCCCGGGTCTGCCAGAGAATCATGGAGATCGCAGGTGTAGCACCCATGTGCTCGGGCCTTAGTTCCTGGTGTCCAGTGTGAAGTTACCAGCTCCAGTCATGGGACACGTGTCTGCCAGGGGGTTCTCTATGGTACCAGACCCTCCACTGGGTACCCAAAGGCTCCCAGCTGCCAGATTGATCTTTAAAATCTAAATTATTCACATCCTTCTCCAAGAGTAAAGTATTTGAATTTTTTTCTTCTGTGCTGTTATAATAAAATACAAGCATTTCTCCAGAAACCACAGGCCCAAGAAGCTCAGCCTCTGGTTACCTTCCCGTGCTCATCAAAAAACACCTTGTCACCTGTTTCCTGTGATCCATTCTCCCCACCACTTCCTGTCCCTTGGCCAAACCCCCCTTGCTCCATTTTCAGGACCAGAATGTTTGCCTTGCCTGGTCCCTATATCTTCCCATACTGTCCCCGCTTGACCCTAAACTTAAAGAAATTTCTCCATCTCTCGGCCTCTTCTGACCCCCCAAGCAGACCACCCTCTCCTCCTCAGTTTGCCTCTTCATCCTACCCCATTTATCATTTGACATTTTCTCCCTCATCGTCTTTCTGTGAATGTAAGTGTGTAAAGGCAGCGCTCGGGCTTGTGCTCAATCACTACGTCATGTCTGATTCTTCTGTGACTCCATGGACTACAGCCTGCCAGGCTTCTCTGTCCATGGGATCTCCCAGGCAAGAATACAGAAGCAGGTTGCCATTTCCTCCTCCAGGGGATCTTCCTGATCCAGGGATCAAACCCACGTCACCTGCATTAGCAAGGGGATTCTGTACCACTGAGCCACCTGGGAAGCCCCATAAAAGCAGAGAGCCTTGTCTGTTTCCATCCATCACCAGGGCCCTGGAACACTCCAGAGAACATAGTAGGGACTTAATAAATATGTGAAGACAGATAATGATTTCCCAGGTGCCTTCCAGTTTAGAGCCTGGTCCTGGCTCCAGGCCAGAGGGCCCAGGGGAAGCCCAGGCAGCCTTGCCAGCTGTGGATGGGCTGTACTACAGGGAAATGGAGGCAGGAGACGGCCCAGCCTGGTTCATGAAGAGCACACCCTCCCCCGTGCACCTGATGGAGAGAGGCTGAGGAGACGGGAGGGGACGGGGGTGTTGAGAGACTGAGCACATTCAGGGGTGTGGAGCACTAGGCCGCAGTTGTGGACACCATGGCTTCCCAGGGCTCCTAGGCCCGACACCAACTGGTGGGATGCTGGGCTTCTGCGCTAGGCGGCTTGCCCAGGCCACAGCTGGCCAGGCTCAGCTGAGCCTCCCTGGAGGAGGGGAGCTGTATAAACAGGAAGCCGCTGCCGCTGCCCAGATGCTGATGTGCTTTGATAAGTGTCGAGTCCTCAAGTCCTCGGAGGTCTCTTTCTCCCAAACAGTTTCTCTATCAGTTTGAAGCCGCAGCCCCGCTGCAGGAAAACAAACTGGAAAGCGTAGATGCTTGCCTGCTTCCTGCCTCAGTCACTACGGGAGGGCGGGGGTGGGCGGGGGGCTCGGAGCCAGAAGGCCTGAAAGGAGGAGAGGGGAGGGCGGGACACGGAATACACGAGAAAAAGGGTGGAAGGGGGAAGAAAATAGAGAAGAGTGGAGGGGAGGGTGAGACACCGCGGAAGAAGCAAGGGAAGAGCTGAGTGATCTTATAATTTCTCTAAAGTAAAACCAGCTAAACAAAGTGGAACCTTCAAAAAGCTAGAGGTATTTTGAAGGGTCAGTGTATGAAGTTTCACAGGTAGAACTTCTGTGGCTGCCTTGCTTGCAAACACCGAGTCAGAAGCACTCTTCTTCGAGAAACAGTTCTCTTCAGAAATTCGGTTTTTAGTGCGTGCTCTCTGTGGGGAAGAGATCAAGCAGCTTAGCGCCATCCTTGATGGACCTCTCCAGCCCTCTTCCTGCTTCCTATGCTGTCTCCATCACAGAGCTTGTCTGGCCCAGCTGTTCCAGGTAAATCGCTCCCAAATGTCCATTCTGTCTTCATTTCACTCCAAAAGTCACTCTCACATTATCTATTATCATCTCCAGCCTGGTGCTCTGTGGATACCTCAAACTCACCAAAAT
Organism: Bubalus bubalis; assembly: GCF_019923935.1. Lineage (NCBI taxonomy): Eukaryota > Metazoa > Chordata > Mammalia > Artiodactyla > Bovidae > Bubalus > Bubalus bubalis. The sequence continues at coordinate 164,190,114 of NC_059160.1, forward strand.
CTGGCCTCTGAGCATCAAGTAATGTCCAGAGACAGAATACATCTAAAATAAGAAATAAGAGAATTGCTTGGAGGAGCAATTTTGTAATTCTGAAGTATTCCTCCACCTCCCCACACATTGCTAGGTTCTTCGATGCAGTAGATCAATGGCTGTTCACTGAGTGAATGAACTGATAAAAGACATCACAACCCACCTAAATGGAGATCACTCCATGGTGAAGCCCAGCGAGCCCCACCCCCGCCATCCTCCCTGTTCCTCCTCTGCTACCCTCATTCAAGTATTCTTCTTTGAACTGTGCCATGTAGCATCTTCATTTGTCCCCCTCTTCAGCTTCTCCACTCCAATACATTTTGCTGGCTAATCTTCCTCAAGCGAAGCTTTAATATTTGACATGTACGCATATGTGTGCTGGGCTCTGTGCTGAGCCTCTCACACGCCTGGGCGAACATTCTCGTCCAAGTCAGCATGCTAGGCAGGTGCCACTCTCTCCCCCCCTCCCTATGGACAAGAGGAAAACTGAAACCCTCGTGCAGCATCAGTGGGCTTGTCATTGGTACAGCTATGGAAAACAGCACAGAGATGCCTCAAAGTACTAAAAATAGAACTGCCATATGATCCAACAGTTTTGCTTCCATGTATTAACCCAAAGAAAACAAAGACGCTAATTTGAAAAGATACATGAACTCCAGTGTGCTTTGTAGCATTACTTACAATAGCCAAGATATGGAAGCAACCTAACTGTCCATTAATAGACAAATGGATAGAGAAGATGTAGTATATACATACACACACCTTGGATTATTATTCATTCATGAGAAATGAAATATTGCCATTTGTGGCAACATGGATGGACCTAGGAGATATTAAGCTAAGTGACATATATCAAACAGAGACAGACAAAGAAATCCGCAGGATTTCACTTATATGTGGAATCTGAAAAACAAAACTAACAAATGGGAAAAAACAAGAACACATTCATAGACACAGAGGCCAAGGCATGGTTGTCAGAGGGGAGGGTGTGATAAATAGGTGAAGGGGATTAAGAGGTACAAACCTTCAATCGCATAACAAATGCATCACTGGGATGTAATACACAGCATAAGCAATAAGGTCCATGATATTGCAACTTCTTATGGGGACAGATGGTAGCTAAACTTATGCTGGGGATCATTTCATAATGTATGCAAATGTCAAATTGTTGTACAGCACACCTGAAACTAATAAAATATTGTACATCTACTTTATCTCAATTTAAAAAATTTAATAGCAAGTAGGTCAGAGGAAAATCGAGCTTAGAGGTGGTGCAGCTCACCAGGGTGAGGCAGGAAGCGTGTGGTGACTTCACAGCTGATCACTGCATTGCTCTCTTGGGCTCTTACTTAAACACTGCTCCTCAAAACTGGAGAACATGGTAGTAAGTCCTTCCCGTGGACATTCCAGGAATGTTCCAGTCTGTGCCTTGCCCTTTCCAGGCTGCCGTCCCCTGGAGATCTTCCGGTTTGGCTCCTGTGAGCTCCTCCCCACATGCCTGCCTCTGCTCTTTCCCTTGCTTGAAGGGTCATTTCTCAACATGTTCAAAGCCTGTCCCTTGTTGAGGGCCAAGACCATATAAATACAAGACACCTCCTTTTGGAGTATTTCCATGTGCTTTTCCTGTGTGCCCAGTATCTAGCCCTCCTTCGCCACCCCAACCTCCAGAAGATGTTGTCCTGGCAGCACCACGGTGCCGCTCCCAGGCCCCGGGGCCGAAGGAATGCCCACCCTCTAGTGGTCAGACTGCAGGATATCTCCCAACTATCTGTGCTGTCTTCTCCCCAGCATCCAGACTAAGAGGGAAGTTATTCCTCAGAGCTCACTACGAGCATTGCTTAAAGAGATATTGTCTCTGGGGAACTCTATCTCACCAGCCTGCACGCAGGGAGGTCAGAATGTCCAAAGCCTGCATAAACTCAAGAGCAGAAATACATAGTTGCTCTTCGAATACCCACTCTTACTTGATTGCCAGTTAAGTACTTTGTGGATTTTTAAACTTTGGATTCATTACTCCAGGTCATTAAACATAACTGTGAGTTTCAACATGCAACACACTAATTAAGAGTTCACCACCTGGTTCCTGTCATTTCCTTTAATTCCTGAAATCCAAGTTCTCTCTTTCGCCAGTTTATTGAAATTCAAACATACATCCTACGTTTAGTCAAGTTCCAGGTGACACTTTAAAAAAAACTACTTTTTAGATGAGATAAGTAGTTGGTATGAATCTATAAGAACAAATTGATAAAAACTTAAAAGTATTGGACATGTACATTTTTAACCTTTGAGAGTACCCCCACCCCCTCAGGAAAAAGAGCCCTAGGGACAACTTAATAATGTGCAGGAAATTCAGAGGAATCTGTGTTAGTCTGATGCTCCTAAGACCCACCTTGGAGGAAAGTACAGAAAGTTAAATGCAAGAAAATTTAGGACCTGAAGCTATGCTACTTTAACTAAGAAACGAGAGGTGGCAGATTGGGTTGGGAAGCTAGATCTGGGAGGCTTCAACTTTGTGTGGTTGGCACCCTACATGGAGACACTCTTAGCTGCCCATGCACCCAGGGCTGCCCTGTTCTCTGCTCCTAGGTCTCTGCCCTTTCAGCAAAATATGGGCTGAAAGGGCTGGTCCCTGAACCGTGTAGAGGAGAAGCCTGAATGCATTCTGAGGGCTGCGGCTGAACTACACACCCCAAGGTCTCAGTGACCTTCAAGGCAGCCCTAAGAGGCATGATGGCTGGATGTTCACAGATTCGAGTTCTCACTGGTCTTCTTCTCTGCAGTAGGGGTGGGAGGCATGCTCAAAACCAAAGATTCTCCTTTTGAATATTCATTCTGCTAGGTTGTATACATATCTCTGGGTTGGTCAGTTAACTTTGGATCTTGGTTCTCTCACCCAAGGCATCTGCAATTCCTCCAAGCTGTATACAAAGTATTGATCAGAGTTTCTACAGTGGACCAATGTCTTAAATGCCCTTCTGGCAGCTTGTCCTTCTTCCCCCAGTCTGCAGGTGATGAGAGAGGCCTGGGAAACAGGTCTTGTTGAGGACTAACTGCATTTTGAACCCTTCTTTTCTTTTATTGTTGCAGTTCAGTCACTAAGTTGTGTCCAAATCAAACTCTTGTCTACTGAGTCATGAACAGCGTGTCATGGTTGGAGGGCATCACTGACTTTAGGACCTGTCTTTTTAATTCCTCTGCTATTACCATGGATTTCTTCCATGCTGTACACGTTTTTAGGCGCCTTTTAAAAATGGCACCAGAATTGAGTTTGGACTGGAAAGCAGGACTATGCTGCTTCCCTCTCCCAGGGGAAAAGCTACACTCAGGGGTTCTCCTTTCTAACCCATTTGACAGTCATCCTTGGCTCTTTCAGCTGGCTTGAGGCTCATTTACACTCAATGGGGAAAGGATGCCCCATGTTGCCCACTGCAACCCCGTTTTCATATGTTAGAGATACACCAAAGTGACAGACTTTATTTTCCTGGGCTCCAAAATCACTGAGGACAGTGACTACTGTCATGAAATTAAAAGACGCTTGCTGCTTGGAGGAAAAGTGATGGCAAATCTAGACAGCGTGTTAAAAAGCAGAGATATCACTTTGCCGATAAAGGTCCATCTAGTCAAGGCTATGGTTTTTCCAGTGGTCATGTACAGATGTGAGAGTTGGACCATAATGAAGGCTGAGTGTTGAAGAATTGATGCTTTTGAACTGTGGTGTTGGAGAAGACTCTTGAGAGTCCCTTGGACTGCAAGGAGATCCAACCAGTCCACTCTAAAGGAGATCAGCCCTGAATATTCATTGGAAGGACTGATGCTGAAGCTGAAGCTCCAATACTTTGGCCACCTGATGCGACAAGTCAACACATTGGAAAAGACCCTGATGCTGGGAAAGACTGAGGGCAAGAGGAGAAGGGGGCAACAGAGAATGAGATAGTTGGATGGCATCATCAATTCAATGGACATGAGTTTAAGCAAACTCAGGGAGATGGTGAAGGACAGGGAAGCCTGGCGTGCTGCAGTTCATGGGTTGCAAACAGTCTGACATGACTGAGCTACTAAATAGCAACAAAAGATTATAATGGCACTTTTCCAAACATTCTTTCTCAGAAAAAATTTAAAGAGAAGGGATGGGCCTAGAGTCCTCCTGAAGTCGAGATATGGAGAGTCAGATTTTCCATCCCCTTGTTCCCTCCCCTCCACACACGTGGTCATGGCTCTTCACACCAGTCTGGGCGGTGGAGACCAGGAAACAAATAGCCTGTTCCTTTCTCTTCCCTTCCTAAAAAAACGCATTTCCCTCCAAAGCAATCTTATAATTTGTGTATGTTCCCAGTGTCCTTCATTACAGGTGGCTGGCAGCCAGCTCAAGGCAAACTGTGAAACTCACAAGAGAGCCCTTGTAGATGGAAAGAATCACTCACTAACTCCAGTAATTATGTTTTTTCTTTTTATTAATAGATTAACCCTCCAATGTATCCTCAGCTAAGTAATTTATCAAATATAAATTCCAGAGCCTATATATAATTGGATTCCTTCTTAAGCTTTAAATGGATCCATCCTATAAGACCTGATTTGTTGAGGGTTCAGGGGAACATGAGAAGATGAAATGAGGGAGACTGGGGAGTTAACGCTTTAAAATTGAGACTTCTTGGGTTGGTTTAGGGAAGGCTGTACTTCTGGGGAAGGAAAATAAAGAAAGATGAGACAGGAAGAGGTGAGAAATCTTAGGATTTGGTGCAATGAGCACTGTTTGGGGAGTTATAGGTTTTCAGCCAAGCCAGCAAAAATCCCCCTCAGCAACATGAGAGGGCTATGTAGGAATACTTCTCCTCAAGATGTCAGTAGTTCAGTTATGCATTCAGTTGGCAAAAAAGTTAGATTGGGTTTTTCTGTAAAATGTTATGGAAAAACATGAACGGATGTTTTGGCCAACCCAATATTGCTGTCTATCAAACCAAGCCAAACAGTGACATGAAGCCACTTCACCACCATGTGGCTGTGCCCACAGAGTCTGTGGATCATGAGTTTGAACAGGAAAGAAAGGGGTGATTTATCTCTGCTTCATGCACTTGGGGGCCTCAGCTAGAAAAAAAATGGAATGGCCAGGAGTGATGCTTGTAGCTGAGGGCTGAACTGGGGTCCTCTGGAGGTAGCTTCTCTGAATACCAGGCAGCTGGGCTGGATGGTCCGCTGCTTAGGCTCCACTGTGACTGCTGACCACAGGACAAAGGCCTTGCCTTTGCGTGTTGCCTTTCTTGGCTGTAGATTCCAAGTGGAAGAGCCTGCAATGGTTACTTTTATGTGTTAGCTTGACAAGACCATAGAATCTCGTAGCATACTTCTGCTGCATTCCCTCTGTTATGAGCATTACTGAGGTCAGACCATATTCAGGATGAGGAGTATCAAAGCACTTTCACACATGGCTAAAAACCACCGCAGGCAGCCTTTTCTCCCCTTCTTTTACAGATGAGGAAGCAGCGATCTGAAGAGGCTCAGTTGAGCTAGGAGGTTCACACAGCTAGTAAGTAGCAGAGAGGAGACCTAAAACCAGCTCAGCCAGACTCCAAAGCCTGTACTGTACTCTACCTCTGTGTGGCCCATGTTCCAGCAGGGCACACAAAAGACAGATGCACAGCACAGATGCTGAGAAGCACTAGAGGAAAGGAACTGATAAATTATTCTAAGAGTGAAGAAGGAATGAAGTATTCTGCTCAGAGAGGTAAGGAAAGGCTTCCTGAAGCAGGTGGCTTGGAGCAGAGGGGAAGGATCTGTGTAAGACACCAATGTGCAGAGAAGCTGGGGGAGAGGCAGGAGGTAGAGGGGCACATGCTTTCCTGGCTGAGACACAGACTGAGCAGATATGCACAGGCAGGAACACATATGGCCACTCTAACTATTAACAGCTGAATGCGCATAAGGCATTTCATGGAGGAAGATGCAGGACGTGAGAAATGCCACCTGAGGATGAAAACAGCTTAAATGCTGGGTTGCAAGCTTCTCAATGCGTGATCCCTGAATCAGAAGCACAGGCGGCACCAGCATCAGCTGGGAACCAGAGATGCAAGTTCTCAGTCCCACCCCAGACCCAATAAATGAGGAACCCTGGGGAGGGGGGCCAACAGCCTCAAAAGCAGGTTCTGACAGGGACCTGCGGCTCCCAGGTGTTGGGGAATCCCTCAGAGAGTGCTGTGAGCTGAGATCGTCTTAAAGCAGAGGACCCTGGTTGTGGTGTGTTGGGCAGACAGAAACGAGAGAGCAGACACATGTCTCCGTGAGACACGTGTCTCTGGGAAAGAGATCGCGCACAATCAGACAAGTGCAGGAGGAGGGGAGGATGGGGCAGAAGTGATGGAGAGGCATTGGGGCGGGCAAAACTACTTGGAAATCGGTGAGACTGTGAGCCCTTCTTCACAGCATCCCCTCTAAGGACAAATAGCCTTGTTGGGCTATCAAGAATTTCTCTACATATTTGAATCACATGGCCCAGGAATTTGGATATAAACTGAGGCCCCAGGGGTTGGGTTACAGACGCAGTGTCCTGTTACACAGCCAAGCTACTCTCTGCAGGTTGCCTGGGGGAAAGCACGGCCTGGTCCAGCGTTTTCTTCTTCGTGCTTCATTACAGTGTCTGTTGGCTCCACCAAGCTGTTGCAGAATGGGCTTAATAGTAGGACCTACCGCACACAGTTGAAAATTAAGTAATTCCAGCAAACTCAATATATATTAGATATTTTAATTATCATTTTTCTTGTTGTCATCATCATTATTCATTTATCAAAGACATATTTGCTGTGCAGCCATAGTGTGCAAAGCACTGATAATATAGTGGTCCATTCTCTGGGTCTGTCTCTCCTTTGCTGAGAGCTCATTGGTAAGATGGACAAGAATGTGGATCTTAAATGCTAAAGAATTGGATTTGAGCTCTAAGTTTTATAAAGTCTTAACTTTAATCTTGGAAGACCACAGCTCTAGGCCTCTTTATTCATCTCTGCAAATGAAATTAAAAGACTTGTCTTGTTTCACAAGTCTGTGTAAGGATAAAATGAGAAAAAAGATGGGAAGATGGTTCTTTACTGTTTGATCATGGTCAAGGCCATGAACCTGCAGAGAGGTGCTGCAGAACCAATGCTTCTCACTCCTTCCTTCCCCATTCCCACCAGCCCCCTCCACTCCCTGACAGCATCCATTCTGGGCCCCTCCCTCTCTCTTGTGTTCCCCACTGGAGTGGTACAGATTTCACTGTCTGTTTCTCTGGATTGTCCCCAGCCATCCTTCCAATTCAATGAAAGTCAATTAAGTCACAAATTATTTGGTCAAACGACTAATTCAGTGACTGTATCAAATAGATTTGCCAACAACTTGTTCCTTTTGACTCTTTATTGAGAATTTGGCACTCTTACTGGATGTGATGATTTATCAGCTTATTAATGTTTTAAGGAGCGTTTCATTTGTGCTGCTCTGAGTCCTGGAGGGCACCAGGACCAAGAGGAATTCTCTGATGGAGGACGGGCAAAGGTAGTCAGCACACAGACTACCACCCCCACCCCTGCCCCGACTGCCTGACTCAGAGAGAAAGCAGATGGGGGTACTAGCAGAATATGGAATGTGGAGGCCCTGGAGCCCCAACTCCTCTAACAGCTTTCTTAGGCCTGACAACCCATCAAATATGTTATTGGAGACATTAATAAATATTTTGGTAAATCTGCCAAGTTTGCAGATTTGAAACATTAAATGTTTTAAATTTAATACACTGAATTAGCCCTCCAGGGCTGAATGGTCCAGGCACCCATCAGTGAGTGGTTGGCTGGTTTTTGAGGACTTGTTGAGGCCCAGAAAGATCCTGCCACGTGGAGTTTCAGCCACTCATGAGCACATGGAGCCGAGCCTGGTCTTCAACACACTTGTCTTGATCAGCCTTGTCTCCGACAAGGCACCGCATTCTGACTCGAGCCCAGAGCCCAGAGCCCTGAGCCGTGTCTCAGCAGAGGCCACAGAAGCAAAGGCAGGGGGACCGGTCTCCAGCCCCCAGCACCAGGGTGGGATTTAGCACCACCTGGAAAATTCTGGCCTGGAAATATCTTAGGTAACATCTCTGTTCTTCCTCTGTCTGAACCTTCCTAAAGCTATCATTTTCCCCACCTGTTTCAACAAGATTTCTATTTCAAGTCAAGAATGAAGGTCAGAGAACTTTCTCCATTAGCAAGTGTCCTTTGAGTACACTCAGCTTCCAGGCGGGGCCCAGAGTGGCTGGAGAGCTGACCTCCACCTCCCTTTCTGTCTGCATCTGTGATGGTGTCTGCCCTGCCAGGGGCCTGTGTCTGCCTATGTGACCCATCAGCTGTGGCTCCACCCAGAGTGTGTGGGTGTGTGTATGTGTGTGTGCGCTGGCTGTGGCATCTCTCCTCTGCAATAAGGCGAGGAGTGGAGACGGGACTGGAACCACTCACCCTCCCCAGCATCTCTTGAGGAGGGGGAGGGGGAGGGGGAGGGGGAGGGGGAGGGGGAGGAGGAGTGTCAGATAGAAAGGATGACCCCTGAGGTCCTGTCTTCAAATTCTGTACAGTGAAATCCCTGGAAGGATCCTGCCAGGGTCGTGGGCGGTGGGGGCGACACCCTGTGGATTCCACTGTTGTTTACTTTTGGGGAAACTGAGGGCTGTGGCCAGGAGGAACACGGTGAAGACACGTGTCAGTAAGATGAAGGTGAAACTGAACAGCAGGGTTCTGAGCAGCTCCGTCAGCGGCACTGGGTCTCCCTGCTGGAGCTCTGAGCCTGCTTACCTCCCATTCTACTCAGCAGAGAAAACTCCACACTGATCGGCTGTCTCAGGCCCCACCTCGCCTCCCAGCACACCCTTGTTCTTGAGGGCAATTTCTGAACCAGAACCCCCTGATGCTGGCCTACTGCAGATGAGCAGACCGAGGCACTGGGAGGCAGGTGACCTCCTCGAGGACACAGGACAGGCATGACCCACTGAAACTCACACGCTCCAGCCCTCTCACAGCCACAGTTTCACTCTTAAAGTTTGTGGTCCACTCTCAACTGAAATTTAAACAGAAACACTCAAACTGGGAGTTTACACACACACACACCCCTCTGCAGGACGGAGCACCGTGGGCCTGTGCATCATCGGCAGGCGCTGCGTGTGCCAGGCTGGGAGCTGCTGCACAGGCACGGGCCACCTTCATCCTTCCCCTTGGCCTTTGCTCCCCGTCCACCCTCCTCTCCTCCCCGAATTGTCCCTCTACTCCATGGTCACAGTGGCCTCACCGTAGCCTGTTTTGTTTTATTTTTTTAACCACAGCAGCGGTCAGGGCCACGGATTTCATGGGCAGTCAGTCCTTAACTGTATCCTGTGAGTCACAATCATTTACTGGCTACTAATAACTTTGGCTACCCCTGCACAAGAGCTCTTTCACCCTGGGACAAGTCCAGTGGGTCCTTCTCAAGGCTTCCTCAGGAAAGCAGGTGGCAGTGCTGTCTTGCCTCTTCTAGGTCATCCAGGGGCCCAGGAAAGGGGCAGAGGGGGTGGCTTCTTTACCCTGTGCTTGAAACCTGATGCCGGCTTCAGGGTGGGGTGGAGCCTGTGGAATCTGAGATTGCGGCTGACTGCGCATTTTTAGAGACCACACAGATGGGACAGACACTTGGCTCCCAATATGCGTCATCGCACAAGGCGCAGAACGTGCTCTACGCAAAAGAATCCGTAAAGAGACTGAGAGGAAGAAGAAAAAAAGGAAAAAAGAGCAGAAAGGAGGCGGCCTTGCTCAGTGGGCACGTGGAAGTGATTGGAGCTGTTGGGGGATCACCTTACACCCCTGGGAAATCAAGCAGGTGGTGATGCTGGGGATCTAAGGGAGTTTGAAAGTAATTATCCCTGGTTTGTTATTCAGAACAGCATCGTTTATAGCTGAGCAAGAAGAAGAAAGCAAGTCCACCTTTCCTGAACTTTGGCCTCCTTGTTTCCACGACGTCCAGACCTGGACTGTAAACCAGGCTGTGGGGACATCTGGACTTGACAGCTGGATCTGGGAGAAAGGCATGCCTGCGTCAAGGAAGGAGGCAAGCCTCTGTTATCCAGGAGAATCTCACAGCTGGAGACAGCGAGAGAGCTTCTCGATGTCTCCTTTAGTGAGGACTGGAAGGGAGAGAGGGGTCTTGGAGGATTAGGAAAAGGCTCCCTGACACCCAGATGCAGGAGCAGGGCTGAGCCTGGGACCAGAGGCCGGCCTCCCAGCTGGTGAGTGCCTGCCAGGACCCTGCAGACCAGAAGGGCCCCTCACTTTGAAATGCTTCCCGGCTTCGAGCACCTGAGCTCAGCTTCTGCCACGGGAGGCGCGTTTCTCTCCAGCCCATTCTGTGGCCCTCCTGCACAGTGAAGGGCATGAGAGAACGTCTGTTTTCCCATTTCTGAAGAGCATCAGGCTTTGTTTGTTTTCCTTTTCTTCCCCTTTCTCTTTCTCTATTTCTTCACTGAGAACAGACCAAGCCAGGCATGTATTAAGTATTCAAGAAACAGCTGTTAAGTAGAGTACTTTAGTCTTCTTTTTAAATAACACCTTTTGTGACTGGTTGTGGAATTAATACGAGCTTAACTGTAGGAGCCCTTGAAAGTACAGATAAGTGTAAAGGGGAAGATAAAAACTCTAAATGCCTACAACTTGGATAAATACATGTTAGCATCTAAATATATCTTCTTCTGGTCTTTTATAGATGCACATATTTACATACATAGTTAACAAATCTGGGAGTCATCATTTATATAAGGCTTTATATATATAAATAAATATAATATTTTATTTCCTGTATTATTTATATATAGTTATATATATGCATATATATATGATTTTCACTTATTATTTCAACAGAAACAAATTTCCCACAGTTTTTTGTATTTTTTTTTTTTTTTTTTTTGCCACATCACAGCATGAGAGATCTTAGTTCCCTAACCAGGGATGCAACCATGCCTCCTATACTGGAAGCATGGAATCCTAACCATGGACAACCAGGGAAGTCCCTTTTGCCCCTAAATTATTCAAGTTCCTTAAAAAAACAAATGGCGTCTTAGAGCATGCTCATCGTTTCATCATAAGACGGGCCGTAATTTATCTAACCATTTCTTCTGTAAATACTGCTTCTATGAGCAACACCTTGCACAAACCATTGTGGGTGCTCAGGGGGTTTCTTTAGCGTCATTCCTAGAAAGGCAGTGAGTGGTTTCACGGCCCTGTGCACACGCACTCCAGGCTGCCCTGAGGACGCTGTGGGTGGGTCTCTGCGACTTGCTCACTTCTCTGGAGCTTGAAAACACTCCAGGAGTGTCAGGCTCCCTGGGTACTTGGCAATCTGTGTCTGTGAGTCATTACAAATACAAATAAATAAAGGAAGGTGAAGTAAAGATATGGGATATGAGAGAGGAGAGAGGCAAAGTGCACACATCAGAAGTCCGGCTTAAGGACAGTGAACTCCTTGTCAGCATCTAGGTCTTCCCAAGGTGTGGACAAGCAGATCCTCCCACGGAGGCGCGTGGTCACTTTCCTATGCTCAAGTGGCTCTGTAAGGTGGTAGAAGGGTGCCTATTTCCTCGTAGCCTTGGTAGCTCAATAGCATTGACATTAAAATGAGTCCCAGTGATTCTTCTACTTGGCTCGGAAAAGGATTACGGTTTGTGTTCTCAACAGATAGAAGTGCCAGTTTCTCAGACCTCCAAAAAAGGACCCTGGCTTATCTTTCAGATCTTGTTTTCTACCTACTCATTTGCCCAAATTTCAGACTCCAACTAAGAGAGAAATCTCTCTGTGATCCAACCATGCCACCCACCACCCCATCAAATTTCTCCTGCCTGACTTGCTGGGACAGATCTCTGCCCCTAGAAAGTCTTTTCCTCGCATGGTTCCTTTCACCTCTTGTAGAAATGCTGATTTCTCAAAACCTGGGATTTATTCAAGAATCTGGTTTTAAGAGTCTCACTTGAGGCCCCTGATGTGTCAAGAATCGACAGATCACAGTAATCCTACTCCTAGGCATATACACAGGTTTATAAATATCATATGTATAAACTCATAAATTTATATTATAAGTATTATATAATTTAAAATGATAATGTACCCCTGTGTTCATTATATATATATATATACATACATATATATATATATACACACACACACACATATGTATATATACCATTTGCAGCAACATAAGTGGACCTAGAGTTGGAAGCAAAATCCCCATGAAGTGCCAGGGAAGCAGTATTCATGGTTCTCTGCCAAGCATGCATGTGCTAAGAAACGTCAGTTGTGTCCTATTCTTTGCCACCCATGGGATTCTCCAGGCAGGAACACTGAAGTGGGCTGCCACCTCCTCCTCCAGGGGATCTTTGAACCCAGGTCTCCTGCAGCTCCTGCATTGCAGGTGGAGTCTTTACTGCTGAGCCACCAGAGAGGCCCCGAGTATAGAGTTAAACATTTTGAGCTCTTCAGATCTCTCTCCCCTATTCCACTTCTCTCCCCAATTCCACTTGCTTCAGGTAAAATAAGTCTCTCTGGTTCAGTGGGTAGAAGACCCTACTCCTTCTGGAGACATCTGAACTTGGGAGGGAGTTCTGATTTCCTTTCACACCAGATGCACTCCTCCCAGTGAAAGAAGTAGCAGACTCACTGCAGCCTTCCCATGGGTCTTGTGCTTCTTTCTCTTTACTGCTGCTACTAAAAGCTACTGTTTAATAACGTTCTATTACCTAATTTATTCCTTTCAGTAACCCTGGGGGTTATACATTCCCCCTTTCACAGATGAGGAAACTGAGATTTATGGAACCCAAATGACTTCCCTACAACCTCATTAATTGATGATAGAGTTGACAACTGACGCTAGTCTAGTCCAGATCTCACCTTGTCCGCTGGTTTATACTCTCCCCAGCTAAGTTAGAGTCTTGGAGCACTGGGTCCACTTTCATGGGTGTCCAGGTCTGAAGGAAGATTACTTGCCAGAGAGCTTAGATTCATGCGGCAACAAGGTGATTCCAAGGACTCCCTAACAAAGATTTTTCTTAGGTGAAGAGGTACAGGGTCAGAAAAAGGAGCATCAAGATGCAAATTTGGGGAAGCAATCGATGGCCATGTTGGTAGCAAGGGAGTAGAAAAGAAGCCAAGCTAGGTTTTCCCTGCTTTTTTCCTACTGCAGTGGGTTTAACAGTGTTCCTCCTGGTCCCAAATTCATGTCCACCCAGAATCTCAGACTATGACCTTATTTAGAGATGAGATATTTGCAGAAGTAATAGTTAAGATGACGTCATCCTGGATCAGGGTGAGCCCTATATATGACTGGTGTCCTTGTAAGAATAGGAGTCGGCATGCAGAAATGCATGTGGGTAAGAAGGCCATGTGAAGCCAGAGGCAGACATGATGCTGCCACGAGCTGGGGGAACCAAGGATCAAGGGGCACCAGGGTCAACTTCAACCAACAGAAGCTGACAGACAAGAAAGGCTCTTCCCTTTGGAGGGAGTGCGGCTCTGCTGACACCTTGATCTCTGCCTATGTCTTTCTGAACTGTGAGAAAAGAAATTTCTGGTGTGTTAAGCTGCCTGATTTGCGGTAATTTGTGATGATAGCCCCAGGACACTAATACACCTACTCAGGAGTGAGAAGGGACATCCCTGTTGAAACAGCTGAGGTGACATTTCCAGAGACCTCTAATTTCTTATTCGTTTGATGGCCAGATGTGAGAAATTGTCTCTGCTTCTTGGCATGTGAAATACAAATGAAGCAAATCCTAGGTCTGAGGTTGCTTCTCAGCACGTTTGATTCTGGCTGGGATAAGGTTCTCAAGTGTCTGGCATGCAGTAGACTCTACGTATTCATATTTGCGAATGGATGGATTGATTTATGAGTGATGGCTATGGAAGGTAGAAGAGATCATTCTACTTCTTTGTGGAAGTCAGGCTTCTTCATATTTTTCTTTGATTCAGTCATCTGTAAAGGATGGTCTGGTTTACTGAAGTGGTAGAGAAAGGGCTTGAAATCAAACTTGGAGTCACTTTCTGTGTGATTTTGAGCCAATAACTTAGCCTCACTGAACCTTTCTTTCCTTATCTGTGAGTAAAGATGACAATGCCTGCCTCAGAGGGTTGCTGAGGGGATTAGTCATATGAGTGCCTAGCCTACCATAGGGTTTCCCTGGTGGAGCTAGTGGTAAAGAATCCACCTGCCAATGCCAGAGACGAAAGGGACGTAGGTTTGATCCCTGGGCTGGAAAGATCCCCTGGAGTAAGAAATGGCAACCGCTCCAGAATTCTTGCCTGGAAAATTCCATGGATGGAGGAACCTGATAGACCACAAAGAGTGGGACATGTCTGAGCATGCACGCTAAAGCCTATCCTATATGTGGTCACAGGGCTATAATGTTGATCTACCTGCTCTTCTCAAGTGGGAGGTGCCTAAAGGTCATACTTGCAATGGCCCTTTGAATTTGGAAGGTGCGTGTACACATTTTATGGTGTCTCTGTGTTATATGTATTCTTAGGTGTGAGATGTGTACAAAGTAGTGTGTGTCCATCGAATGGCTATTCTTAAATAAACCTGGAAATCTGTGACCACCCAAAATTGTTGCTTCTCAGCTCTAGAAAAATCCAAGTTTTCCAAGAAGCCCTCCTCTGAGAGTGGAGCATCTAAGAATTGAGTCACTTGGTCACACATTTTAAATCTCTGTTAACGTTTCCCTCATTTATCCCAGGACTGTCAACATAGCTGTTACGCAGCGTAGGTGTAGACAGCTTTCTAAACGGAATGGTAAGTCCATTGGTTTTGCTTTAATAGACACAGTAGTAGATGTTTTCCACTTTTGGCTACTGTACTCAATAAATCATCTTCTCTGGAGGAATTACAAAGGAATAAAAAAGAAGAAAGAAAAGAGAAAAGGCATCAATCTTGACTGATGATGATCTGCAGAGCTTGTCTCCTCGGGAGGAGTTTGGGAAGAGCGTGTGAATGTGAGTGCCACCACGGACACGATTAACCTGTCCTGGATCTGAATGTCAGCACTGCTAACACGGCGCTGTGCGGTGGGAACACACTCCCAGGGTAAGAGGGAGGCGAGGGAGCAGGGGACAATCTGACCACTGAAGACAGGGCCTCCAGGTACCTTTGAAGCAGATGCTGGCAAATGATTACTCTGCACGACCTGGTCCCCAGCCAATTTCTTAAGCTTCACCAGATCCTATAACCAGAGCAAAGTGGCTTCAAGCCCCACTTGTCTGATTTTAAATCCAGGCACACACACACAAACTATTAGATGACATTGCATTGGTATTTTTATGACTTTGTAAATCCGTTCTTTGTCTAATGCCTTAGACACCTTGGACAACTCTTTGGGTGGCTAGGAGGAGGGGAAGCAAGGAATCCCATAAACAAGGCAACACTGGTATTAAACTAGTTGTTACTCCCCTGCCTGTGATCTTTCCACCCAGTGCACTGCTCGGGAAGCAGCAGAGACTTAAGGCCGCCCACCACCCGGGCTCAGCTTCTCCCTTTGGTCTATTCTTCCATAAATCCACACTCGCCTTCCTGGTCTCCAGTCACACTGAATTCCTCGCCTTTCATGGATGCGCATCTCAAGTCGACGTCTTTGCACTTGCCGTCCCTTCGATCTGGAACACACTCTGCTTAGAATAGCTTCAGGCCTCTTGGCTGCCTGCCATGGAAGCCACGTCTGCAAAGTTTTCTTCATCTCCCTGTTCTATCTCTCAGCTTTTTATAGCTCCGTTTTTGATAGCTTACGTCCTTAAGTCTCTAATTATTTGCTATCTGGCTGCCTGCCTCACCTTTCACCTTTATGGCTCCTTTACTCAAGAGTGTTCTGAGGCTCTAGTGGCATTTGACAGGGATTGTTTACTGAATGAAGAGCATAATGAATGTATAAATCCAAGGAAACTCTAAGCAAAAGTCTCCAAACCTTTGGGATGAGGTGAACTCTGATCATTGTACATCCTGCACGTTATTATGTAGCATGCTAAATAAACCATGATGCAGTCAGTTCTCCCTGAATCCGACTACCTGCTGCTTTCTGAGAAGGCAGAGTCCTCAGTTTGGTTTATAAATTAAGCATCAGAAATAATTAGCATTGCAGACATCAGCTGGTGTAGCCAATTATCTCATATATCCAAGAAGTGAGTTTAACTCTTAGTTGACTACTGGCTTAGCATGTGACTTCAAGCAAGCATCAGTTCTTCTTTAATCTTCTCACTAATACAGGAGAGATAGAGACTTTGATCTTTAACTCGAGGACTAACGAGGTTATGTGAGTGCTCTGAGCATCTTGAGGGAAAATGCTTGCCACCAGGCGGTGACCATGTACTCTCACCTCATGTGGGGCGTGTAGGCTGGCAGTTGTTTCCTCTCTTCTCTACCATCTAAGGCAGACAATCTGGATGTCAAATGTTACTACATGGAAGGTTGCAGTTAGATGCTATTTCTGGAGAAGGAAGAGATAGCATTGACATTTCTGGAATAGTTTTCATTGGCTCAGGGTACAAACTGAGGCCAATACAGCTTTATAGGATTAAATTTGGAGCACCCATCCTGCAAGCTGTGGGAAAGTCTCTCTCCCCCCTCTGACATCTCCCTCCCATCATAAATCTGAGAAATCTATTCTCAGCTCTGGAAGATCAGCCTTGGTGATTATTGTCATCCAGAGGCTCCATTGCTGCAGACACTAAGTTCTGTCAAAGATTCCTCACGCTGAAGGGGAAGAGAAGCCCTGCACTCAGTTAGGGGTGCCCCACCCCAAAGAGACCTGTGCCGTGGGTACTGTGGCTTTTGCCTTAGCCACATGCAGTGCCCGAAATAAGCTTTTCCCACAGAAAAAGCTCATGACACTAGATGGCAGGTACTCTCAAGTCAGAAAGAGTCACTGCAAGTAAATCACGATGGGGCCCTAAAATAGGGTTCAAGGAATGCAAAGGAAGACAAGAAGAGGGAAACAAAAGAACGAGAAATAGAAGAAAACACTAGGAAACCACAGAATGGCAGCCGAAAGGCCTATAATAACAATAATTGCCTCAAGAGAAAGTGATCTAAATGCCAATCAAAAGTCAGAAATGGACAGAGTGGACTCAATAATATAATCAAAGATACACTGTCCACAAGACATGCACAAATGCAGTGACATACAAACATCAGATACAAGGACCTAGGTGGGCAGAAGGAAAAAGACGGCTGAAGATATACCATGAAAACATTAGTTTAAAAAAGAAATCAGGAGTGGCTGCTATTAATATCAGATAAAGTAGACTGCAGATGAAAAAGTTGAAACAAAAAGGGACATTGCATAATGATTAAAAAATATATCCCACCAAGACAGTGACGACCTTAAATGTGCTCACACCAAACAGCAGAGCATCAACTAGTGAAGCAAAGACTGATGCAGTGAAAGCTGAACAGGCGAGTCCACAGCTCCAGCTGGAGACCTCAACACCACATTCTCAGCAACTGACGGGACTGTAAGACAGAGAATCAGCAACCCCCATTCTCAGCAACTGATGGACTGTAAGACAGAATCAGCAAAGACTTAGAACTACCGAAAACAACTGTCAGCAAGCAAGATTTGACTGACAAGTGTTCTACTCAGCAACAGCAGAATACATGTTCTTTTCAAGCATCTATGGAACATTCACTAAGACAAATCCGAATCCTGAGTCATAAACAAATTTCAATAAATTTAAAAGAATTGGAATCATACAAAGTATGTTTTCTGACTATCATGGAAATCCAACTAGAAATCAATAAGAAAAAAAAAAGACAACAGAAAATCTCCAACTTAGAAATTAGCACAGTTGTAAATAACTCATGGGGCAAAGAAAAATATCAAAAGATACAAAAAGTACATAGAACTCATCAAAACAAAAATTAGCACATTTAACTATGTGAGGTGGAGTTATTGCAGTGCTTAGAGAGAAGCTTATAGTCCTAAATTTTTCCTTATAAAAGAGAAAAGTTCTCAAACCAATAATTTAAACTCCTACCTCAAGTAATTGGGGGGGGGGGGGGAAGGAAAAATAAACCTCAAACAAACAGAAAAAAGAAAACAAAGAAGAACAGAAATTTACAGAGTTTAGAATAGGAAAATATA
This sequence comes from Bubalus bubalis, assembly GCF_019923935.1. Taxonomy (NCBI): domain Eukaryota; kingdom Metazoa; phylum Chordata; class Mammalia; order Artiodactyla; family Bovidae; genus Bubalus; species Bubalus bubalis. The sequence goes on from NC_059160.1 coordinate 164,208,265, forward strand.
TTAAAGATAATCAATGAAACAAACAACTGGTTCTTCAAAAAAATTTTAAAATTGCTAAACCTCTCTCAAGGCTAACAGAAAAAAACACAAATCATCAATATCGGTTATGAAACAGAGGATGTCACTACAGACTTTGAAACCATTAAAAGGGTAAGAGAGAAATACTTTGAACCATTTTACTATCATAAATTCAATAACTTAGAAGAAATGGGTCCAGTCCTCAAAAACCACAAGCTAGCAAAACTTAATGAGGAAAAAATAACAACCCAAACAGTCCTATAACTTGTGGAAGAAATTGAATTCATAAAAGCTCCCAACAAAGAAATCTCCAGACTCAGAAAGACTCCCTGGAGAATTCTATGAAACATTTAAAGAGTAACTAACATCAGTTTTACACAACATCTTCCAGAAAATAGAACTCATTTTCTTACCTCGAAACAAAACCGAGGAGAGTACAAAGCAATTAGGAAACTACAAATTCACATCTCTTGTGAATTTTGATACAAAACCCTCAACAAAACATTAGCAAAGCAAATCCAGCAATGCATAAAACCACCACTAAGTGGGATTTATTCCAGGTATGCATGGCCTGCTTAACAGTAAAAAGTCATCAGTGTGATCTGCCCTGTCAGTGGGATGAAGAAGAAAAGCCGTACAAGCACACCAATCGGTGGGAAAAATACTGCCCCTCCCCCCAAAAAAGGAAAGTGAAATTCTACTTCACCAAAAAATGAGTATGGCTTGTGCTGGCCTTGTTCAACTATGGCAAAGATCAAAATGAACAATCTTTGGTTCCCTGGTCTTAGAGAAACAGCAAGTCTGGAATGGAGCAGAGATATGCAGAAGGGTGGATTCAGACCATTTGCATTACGGACTCAGGAAGGCTAAATCGTTTGGTTAAGGTCATGTAACCAGTAATGGAGAATTAGACTTTTTGATAAAGAAAATCCAGAGATATGTGCACCGGGGTACCCTGGAATTGTACTCCTGATCAAATTATTTCATAAAATTATACATGCACACTTTTGTGTATGTATATATCATAGAGATGAAAAACAACAAGTCTCAAGACAAGAAAATAGTGAATACAGCAACTTGAAATCCTTGAACTAATGTGTACTGGTGATTTTTATTTTTATAGTATTTTGGAGCCTAATTGGCATCACATAACTCCTTCATATATGTAGATTTACAATGATGGTTAAGATCAGAACATTAAGGCTTGCCTGAAATCACACAGTTACTTAAAAGCACAGAGAAAACTAGATCTCGTTTACTGTCTTGCAGGAAAATCCTTTTTTACACTGCAGCTCACTAAAATGTTAATTATGAATGCTTTATATATGTATTAATTGTATAAGAGGACTGTATGCACTTTTAAAAACATTAATGCCATGTTAAAATCCAGCCTTGTTGTATCATTAATTGGAATTGTAAAAGGGGCTTATACTGTAAACTATCTCAAATTCTTTTAAAATTATGTGGGAATTGCTTTATAAACACTTATAATTAGATCTCACATATTTGATCTGCAAAATGAGCATTTTAGTAAATACTGTAAACATTTAATAATAAAATCTAGGTAGTTTCAGAGGATGTGAAAGGGATTGGTTTGATGGAATTGCCCATGTTATTTATAAAAGTCATTCATAAAAATGGGGCTGATGTTTTATTTTTCCCCTCAATACAGTTCCTCAAAGCAAACAGCTGTTCAGAATCCTTCCATGGATACTCTTTTCACAAGAATTTTGAGCATCTGGAGGAGAAAGCATTTTTTAAATCTTATCTCATTAACATTAATGAGGATTTTGTTCTGGGAACAATTCAGGGCCCTTTCTGCATTTTTTTTTTTAAAGCTCACACCATTCTTCCAAGGTAGGTAATTGTTAATAGTAATAATAGTCCGAATTTACAGGCAGATGAACTCATTGGCTTACCCAGCATCACAGCACACTGCTGGGAAAGCTGGGGCTGGACCCAGATGCCTAGGCTCTCTCTCATTCCTATCGTTCCAGCCTCCTACCCTCTATCCACCTCCAGCATCAGAGGTTCCTGTGGTGTTACCTTCCAGGTTACTACAGAGGGGAATCTTAGTCAATGTTTAGAAGGAGGAGGCCAGGGCAGTATGTGGAGCTTATGTACTTGGGCGGATGTAAATGCCAGGAATTTTGTAGAAATCCCAGGAGCTAGGATGGTGATGGCTAACCTTTACCTGGGGGCACACCTGAAACTGTGCCCACAGCCATGCAGAGGCACCACACACAGCCCGGCAGATAGCCCCAGGCTGCCATCCCAAAAGGAGCGGCTGCTTTGAGAAGAATGATGACCCCACCAAGATGCACCTCATTTTGGATCAATCCACAACTGACATTCACTCTTTTACTTCATTTTTTCCAAAATTTAAGGAGAAATTAGAACTAGACCTAAAAGGAGCAACAAATGATTAAAAGGAAAATTAAGATTCACCCTTTTAAAGTATGCAATTGAATGATTTTTAGTGTATTCACAAGGTTCTGCAAACATCACCACTATCTAATTCCAGAACATTTCATCACCCTCAAAAGAAAACCCGTAACTATTAGTAGTCACTGCTCATCCCCATTCCTAACCACTACCACCCTTGGCGAGGATAATCTATTTTCTGGCCTGTGGACTCGCCTGGACATTTCATCTAAAAGGAATCATATACATGTTGTCACCTTTCACTTAGCATGTTTTCAAAGTTCATTATATGTAGCATGTTTCAGTACTTCATTTTTTTACTTCCATTTGTGATATACAGTATTCTGTTTATCCATTCATCAGTTGGTGGGCCCTTGGGTTGGTTCCACTTGCTGGCTATAGCTCAGTTGGTAAAGAATCTGCCTGCAATGTGAGATCTGGCTTTGATTCCTGGGTCAGGAAGATCCTCTGGAGAAGGAAATGGCAACCCACTCCAGTATTCTCAACTGGAGAACCCCATTGACAGAGGAGCCTGGCAGGGTACAGTCCATGGGGTCACCAGAGTCAGACAAGACTTAGTGACTAAACACCATGAACATTCGAGTGTAAGTTTTTCTGTACACATGTGTTTTAAATTTTCTCAGGCATCTACTCAGGAGTAGAATTGCTGGATCATATGATATTCTACTTTTAACTTTTTCAGAGATTGCCAAACTGTTTTCCAAAGTGACTGCACCATTTTATACTCCTACCAACAGTGTATAAAAGTTTCAATTTCTCCACATCCTTGTCAGCTCTTGTTATTGTCTTTTTTATGATGGTCGTCCTCGTGGGTATAAAGTGCTTTTGATTTGCATTTCCTTAAAGATATTGAGCATCCTTTCATGTACTCACTGGTAATTTGCTTATCTTCTTTGGAGAAATGTCTATTTAAATACTTTGCCCACTTTTTTACCTGGGTTATTTGTCTGGATATTAGACCCTTATCTAAGATTTACAGATATTTTCTCCTGTATCGGCTGTCTTTTCAGGTTCTTTAAAGTGTCCCTTGATGCACAAGGTTTTAATTTTGAAAAAGCGTTGTTTAACATTTAAAAAAAAATGCCTTGCATATAGTTTTGGTATCATATCTGGAATTATACACACTACTATATATAAAACAGATAACTAATAAAGACCTATTGTATAGCACAGGGAACTCTACTCAATACTTTGAAATGGCCAGTGTGAAAAAAGAACCTTTAAAAAGTGTACATACGCATATACATAACTGAGTCACTCTGCTGTACCTCTGAAACTGACACATTGTAAATCAACTATCCTCCAAATACAGTTTTTTGTAAAAAGAAAAAGAAAATTAAACCTTCACAGCAGACAAAAGATAAGTAAAATCACTACCAAAAAATATCCACACCTAAGTATGAAACTAGAAAAATCATGTAAAAGATTGGTATGTGGAAAATTTTTAAATACAGATGGAGACCAAAGATTTAGCTTCAGCTCTTAGATTTGTGTTTTTGATATATTTTCAGTTAATTTTTCACTAACGTATGAGATAAGCGTCCGACTTTGTTCTTTTGTGTGAAGCCGTTCGGTGGTCTCAGCACTATTTGTTGATAAAATTATTCTTTCTCCCACTGAATGGTCTTGATGCTCATCTGTTGACCGTACATGTAAAGATTCCCTTATGAAACCCTTACATGGGGCAAGCTGCCTCTGCTTTTGTTCTCTAACCAAATATGCAGCTATCCAATGATAGATGTGAACATGCGTGGTGATCTTAAGAGTCCTGTGCACACCGGAGGGTGAGGATGTAGATGAAGACCCGTCAGGTAGGACACAGAGAGCTCCAGGCTGCCCTCTGTCTCGTGGCGAAACAAGCTAGATCTGTATCTCAACTTATGACCACATTCTGGGTGTAAAATGCAAGCGGCCAACAGCTCCACAGACTGAACTAGGACGTCAGGGAAGAAGGAGGATGCCTGGGACAGACAGTGCTCTCCGGGGCACAGGAGAGTGTAATCAGACAGCGATGCAGTAATAAGAAAGGGTGGAGGTCTGCTTCCCGGCACACCTGCAGGAAGGAAGGAAACCTTCACCGCAGCCCCCAAGGGCCTGTGACCCCTTCACCTCGCAGCTTCCTCCGCAGTGTGCAGGGAGGCCACGGTCAGAAGGAATGGAGGTGGAGACACTTCTTTGCCGCAGGACCATGCAGGGCGCCTGACTCGGTGCAGAGGAAGAGCAGTGCCTCGCTCCTCCCAGCCAGGCTGCCTTAGGGGACCAAATGCTACTCAGTCTGCCTAAGGGCTGACTCCACAGAGCCCTGGGTCTGCCAAAAGCTTTCTGGACCTCAGTCTTTGCTGGAAATAAAACCCTTTCTTTGGGGTGATTACCCATGATGAGACCCAAATGTAGGATTTGCTACTAAGTGATTTGATGATGAAATTATAAACCAATTATGAGTGAAAACAATAATTTTAAGAGGCAGTCTGGAAGTTGTCAGGGGCATGTCTCTACAGCAACAACCTTCACAGCTGCCTCATTTGAAAACTAGAGCCAGGAGACTTCTTAAAACAATGACCCAAAGCAAAATGTCTGAGGGGCTCGGCACGGTAACGGCCAACAGCTTCAGAGAGTGGAGAGGTTTCCTCTCGCTCACTGGCTGTTCTCAGGGCATCGGGGCTCGGCTGGTAGTGTCCCGCATGTCAGCACTGGAGGCCAAGGCACCACGAGGACGTGTGACGGGACCCACGCGTGGCACTCTCGCCCTGGGCCTTGTCAGATCCAGCCCAAAGTGAAGCACTGCTGTGTGTCTGTGAGTGTGCAGCCCGTAACAAACAAAACAAACTCCAAACGCATTCTGTGGGCCTCGGAACCTGGATTAGTGCAGCAATTTCAATAGCAAGTAGGTGGTTTTTGTTTAGCAAAATAATGTGAATGAGGAGGCTCCCAGATGTTATTTGCAAAGAGACAACGGGAGAGACAGTTAGAAGACACTGTCTATGAAATCAGAGGAAACGCAGGAGGTGGGTTGGGGGATGGGGAGACCACGAGGAGAGTGGACGCATCTTAGAGGAGGGGAGAGCCACACGGCCCACTTAGGAGAGATACATCCAGTGACAAATCCTCAGAGGCACAGAGGACTGAATACTGTGAAACACAGGGCTGGCATAGGCTACTTTTATTTATTTATTTTTTATTACATGCTACTTACATTTCACATCACCATGGCCTCTCAAACCTTTAAGGATTAGCTAAATGCCTACTCCCTTTTGAGGTGGTGGTCTGGGGAACATGGATATTAGCAGCAAAGGAAGAGATATTTCCACCTTGTTTTAGGGGCCATCGTTCCAGGAATCAATGTCCGAAGGAGAGGTCTTCAGCTCTCCTGAAGCGGCCTGCAGTCACCAGAAGCAAAGATTGCTGAGGGATGCCTGGAGAAGCTGAGGAGGGTGGGAGGGGCTAAGCTAGTAGGAGAGTCAGCTGCCAAGTGATTGGCCAAGAGCCCTTCTAGGACCAATCCTACGTCACCTTCCAAGTGTGGCTCAGTGGTAAAGAATCCGCCTGCCAATGCAGGAGACCAGTTTCTCTAGGTAGGGAAGATCCCACGGAGAAGGAAGTGGAAAACAACTCCAGTATTCTTGCCTGAGAAATCCCATGGGCAGAGAGAGGAGCCTGGTGGGTTACAGTCCATGGTGTCACAAAGAGTCGGACACAAATGAGCACACGTGCCCAGTATCATAGCTTATCATAATAAAGGTATAGTCTAGTATGGGGCTTTCCAGGGGATGCTAGTGGTAAAGAACCCATCTGCTAATTCAGGACCCGTAAGAGATGCGAGTTCAATCTCTGGGTCAGGAAGATCCCCTGGAGAAGGAAATGGCACCCCACTCCAGTGTTCTTGCCTGGGAAATCCCATGGACAGAGGAGCCTGGTGACCTACAGTCCATAGGGCTGCAAAGAGTCGAACACGACTGAAGTGACTTAGCATGCACGCTTAGACTAGTATATAATATGAAATATAGTACAGCCTAGTGTATAGCATGTGCTATATATTATAAAATAAATGTAAAACAGCAACTGTCTTGTATAAGATCTTTGTCATACATACCATACACATAGCACACATATTTTGGCATACCCTGAAGAGATGGATGTTATTTATATTAAAAACAAAAGGTGTAAGAAGACATAATAGTGTGAAATCATTGTGAGACAATTTATGAGTAATATCAGGAAGTCTTTGTTAAGTGTGCCATCTATTATTAGACTAAAATAGCTTCCCCGGGGACATGGAGGCAGTAGCATGAGTTGAGACATTTCAGCCGCAACAAGGCACTGCTAAGCACAGAGGGAAACACTGCAGCCCCTCCCAGGGACAAAGCTGGAGTCCTGGCCCTCTATCTGAGTGTAGGGTATAGAGTGGAATTTTGATCCAGATCAGAGCATGCCTCTGTGTGCAGCAGCCTCTTCTCAGTGTCAGGCTGAGTGAACTGAGCTGCAGGCTTAGAAACTGCTAGGGGCAATTAAAAGCCGTTGGGACAGAAGCCCACAGCAGGGCAGGGGAGCGCGAAGGCAGTTACTAGCTGCATGCGGAGATGTGTGGTGGGCTCCACAACTCTGGATATCTGCAGGCACAGGACAAGGTGACATGTGGAAGCTTTTTGATCAATCTAAAGACGACAGGGCAAGAGCTTCGAGGGCTCCTTATAAAAGCCTTAGTAGTTGATTGAATAATCTCCCACAAGGGGAGTGATGAATGTGAACTCAAGGGAGCTCTCCAGGAGCTGTTCAACCTCCTTAAATAAATATTAAGATGGATTGTGGTACTCAGAGGCTCTGGGATAGAAAGGTTGCCTGCCAAACTCACTAAATTGATTTATAAAGCATTATAGATATATTGGATATCAAAAAAATCACATCCCCAATAAATAATGATACAAAAGCTGAAGATATGCCAAGGCTGAACAACAGTAATAACAATGGCCTGGCATACACTAGGAGTGAGATGTCTGCTGGCTCAATTCACAGGTGGGATTACTGAAAAGCATGTATAAAATAAAAAGTTGAACATAAACTCAAAGTATCAGAAGTGCAAAAGTTTGTGTCACATCAACTGCTGTGACCCCCCCTGTGTGCCCACGTCCAGCTGTCAGACCCGGGAGGTAACATCTCATTCTGTGCATTGGGTACACCTTGCCTACAGGGTGGGCTCTGGGCACCACTGAGCAAGAGGGAGCTGGAGACATGAACTGTGTCCAGAAGCCAGGAATCCAAATGGTGACATTACATTACAGCTCCATGGACAGAGAACCTAGGAAGGTAAAGAAAGAGAAGAAATGTGATTAGGTGACGGTTGGGTGCAAATTTCTGAAGGACTGTCATGAGAAACGCAACTGTCTTTGCTCAAGGTGACTTGGAAGGACAGAGCCAGGGCAAGCTGAACAAATAGCAAAGGGCTCAGTATAAGGAAGGTATTTCCAGTGGTTGGAGTTGACAATAGTGGAATGGACTGCTAATGAGCTCCCCGTCACAGCAAATGTGAAATCAGAGGCTGAACAGTTACGTACTGTGTTTGGCACAAGCAAATCTGATCCATGGACGAGGTGGACGATCAGACAGGTTTGTGTCTTTCCTAGGCTTGGCTCTAGAGGTGGGCAGCCACCTTGCTGGCCCAGGCCAAGAGGCCATTGCCAGCAGAGGGCGCACTTACTGGTGACTGGCGGGCGGGCTGCCTGGGCCACTGGCTGCTGTAAGCGATGGGATTCCGAGTGAAAACAGCTGGCAGGGGCCCGGGCACCGGGTCCAGAGAGAAGCTGATGGAGCAGGCAGGGTCGAGGGAGAAGACCTTGTTCACACGAGCTGGGGGCCACAGGCTTCTACTGCAGGCGTCAGGGCAAAGGCCAGCAGGCACACGCAGCTGCAGTCAGTCGGGGAGGCGGACCTGGAGGGACCACAGGGGAGCTTCGGGCCCCTCTGGAGGTGACAGCCGCCACTCAACTCCGGACCACCCACTCTTGCCCTCTCCTCTGTCCAGCACGCTAAGAATTCTTGCTAAACCACAGTCCTTGCATTTCTCACATTTCCAGTTTGTTTGGGGAATTTTCCCTCACACCTTTCTCATCACGCCTGCCCCCACCCCTGATTGGGTCCCCTGGGTGTCTACATACTCCTGGCCTCATGATGGGCACTTAGAGGCAGTGGGGGTGAAGGAGGGTTTCTGCCCCTCCGGGAATCCGTTGCTCAGATGACTCTTCTGGCTCTGGTGGCGCTAGCGGTAAAGAACCTGCCTGCCAATGCAGGAGACGTAAGAGACGAGGGTTCAATCCCTGAGTCAGGAAGATCCCCTGGAGGAGGGCACGGCAACCCACTCCAGTATTCTTGCCTGGGAAATCCCATGGACAGCGGAGCCTGGTGAGCTACAGTCCATGGGGTCGCAAAGAGCCGGCCACGACCGTAGCAACTTAGCATGCGCAGCTCTATGTCCATCTAGCACTAACTGCTGAAGAGAAGCCAATCAACACTGCAGGCCAAAAAAAAAAAAAAAAAAAAAATCTTCCGGCACCAGCCTCTCTGGTTTCCTTAGTGGTTTTTTACCTTTGCACACCTTAAGGTGAAAATTCCTCCACAGGTTTCCGGGGGGCGAGCCCAGTAGAGTCACACCTGGGCTGCACTATTGATTCAGGCATCTTGCTTTCCATGGTTTTAGCAAACCCAACGATCTCAAGTGGCTTCCCCGCAGGGGAGAAGGGGATAAAGGGAAGTGAGACTCAGATCAGTCTCCAGGGCCAGGTCTCTGGTCTGCGTCGGTCACACCAGGCAGCCAGCTTTTTACGGAGACGTCTGGCTCTGGCTGGGGCGCGCTCCAGCTGTATGGAATGTGCCCGTCTCCCTCTGCCTCCCACCGCCGTCCCCCCACGGCGTGTCCAGTGGGCAGCAGTCATGGTAGCTCTGCTGATGCCCCACCCTGTGGGAGAGTCCAGCTGACAAAAGTGGGCAACCTGATTCCAGGCTTCCATCTGTGGACAGAGCAATCAGGTGGGGTTTTTTCACGTCACCGAGAATCACCAACACCAAGCTCGGAAGAGTCCACACCAGGAAGAGAGAGGCCGGGTGGCTTTATCTGGGGCCAGGAGGCTAAACAGGGAGGTGAAGAGGTAAAGTTCCTCCATGCACATCAGTACAAAGTTCACTTAGTCAAGGGGTACACCCTCGCTCCCCCAAACATAAAACCACATAAATTATTCCTCTGAAAATTTCTCTGATGTTCTTGACCCACATGGTGTTTTCAGGGAATGAACTGTCTGTTTACAATTCAGAGACTACAGTTCATTAGGCTTTGCTTCTTGCAACCTCACTTTATTTCACTTTTTCTAGGCCGACAGCAGCCCCCAGATGAGCAGGACCACAGCACCCATTTGTACCTTACAGAGCTGCGAGACTGTGTATACTCCACCCTTAAACTTCCTGATGGCAGAGCCCTGCAACCCAGACAGTGTGGGGGCAATGCAGCCATGCAAAAGGAGCCAGGTAGGCCTCCAAAGCGAGCCACCTGCAGAGTGACGGGGACATCTATCAGATCTGCATCGTCCACACGGTGTCCATCATAACCAGCCATCCCCAACTGTAACTCTTGATTGGGGGGAAAAAATAGTAAACACATCACCCAGCTGTAACACTGTATTTTTAAGCAAATTATTAAGTAAACAATATGGAAGATGTCTGCCAATCTTTGAAAATGAAGAGGGCCTGTAGGTTCCACATTTTTTTTTTTAATAGTAGAGGATTCTTCTATTTGTTGTGTTATGAAGATTTAACTCAGCAAACCCATGCGGCTCTCCTTCCCTTTCCTATATTGAGGCCTTTACTCTCTATTTCTGATTTCTAGGCATTATTGAGCTCCCAGCTTACCAGGAGCCACACGAGGGATTGAATTAATTATTTACATGAGAGAGCACCAGTAAAACATTAGATAAGCCTTTCCCTCCTCCAGGGGATCGTCCCAACCCAGGGATTGAACCCAGGTCTCCTGCATTGCAGGCGGATTCTTTACCAGCTGAGCCACAAGGGAAGCCCAAGAATACTGGAGTGGGTAGCCTATCCCTTTTCCAGCAGATCTTCCTCACCCAGGATTGCAGGCGGATTCTTTACCAGCTGGGCTACCAGGGAAGCCCCTAGGTAGGACACTGACGCTTAATGGGGACGATTTACAGAGGTCCAAAAATACATCCCGCTTGTACAGGGCTTGAGACGGAGTTGGGAGCGGGACTTAGCTCGTGCTAATCAAAAGCACAGAAAGCTGATAGATAACCAGAGTATCAGTTGTTAATATCATATATCTCACAACCCACCCGCAACCCCCGGACATGGTTGGCATTTTCTTTTTTTCTGAGCTGACCAAATTCAAGCCAGAAGATTGCTTTCTGTGTATTGCCCACCGGATGAGCCCTGGCGTGGTTCTGGCTCAGAGGCAGATGGGATGATGATGGGAAAGGCTGGGTGAATGGCAGAAGGATCAACAGAAGCTTTTCTCATTACCCTTCCACGAGGTTAATAGACTTCTGGCTTTTGTGAGCCACCGCCCCGTGTGGCGATATCTAGCAATGAGTACTTTCTTTGTAAGATTGCCTTACTGGTGCAGGACACTGGATGTGTTTTTAATAGAAGAAACTATTTCCGAAGATGTGTTAACCATGACTTTTCTTTATTCTGGTGCTTTGACATCTTAGGACCTTGCTGACCTTGGAGGGGCTGCCCCTCCCAAGGTTAGAAAAATTCCTAAAGATCGCCAACAACTTGCCTTTGAGCGTTCCTGTCAAATGCTGTAAATTGGTTCTGTGTCATTTTTTAAATTACAATAATACTCATTCATAGTAATAAATCAAATAGTAAGGAAGGCTTATAATACAAAGTGACAGCTTCTTACCAGATGCCTCAGAGCCGAGAGCCAGCCTGCAGAGAGTGCTCACTCTTTCCCTTAGTATTTGTTTTGCTAAATCTCCCCACAGCTCTGAGTAACATGCATTATACATGTTATCAATCCTCATTCTGCTGGAGATGCAGAAGGGCTTGGTTCCCTTACAACCAACTCCTTTCCTACTCTGCTGGGAAAGGCTAGAAAATTGTATTATTATTTCTAGCACTTTTATTGTAATACTGTAACTTTAAGTAACTTTAAGTAGCGGAACTGCTGGTAAACGGTGAGTGTGGACACTTTCTGGACACTCCACTTTGTAAAATGAGGTTGTTCGGGGCTCTTTCTTCTGCTTTCCCTCTCCCTCTCTGCACTCTTCAGGCCGTTTTGGCCACCCTACCTTCTTTGGGCTGTACATTTCAACATGATGTAGCTAGCACTCTCCAGCTTGACTTCTGAGTCCAACATCGGCGTGTTGCAGCGGCCAGATGAGGAGCTCTTAGGAAAGGAACCAAGGCTGTTTTCTTTTGTTTTTTTTCAAGGCTGATTTCAACGCGTGATTTTTCTCTGCTCCCTGCAGGAACCCGGCCAATTCCTTGTCACCTCCAGTGCCTCATTCCTTTCCCTTCAGAGGCCCAAAATGAGATGAAGTGTGGTCAAAGGAGACCACACTGGTGAAACGATGCTGTCCACAAGGCAAGGGGAAGCTTCTTGGGACCTGTCCTCCAAGAAGTGTAGTGACTGGATGGGTGTGAGCGTCCTGGCCTTGCGCCACGTAGCGCTGTCATGGCCATGGACAGGCTGACGTCCTCTGGGCACTGTGGTTGGGAAAGGAACACTATATGGATTCTTTCGGTGTCACATCCCATCACACAGCGCTCATAAATGTTTTTACTCTTTGTGTTTCGCATGTGCATATTTGAACACAAGTTATATTTTGCGATTTTTAAAGGGGCAAAGGGAGTGATTTCATCATTATTTACCTCTCTGGAGTAAAATGTTCTAATTTACTGATAATAAAATTCAATCCATTCTTTTCCTTAATATCCTTAGTAGTCCCATTTGGTCCCTTTACTGGTCTTGCAGTAAAACTGCAACTACCCCAGAAATGTTACTTACATAGGGCCTAGAGTCACAGGGATAAATCCTAGAAAGGATTGCTCTATGTCTTGATCTGTTTCATACACAGCAACACATCCCGCGCCACCTTTCTTTTCTTTTTCCTCTCTCTGAGAGTTGCTCTCTTATTTTTAGACTCTAACCCTCTATTTTTTTGCTTATTTGTTTAGCCATTAAGTTGTGTCAGACTCTTTGCGACCTTCATGGACTGTAGTATGCCAGGCACCTCTGTCCATGGGATTTCCCAGGCAAGAATACTGGAGTAGGTTGCCATTTCCTTCTCCAGGGATCAAACCCATGTGTCCTGCGTTGGCAGGCTGATTCTTTACCGCTAAGCCACTGGTTCAGTCCACTTCAGTCGCTCAGTCGTGTCCGACTCTTTGAGACCCCATGAATCACAGCACGCCAGGCCTCCCTGTCCATCACCGACTCCCAGAGTTCACTCAGACTCATGTCCATCAAGTCAGTGATGCCATCCAGCCATCTCATCCTCTGTCGTCCCCTTCTCCTCCTGCCCCCAATCCCTCCCAGCATCAGGGTCTTTTCCAATGAGTCAACTCTTTGCATGAGGTGGCCAAAGTACTGGAGTTTCAGCTTTAGCATCATTCCTTCCAAAGAAATCCCAGGGCTGATCTCCTTTAGGATGGACTGGTTGGATCTCCTTGCAGTCCAAAGGACTCTCAAGAGTCTTCTCCAACACCGCCGTTCAAAAGCATCAATTCTTCGGTGCTCAGCTTTCTTCACAGTCCAACTCTCACATCCATACATGACCACAGGAAAAACCATAGCCTTGACTAGACCACCAGGGAAGACCCTAACTCTCCTAAACAGGGAAATTTTATACTAATCTTTTATTTTCTTCCAATTATTTATTGTCAACAAAGTTAACTTAGACACATGATGCTTTATGTTACTACCCTCTTCAAAGAGTGACGATCTAAGAGGAGTAACAGTAGTGCCTACAACAGCCGCCAGCCGAGGCGGCGCTCCCCGTGCGCGGCAAGATGCCAAGCTGAGGGATTTGCCCTGTTAGCTCCTGGGGCCCTAAAAAGGGCCTTGTTATTCTCATTTTACAGATCAGGAACCAAGACCTAAGTGATTCAACAGCCTGAGGTTAAAACTGTGCCCAAGGCCACATCGTACTTCGGGAGGCAGGCATCTTTACGTCATCTCTGCTGAATACCGAATGGGTGGTTCAGGGACCCTGGACCAGCATAACTTGGTAACACCAGGTTTCATCTACTGTATTAAGCCTGCATCTCCATGTAGAGAAAATGACCATGCTGGATGCTGTGGCAGTGGAGACACTTGAAATGGCAGTTCACTCTTCCTTGCAAACGATAACTCTGGCGGAGAACCTAATAAATTTCTTCTATCACCTCCTCAGAGACTCTTAAAGCCTCATAGTGTGAGAGTTTACAGCTTTTATAGGAGTGGAGAGATGGTGGGGATCAGGGAAGAGAATGTCTTGCCATTTTAAAATACTTCTATATCTTAATTTTTCAATTTATTTGCTGATGATAATAAATTTAGAGAGCTGGAGTAATGCCAAGTGTGTGTAAGACAATATGAGTAATTTTGTCCTGGTGCACTTTTTGATGTCTAATTCCTCTTAATGTAAATGGAATTTTTAAAAGACTACATTGAAGACATGCTGAGTGCTTTGGCCTGGAAGGATTTAGCACACTCGAAAGGATTTAGCGCTCTCAGAAGGAAGCACTGGGCACATCCACAGCTGACGTTCCTGTCCTCCCGCAGATTCCCTGAGATCCTGCCTTAAACTTTGACGCTGTCTTGGCCTCCTTTGACACGGAGAAGGCAATGGCAACCCACTCCAGTACTCTTGCCTGGAAAATCCCATGGACGGAGGAGCCTGGTAGGCTACAGTCTATGGGGTCACAAAGAGTCGGACACAACTGAGCGACTTCACTTTCACTTTACTATTTCCTTATCGGGGCAGCTAAAAGTCTTGAGATTGATTCTTCTCTCAAATATCAGCACCCACTTGTCACTTGCCACTCTGCTCAAGGGTCTAGGAATGTTGCAGATTCTCAACGTGTCTCTTTTCATTATTCAAACTTTGACTCCGTATGTTAGCTTCTGGCTCCCCATTGTGTCTGGTCCACTCAGCTTGCCCAGCCTCACCTGCAGATAGCTCAGGCCCGACAGATTTCTGACACCAGGAGATTAATTAGTTCCAGGGTCCCCAGAAGCATGTGGCTGTGTGTGACTTGCCCATTCACTGGCTGCTTTTCTTCCATGATAGAGTGCAAAACACACATGCACACACACACACACACACACACACACACACACACTCCTAATGCCACCATGACCATCACACCCATAAAACCATGGCCACAAGAATCTTAACTCCAATAATAAAGGGCAGTTTAACTGCATCTCAAGTAAAGAAGTTAAAGTCAGTAAATCAGCTCTGGAGAATCAGAACGACTGACCACATTCCAGGGAACACAGGCTCCAGGCTGAGAGTACGTCTGTCAGTAAGTCTGGCTCGATGCTGAATCATTTAGTTCCTAGTGATAAGGCATCTTCTTCTCAAGAAAAATCAGTCAGGTAAGTATCTGCTGAAGTGTGAGTCAGTAATAACAACAGGAACAGTAGTAATTGATTTGCACCATAATATTACCCCTAGATCTAAAAGCCCTCCTCTTTGTTTCTGTATTTATATATTCATTCATTCAGTGAACAATTTTAGGCTCAAAAGAGGAGTGAAGCTCTGTCTGGGGGCTATGCCACAGAGAAGCATGGAGAAATTGCTCCAGAGATGGCCACTGCCGCCAGGGAGCTCAGAGTGTCTGGGGGCACCAGCAAGACAAGGATTCAGTCTGCAGTTCAAATGTCACGGCTGGAATTACATCACCTGCCATGGGAACAGCGTGGGGGGCTCAAGAGCTCTGCTTTTCGATGAGTTCCTTCACGTCCAACCTTATCTATCCATCACTTACTCTCTTTACCTGTGGGAAGGTTGAATGGCTTTATTTTACCCAACACCAAGAATCTTCCAGGAACTCCAGAAAGACTCAGGCTGGTCAGGTCAGGCATGTGTTCAGGGAGAAGTGGGCCTGCAGCCACGGGGCAGACAGGCCTGCCCGTAGCCTCTCTCAGGAGGAACTCTGCCTGCAGCCTCCCAACCCTTAGCGGGAGGGTAGACCTCTAAGGGTGGGCCAAGGAAGAAAATGACTTTAGCAAAGCCCACCGCATGGGCAGGGCCTATGTCTACAACACTTCAGCAAGTAATTTAATCCTCAGCTCTGTGATGTGATACAGAAAATCATCTTTGGGAATGGATTAAAGACACTCCGATTGCCATCAGCTGAAAAATGTTTACCGTGAATGCTCATGTCTCTAAAGAACTGGGCCTCTTAGAATCAGATTGTTAACAATGTTTCAGGAATTCTCCGCGGGGTGCCAGCGCTTCTCTGGGAAAAGATCCAAAGTGTAGGTCAGTCCTCGGGGCATATGGTTTCCTGACTCGGGTCATCAGATTTGTGCCAGCCTGCTGCAGGCTCAGAGCACCTGCTCTTTCTGCTCAGGACTCCAGGTCCAGGTATTGCCATGGGGGATGCGTGTGCGTACTGGGGCAAGGAGGCCCTGACCCTCTGCTTTCTTCCTTCTCCCTTTAGCATTTTTCTTGGATTATGGAATTGGCACATGCCCATCTTGGAAAACTGAGGAAATATGGACAAATTTAAAAGAAGGAAACAAGCCCTCTTTCTAATCCTCACCACCCAGAAAAACTTCAGTTAATATTTTAGTGATTTTTCTTGCATTTTTAAAGCCATGCTGTATATATATAGAGAATTTTGGGGGAGAAGGGAGACTAGAGATTCTATTCTGTATCCAATTTGTTTTCTCATTTTATATTACAATTAAGTGTTTCCTTATATTAATAGGCATGTACCATCATTAAGGGAGAAGGCAATCGCACCCCACTCCAGTACTCTTGCCTGGAAAATCCCATGGACAGGGGAGCCTGGTAGGCTGCAGTCCATGGGGTCACAAAGAGTCGGACACAACTGAGCAGCTTCATTTTCACTTTTCACTTTCATGCATTGGAGAAGGACATGGCAACCCACTCCAGTGTTCTTGCCTGGAGAATCCCAGGGACGGGAGAGCCTGGTGGGCTGCCGTCTATGGGGTCACACAGAGTCAGACACAACTGAAGCGACTTAGCAGCAGCAGCAGCAACCATCATTAAAGGTGCTTCCCTGGCTTTCTGCAATGTGGGAGACATGGGTTTGATCCTTGGGTTGGGAAGACCCCCTGGAGAAGGGAACAGCAGCCCATTCTAGTATTATTGCCTGGAGGATTCCGTGGACAGAGGAGCTTGGCAGGCTATAGTCCACGGGGTTGAAAAAGAATCAGACACGACTAAGCGACCAACACACATACATCATCATTTAAACATTGGTGATATTTTGGGTCTTGCTTTTTTAGACAAACTCACACGCATCTTATTTTTCATTCTATCATATAATACATACTACCCTTTAGCCATATTTTTTACTTAGTAGCCATAATTGGTAGGTCTTTATGTTAGTAAATATAAATCTGTGCTACACATAAATTTCTGTATAATAGTTTATAGAACAGAGATTACACAATTTCCTCAATTCTGTATCAATAGGCATTTAAAATTTGTCCTTTTCTTTTCTAGTTAAAAGAAAAGCACCATGATTGGTCCCTGGATTGTTTCTTTAGAACAGGTGCCTGAAGCTGGAATTCCTAGAGTCAGCAGGAGTGTGCTTTCAATTCCTGCCCTTGCCCTGCAGGGAGATTGTAACACTATTTCCAGCAGCAGTTTTATGAGAAAGAAGAGTTACGGTCCTTGTTAAGAATTAAGATCCTTTTTAATCTATGCTGATTTGGGGCCATAAATGATATCTCACTAAGACCTTTTCCTATTTATTGGTTATTTGCATTTCATTATATTCTATTTGAATTGCCTGTTTGTATTCTCTCCCTGCTTTTAAAGAATTCGCCTGCAATGCAGGAGACCTGGATATGATCCCTGGGTTGGGAAGATCTCCTGGAGAAGGGCATGGCAAACTATTCCAATATCCTTTCCTGGAGAATCCCCCTGGATAGAGGAGCCTGGCCAGCTGCAGTCCATGGGGTTGCAAAGGAGTCGGATACGACTAAGCGACCAAGCACAGGACAGCATCTGCTTTTATAAACCACTATTTACCTTTTTCTTAATGTTTTATAAGACCTTTTCATAAAATATTGATAGCCATATTAATCCTATTATATGAATTTGACAAGCCCCTTCCTGTCCACACCCTTTTCCAAATTTTCCTTTTCTCTTAACTTTATCTCTTTTGTTTTATTTCAAAGCACATTTCAATTTTTTTATGTATTAACATCTGTTAATCTTTTTCTTGTAATATTTCAGAGTTTGGTTATGTGCTTAGAAACTTTCACAATCAAGATTTTCATTCAACTCTGTATTTTCTTCTATCGCCTTCAGGGTTTCTTCTCTTTTTTTTAACCTTAAAATATTTAGCCCATCTGGAATTCATTTCAGTATGAAGTATGAATTTAACACTATTTTTCCCTGAAACGATTAGTAGCCTGTCACAACATGTTCTCAGGCTAATCCTTCCTTTTCTCATAGATTTAAAGAGACACCCTTACACGTGCACACCTTCCCATGTGCTTCTGTGGCACTTCTTGTGGCCTCGTGTCATGATGGGAGGTGGTGACACGTGCTGGGGGAACTCTCTGGCTTCACAATCTTGTTGCTCGTTCAGGCTGTTACTCTTCATGAGATGAAACTCTGGGATACACACACACAGTTGCAATGTTGATTGACATTTTGTTATATTTGCAAAGAGTTATGATAGTCTTATCTAAATATAATAAACATTTTGTTTCTTCCTTTCCAATATTGATGTAATTTATTTATTTTTCCTTCCTTATGGGAATAGCTGAAATGTGATTCTACTGAAATGCTAAGACATGATACTGAGTGGGAACATTTTAATTTTAATTCTAACTTTACTCATGGATCTCTCTGTGTTTCACACCTAAGCATGTTACAGGCAGGGTATTTCTGACAAATATTTTCCATAATGTGGGGAGAAAACAGGGGCTGTTGCTGAATTTTGCTATCTGCTGCTTAGGCAATAAAGGAGATTTTTGTGGGTGGGGGGAAATTTTCTCCTTTAACAAATATAGTTTTTAAAATATAAATTATATTAACATATTTCACCCTGATAAACTGTTTCCATATTTCTTGGAGTAAATCTGGTTGTCTGGCTTTGTTCTTTGGATGTGTCCCGGGGTTTAAATGTGAAACTATTTCATTAATAAACGTTATGTCTATATTCATAAGTGGACTTCCCAGGTGTTCTGGTGGTAAAGAACCTGCCTGTGATGCAGGAATTTCAGGAGACCCAGGTTCGGCCGTGGGTGAGGAAGATCCCCGGAGGAGGGTAAGGCAACCCACTTCTGTATTCTTCACTAGAGAATCCCATGGACAGAGGAGTCTGGCAGGCCATAGCCCATAAGGTTGCAAAGAGTCAGACACGACTGAAGTGACTTAGCACACATATTCAGAAGTGCAATTTTCCTATAGATGCTTTTTATTTTTAGTAAATTTGGGGTTCAGAGTAATGCTAACCTTATATAACCAAATAAGACAATTTTATTGATAAAATTCTGTGCTTTGAAACCTTCAAAATAGTATCACATTTAACTATCTCATCAAGGTCTGATAAAATCATCTGTGACTCGAATTAGTTATATGGAATCTGGAAGAAGGTGGACAGTAATTGACATTTTTAAAAGGTTTCTCTTCTGGTGATTGGGGTTCTTTGATAGAAAGGCTAGTTTTACAATTTCCGTGTGATTAAATATTGTGATTTATTTTTGCCATTACCTTCTAATTTTATTACACTGTGGTGAAAGAATAAGGCTTGGGAATTTCTACTTTATTTAAAATGGAACTTATGAAAGCTTTTGGGCCTAGTTCATGATCACTATTTATTAATATTTCATTAATGCATTAATATTTTTAAGGAATGTGCTTTACATCTTTGTGGCTTACAAAATCTCCTTTGTAGTTAGTATCATAAGTTTGTTAGTTATATTGTCAGGCTTTCTGCATCTTTATTTTTTCTCTCTTTGATCTGTGAAGTTCTGTGAATGTGGTGAAACGTTTTGAAACCAAACAATTTCATTTGCCTGTGTGTTTTATATTTTGGTGTAATTTCTTTTGAAACCAGTTTTTGGAATGAAAATTTTATGATGATAATGTCTTTTTATTGTATATTCTATCAATAAACATAACTTTCCTCATTAACTACTTTTAGACATTTTTTTGTATAAAATGTATCTGCTAGATCCTTATCCATCCCCTAAGTGTCAGAGGATCAAATTTTCTGTTTCATTTCTCTTTAGGTTTTGCCTTTTGAAGTACTCTGAGCTATTTGGGCTTTGAGTAAGAAAATTTAGCTTACTTATTTTCTTTTTAATGTATTCTGATAACTGATAAGTTGGGTTGTATTCCTACATCTTTTATATTTATCGTGCTTTTAGTATTTCTGTCTTATCTTCTTTACTTTCAGTGGGTTGACCCAGTAATATTTTTTCCGTTTGTTCAGAATTTGGCAAGTTATAAGTCCAATTTATATTTTCCAGTGATTGCCTTTCAGTTTGTAAAAACAAAGCACTACACAAAACAACCTTGATCTTATGTTTGATTATAATTGTAAAAAATGAAGTGGTTTCCCTGAAACAGGCTTGGAAAGAGAAACGCATCTTGCATTTCCCTCGCTCCCGCCTTCCCAATCAGATCTGGATATCCCACAGTTGGTAAGGAGCCGAGGTGAAGTTTGAATTGGTCCTTGTTTGGGGGAAATTACTTCAGTGTGACTTTGCCTGAGCCACAGAAATTCTGCTCAGGAACGAAGAATGAAGAGCTGAACACATAACATCATAAAAGGGGGTGACTGTGTTCCAATCTTTTGTTTCTATTAGAGCTGCTTTGTCCTTCTTTTAATTGATGTCCATGTAGCCTGAGCTTTCTATGAAAGCTACTTGTTTTTAGAAGCGTGTGTGGTACGTGCATGTGAACGAATGTGTTTGTGGTGTCTGTGGTACATGTTGTATGCTTGGTGTGTATGCTTTTTGGTGTATATGTGGCTTGTGTACTGTGTAATATGTGCATGCAATGTGTGTGTGTGTGTGGCATGTGTATGTTATGGGTATCTGCATGTAAACTCTGATGTTCTGGTGTGTGTGTGTAGCATCACAGGTGTATGCAGCATGTCTACTGTGGTGTGTGTGTGTGATAGGTGTGTGGCATGTGTGCTCTCTGCATGTTAATGTGTAATGTCTATGTCTTGTTAATTGCACCTGCGTAGCACCTGTGGTATGTATGGTGTGTGGCTTATGCAGGTGAGTCTGTGTAGGAGGTGGTGTGTGTGTGCACTCGGGTGTGGTATGTGAGCCTTGTGTATCACGATCTTATGCTGAAAGAAGCCTTTTTCTCTCTATTCCATTCAGGTCCTGGTAGGGACCAGGCTGAGAGAAGTTGAACTCCCCAGCTCATCTGTCCTCCCTGGCCCAGTAGAAGGCATCCTCTCAGATGTGGTGAACAGAAGCCCACGGTCTAGGGGAGACTCATGGCAGTGAGCACTATTCCAAAGAACTGTCCCTACATCAAGTTCCTGCGGGTTAGGGGTGGACTCCTTCAAATACAGATGGTTATGAGATGTCCTCCTGCCAAAGATGGTGGGTGCAGGGCCACAGAGGGTGGCCTCAGGGACTGTCCAGAGAACAGTTTGTGTGGTGGAGACTCAGTGCAGCAGGGAGGAGTGGAAGGATTCTTTTTTTTAAAGTTTTTTAATTGAAGGATAATTGCTTTACAGAATTTTGTGGTTTTCTGTCATGCATCACAAGAATCAGCCATAGGTACACCGATGTTCCCTTCTTCCTGAACTTCCCTCCCGTCTCCCTCCCCATCCCACCCTTCAGCCTGTCACAGAGCCCCTGTTTGGGTTCCCTGAGTCACACAGCAAATTCCCATTGGTTATCTATTTTACATATGGTACTGTAAATTTCCACGTTACTCTCTCCGTACATCTCACCTTTCCCTGGGCAATGAGTGAGCAGAAGGCTCAGGTGTCCCGTGGGCACTCAGGGAAAGGGTTTCCCTTTCACTCTTGGTCCTCAGCACTACTTTGGCAGGTGTGCTTCCCTATGACTGCTTCTGGCCCATGAACCTCAAGCCTTCAGGAATCTGGCCTTTGCTGAGCTGAGGGTCACTTAAAACAAGCTAGATGTCCGATTTGGGGTCCAGTAAAAAGGAGAGTAGCCTTCGGGTGTCCCCACACCCTCTCCAAAGCCAACTCCGGCAGAGGGGCAGCAATCTTCAAGGGAGTGCAGATGCTGGTCTATCTGGGGAACCTGCATCCTTGCTCCTGGTGGAGCAGGGGAACGGCTGAGAGCACGGCCTGGGCATGGCCCAGGTGGGGCCAGGAGCCTCCAGTACCAGCCCTCCTCTCTGAGGACTGGAAAGGGCAGTGGCTCAGCCTTGCTCCTGCGAGCAAATAGATCAGTGCTCTGGGACCTATCGTGCTGTCTCTGATTTTTCTCTTGTAATTCCCAACTTCTATTCTCTTAGTAATTCTATGAATACATGAATACACTGTTTTTAACATTCCATTTTTAAATACTGTAAACTACATACAAAGTTCTGGATTTTACTTCTAATCCTGGCCCTCTTCCTCAAGGGTTATTAATTTAATGAATTGTTTTATAAAAACATATTTTCACAGACAAATATATAAAGTGCTGCACTCAATATGCCAGCAAATTTGGAAAACTCATCAGTGGCCACAGGACTGGAAAAGGTCAGTTTTCATTCCAATTCCAAAGAAAGGCAATGCCAAAGCGTGCTCAAACTACCGCACAATTGCACTCATCTCAGACACTAGCAAAGTAACACTCAAAATTCTCCAAGCCAGGCTTCAACAGTACCTGAACCATGAACTTCCAGATGTACAAGCATGATTTAGAAAAGGCAGAGGAACCAGAGATCAAATGACCAACCTCCGTTGGATCATTGAAAAAGCAAGAAAGTTCCAGAAAAACATCTATTTCTGCGTTATTGACTATGCCAAAGCCTTTGACTGTGTGGATCATGACAAACTGGAAAATTCTTCAAGAGATGGGAATACCAGACCACCTGACCTGCCTCGAGAAATTTGTATGCAGGTCAAGAAGCAACAGTTAGAACTGGATGTGGAATTGGGAAAGGAGTATGTCAAGGCTGTATATTGTCACTCTGCTTATTTAACTTATATGCAGAGTACATCATGAGAAACACTGGGCTGGAGGAAGCACAAGCTGGAATCAAGATTGCCGGGAGAAATATCAGTAACCTCAGATATGCAGATGACACCACCCTTATGGCAGAAAGTGAAGAGGAACTAAAGAGCCTCTTGATGAAAGTGAAAGAGGAGAGTGAAAAAGTTGGCTTAAAGTTCATCATTCAGAAAACTAAGATCATGGAATCTGGTCCCATCACTTCATGGCAAATATGAAAACAGTGAGAAACTTTAATTTTGGGGGCTCCAAAATCACTGCAGATGGTGACTGCAGCCATGAAATTAAAAGATGCTTGCTTCTTGGAAGAAAAGCTGTGATCAACCTAGACAGCATATTAAAAAGCATAAACATTACTTTGCCAACATAGGTCTGTCTAGTCAAGGCTATGTTTTTCCAGTAGTCATGTATGGACGTGAGAGTTGGACTATAAAGAAAGCTGAGTGCCAAAGAATTGATGCTTTTGAACTGTGGTGTTGGAGAAGACTCTTGAGAGTCCCTTGGACTGCAAGGAGATCCAACCAGTCCATATGGACTGATTCAGGAAATCAGTCCTGAATATTCATTGGAAGGACTGATGCTGAAGCTAAAACTCCAATACTTTGGCCACCTGATGTGAAGAACTGACTCATTAGAAAAGACCCTGACGCTGGGAAAGATTGAGGGCAGGAGGAGAAGGGGACAACAGAGGATGAGATGGTTGGATGGCATTACCAACTCAATGGACATGAGTTTGAGTAAACTCCAGGAGTTGGTGATGGACAGGGAGGCCTGGCATGCTGCAGTCCATGGGGTCGCAAAGAGTCGGACGTGACTGAGAGACTGAACTGAACTGAACTGAAAACATATGTAGTATTACATCACATACTTTCTTAAAATTCTCTTTTTGCTTATGCCATAGAGGTATTTCCAGATCAGAGCATGGAGAAGTGCCTGGCCTTAAATTGTGCTGCATTGTGGTGCATAGTGCACACACACCAATGTCATGTGACACTCTTTTTGGTGGATATTTGAAGCACGTCCTCATATCCTACCTTAAACTGCGATGAACATCTTGATGTGTGTGTTGTGCTTCTCTAAAATGGCTGCCTAGATTTGGAAGTGTCAAGATAACAAATGGACAATTAAAATTTAACAGATAGTGCCAAAATGTCCCTCAAAAGATCTTGCCAGTTGGTACTGCCGTCAGTAACACCCGCATTCCTTTTTGATTCTATGAACACGGTAAGCAAGCCAATGGTCTGCTTGCTGTTTAACTTGCCCGTCCTTGGTGACGGAGAAGGCTGCGTATCTTTTCATGTTTGCTGTCAGTCTGGATCCCTTTCCTGTCTTCTTTCATCTTTTGCTTCTCTGTGGCTCAGTTGGTAAAGAGTCTGCCTATAATGCAGGAGACCCCGGCTCAATTCCTGGGTCAGGAAGATCCACTGGAAAAGGGATAGGCTACCGACTCCAGGATTCTTGGGCTTCCCTTGTGGCTCAGCTGGTAAAGAATCTGCTTGCAATGGGGGAGGCCTGGGTTCAATCCCTGGGTCGGGACGATCCCCTGGAGAAGGGAAAGGCTGCCCACTCCAGTATCCTGGCTTGGAGATTTCCACGGACTGTCAGTGGGGTTGCAGAGTTGGACATGACTGAGCAACTTTCATTTTACTATTTTTTTTTTGTTGATGACAGAAAAGTGCTTTACATATTCCAGAGACTGATTCTTTATATAATTGCTAGCATTTTCTTCTAGTCTATGGTGTGTCTTTTAACTACAATCATGGTGTCTCATCATATAAGAACTTACAATGTTAGTGTCGTCAAATTTACCCCCAGTTGTCAAAAAATTATTTTTTCTTTATGGTTTGACACTCAATGGGCTCTCTTAAGTGTTTATGTTTTTTCCTTAAGCTTTGGAAAATGTTCTACTGATTTTAATATTCCCTCTCCCATCCATATTCTTACCTTCTAGAACCTTGCTAATAAATTTTAGGGGCTTCTGGTTCGAGATGGTGGAGTAGAAGGACATGTGCTCATCTCCTCCCACAAGAGCACCAAAACCGCAACTAGCTGTTGAATAACCACCAACAGGAGGATGCTGAAACCCACCAAAAAAAAAAAAAAAAAAAAAGAACTTTGCTAATAAATTCTAGAACTTAGACATTTATTTACATTTCTTAACTTTTAAGTTATTATGCCAAATCTGCCTT
This sequence comes from Bubalus bubalis, assembly GCF_019923935.1. Classification (NCBI taxonomy): domain Eukaryota; kingdom Metazoa; phylum Chordata; class Mammalia; order Artiodactyla; family Bovidae; genus Bubalus; species Bubalus bubalis. Next base: position 164,233,288 of record NC_059160.1, read on the forward strand.
TTTTCCCCCCCGTTCAGGTAAAATGTCTTACCTTGATTTTTCTTTAATTATGTCTATTTTATCATTCAGTGTATTGAGGATGTAAAAAGGTTTTTTTTTTTTTTTTACAGTAATAGCTTGTGTATGTATATGCATACATACATACATATTTCCAAGAGTTGTGAACATTTCTTATTGTAAAAACAGTCTATTCTTGTTTCATGGGGATCAGTAGCATCTTGGCTTCCTCTGAGGACTTGAATTATCCCGATACAAATTCCCTCACATCCTGCTTGCTAACGTTCGCTCCTGTCTCTGGTCCTGACCTTCCTCAGGTGCTTGGTGACTCTGAGTGTTGCTCATCTTTGAATTCTGTCCTGGGACTATTTGCTGTGGCCCAGCAGCAGAGGCTTGGGATGCGCCAATAGGCCAAATGTCCACTCATTACTTCTCATTATTTTTGGGGGTAAGGAGCTTCACAGCTCATCCTGAGTGTTTTCAGGCATTCAGGTTACTACCCTGACTCTTGGGCTCAGGTTCTCAACTCGCCACCATCTACTGGGCGACAGAAGCAGCAGAGAGGGGAGGGGAGGGTCTGTACCCCAGCTGCCCCTTTTGTACCCAACCAATTGCCCTGTCTGTTCCCCCAGACTCTATTCCTCCTCCCAATTTCCCACCTTTGGGCTTCAAACACCTGGGGAGCTGCATCCACCTTCGCAAAAGTCCTTTTCCTTGTGACTTTGGCTACAGTTGCCTTCTTCAAAATGATCCCATCTACTTTCTGTCTTTTTAGGATTCCTTATAGTTTCCGATCCACCATAGAAAGATATTTTTTGTTTTCTGGCTCTAATATTGATTATATTAAATACGTTTTCTGAAACGTTTCAGAATTTGGAATGGGAGATTGGAATGAGTATGGACGTATTTTACCATCTTTATCTAATTTCCCCTCATATTTGTCTCTTGAAATTGGCTTCCATGTTAATTTCTAAGTCAGCTTACTGAATGTATTTTTGCAGTGTCCACTTTGCTATAAGTTGCTTTATTAATTGATCAAGTTGCCTTCACTGAAGAATTTAACAAAGAAGATTCATCTTTATTCTTTCTTCTCTCCCTTTCAGATTTCTTGCTCTGTAGGACAGCCAAGTTATAGATTGGTTCTTAAATATTTATAAATTAAAATAGGCTAAAGGGATGTGGATCTTATCTACACTGGCAAAAGCATGGAGAATTCAGATACCCATCCAAGGAATTGGGCCAATATCTATGAGGAGAATCAGTGTGTGCTTGGCAAGGGGCACAAAGGAAAGAACATTTTGTTGACCTGTTTGGTTGGATACCACAAGGCTTTACCCAGGATAAGGGATTTAGCATTTAAGCTCAATCTGCTCATGGATACAAAAATTTAATGGCTCATTAAGCACCAGAATAATTATTTGATTTCCTACTGAATGTGTGTTTGAGAAAGTGGGTTATATCATGGTTAAAGGCTTGGCCTCCTGAGCAATAGGTCTCAAATTTTAGCACCGGCATTACCTGCAGGGCTTGTTGTTAAAACAGGGTGCTGGCTCCCCCTCAAAGGTCTGGTTCCATAGGTCTAGCATGAGGCTTGAATATTTGCTTGTCTAACAAATTTTCGGGTGATACTGATGCCATTGGTCAAGGACTCACTGACCAGAAAACTGATCCAGAATCTGATAAATTTAAGATTAATACCTTTCATTATCCCTTCTTAACTGAGCTAGAACAAGTAATTGATCCTCTGGGGTCTCAGTGTACTTTACTGGGGATCTTAACAGACTAGAATAATAGAATTTCCCTCACTGGATTGGCATGAAGATGGAATAAGATTAGGTTTACACTGAATAAGCAAGCATGTTACAACAAACACTCAAAGTCCAGATATAATCATGATTTACTTTGTCAAAGTTAAGGAAAACAACATAATTTTTTTAAATTTTATTTTATTTTTAAACTTTACAATATTGTATTAGTTTTACCAAATATCGAAATGAATCCGCCACAGGTATACATGTGTTCCCCATCCTGAACCCTCCTCCCTCCTCCCTCCCCATACCCTCCCTCTGGGTCATCCCAGTGCACCAGCCCCAAGCATCCAGTATCATGCATCGAACCTGGACTGGTGACTCGTTTCATACATGATATTATACATGTTTCAATGCCATTCTCCCAAATCTTCCCACCCTCTCCCTCTCCAACAGAGTCCAAAAGTAATTTATTCTTATCTACTTTTTAAAATTACGTGTCAGAAACTTGTAATAGGGAGTTCAGGACTGGATAACTATTGCTTATCTTCCCATTGTTAGCACATAGCTTCTGGCCAATTTATGGAAAAGCCTATTAATCATGGGTCTAGTTGATATGATACTCAGTTTGAGGCTACTTATAGAGGTGAAGAAAAGATGTATATTAACAGAACTTACTATGCCCTCTCTTGATAGTTTACATTTTAACATGTAAAAACTACAGGAAACTGCCAAACGTCAGTTAAGGATACTATGCCTGAATTTAGAACTCATGAAAAAAAAAAACCTAGTTTTCTATAAGTGTGTAATAGTGCCCTGGAGCTGGTTCTCAAAGTATGCTCCTGACAAACACCATCAGCATGACATGGGAGCTCATTAAAGTCCTTAAGCCCTACTCAGATGAGCTGAATTAGAAGCTCTGAGGTTGGGCTCAGGTGACCCACACACGCCCACCTTTGGCCACCACTGCCCTGAAAGGCCAGCGGTAAGAGGGGGAACGTGCTGCCACCGGCTCCCTGATTCCACAGGTGGTTTGCTCCGGGTCAGCAGAAGGCTGGCGGCAGAGCTGAGGCTGAGGCAGGCAGGCGTCTCCTTCCTGGGCCTGCCCGCTCCCCAGGCTGGGCGGGGCCGTCACAGACCTGAGCCACCCAGGCCCCCCGAGGAGACAAAGGCTCCCCCGGAAGCGTGGAGCTTCCCTTTGGAATGTGGCTGCTTCGAGAGACAAGCACGCTTCCTTTGTTTTTAGTGATGCTGTGTTATCATCACCGTCAGAGCTGCCGAACAGAGAGCCCTAGCAGAATCGAAGGCGCCAGGAAGGCAGACCACCCTGGAGGCCCTGAGGGCCAGCGGCGCGCGGGGCTGGCTGCGCGCGGGAGACGGGGCTCTGGGAACGGAAGTCTGCCCGTGACGGCCTTCTCGGACTTCCTGGCTGCCGTGGCCCAGAGCAGAGCCACAGCTGACTTACTCGAGTTTGCTGTGAAGGAGTCAGCTCCTCCAAGACACAAGACCACCCTGGGCTAGCTTAAGAAACAACTTGATTGTATCGGCACATCTCAATATCTCTGCTGCTGCTCTTCCTCCCTCTGAGAGTGCAGTGAGAGCGAAGCTCTGTCACTGTCTTTGAGCATCAGTGAGGCCAGTGGGTGCTTTCCTGGTGGTCCCCTTTGGGTGTCAGATAGGACCCCAGCATCACGAGAGCAGGACCATGGTGATTGGGAAGCAGGGCTTTGCTTTCTGCTCTTCCCCCTACGCCCCTCCTAGATCTCAACACACAGGTTTACACCCGCAAGGGCTCGCCAGAAGTACAGCAAAAAGGAGGTGAGGGAAGACTAAAAATGTGTGGTTAAAAATACAAACATTTATGTACATTTTGGAATATATATCTTTACATTTCCCTAGAGCATGTATTTACTATATATTGTATAGACCCTGATGCTGGGAGGGACTGGGGGCAGGAGGAGAAGGGGACGACAGAGGACGAGATGGCTGGATGGTATCACCGACTCTATGGACTCTGTGGACATGAGTTTGAGTGAACTCCAGGAACTCCAGGCCTGGTGTGCTGTGATTCATGGGGTCACAAAGAGTTGGACAGGACTGAGCAACTGAACTGAACTGATATATGTATATATACATATACATGCATGTGTATATTGTATATCATACATGTATGCATATACATATATAATAAATACATAGGAAATATACATATACATACCTTGGAGATACTGTAGGTAAGAGTCCAGATATGCAGATAATGAATATTGACATAAAGTGAGTCAGACAAATTTTTTTATTTTCCACTGCACATAAAAATTACACTCTATTGTAGTCTATTAACTATGCAATAACATGTCTTAAAAAAAAGTACATACCTTAATTTTAAAATATTTTTGCTAACAAACGTTAACCATGAGCTGAAAATTGTGATAATCTACAAACCTTCAGCAAATCATTGTAGTAATATTAATGATCACTGATCACTGTAACAAACGTATCAATAATAATGAAAAATCTGAAATATTGCAAGAATTACTATAATATGACACAGAGACACAAAGTGGGAAAATGATGTTGGAAAAATGACATTGATAGACTTGGTCCATGGAAAGTTGCTACAAATCTTCAATTTGTAAAAAATACAATAAAGTGAAATGCAATAAACCCTAATAAATCGTGGAGTCCAGGTGTTGTGGAGTCCATTCTTTTCTGTTTGACTCCAAAAGCTGTCCCATCACCATTATCTTTAAATAGAGTTAAGTCCTTGAGAATACAGATCTGGCCACTTATGTGCTGTGAGGTATCAGTCATGTCACCTTCGTCCTTGTGTGTCTGTGCCCTTGTCTATGAAGTGGGGGTGTAGATGGTTATCCACCTATTGTGACTTTAACTTTTACAGCCATGTGTGCACTGAGCACTGTTTCAGTTTAGTGATTTTCAGTGGTTTCCTCTCCAAGACCCTCAGATAATGAACTAAGTGCATGTCCTCAGCTTCCCAGCTGTGTAGCCTCGGAGTGTGCTCTGCATGCTGTCGGGCAGGCCTTAACTCACATCCGGGTGGTTGGGCTGTGTCTGGAGTGGCTCCCATGAAGGGCAGCCTGCTGCCCTCTACCTAGATCTCAGGGTGGAATTTAAAAATTGATGTGGAAGGTGGGCTCCTCAAATGCAGCTCCATGAAAGGAAAACTGAAGGGCAGTGGAGGAAAGAAGTGAGACAGGAGGAAGAGTGGTCCCCACGCCCCAGGAAGGGGGGAGCTGAATGGCATGGTGTCGTGACTGGACAAAGCAGGTAGCTTGTCCCTGCTTTGACACTGAAATCCCAGTGTCAGCTCTTAACTGAGCCACATCCCAGCAGAGTCCTGCCAGGACAGAAGGCCCAGAGGCCAGGTAACAAAGAGCCCCTTTATCATTCCCAACCACCCGGTCACCCGCAAAGTGTAGGCATGGGCTCCTGCATCTCTGTCCTCAGGAGCTCCTCATGGCACATGCCCAGGATCCATGGGCTCTTCTGGAACCAAGTGTTTCCAGGAGGTCTGTGTGGGTTAGGGTGAGGGGAGGAGGAGACAGGGCCATGCAGACCCAGGGGAGCCTGCTGCCCCAGAGGCATCTGTCTCCACTTCAACCATTCCCTGAGGCCACACTTGGCCAAATCTAAGTAATCTCCTGATTACTAAATTCAATTGTCTTCTCTTCCCATTTCTCCAGGTGGCAGCTCAGGGCACTGTTAACCATTCCCGTCACCTCACCACCTCTCCTCCTCCTCCCCACTCCTGCTCCATCCACTTCGCCTGGAGCTGAGGGTTCATGTCTTAGATCACTTAACATAAATCCCAGAGAACTTTCTACGGCACCTCATAGCCCAGCCAGGCAGGAGCTGCACATGCCAGCTCTACAGCAGAATGCTGAGCTTTTGTGGCTTTCCTGGCCCGGGCTACTCGGTAGTTCTGAGCCATTTCTATTGATCATTGACAGGTGTCTGTGAAAGAAAGTAGGGAAACAAGATTTGGCCAAGTCCAGGAGGTGTTGCAAGGCTTTCTTTCTCTAGGTTCTTGATGGGGTGGCAGGTACTCAAGCCTCAGTGGGGTGTGACAATAAACAGATTTTGCCGTTGCTTCACCAATGCTGCATTGCCCAATGAGATGGATGGCAGCACTGCTCACAAGGGCCCTCTCTGAAGACGCACTTTGCCAGCCCTTGGACGCCATGTGATTTTGCTCATCCACAGGCTCTTGGGTATGGTTTTATGAGGTAGGCAGTGTTCCACCCCTGTCGTTCCTAAAAGCCAGAGCTCAGCGTGTTTTCCATAAATCACTTTAATAAAAGACACATGAAAAAGTCAAAAACCTCGTTAGCATGTGTGAAATGAGATTAAGAAACAGTTACAAAAATACCAAAGAATCTGTTGGGTGAATCTACCATCAAGGAGAAAAAGAGGATCTGTGCGCTATTCCTAGGTGAGGTATCACTTTCCTACCAGGGCAGGAGTGAAGGTTGCCTTCCAGAAAGATTAGTTATAAGGGGGAAGCAAAGAATGCCAAGAAAAATAATACAGCTTGGTTTAATTTACTTGGTTGAATGCATGTTTTCCTTCTGTCACGGCAGCTAACTAAAGGTTTCTGGCCTGAGTCACTCAATCCCTCCACCCTTTGCTCTTCTCCACTCAGTCCTGACCTCCTACAGTGCTCTGAGGGGGACAAAAAAACAACAACAAAACCCTTAAATGGGTTGTCCTAGTATCTCAATGGCCTTGTCTGCTCTGGGTTACTTTCTGTCTTGATATTGGGTTTCTGAGCCTACTGAAAAGACCAGTACTTTACATAGTACCTGTGGGGCTTCCCAGGTGGCGCAGTGGTAAGGAATCTGCCTACCAATGCAGGAGACGCCAGAGATGCAGGTTTAATCCCAGGGACAGAGTAGCCTGGCGGGCCACAGTCCGTGGGGTCTCAAAGAGCTGGACGCGACTGAGCACAGCACTGCACAGCAGTGGGGCTATAAACTGGTGCAAAGTTTATAGACGGAAATGTTATCAAATATGTTCAAATAAATGCAATCTAGCCTTTGACCGAAAATTCCCATTTTACAAATTTATTATACAGACGCTTGTACACGGGTATATAAAGATGCAAACTTATTTGCAGAAACCCAACTGTCCTTTGAGAGATGACTCAGTCAAAAAAGCATGCTACAACAGAGAACTGGATTAATAATTACATTAATTGGAAAGACTAAGATGGTTCTATATGGGTTGACATGGAAAGATTCAATAGGATCTTTAGTGAAAAGCTAAATTGTAATAAAATATGGATAGTAAAGGTTATCTTTATAAAACATAGGCTATGCATAGTACCATGACCTGGAAGACTATATGTACCCAAATGGTGGTGGTGCTGGGAGTTGGGGAAGGGCGTGGCAGCTTTCTATCCCCCCATGTGTGATAGTGAAGTATTTCTAACTCTTTCTGCCCAGATGGCTCATCATGAAGCCTCCATCAGGTTCCACTCAGCTGCTTCCATAGCACCTTGTAACCAAGGCCGGAAAAGCCCCGCCGTCTCTTCCACCTGCCTTATTGCATCACTCTTCTGATGAAATACACATGCTTGAATGGGGAGAGAGTAAAACTAAGGGAGAAGGTAAGCAATTTGGATAATAATTCATGTTTTTACCTGTAAAATGTTTTACCTGTAAAATATTTATATTTTAACATATATTTTATCTATAAAATGTTTTGATTGTTTTTAGAAGATGTATTACCATCAAGATTAAACAATACAAAGATGATATTAGCTATCTGCTTTGGGCTTCCCAGGTGGCTCAGTGGGTAAAGAATCTGCCTGCAATGCAGAAGACACAGGAGATCTGGGTTAGAGCCCTGGGTCGGGAAGGTCCCCCAGAGAAGGGAATGGCAACCCACTCCAGTATTCTTGCCTGGAGAATCCTGTGGACAGAGGCGCCTGCTACAGTCCGTGGGGTCGCAAAGAGTCGGACACAACTGAAGGGTCTGACCACAGCATAGCACGTCTGCTTCACTCATCATCTGAGCAGGTTCCCAGGGCACAGCCATCCTGAGTCTTGGTTCTTTGAGGCCTTTCGAGGGGGAGAGCAGCCTAAGATTCCACAAAGCCTCTCCGCTGTCATGTGGACCCAGATACGTTGAGAAGGTGCTTTCAAAGAGCCATTGACATAAAGAGTCACGTCCAGCCTCATGGAGCAACGATGCAAAGGCGGGAGAACTGAATGCAAGCTTTTCCACAGGGAGAGCCAGGAAGTCCCACAGTGGCAGGGGCTCCTGAGGTCCTCACAGTCCCCCCAGCTGCTAACACTGAGCCCACTTGTAGGAGGTACGGGGCAGGGGGCACTGCAGGGGGCAGGGACGGGGGCGCTCAGAAGTCAGAGTGCTGCGTGAGCACGGCCAGTAGAGAAAGTGTTCAGGGGGCTCCTTCAGGCAGCTCCCCCATCCAAGACCTTCACGAATTCACATGCCGCCTTCCTGCGGTGACAGGACCTCAGTTCTCTGGGCTCCACCTCTGTCATTGCAAGTGTTCCCTGCAGACACCACCCACCTGACCGCGGGGTGCCTGAGCTCATATCTTATCCTGGTGCTAAGACCTCAGGGCTCCCTTTCCCCTGTGGCCACAGACACACCTGAGGGGTGACGATTACTTCAAATTCTCTTCCCAATCCCTTCTTTTCTCTGTGAATTTCAGAACCTACCTTTCTTGACAGCCTTCTGCAGGCCTATCACCTGGTACCCTCCGTGATTCTTGCTTTTCCTGTGTGGCGATTTTCCTTAATCGCCTTGCTTTTCAGTTCACCAATCATATTGATTACATCAGCATTTCTCTGGGCAAGATATGTTCTCTTCAGTTTTCCAGTTTCATTGAACAAAAGGCTTAAAATACAAAAAGTTTAGGCCAATTTTTGTATTTCTACACTAGCTTTGGAGATTCCCAGGTGGTATTAGTGGTAAGGAACCTGCCTGCCAATGCAGGAGACATAAGAGATGTGGATTCGATCCCTGGGTTGGGAAGATCCCCTGGAGGAGGAAATGGCAACCCACTCCAGTGTTCTTGCCTGGAGAATCCCATGGATGGAGGAGCCTGGCAGGTTAGAGTCCATAGGTTCACAAAGAGTTTGACTGACTGAAGCGACTCAGCAACTCAAGCACACTAGTTTTAAATCCTAACTCTTAGCACCAACTTTCGTCCAAACCTTGCTCCTCTTTCTTTCTTGGGGCTTCCTGCAATGAGATACCACTTCGCTCTGCAAAAATGGCTTTTCTGGTGTTAAGAATGATAGAAGTCCCAGTGAAAGTGTTAGCTGCTCAGTCGTATCTGACTCTGTGGCCCTATGGGCTGAAGACTGCTAGGCTCATCTGTCTGTAGAATTCTCCAGGCAAGAATATTGGAGTGGGTTGCCATTCCCTTCTTCAGGGGATCTTCCTGTCTCAGGGGTCAAACCTGGGTCTCCCACATTGCAGGCAGATTCTTTACTGTCTGAGCCACCAGGGAAGTCTGAAGTCCCAGATATATATATATCTGGGATATATATATAGTGTTAATTTAAAAACAGAGTTGGAGAACAGTATTTTAAGAAGGAACCCATTTTCTCAGTCTCCCTGAAAGCCTGTCCTCTGGGTGCACAGTCCCGGGTATCACCTTCATGCTGACTTCTTGCTGTCTGGCTGGGTGACTTGCTGTAATGTAAGGCTAAGGATGACCTCAGAGATGGTCTGGAAAGTGGTTCTTTGTCCAGATATGATCAAGCAGTGGCCAAGTCAGGACATTCCCTTCCCCTGGGGTGGGTTAAGTACAGGTAGAGGGGGCTTTGGGAAAGGGGGCTTTACCCATGTTTCCTCTGGTTGCTTTGACAAATTACCACTCAGTGGGTTCAAACAATCAAAATCCATTCTCTCGCAGTTCTACAGGCCTCGCAGTTCTGAAATCAAGGTATCAACAGGCCGTCTTCCCTCCAAAGCCAGCAGGGAGGGTTCTCTTTTGCTTCCTCCAGCTTCTGGTAGCTGCCCTGGCATTACTGGCTTATGACTACATCACTCCAATCTGCTACCATCTTTGTGGAACCTTCTCCTTAATTAGGTCCATGTCAAATTCCCTCTCTTATAAGGGTCCATGTGATTGCATTTAGGGTCCACTCAGAAAACCCAAGATAAGCTCCTCTTCACAAGATCACTAGCTTAATCACATCTTTTTCCATATAAGGTAATATTCACAGGTCCTGGAGATTAGGGTGTGAATATATCTTTTGGGGCCATCATTCACCCCGCTACATCCACCCATATATCCATGGAGCTGGGATGAATGTCAGATGTTAGATATCAAAGGGATGTCGAAAGCACAACCCATACAAATGGTTCCCCCAATAAACAAGTCCAGCAGTGAGTCATACTAAGGCAAAGGATGCTTCTCTTTGCCAAGTGCTGAGCTGTTTGGATTCAACTCTCCCACGCCTCTCTGGCCATTGTGTGTATACCTGCTTGGCTATTTCAAAATCTGTGGGCCTCCCTGTGCAGGGATTCCTTGTGCCAAAGGAAGAAGCTGTATTTGGGGGCGTGTGTAAGGGTGCTGCCATGTGATAGGGAAGACCTGGGCTCAAATCCTGGTCCCTCCACTTAGCCACTTAGCCGCTGTCTGTCCTTGGACAAGACATCTAGCTTTTTAAAAGAACAAAAATAATCCCTATGTTTATGATTTTGCAAGAATTAAATGACGAAATGTACATGTATTAGAGCTAAACTCTTATCAGGTGTGGGGGATTGAGCAGCCCAGCCCTAGGAGAGGAGGCTGGTGGGCCAGCTGGTCATCCTGGCATCTGCGGTCAGTGGAGAAATCTGAGTCGAGTCCTCGCTCTCCAGTCTGTTTCCCAGTGGATGCAGATTCAGTGGAGTCTTCCCTGGAGACTCAGTGGGCACCTCCCACATTTCTTCATCCAGCCTGAGAATGTGGCAATGATTATTGTTGTTGCTGAGTCGCTAAGTTGTGTCTGACTCTTTGTGACCCCATGGACTGTAGCCCCCAGGCTCCTCTGTCCATGGGATTTCCCAGGCAAGAATACTGGAGTGGCAATGATTGTAGGTCTACGCATATTCGCAGAGAGAGAAACTCTCTTTTGACAGAAGACAGTCGCCTCATGATGGAAGATGATTTCTTCCTTCTGTTTCCTGGGCCTCTAATACATAAAGACACGAAGAGGCACAATAGGGAAACAGGGCATTGTTGGGGACGACTCCCTCTCTGCACCAAGGTCTGGAGGGTCGGTGCGCCCAGCAGGAATGGCTCCCTTTGGGCTGAGACTGAGAAGGTACAGGTGTGCAGCCCCTGCAGTGCGCTTCTGGCCCCCAGCCCTCTGCTCTGGGGCGGGCTGAGACTGAGAAGGTAAAGGTGTGCAGCCCCTGCAGTGCGCTTCTGGCCCCCAGCCCTCTGCTCTGGGGCGGGCTGAGACTGAGAAGGTACAGGTGTGCAGCCCCTGCAGTGCGCTTCTGGCCCCCAGCCCTCTGCTCTGGGGCGGGCTGAGACTGAGAAGGTACAGGTGTGCAGCCCCTGCAGTGCGCTTCTGGCCCCAGCCCTCTGCTCTGGGGCGGCCTGACTACCGCATTGGCTACCATCAGCGTCTTCACCTGATGACAACAGCCGCATTAACAGCCTCCTGCCGCCCGTGACTGCGACCCTTGGGGGCCTCCATCCTGACGGCCCTCCCCACCCCGAGGCCGCCTGCGAACGCTCACAGGCGCATCCAGCCAGGCCCCCGCAGGCTGCCTGCCGCAGCTAAAATGAAGGGAACCCAAACTGTCAGCTGCTGTCAATAGGCAAAGCCTTCAGAGATTTTTACTAAATCCAGCCAGGATCTGTGGCTTATTTATGAACTCATATGGCTTTTTGACTTCTCTGACTTTAGCCAGATTGCTGACATGTTTTTAAATTATCCAGTTTTTGTTTTCCTTCTTCTCTGCTTCTTGGGAAGATAAAGCCTCAGGCATGTGGCCCTTCTCTGTTCATAACAGTGATGGTTTCTGGGCGGCTGGCCCCCTCCCTTCGCCCCAGACCACCATTCACTTCAATTACCATTTTAACCCAGACCTCAGAAACTTCAGAAGCATTTAACCCTTGGTGGTGGTGGTTTAGTTGCTAAGTTGTGTCTGACTCATGCGACCGTATGGACTATAGCCTGCCAGGCTTCTCTGTCCATGGGATTCTCCAGGGACGTATACTAGAGGGGGTTGCCATTTCCTTCTCCAGGGGATCTTCCTGACCCAGGAATTGAACCCGGGTCTCCTGCATTGCAAGCAGATTCTTTACTGACAGAGCTATGAGGGAAGCCCTATTTAACCCTTAGGAACCCTTAGGAACACAGAAAACAAGTGATTAAGAGGGAGAAGCTACAAGGCAAAGTGTTTTTTTTAAACTCTATATAACCATACAATAAGAAATTTTGTTATCAAAAATTAAGATTTATAATTAAAAAAAATCCCAGACTGCATATATATGCTTCTACTGGGTGATCTCTAATGGTCCAAGCAATTTCTGGAAACTTCCCATAGCTTTAAAAGCTGACATGGTGGCAAGCATTGAAGACCATTCCATCCAAGGCCAGGAGTCATTGTACAGCAGTACGGTAGCCCTGGGGCAGTTGGCTTTGTCTTGCTGAGAGTCCCTAAAGGTCTTTCCTGTGGGCTGCCGTCTGAATGCCACCTTGGTCCTAACCCTGCCCCATCTGGGAAAGCTGCTGGGTTAACACTCCCTCAAGTCAGCACGGTTCAGACTGGGGCTGATTAACACATTGTAACTTTCAAATTAAAGACAGGAATTCGCCATCCTTATCCCAGTTCTATACAATTACTCCATAGATTGCTCACCAGGGAATATCAAAAGGGAAAAAAGCAAGCACCAACCTCCCACATCACAGCCAGGATTGTCACTTCTTAAAAGAAAACTCTCACTGGCCTTACCTAAGCCAGTAAAGTCATCCCGCGTGAATTCACTGAGGATGTTAAAAGCATTGGCCGGTGTTCGTCTCTGCATTGGGTGTATCAACACAGCCCCACTTGCCCTCTCTGTGAGTCTGCAGTGGTTTGAAATATGTCCACAAATTCTTGGGCACTCCCTTCACACAGCGAACCCCTCCCTTGAGTCTGTGGACTCATTAACTGGCTCCTGGCAAGCAGAAAGGGGGCAGAAGTAATGGGATGTGATTTCCGAGAATGAGTGTATTTATTTTTTGTTGTCGCATAACAAATGACCATGGATTTAATGAGCATTTATTATCTCACGGTTCTGGAGATCAGAAGTCCAGGTACAGGGTGATGGAGTCTTCTGCTCAGGGTCTCACAAGACTGAAATCAGATGAGGCTGGGACTGAGATCTCATCTGAGGCTCTGGGTCCCCTTCCGAGCTCATACAGCTGGCAGAATTCTGTTCTTTGCAGTTGGAGGGACTGAGGCCCCTGTAATCTTGCTGACTGTTGGCTGGGGGCCGCTCTCAGTTCCTGGAGGCTGCCCTTGGGGGCTTGACACATGGGATCCCTCCACAATGCAGCAGTTCACTCCTTCAAATGCCTGGCTGCACATCTGCTCTGTTTCAAGGGGCTGCATCATTAGATCAAGCCAACCCAGGGCAGTCTGTCTTAACTTGGAGTCAAGTTAGGAATCTTAATCACAATAGTCCTGCTACCATATAATATAACATCATGGGAGTGAGACCTCATCACATTTTAAGTCTTGCTTCCACGCAAAGGGTGGGTATCACACATGTGCACCGGGGGCGGAATCTGGGGCCATGACAGAGTTCTGCCTGACACTCGCGAAAAGCCGCAAAAGCCTTATGGATTCCCGCTCGTCTCTTTTCCTTTCTCTTGGACCTCCCACTTTGGAGAAAGCCAGCTGCCACACAATAAGGACACTCAGGCAACCTTCTGGAGAAGTCACCAGGTAGAAATGACGCCTCCTCTTAGCAGTCAGCAAGGAACCACAGCCTGCATTCTATAGCCATGGGGGTGGGGTGGGGTCAATCTTGGAAGTAGATCCACCAGCCCCAGTCCAGCCTTCAGATGACTTCAGTCCTGACCAACATCCTAACTCCAACCTCTCAGCAGACCCTGAGCCCAAACCACCCAAATGAGCTGCCTCCAGATTCCTGACCCTCAAAACCTATGTTATACAATTTTTCTCTTTGAAGATGCTCTATTTTGAGGCAACTTGTTATAGGGCTATAAATAACTAATAAACAGCCTTTATTCACTAAGAGAGCAATTGAAAACAGTGGGAAAATGTTGTGTTGAAAAACAAAAAAAAGAAAATATCCTAGCAAAACTGCTTTCTATTCTGAAAGACAGAGCTCTCATCTGGCCTTTGTCACTCCAGCCAGAGGCTGGCAATCATGCTGTGCTCACCACCAGTTGCCTCCCCTCTTTCTGCAGAGGGGTCTCTGCAAAGCCACATGGCCAAACTGCAGGTCCCACTTCCCAGGGTCCTGCTGTATCCAGGTTTCTCCCTAGCATTCTCCTTGGCTTGAATTAGTACTTTGCTTCCCTCTGAGCATCAGGCTCGCTGCCCTGAGTACCTTTCCTCTGGACTCCCGCTTTCCTCTCGCTGGTCTTTTCCTTCCTTGTGCCTTCCAGCCTAGGAGGAGCTGGGGCTGTGTGAAAGCAAAGCTCCTCTGAAGAGGGCGCATCTGGGGCTACCCAGCCCCTGGCTTAAAGCCACGCTTGATTTAAGCCATTTCACGGTGGAAGGCCAGGCTCTTAATTCTGGGTTGTTTTCCTCCCAGGCTGTGAACTTAGATGACAAATCACAGCATCCTTTCTCCTGACTGCCTGGCTGCCCTCACGGGCTGCAGCACTCCTGGTCATGATGGAGAGCCCCAGGGGTCCACAGGGGCAGACTTCCAGCCTGCATTTCATGCTCTGATGAATGAAAAGGGCAGCGTGGGCTTCAGTCCCTTTCCTCTTTTCCATCATGGGAATCTCAGTCTGGACAGAGGTAGGGCAGAAGGTCAGTCCTGAATGCCCCATCCTCCGTGGTAAACAAGGAGAGAAAAGGCTGTCTGCCTGGGCCACGGCAGATGGGGGCAAAGTGCCAGCTCCAGGTGAAACAAAGCCAGGGCCACAACTATTATTATTTCAGGTCAGTTCACCTTGAGCTCAAGGAACAGCCAGTCGCCAGAAGGCTCGGCGTGACACAGTGCAGACCCCTCACCCGCCCCTGCTGGCAGTGAGTAATTGGCACTAAACACGGGATGTGTCTGGATTTAATCTAACCTGAACTCAATTACTTGACTCGTCCAATGGAAACTCGCCCGGGCTCCAGTGTTTAAGTGAAGAGAGGGCTCTGAAATCTTCTGGTCCCTGTAGCCTCAGTCTTTTTCTTCCTGTCTTTGTAGGTGGGCAGAGGGATGCACATATTCTGGGCCCTACCACCAGGTCCCTGGGCACCCCCTGACCACTGCCTCATCTGACTGCAGGACAGAGTAGGATGCTGAGAGGGCAGTGTGTGTGGATGCTGCATCCCTGATGCTCAGCTGAGAAGGTGGGGGCTGTGAGTCTAAGTCACAAGCCCAAGGGGCTGAGCAGTGGTAGCTGAGAGGAGAGAGAGACCCCGGGTGTCCCTTCCTACATCACTGCAATGGAGCGGGGCTCAGCTTCCAGCACCCAAAAAGGGGACTCCTAGCCAGCAAGAGCCCACTGGGAGAGACCTGAGCCCTTGCTCTGAGTCACCCCACTGCACCCACTTTCTGCATTTGATTTTCCGAGGCCATTCTGCCTCTCTCAGCTGGAGTCAAAGCATTCTCTTAGAACTCTCTTCCCTCCACACAGACACCTGGGTATGACATGAGAGGCCCAAATCCCAGCCACACTGGCCTCTTTCCTCTCCTCCAGGGTCTGCATGGCAATGGGCCCACTTCTAGCCCCAGCCGTGGAGGCATCTCTGCTCCCTCCAGCCTGCCTCTGAACTGGGCAACTCTGGCTATGGAAACCTCTTCCGAGCACGTCCAGGTGTTGTTGGGTGCTTCCGAGTTGGCAGTCTCTTCCTCTTGAGCTTCGCTCTGCATCCCACAGGATGTGGATGGTGATCAAGCTGTGGGGCGGCAGGGCGAGCAGGTCCTCCTACTCCATCTCAGAGAAGCACACGTGTCCACTGTCCTGCAGCCGCGGGCCTCACCTGTGTCTCAGCCTGGTCCCCGCTGGCCTGGGGCAAGTGGGAGAGTCCAGGGGAGAGTTCTCAAGCAGGAGGTGAGAACCTTCCAACTAGAACCTGCCTCTGTTTGTTTCTGGACCAAGTAGGCACACCCAGGGAGCAATCAGGCTGCTAACTTGGAATACTGGGCTGAATCCCCTCCGATGTCATGCTTCTCCTGCCCAGGACTGCCCTGGGGACCTCTGCCCTGAGTTGGAAAGAATTAAAAGGACATGCAATTGGAGGGCAATAAAATTCTCGGTCTCATTTATTTTTCTCTTGTAATTCTGACTCACAGGCAATGATGTTGTCAGTGGGATAAAGAAAAAATGTATATCTTAACATAATTTTCTATAAAAGTCAAGGCAATTGGTAAGCATGAAAAGGCCATAACATATCCGGTTAACATAATTTGAGCCAGAGTTCAATTTACTGGGTTTGAAACCTGTTTCAAGCATCAATTAGCTTGTAATTTGGGGGTAATTGCTTAACTTCTTTCTGCCTCAGTTTCCTCATCTGCAAAATGGGGATGGTCAGCACTTGCCTGGTGAGGATTGAATGAACATATGGAAATAGCTTAGAACAGAGCCTGCCTCCCACTGCAGTCTCAGTGTGTGAATAAACTAGGAGGGATGTTAAATGGGAGCTGAGGAGGGGTGAGGAGTCCAAGACCAAGGGCAAGTTTCGGGATAATGGACAAGGAGATAGTGGCCACATTCAGGATATTCCTTTGGGAAAAGGAAGGAGGAAAGCCTGGCTTGGTGCCAGTGTTCCGGAGAAGACCGGGAGGAAGGCCAGGGCCTACAGAGCATGGAGCCAAAGACGTTTCCTGGGTCCAGCCTGAAGGCCGGCAGCTGCTCAGACCACTCTGTCATCGTGATGAGGTCAGAGGGGGAGACAGCACACAGGCCTGAGCCACAGAAGGGAGCCCAGAACTGGGGGAGAAGCTGACAGGGAAGCCGAGGTGTTCTTGAGCCCCAGGGCCAAGTTACAAATGTTGTAGGGGCCTGATGATTTAGGCCAGGGGTGGGATGCATAAAACATTCTCTGCAGAAACAGCAAAATTTAAGAATGTTTTTTTTCTAGGGGAGACGATAGCTTCGCATTTGGACTTGCGTTTCCCTGCCTAGATGCGTAGGTGGTATCTCTGTTCTGAATTTTCTCTTCCTGGGATAGAGTTGCCTAATGTTGACTCAGGAGCTGGGCTCACAGCCGACCTCTTTATACCCCATGGCTCCTTTAAAACGGGCTGATTCATGGGTCTCCCTCCAGCTCCCCCAGCTAGCAGCTCTGGAGGAGGGAGTGCAGCATCTGTGACTGTAGCAAGCCCCCGAGTGAACAAAGTGTGGTTCGTCAGCCTCCATGAGCATCACAGACTAGGCCTTCAGATAGTAGTGAAAGCTGCTAATAAAGGCATGAGCAGAAACAGTGGGGACTCAAAGGCCAAGATGCACAAAACTCTTCTCTCTTAGGCCTCAAGTGAAACTCTTCAAGGCAGGGAGACCATGCCATCTCTTTATTTAGAACTTTCTAGAACAGTGCTTGCTGTTCAAAGGAACTGCAGTGATGAAATGTTCTAAACCTGCAGTGCCCAATACAGAAGCCACTAGCCATATGTGGCTATTTGTGCTCAGTTGTGAAGTCGTGTCTGACTCTTTGTGACCCCATGGACTGTGGCCTGCCAGGCTCCTCTGTCCATGGAATTCTCCAGGCAAGAATACTGGAGTGGGTAGCCATTTCCTTCTCCAGGGGGCTTTCCTGACCTGGGGATTGAACCCATGTCTCCTTTTGGGTGGATTCTTTACCATCTGAGACACAAGGTACATATGAAAAGTAACTTACACCTGAGTGCTGGACCGTGGCAGCAGTGATGTATTTTGGCATTATCCCTGGGGTTTAGAGAAGAAACCTTTTAAGGCAGTTAAGGCATTCGTGAAAACCGAGTGTCTGACACCTCTGTGGCACCTGTGAAGCCAGAGGCGGAGGTTTCTGGCATGTTTCCTTATAGGAGCAGAGCCAAGCCTGGGGTATGCTAATGAGGTCGTCTGGATGTCACAGTGGTCTGTGAGTCACAAGAGGCCAGCCGAGCACTGGGATCTGAACATCACAAAGATGGCGCTCTGGGAACAGTTTTCCCAAACTCACACTGAAGAGGTCCAGGGGGAACGTTCTATCACCTGGGCCTACTGCTCTGCACCTCCTCCTCTGAGGTCTCTGGCCTCACTTTGGTGGGGAAGCCTTGGGTCGATGGAAAATGCTCATGTTTGAAGCCATCTGCCACCAGGAGCAAATGACTGTGGCTGGTCCTTGTCACCTATGAGTGGTTGGGCCACAGTGATCTGTGACTTTGGCACCGAGCGCTCCAAGAGTCCTCATGATATCCAGCGAGGGTCTGAGGCTCAAAGGCTGTCTGCTGAGACAGGCTGGCCCCCCAAGCTATCTGGCCAGCAGAGTGAGTGCCCATGGAGCCCTGGGCTCTGTGCAGAGAGGCAGGATTCTCTCCGTTCCAGAGGCTTGGGCACAGTCTAGGAATTATATGACTTTTCCACAAGCAAAGGACAGAATGTAGTGCAGCAAAGATTCTAACAAGGGAATCTGCTGCCAGACCTTTTTTCCGTCTCATCTGTGCCCTCTTTGCTGGTTAATGCTGAGGGCTGGGCAGGCTTCTCCCCTCTGACACCCCTCTCTGGGGCACGAGAGGAAATGCCCTTGGCTGACACTCTTGGTATCCCTGCGGTCACACCTCCCGCACCTCACATCTGCAATACACACAGCTTGTTAAGATGAGACTGGTTCTAGAAGGCACCACAAGGGAATCTTGTGGTGACGAAAGAGCTCTGTACTTTGCGGTGTAGTCACATGATTCCAAGTGTGAAGAGTCACATAGCAACAAACACGGAGAGGCACGCTTGCAGATGAGTGTGTCTGAAGTGGTGACACCTGAGTGAGGCCGTGACTGGATCACTGTCCATGCTCTGGTTGTGACATTTACTATAATTATGCAACACGTCACCAGCGGGGAAACTGGGGCATCTCTGTATTGTTTCCCACAACCGCACGTGAACCGAACAATTGTCTCGAAATAAAAATTAACAATACACCTTGAAAAAAAACTCACGGTGTGAAACGTGTTTACACTACTTTGAGAAAGAGTCAGCTGAAGTCCCAGATGGGACTTTTTCACGCTTCTGCACTTCTAGGTCTCAGGATTCTCACTCATCTTCCTGCCTCCCTTCAGCCCAGGAGTGAGAGAGGCCACTGGGGACAGGGAGCAGCTGTGGCCTCCAGGTGAGCTCTGGGACCAGCAGGAGGAGTGGGGGGGGGGGAGTCTGGAGGTGGAGCTCACAGGATGCCTGGGAATGTGCAGTTGGCGCTGCTCACAGCAGGGCAGGCGGCCTGGCTTCTGCGTCCTGCAGGGAAACAAGGTGGCCCAGAGCTACTCTCAACTGTCCCCAGAACGTCACCAGTGTAGACTGCCCCTCAGGATGGGGGAGAGGAAGACCTAGAGCAGGGACAAGGGAATATTATACTTATTAAAATTAAAAGATGCTTGAAAGGAAAGCTTTGACACACCTAGACAGTGTATTAAAAAGCAGAGATATCACTTTGCCGACAAAGATCTGTGTAGTCAAAGCTACGGTTTTGCCAGTAGTCATGTACAGATGTGAGAGCTGGACTGTAAAGAAGGCTGAACGCTGAAGAATTGATGCTTTTGAACTGTGGTGCTGGGAAAGACTCTTGAGAGTTCTTTGGACAGCAAGGAGATCAAACCAGTCAATTCTAAAGGAAGTCAATCCTGAATATTCATTGGAAGGACTGATGCTGAAGCTCAAGCTCCAATACTTTGGCCACCTGATGCAAAGAGCTGACTCACTGGAAAAGGCTGAACGCAAAAGAAGAGGGCGGCAGAGGATGAGATGGTTAGATAGCATCACCCACTCAGTGGACATGAATTTGAGAAAATTCAGGGAGATGGTGAAGGACAGGGAGAATCAGACACGACTTAGTGACTGAACAACAACCACACACTTATTAAAACAACTGCCTCCAAAAGTAGGTCATGAAAGAGTATTTCTAATTGATGTGATTTTTTGGCTCTATTATAGAAACACAAATTTGTTTCTCCTATTTTAATGCAAGCATGATCTTGTTCATTTTTACTAGTGTGCATTATAATTTTAGGAGCATCTCACTAGTGAATACTTTTGGGAGATACCCACAGAGTTAGCCAGTGACACCTTCGGAAGAGGCTCCGTGCATGTCAATTATGTCTCCGTAAAACTAAAACAATACAAGAATCCTTCAAGTTTTCCTGAGGCTACTTGCCCATCCCCAGGTCTCAGAGCTCTCTGCACGTGCTCTTGGGTAGCAGGGCATGGCTGTTGCAGTATTACTGAGCTAGCTCGTGAATGGAAGCAAACCTTAGTTTTCACAGCTCAGTCTTGGGAGGGGAAGAAAAATGATGATTTAAAAACTGGGTGGTGTCTGGTTTAAGGTTCAGAAATCCTCCTTTTTGAAGCATGGCATTCCCTTGTTGGTGCTGTTGGTACTGGTGTGTGTGTGTGTGTGTGTGTGTGTGTTTACACATTTTGTTTTGTTTGACACTATGACATTTCCTCTGTTTACCCTGCAAGAAAAGCAGAAATCAGCAAGATCAGATACCATTTCCCTTCTTTAAGTGTTAGCTAGGTTTGATTCCTTCCCTGAGGCCATGTCCTTCTCCCTTGCTTGGAGGAAACGCCTCAGATCAAATGTGCCTTGGTTGATGGAAGATATAAATGGAATGCAAACAAGAACAGGAATCTTGGTTTGGATGCATTAACTTATTTGCATAACCACTATCAATTAAAAACTTAAAATATTTCCCAGATGTTCTTATGTGATCATATTACAAGACAGCAATTTAAAATTGCCCCAAGGTCAGCATCCTAAGCAAAAGCAACTGATCTAAGAAATACGAAGTAACACATCCTGGAAACAGGTACCACATGAGGGTTATGGAGCGGCCTGGAGTACACACAGGCTGACGGGTGATTAGAAGGAAAATCGCCTGCGGGGAACCTGAGGACTATTAGGCTGCAGTTCGTGTTCATCAAATTTAAACACCTGGTTTGATAAAGTTGTGTGGTTTCTTAAGCCTTGATACTTGCTCCAAGCAGCTGTTTCTGCATAATTTGGGTCATGTTTTTCTTCCGTTGCCTAGTCCATCAGTGCCCTGTGAGCATTACTTGTGGTTCCCACTTACCGTGGTGGGGACCTAAAAGTGGGCCCTGAAACTGCACAGTGAGGACCCTGGACAGTAGACCATAAAGAGATCTGACGGCTGCCAGGGGCTGCGGGCGGGGAGAACACACAGGCAGAACACAGAGGATTTGGGGCATGAAAACCGCTGTGTGATGCTGTGATGATGCATAAATGTCATTATGTTTTTTAAACCCCCAAAGTATATAACACCAAGAGGGAAGCTTATTTAAACTATGGACTTGAGGCGATTACTTTGTATCAATGTAGGTTCATCAGTCATAACACATGTACCACTCTGGTCAGGATGCTGACGATGGGGGAGGCTGTGCATGAGTTGGGGGTGTATAGATGGGAAATCTGTGTACTTTTCCCTCAGTTTTGCTGTGAACTGCTCTAAAAACATGAAAATCTTTTGCAAAGTGCCCATGAATTCCTAGGGTTTCAGTTTCGGCTGTTGGAGGACCATGAAGTTGACATCTCCATGAGCTGCCACAAGGCCTCAGGCGCCAGCCCTAAAAGGCCCTAATTTGAACGTTTAACCAGTCAGTGCTCTATCATTGCCGGTTCTTGCCTTTCTCATAAGTTCCCAGACAATCTTAATCCCCATCAGGGATCTATTTATTACACACAGTCTTCTCTTCTTGTTCTGGTCCATGCCAACCTTTCTATCTTGGCTTACATTATTCCAGCAACCTAAACATTAAACTTGCCCTTCTGCCTACTCAGAGTGTTTTCTGTTTCCAGAATGTTTCCAGGTCTTCAATAACTTCTGCAATTTTGTCCTCAGAAGGGTCCCTCTTAACACTCTCCAAAGGATCCTTTCCCCACATCCCACCTCCAGCCACTCTATACAACATTAAATTATTTTATTGTCTTTAGGTAATTTATTTCCTTCAAACTTATGATGTTATTTTCTTATTTACTGTCTTCCCTGTTCCCCCTTTTTAAATGTAAATTATTCAAGAGTAAGGATTTTTATCTGTGTTGTTTCTGCTACATTCTGGTATCTAGACTAGTCCTTGGCATGCAGCATTTGTTGACTTGTTGGATAAACAAGTAGATGAATGATTGCCATCAGGGGAAGTATATCCTGGGCTCCAAATGACTGCCTTGTCAAGACTTTTCTTTTAAAATATAGAATTATTAATAAATACATTATAACATCATATTGAGTTTTAAAAAATGCCTTGCCTTTGGTTAGATACTATTGTAATTTGGATTGCAGCTTTACAGACTTTTAATGCCTATTCAATCATTAGCTCTATCTGCCATCTATCTATTAAAGTCTGTCTGTATCTATACATCTATCTTCATATCTATGTAATATATATGCTTTTCTGTAATTTGCTCTTTGTAATGATATGCTTTCATATAAAACATAGTTATGCAATCTATAAGAAAGTTGAAGATTACACAGACTTACAGCCATGAGCACTAAATTTAAGAATCTCTGAACCAACAAAATCTCCCACAGACTAAGTACCATAGAAACAACAACACGTCTGTGGGCCCAGCATGCCAGCCCCAGCAAGTATTGGCCTGGCCGTTCTCCAAGTAGCTGCCACACTATGACACACTTGAAGCTTTGCATAACCTGTGTTTTCTCACAGTAGAATCTGCACTGCAAGGGTCTAAGTATGCCTGAAATGTAGCCGACCCACTGCAAACAAACAAAAAACAAAAACAAAAGAAAAAAAAGAAAGCTCAAACACAATCTAATCAGTTGAGAACAGCAATGATGTCATAACTTACATAATTTTAGTTCTCGGTGATTCTATTGCGAGTATGAGTTGGACACTGTGATACTGCTCATCAAAAATAAGTAGAAGAACCTTGAGGACATTGTGCGAAGTTAAATAAGCCCAGTCACAAAAAGTTAATACTACTGTATGATGTCAGTTACCTAGCGTATCCAGATTCACAGAGACAGAAGGTAGGATGGTGGCTTCTGGGGCTGAGGGAAGAGTCGGTAGTTGCTGTTTCATGGGCGTGCAGTTTCAGTTTTGCAAGATTAAACAAGTTTTGGAGACTGTATGCTCCAAAATGTAAATGTACTTAACGCTACTGAACTGTATGCTTTCCAATGTATGAGATAGTAAATTTTATGTTATGTATGGTTTACCACCATGAAGAAAAAAGTTTTAATTAAAACAAAGGGAATAACTGAAAGAGAAATAACTATTCCTCACACGTTAAGCTTCTCTGTATTTTCCCTTTCCCATCATTAGGATTACCATTTACCCCACTTTGCTTAGAACAGTCCTGGTTCACTCGTATCCTTGTGCAGTTATTCACAGGTCTCCCTTTCGTCCTTAAAAGTGTCGTGGGTGAAAATTACTGTGCTTCTCTTGTCCAGTATGCCTTTGGTAGCAGAGGCCAGCTCAGAGAACCGAAAACGAGAAAGCTGGCACCTCCATTAATGAATTTATTCCATCATTCACTACATCAGAAAGACCTCGCCTTCTGCCTGTTATCACACTGGACCCTGCATTTGTGTTCAGGTGACTACCTTCCCAGGTGGGCTGTAGGTTCCTCAAGGACAGGACGTATACCTAATTCATCCAGTGCCTCTTATCCCAGCCCAGTGCCTGGCACACATCAGGTTCCTAGCAGATGCTTGCCGAATTGCAAGATGTCCTGGTTCCAGCTGAAAGACAGCCGTGAGGAGCGCTGGCCTTCGTTAGTGCTGAACCTCCAAGCGAGCCTTTGTTCTACGCTTATTGGGGTGGTCCTGAAGGGCCTCCTTGGCTGGGTAGACAAGGGGAGGGCAAGAGCCTCAGCAGAAGCTTCTTTCCCACACGCTTCCCACTTCCAAGGGCCTCGATAGGGTGCTTGTGCTTCCTGGTCATGCTTGCTTGCTTTCTCTCTCTCTCTCTCTTTTTTTTTTAAAAAAAAAAACAAACTAAGAAGCATCTCCACTTGTCCTGAAATAGAGGCTCACAGAAAGCCAATAAATGCTCCATAAAGCATGCACATGTCCCTCTAATGTAAGCCAAGCTTTGAAATTCTGCAGTGGCTCAGCGAGTTGGGCTAACTCTCTCAGCTCAGTGGCAAGCTTTGTAAAGTGGCTCTTGTTTCTTCTTTCAAAGGCAGCACCGTCCTCAAGGTGCGTCTCAGCCAGTCAAGTCACCTCCTCAAATGCCACGTGTTTGTCTCCCAGCATGGGATTGAGTTACACTCCTTGTTTGAGGTTTTTTTTGGCTCTTCTCTGATCTCTAATGACCCGTGGCCAATTAGGGACTCAGGAGTAGCGCCTCTATCTTCCAAGTTGCTGAAGATCTCTGATTCCAAGAAAGAATACTCCTTCTATAGTTTCTTCCTCCTCCTCCTCAGGACACTGGATTTGAGGGCCTATGACCCTAGAGCAGTGGGAGGAGAGGTCTGGACAAGAGTGCTAAGTAAATGTTAATGAATCAGCAGGTCTAGACTGGAATGTCTTTTAGGGATTTAAGACTTGTTTTCATAAAATAAGCCCAACATCTGGATGGCATTTGGCTTAAGAACCACCAAGAGCTTCCCACTTATCCCTTGATCAATCTTTCCCGGTGTGCATCATTTTTTATTAGTCTTTTCCAAACAACTTTGATTTCATTATCCTCTTTAGTGTAATTTTTTTTTCTGTTTTATTACTTTCTGTTCTTCTCTTATTATTTCCTTCCTTCTACAAATGTTCCCAACTTACTATGAGACTTACTTCATGAAACTACAACTTCCTGGGACGCATTTTTTTTTTCTTTCTTGGTGACTGCCATATTCATTAGTGTCTTTATTTATTTTTTTGACACAGTACCATGGTCGTGTCTTGTGTGTAATTGGCTGATGACTTAAAGATGAGATAATTAACCCCTGGTCTCAAAAGGGTTCTATTTAAGGAAGGAGATAAGAAAGTACATGTTAAGTGCCAAATTAACATCACTGTAGAACCAACCATAAGGTTTCAGAGTAATGCTTATCCGTGACAGTTGTGAGGAGGAGTAACGGGACGAAACTCAGACCCTGCAGGACAGGGTGGACATGGAGTAGCTCAGAGGAAGCCCAACAGGGACAGTTTCATGATTTGGGGAAAGGCCACTCCCAAGGCACAGAGACCGTGAGGTAAAAGGCCAGAGAAAGGAGCAGGAGCACGGTGCGTAGGGCCCGGGCGTATGGACTCCCTGGAGCACTGTCTGTGCAGCAAGGCAACCTGGGATTGTCTCAGCAGCAGCACTGTGATCAGCTACGAGAACTCAGATGCTCTTAATGGAGAGACACTGGAAGCAGGGGTCTGCAGGAGGGAGGAACGGCTGGCAATGGCACGATGAAAGAACTTTCCACCTGAGCTCCCGGGTGTGGGAGGAGCTGGGGAGAGCATGCGTCATTTGGGAAGCTCCTCCAAGTCAGTCACAGAGAGGCCCACGCAACAAAGAACACCTTGTCAACAAAGCCATGAGCCCCACTTTAGACGGGAGATGGAGGTGAGGCTTTGCCGGAGCTGCGGGGTCAGACCAGGCTGCACTATTGCCTCCTGACAGCCAGGGCTTGCTCTAGCACCTGCCACCTCCTCTCGAGGTCTTTTGGCAGCGGCAGACAGGTATAATTGGGGCCTGTGTGGGTGGTGGGCTTGGACTTCCTCCTCCCAGGTGCTTCTGATCCTGGCACTACCCTAAGCAGGTGGGTATGGTCCCCACGAAAGCAGATCCCAGGAGGAAAGTTCAAGGGTCACATCACTATGCTCAGCCTCCCCCTTCCAAGAAAAACTTCTCACATGCCAGGCATGGGAGGGGACGCACAGGGCAGTGTCCTTTCCTCGGGTTTCAGGGCACTCCCACCCTGCAAACTCAGAACAGACCTTTACTGCAGCACATTTGAACCCTGAGTCCTAGCAGGGGCTCTATCTGGGCAGGTGCACGTTACTGAGGCGAGCACAGTGCCCTCTTGTGCTGATGCGGGTTTTGCCAGGCTTCGATTCCCTGAGAAAAAAGGGCCCTTGCCTAGTGAGTCCTTAGGCACAGCCCATCCCGCAGCCCCACCCTTGCACAGCCAACCTCCAGCCCTCAAGCAGGCTAGGCAAAGAGCTTCCACTTCCAAGCTTGAGAACTTCCGGAAGATTTTTAGTCCCAAGGAAATGATATAGCTGTTTCCAGAATGTAAATGCTCAGGAAACTCATCCACAGAAAAGGCACCTGCCTGAGCCTCTCACAAACACCACATCTGATCTCTAACTTCCTATCCACAAGCCCTGAGGTTTTCCCACATATTGCTGCCTCATCCAGGATTCACTCCATTTCCCAGAGCTCATCTGCACCAAAATCAGAATTTCTCTGAAGCCAACACAGGCATTTTGCCAGGAATTTATTCGCTCATTCATTCATCTACTCCCAAAGGACACCTTCCATTTGCACCGAACACCACGGAGGGAACTAACATCGGAAACAATTAACTCATCTCCTACCTCATACGTTAAGCTGACCCCATGCGCCTTTGAGGACCCTGTCCCTCCCTCTGTTCTGCAGCAGATCCACCCCAGCTGGGGGCCAAGCTTGTGGCCTTTGTCTCAGGGATTCTGCCCAGGGCCCCACCTCTGCTTAGGAGGCTGTATGTAGTCTTGGGTCATTTTAGCCTCCAAGACTATCTTTCAGGTAAAATTGTCATGTCTCCTCCTAGAAAGTGCCTGGGATTGAAGGTGCTTTTGAAGGCCTTCCTGGTTTGGAGCGCTAGAGACTCATCAGAGGTAAGTTGGTATGTTCTACTGTTCATATTATATAGGCTTCTCCTCATTATTACTGAGTTCTGTTTGACTATTGTAATATTTACTTTGCCTTAGTAATTAAATCTGCTTAGTCCTGTCGGCAAGTACTACTGGTTAGAGGACTGCAGGTCCTTAGCCAGCACGTATTGCGCCTTTCAGCTTTTATGATCGAAGTGTGGTTTGGGTGGATCTGAACAAGGCCACCCGTGCAGCCTGGAGAAAGCTGTGAGCCAGCAGGCATGTCTGTGTTGAACCTTGGAGCTTGGGCTCATAGAGATCTTCTCTGACTTGGGCTCATGGAGATCTTCTCTGACAACCAATCTTAAACAGTCCCTTCACCTGACCACTTTAGATCATGTCACCTTACTTTCTTTAGAGAAATTATCATGAACTGAAATTATTTTATTTGCCCACGAGTTTGCTGTCTGTCTCAATTACAAGGTGACCTACCTGAGGCAAATCACCAGAGCAATAATATAACCATGTGCCTGGGATAGAGGGGACTCGACACACCTTTACTGAAATGAATAGACACACCTTTGCCCTCAGTATCTTCATTTGCCACTTTGGAACCAGGGTGTTGTTCTCTAGGGGCGCCTGCACATTTTTGAAACGTAGTGCTGTGAAGTGGAAAGGTGAGCTCATTCTAGAGTCAGCCTCAGATGGGTTTTAAGATGGCTTCTGAGCACTGTGAGAAAATGTCCCTTTTCAAAATAATACTGAGTGAATAAAACTCTTCTCAGCTGAGGGTTCTAGGTACAAAGCCTTCCCTGCTTTGGTGTAGTTGAGAAGTTAAAGATGTCTATTTGTTACCAGCTGTGACTGTGAAGAGATCTGAGCACCAAACAATTGATGCTTTTGAACTGTGGTGTTGGAGAAGACTCTTGAGAGTCCCTTGGACTGCAAAGAGGTCCAACCAGTCCATTCTGAAGATCAGCCCTGGGTGTTCTTTGGAAGGAATGATGCTAAAGCTGAAACTCCAGTAGTTTGGCCACCTCATGCGAAGAGTTGACTCATTGGAAAAGACTCTGATGCTGGGAGGGATTGGGGGCAGGAGGAGAAGGGGACGACAGAGAATGAGATGGCTGGATGGCATCACCGACTCGATGGACATGAGTTTGAGTGAACTCCAGGAGATGGTGATGGACAGGGAAGCCTGGCGTGCTGTGATTCATGGGGTCGCAAAGAGTCGGACACGACTGAGTGACTGAACTGAACTGAACTGTGCCTTGGTACATTATCACTCTAAAAGAGGTGGGCAAACCCACACATAAAGCTGGCATCCTGTGAAGCCATGGGCCACTAGAACAGGTGACGCCAGCTGGCCCAATTCCAGCCCCATCTCTCTTGTGACCTGGGGGACATTATCTAACCTCTCTAGGAATGAATCTCTCATCTGGAAATCTGAGGAATATTAGCCCTACTTCATAAGATCGTTTAAATGACTGAATAAGGCAATCCATGCAAAATGCCTAACGTGCAGTGAGTGCTCAGTAAGTACCAGCTCTCCCTCTTTCTTCTACTTCTTCCCCTTTCTCTCTGCTTTTTCTTCCGCCTCCTTTTTTGTCCATCCTCCTATTCTTCCCCCTTCTTAATGATAGTCTAAATAATTAATACACGTCCTCCTACAATTAAGATTCTTTTCCATTGGCCATAGGAAAGCCACAGTGTATGAGCCAAGAAGTGGTGTGCATAGGAGATGAGATCAGTTTTTATATTAGCTCATGCATCTGAGCCACCTGGTACTTATGGGCCAGGCTTCCTTCCTAAAATGTGGGCACCAGAACTAAAGCATCTGTGCTGTGTGCTGAGTCGCTTCAGTCGTGTCCAACTCTTTGCCACCCCATGGACTGTAGTCCTCCAGACTCCTCTGTCCCTGAGATTCTCCAGGCAAGAATACTGGAGTGGGTTGCCGTGCCGTCCTCTAGGGGATCTTTCTGACCCAAGGGTCAATATCTATTCAGAGCAGGAAAGACAACAGTATCACCCACTTGCCCAGGACCTACACTAGTTCTCCTGTAGAGTAACCCCAAACAGCATGCATGGGGGCATGTCTCAAGATCACTGGTTGACTCATACTGACCCTCTTGAAAACCTATGTAATGATATGAATTATCCTAAAATACAAAATAGAGATCAAGGCTGCAGAGGTCATGTTGTGCTAGCAAACCACCTCCATGACAAGGGGAAGGTCAAAAGCAGTTCCTATGGCAAATATTTGCCTGGTGTGTGCTCTTACCTCAAGTCTTGCTTTGTTTATCTGGAGATCACGGAGCCTTTCAAGTTCCCATCTGACGAGCGGCTGGAGGCCTGGGCGGGCGACCACACAGCTTGGCAGATGTTAGGAAACTGGTCCGAGACACATTAGTTAGTATCTGAGTGGATTCCCCAGAGCCAGGGTCTGGGAGGGAAGCAGGCAAAGTGCTTGTGAGACAGTTTGCCTTCCCTGCCAGTCCCCGGTGCAGAGCCCGTCATCGCCCACTGTGGTCGCCCTCTCCATGGAAGCTCATGGCATTGACCACCTGTAGGGCAGCAGGGCCCAGAACTGTTTTGCTGGCAAGTGGGCACAGCTTTATAGTCAGCATCATCACCGGAACAATACTTTGCAACATTTCTGGCTGGGGTGAGAATGTAGCAGTGAGCGCATTTGCTGTGTGTTTTCATTCAGGGTCTGAGTGTTACCTCTGTACTGTAGGGGCCGATGCCCACGGCCTGTAGAACTGCCGTAAATCTGAAAAGTGCCACAGTGTTGTCTGGTGGAGGTGAGACCTCATGACAGTTTATCTCTTCCCAGAGTACCTTTCTAAGGAATATGGGGAATATGAAGAGAAGGAGGGAAGGGAAAGGCGTGACTTTCTCAGTCGTGTCTGACTCTTTGCTACCCTGTGGACTGTAGCCCACCAGGCTCCTCTGTCCATGGAATTGTCCAGGCAAAAATACTGAAGTGGGTTGCCATTGCCTTCTCCAGGGGATCTTCCCGACCCAGGGATTGGACCCGGGTCTCAATCCTGCCTGCACTGCAGGCGGATTCTCTACCATTAGAGCGACCACAATCTAACTCTTCACAGAGACGTGTTTCTAAGGAACATGGGGAATATGAAGAGAAGGAGGGAAGGGAAGCAAGCGGCAACTTGACCTTGACCAGCGTGAAGTTCAGTTTCCTTATTTGCAATTTGGAGATAGTAACATAGATGAGAAGGCAATGGCACCCCACTCCAGTACGCTTGCCTGGAAAATCCCACGGATGGAGGAGCCTGGTGGGCTACAGTCCACAGGGTCGCTGAGAGTCGGACACAACTGAGCGACTTCATTTTCACTTTCATGCATTGGAGAAGGAAATGGCAACCCACTCCACTGTTCTTGCCTGGAGAGTCCCAGGGACGGGGGAGCCTGGTGGGCTGCCGTCTATGGGGTCGCACAGAGTCGGACACAACTGAAGCAACTTAGCAGCAGCAGCAGCAGCAGCAACATAGATGAGATAGAAAGGATTCTAAGTGGTGAAGTAGCTGATTTCTCTATACAGCACCCAGCCTTTTACCCTAAAAGAGCCCTCTATTCTGAGCTAACCAGCCCAGTAGAACCCAGGACTACCAGCGAAGAGAAGAACAGTGAGTTAAACTTTGGGGTAAGAATAGCCCCGAGGGAACGGGTGTCTGGATGGAGCACTCTCTAGCGATGTGTCTGAGGGTGGTGACGGGTCTCGAGCTGGGATGACAGACCCTGGCCCTTCCTTGACAGCAGGTGTTGGACACGGCAAAGCAGAGTCAACACCAAGAGAAATCAGATCGAACTTAGACCAGCATCAAACCCAGACCCTGGAAGAAGAGCTGCTCCTAGTCTGGCCCTGTGACGCATGCACACATAAGCCCCCTTGTGGGTCTCAAGACTCTCCACCCATGACAAAGTAGAGCAAGGCCCCACAGGAGTGGTAACACCGAGTTAAGCCTCCAGCAGCTACAGTTACAGTTTGGAATTAATTCTCTTCTTTTCTTTTTTAAATCAATTTAAATCTGTGTAGGGGTAACCATCATGGAAGTCAAATAAATCATCGCTGGGTAATATTGCTCATTAAATCCTTTGCACTTATTCCTGTGTTTTTATGTATCTTTATACCACCATTCAGAAAAATGAAACTGAGGCTGTTAGGCTGTCAAAATAAATTTGGTTCAGTTTGTAATGTGCTCACAAATTTTTTGGACTTTAATATTTTCTAATTTCAATCACAACTTGCCACAAAACAAATGAAGTCTGGGCATTTGTGTCTTTTGTGATGAAAATGCTATGATTGGCATGTAATCGTATTTAGCATCATTTCTTCCCTCTTTTTAATCAATGTGCACTCTTAGATGAGCCCCAGCCAGGTATGATTGTAGTATTTTAGACACTTAAGGTTGTATTAATAGATGTGTTTTTGCTGAAAATGTCCTAATCATTTTGACTTACTCCCCCTTCTACTGCATGTTCCTTATTGTCATTCTTGTAAATAAATTACACACAGAAATAGAAGGAATTTTGCTTTTCTTTATTCACACCTTTGACTCCCTGGTGGCTCAGAGGGTAAGGAGTCTGCCTGCAATGTGGGAGACCCGGGTCTGATCCCTGGGTTGGGAAGCTCCCCTGGAGAAGGAAATGGCAACCCACTGCAGTACTCTTGCCTGGAAATTCCATGGACGGAGGAGCCTGGCAGGCTACAGTTCATGGGGTTGCAAAGAGTCGGACACGACTGAGCGACTTCACTTCTTCACTTTGTTTCCAGACCTCCAGGAAAGGAATATGTTCCAGGAAAGTATATATAACATTTAGGTGCTAGGCATTGTAAGAAAGACTTTTGGGTATTAAACTCTTCGAATTCTCATAACATTGAAGTAGGTACTTTTATCTTTCCAATTTTACAGATGATAAAACAGACAATTAAATTAAGTAACTTGTCCAAGTTTTCAAATTCTAAAGGACTGTAACAAGCCCCAGGGCCAGAGTCAAGTTCCTGAATACTTACACCATTGCAGATTAGGGAAACTTTTAGCCACTATTTCTTCAAGTATTTTTTCTGGCCCTTTTTCTCTTACTGGGACCCCCATAATGGAAATGTTATTATGCTTGATGTTGTTCCAAAAGTTCCTCAAGGTATCTCCACTCTTAAAAAGCCTTCTTTCATTTGCTACTGTCTGGGTGAGTTGTATTGTTTAGTCTTCCAGCTGGCTGATTAATTCTGCTGCCTCGTCCAGCCTGCTGTTCAACCCTCTAGTGGATTTTGCATTTCAGTTATAACTTCTTTGGGGTACTCTAAAAAATATTTCCCATTTTTCTCTTGTGTTCAGTGAGTATCTGCGACCAGTACTTTGAACTCTTTATCAGGCAGATTCTTTTCTAAAAATTTTTTAATATAAATTTATTTACTTTAATTGGAGGCTAATTACTTTACGACATTGTAGTGGTTTTGCCATACATTGACATGAATCCGCCATGGGTGTACATGTGTTCCCCATCCTGAACCCCCCCCCTTCCCTCCCCATCCCATCCCTCTGGGTCATCCCTGTGCACCAGCCCCGAGCACCCTGTCTCATGCATCGAACCTGGACTGGCAATTCGTTTCACATATGATAATATACATGTTTCAATGCCATTCTCCCACAGGCAGATTCTTAGCTCTGTTTCATTTGTTTGTTTGTTTGTTTGTTTTAAGTTTTGTCTTGTCATATCTATTGGAACATAATTTTCTATTACTCATTTTGTCTAATTCTCTGTATTTTTTTCTTATATATTAGGTAAATCAGCTATCTCTCACAATCTTGAAAGAATTATCATATTTAGGAGATGTTCTGTGCAGCTCAGAGGCATTATCCCACCTGGGTACCAGAGTCAGGCACCCAAGGGATGTCTCCCGTGCGGGCTGTGTGGACTCTGTCTCCCGTGCGGGCTGTGTGGACTCTGTCTCCCATGAGGGCTGTGTGGACTCTCGTGTTGTGGTGTGGGCTGTGTGGACTCTGTCCCGTGCGGGCTGTGTGGACTCTCCTGTTGTGGTGCGGGCTGTGTGGACTCTATCTCCCGTGCGGGCTGTGTGGACTCTCCTGTTGTGGTGCGGGCTGTGTGGACTCTGTCCCATGTGGGCTGTGTGGACTCTGTCTCCCATGGACTCTGTCCCGTGCGGGCTGTGTGGACTCTGTCTCCCGTGCGGGCTGTGTGGACTCTGTCTCCCGTGCGGGCTGTGTGGACTCTGTCCCGTGTGGGCTGTGTGGACTCTCCTGCTGTGGTGCGGCTGTGGCTGTTGGCTGCAGCTGCTAGTGGCTGGGGTTATCTCTCTGCCAGTGGTGAGTCACGCCCAGCCAAGTTGCAAGGACAAGCAGGGCTCTCAGCAGTGTATACCTTCTGACACTAATAAGCTAGAAAGGAATTTTAAAAATGGCACCTGCCAGCAGGGCATTAGCAAAGTAATGCCTCTCACCAGTGTCTCAGGCCTCAGAGGGAATCCCAAACTGTTCCTGCCTCCACTGCAGCTGTTTCAAGATTAGCAAGGGGGTCCCTTTCACCTATGCTCCAGTCCTTTTTATTCCGGTGTTTTGCACTGGTTTTCAGGTTGATGAGTTGGTATGTGGGTCCTTTAAGAGTGGCCATGCCTGGTGATTTTTTCCCTCTGACTTCTTTCAAGATTTTTTCTTTATCCTTGATTTTCTATAGTTTGAAAATGATATTCCTCAGTGGAATTTTTGTTTGCTCATTTGTTTGCTTGTTTCCTTTATCACTTATGCTGCTTGGTGTTCTATGAGGTTCCTGAAGCTGTGGTTTGATGTCTGACATTAGTTTGGGGAAATCTCACTCATTGTTTCCAACATGTTCTCTATTCTTTTATCTCTTTCTTCACCTCTGATATTCCCATCACACATATATCATACCTCTGTAGTTGTTGCACCGTGCTTGGATATGCTATCCTGTTTTACCTTAGCGTTTGTTCTCTTTGCCTTTGGTTTTGAAGGGTTCTATTGGCATACCCTCTAGCACAGAGATTCTTTCTTCAGTCATGTCTGGCCTACTCATAATCCTGTCAAAGGCAATCTTCATTTGGGTTACAGTGATTTTGATCTCTAGCATCTCATTCTGGTTCTTTCTCAGGATTTCCATCTCGCTGCTTGCATGGTCATGCTTGCTGTGCACCGAGCCATTAGAGTCCTTAGCATATTAATCATGGTTGTTTTAAATTTCTGATCTGATCATTTCAATGTCTCTGCCAAGTCTGGTTCTAGTGCTGGGGAAGGGGAGGCCTTCTATAGTCCTGGCAATTCGGTCTTTGTGTTTTAGTGAGCCTGTGCCTCTGTGAACTTCACAGGGTTTCTCAGTTTTATATCTTGGTTGAGATAGGATGACTGGAGTGGGCTGAAGTTGGGTATTCACCTTCTCTAGGCCAGTTAATTCTTGATAATACCCCAGCAGGTTAAGCTCTGGTTAACTAATCTCCCTGGAGGTGAAAGTGAAAGTTGCTCAGTCCTGTCTGACTCTTTGCAACTCCATGGACTATACAGTCTATGGAATTCTCCAGGCCAGAATTCTGGAGCGGGTAGTCT
Source organism: Bubalus bubalis (assembly GCF_019923935.1). Classification (NCBI taxonomy): domain Eukaryota; kingdom Metazoa; phylum Chordata; class Mammalia; order Artiodactyla; family Bovidae; genus Bubalus; species Bubalus bubalis. Next base: position 164,267,742 of record NC_059160.1, read on the forward strand.
TTCCCTTCTCCAGGGGATCTTCCCAATCCAGGGGTCAGACCCAGGTCTCCTGCACTGCAGGCAGATTCTTTGCCAGCTGAGGCACAAGAGAAGCCCAAGAATACTGGAGTGGGTAGCCTATCCCTTCTCCAGTGGATCTTTCTGACCCAGGAATCGAACCAGGGTCTCCTGCATTGCAGGAGGATTCTTTACCAATTGAGCTATCAGGAAATCATCATCCCTGGAGGTGAGGCTTTATTAAAAAGAACAAAGTGCTCTGGTGTTTTCCAAAAATGGCTCCTTTTTTCCTTTCTTCTGCCAGAAGCAGGAGATTTTTCTCTGATGTTTACTGTGGGAACTTGGTCAAGCTCCTGGAGGCAAATCTCACAATATTATGGGAGTCCTCCTATGTCTGGGTACTCCAGGAGTTGTTTAGCTCGCAGACTTGTCTGCACTGAGCCTGTAGCAATTCATCAACCACAGTTAGCTTTTCCTAGCCCACCACTGGTTCCCAGGGCTGTAACCTCTTGCTCTGCTCTGCTCTGGAGAGCGGCGCCTCTGTGCCGGGCTGTTTGTCTCTCCAGTCCTAGGAGCGGTGATTTCCCTGCGTCCTTCCCTCTTTTATGGATCAAGAAGAGTTGTTGATTTTTCAATCTGTCTAGCTTCCCCTCCCTTCCCATTATTGCTTTTGGCAAATACTTTGAGGGAAACCCACCAAGTGTTGGGCTTATTCGATGCGGTTTACTTCTCTCAGGCGTTTTTGCCACTTAATTCATAGCCAGGCTGGTATCTATTCAATGTTCTCAATAGCTGTTTATTTTGCATTATATCTGGATTTTAAAATTTTTCTTGGCAGAAGTGTTGGTCTACTTCAAGCTACTCTATTTTGGTCAGACCTAGACACCCCTTCAAGTTTTTATTTTATGAGAGACAGACTAACATATAGCCACAGCTCTAGAAACAGGAAGATCTGTGATCCATTTTTGGCTCTGTTACTCACTAATTTTGAGAACTTGAACCTGTTTCTTAACCTCTTAGTGACCAACTTTACAAAGTCATATGTTTTTTTAATGGAGCTTACTTTTTAATGGAGAAAAATAATTAACAAAAATAAAATATAATTAATGGTATGAAAAAGTATAATTATATATCGTTACCATATAGATATTATTTAATGATATGGGACTGGATAGCATCTTTTATGGAATCAGGATAAAGAAGCAAAGATATTCCAAAATAAAGTTCTGAGTAATTATATCAACATTTTAAAATTGGGTAGAGAAAGAAATTTGAGAATAAATAGTAGGTGAAAAATTGTGGGTATGTTTCATCACAAAAGATGGGCAAGGTAATGTTGTGAGAATAAAGAGGTAGACAGCACTATCGAATACTACTGTGATATAAAGTGGGATGAGGGCAAAATCACTGAATTTGATATGTGAAAATTGTCGGAAACTTTAACAATTTTAACAAGAGCTATTTCAATAGATTTTTGTAGACAAAACCAGAGAGAGATGAGCTGAAAAATAAAACAGGGATTTAAACAAGATGGACAGCCTGTTTAGACAACTTTGTCAAGAAGTTTAGTTTGAAGAGAAGGCAGTACGTGGAGTTATGCTTATAAAGTCTCGGTAGAGGGCTTTTTAAGATCCACCCCTTTTCATCTCATGTGCATCTCCATCTTGGTACTGGTTTGTCTCTCCCTCATCTTTCTCAACGGGCCCTTGCTTTGTTGCCTGTTCACAAGGCTTTTGTTTCTCCTTTCCTTTGCTTTGTGGTACAACCAATATTTAGCCTTTCGTTTCTAACTGAGGGTGAGTTCTCTTTCATATTTTTAATTGCTGTTTCAGATTATGGTTACGTTAGATCAATTAGTTGGTAGTTAGTACCTTGTATTTAAACTTTTCAAAATAGCACAGTCGTTTGTCTTAAAACAGTAATTATTAAATTGCAGAGTTCCTATAGCAGGTTTAAAAGATAGATTGCAGCAAAGTATAGGGTAGAGTTGAAAATTCACAGGATTCTGAGCCACAAAACCCTGAGCTCATGTCCAACTTCTATATGTCAGCTTCAGCAATTGAGTAATCTTGATCTTATAGATTTTATATATATATATATAGATTTATCCATATAGAGAGATTATAAATAAACTATATATATGTAAAATTTATCATTTAAACGTATCTATAATCATTTACTCTTTAATTATGTCTCTATATATGTATATATGTACACACCTATGTGTATATCTACAATTTATAATTTCTCCTTAGAGACCTATTGAGATGCCTTGATGAGATACTCAAACACTTGCCATACAAAAAGCAGTAGTTCCTTTTTTCTTTTTTCCTCAGCTCTCCATTCTTTTAAATAACCAGCAATACAACTTTTAAGAAGGTATATCCATCTTTTTCCTTTTCCAAGTTTCTCTTGTTATTGACATTATCCTTCGCTATTGTCTTTCCCATCTCCTAGGTATCGTTCATTTTAGTACAATCAATTTGAAAACTTTATTTTGCAACATCTTGGGTCACAAACTAGACTATTTTGACACTCGTTCTCTCCTTTCTTTTCACAGGCTATTTATTGAGCTGTAGTTCTGAGAACTGTTCCTTTATCAACACTCTAAAATTATGTCAAGAAATGTTTAATAGAACCAGCCCTTTATCAATACTCTAAAATACATCATGAAACATTTAATAGAACCAGCCTTTTATCAATACTCTAAAATTATGTCAAGAAACGTTTAATAGAACCAGCTTTCCTTCCCCACACTCACCTAATTCTTACTTCTCTCCCCTTATTTCCATCCAAACTCTGCCAAGTCACTCTGTATTTTCATACTATTGTCTGAATCCCTTGCTGCTTGGTCTTCATTTTTTAGAATTAGATGGCTACATAACTTGTGGGGCTGGGAAAAAATAAAAATCAGATCAGATCAGATCAGTCGCTCAGTCGTGTCCGACTCTTTGCGACCCCATGAATCGCAGCACGCCAGGCCTCCCTGTCCATCACCAACTCCTGGAGTTCACTCAAACTCATGTCCATCAAGTTGGTGATGCCATCCAGCCATCTCATTCTCTGTCGTCCCCTTCTCCTCCTGCCCCCAATCCCTCCCAGCATCAGAGTCTTTTCCAATGAGTCAACTCTTTGCATGAGGTGGCCAAAGTACTGGAGTTTCAGCTTTAGCATCATTCATTCCAAAGAAATTCCAGGGCTGATCTCCTTCAGAATGGACTGGTTGGATCTCCTTGCAGTCCAAGGGACTCTCAAGAGTCTTCTCCAACACCACAGTTCAAAAGCATCATTTCTTTGGCGCTTGGCTTTCTTCACAGTCCAACTCTCACATCCATACATGACCACAGGAAAAACCATAGCCTCGACTAGACGAACCTTTGTTGGCAAAGTAATGTCTCTGCTTTTGAATATGCTATCTAGGTTGGTCATAACTTTCCTTCCCAGGAGTAAGTGTCTTTTAATTTCATGGCTGCAGTCACCATCTGCAGTGATTTTGGAGCCCAGAAAAATAAAGTCTGCCACTATTTCCACTGTTTCCCCATCTATTTCCCATGAAGTGATGGGACCGGATGCCATGATCTTTGTTTTCTGAATGTTGAGTTTTAAGCCAACTTTTTCACTCTCCACTTTCACTTTCATCAAGAGGCTTTTTAGTTCCTCCTCACTTTCTGCCATAAGGGTGGTGTCATCTGCATATCTGAGATTATTGATATTTCTCCCGGAAATCTTGATTCCAGCTTGTGTTTCTTCCAGTCCAGCGTTTCTCATGATGTACTCTGCATAGAAGTTAAATAAGCAGGGTGACAATATACAGCCTTGACGTACTCCTTTTCCTATTTGGAACCAGTCTGTTGTTCCATGTCCAGTTCTAATGGTTGCTTCCTGACCTGCATATAGATTTCTCAAGAGGCAGATCAGATGGTTTGGTATTCCCATCTCTTTCAGAATTTTCCACAGTTTATTGTGATCCACACAGTCAAAGGCATTGGCATAGTCAATAAAACAGAAATAGATGTTTTTCTGTAATTCTCTTGCTTTTTCCATGATCCAGTGGATGTTGGCAATTTGATCTCAGGTTCCTCTGCCTTTTCTAAAACCAGCTTGAACATCAGGAAGTTCACGATTCACATATTGCTGAAGCCTGGCTTGGAGAATTTTGAGCATTACTTTACTAGCATGTGAGATGAGTGCAATTGTGCGGTAGTTAGAGCATTCTTTGGCATTGCCTTTCTTTGGGATTGGAATGAAAACTGACCTTTTCCAGTCCTGTGGCCACTGCTGAGTTTTCCAAATTTGCTGGCATATTGAGTGAACAGTATGAAAAGGCAAAATGATAGGATACTGAAAGAGAAACTCCCCAGGTCAGTAGGTGCCCAATATGCTACTGGAGATCAGTGGAGAAATAACTCCAGAAAGAATGAAGGGATGGAGCCAAAGCAAAAACAATACCCAGCTGTGGATGTGACTGGTGATAGAAGCAAGTTCGATGCTGTAAAGAGCAATATTGCATAGGAACCTGGAATGTCAGGTCCATGAATCAAGGCAAATTGGAAGTGGTCAAACAAGAGATGGCAAGAGTGAATGTCGACATTCTAGGAATCAGTGAACTGAAATGGACTGGAATGGGTGAATTTAACTCAGATGACCATTATATCTACTACTGTGGGCAGGAATCCCTCAGAAGAAATGGAGTGGCCATCATGGTCAACAAAAGAGTCTGAAATGCAGTACTTGGATGCAATCTCAAAAATGACAGAATGATCTCTGTTCGTTTCCAAGGCAAACCATTCAATATCACAGTAATCCAAGTCTATGCCCCAACCAGTAACACTGAAGAAGCTGAAGTTGAACGGTTCTATGAAGACCTCCAAGACCTTTTAGAACTAACACCCAAAAAAGATGTCCTTTTCATTATAGGGGACTGGAATGCAAAAGTAGGAAGTCAAGAAACACCTGGAGTAACAGGCAAATTTGGCCTTGAAATATGGAATGAAGCAGGGCAAAGACTAATAGAGTTTTGCCAAGAAAATGCACTGGTCATAACAAACACCCTCTTCCAACAAGACAAGAGAAGACTCTGTACATGGACATCACCAGATGGTCAACACCGAAATCAGATTGATTATATTCTTTGCAGCCAAAGATGGAGAAGCTCTATACAGTCAGCAAAAACAAGACCAGGAGCTGACTGTGGCTCAGACCATGAACTCCTTATTGCCAAATTCAGACTTAAATTGAAGAAAGTAGGGAAAACCACTAGACCATTCAGGTATGACCTAAATCAAATCCCTTATGACTATACAGTGGAAGTGAGAAATAGATTTAAGGGCCTAGATCTGATAGATAGAGTGCCTGATGAACTATGGAATGAGGTTCATGACATTGTACAGGAGACAGGGATCAAGACCATCCCCATGGAAAAGAAATGCAAAAAAGCAAAATGGCTGTCTGGGGAGGCCTTACAAATAGCTGTGAAGAGAAGAGAAGCGAAAAGCAAAGGAGAAAAGGAAAGGTATAAACATCTGAATGCAGAGTTCCAAAGAATAGCAAGAAGAGATAAGAAAGCCTTCTTCAGCAATCAATGCAAAGAAATAGAGGAAAACAACAGAATGGGAAAGACTAGGGATCTCTTCAAGAAAATCAGAGATACCAAAGGAACATTTCATGCAAAGATGAGCTCGATAAAGGACTGAAATGTTATGGACCTAACAGAAGCAGAAGATATTAAGAAGAGATGGCAAGAATACACAGAAGAACTGTACAAAAAAGATCTTCATGACCCAGATAATCACGATGGTGTGATCACTGACCTAGAGCCAGACATCCTGGAATGTGAAGTCAAGTGGGCCTTAGAAAGCATCACTATGAACAAAGCTAGTGGAGGTGATGGAATTCCAGATGAGCTATTCCAAATGCTGAAAGATGATGCTGTGAAAGTGCTGCACTCAAAATAAAAATAGGGGCCCCTTATTCAGAAAACAGAAAAAGGAGTACAGTTAACAATGGAAAACTATAAAATAGCTGATTACTTATAGAATGGAACAAGGCTGCAGTGACATTGTTTGATCACAGTATGACATAGTATGCTGCTGCTGCTGCTGCTAAGTCACTTCAGTCGTGTCCGACTCTGTGCGACCCCATAGACAGCAGCCCACCAGGCTCCCCCGTCCCTGGGATTCTCCAGGCAAGAACACTGGAGTGGGTTGCCATTTCCTTCTCCAATGCATGAAAGTGAAAACTGAAAGTGAAGTCGCTCAGTCGTGTCCGAGTCTTCGTGACCCCATGGACTGCAGCGCACCAGGCTCCTGCATCCATGGGATTTCTCAGGCAAGAGCACTGGAGTGGGGTGCCATTGCCTTCCCCTGACATAGTATAGCATAGCCTAAAACGAAGCGGGAAGCCTGCAGACAACCCGTCCATGCTCTCCTGAAGCCTTGGCCAGTATCACCAGCGTTGTTGCTGTTCCTACAGCCTCACCACCAATCTGGGCCCAGGCCCCCAGAAATAGCAGCCCCTTTAGGACCCTTCAGTGTGCCACACTGCCCCAGCACATGCATGTGCTGGGCAGCAAGCCAAGGCTGGGCAGGTGTGTGCCTGCAGCAGTGCCGGGCGCATTCACTCTGCTCCTGCACACGCCCAGGTCACACCGGACTTCACCACAAAAGGCGGCCCAAAGGTGAAATTCTCAGGAATTTTGAGATGGCCACAGAAGAACATTAGCCAATGTGGGGCCCTCCTGAGAAGGAGGCTCAGCTGATGGTACCACCTGCATGTCCATGCAGCTGGCCCTGCCCGGGGTGTCTGTTCCGCTGCTGTGGGCTCCCATGAGATTAGGGGAGACTCTAGTGAAGACTGAACAGGAGGCTCATCAGTTGGCTTAGGCCCCCTGGAATGTCTCTGTAAAATATCAGCCTCCAGCAAGACGAAGGCGACCGATGATGGCTGCGTTCTTTCTGGCCCCCCCAGCTCTGTATTCTATAGGTAGTCCATCCAGCTAGGGGTTTCTAAAAAAAAAAAAAAAATGGTGGAATCTCCCAGGACTCTGTGTTTGGGCTCAGGGGGCCAGCCTGTCACTGTGAACATCCGGGACTTGGATGTGTTCTCTGCACTCCCTGTCTGACTGACGATATTGCCAAATCCTCTCCCCTGTGAGCTAAGAGATCTGGTTCTGCTTGAAATGCAGATTCCTGGGGCTAATAATCATGTGCAACAGCCCCTAGATCCCAGTAGGAATGGCAATTCCTTTTCACCTTGCCAGATGGGAAGCAGGAGGATTCACTCGGCAAGCCCTCACTGAAGGGTGTGAAGAGAAGAGGATGTGCTTTGGAGCCACACTAACTCAGGATCCACCACTTATTAATTATGACTTTGGCCAAAACGTTCAACTTCTTTAAGCCCTGTTTCTTTTTCATTTGCAAGATGTGAATAATAATGTTTTCCTTTTGGCATCATATAAAGGTTAACTTTAACGCATGCAGGAGTTCCTAGCAGAGAGGCCGCCACATGGACGGGAATTGATAAATGGGAGCTGCTATTTTTTCATTCAAAGAAATAAACAAGTGATCACAGGAATGTGAAGAATCACACTGTCTAATCTTTACACTTTATTTTTTTCCCTCACACATGGACACGGAGTCCCATAATCTCCATATTGTAACTACTAAAAATATTTTGTCTGTTTTCTTTTTATTGTAAGAATTGAATTTTTGGTTGGTTTGTTTTTCGCCTTAGCTCCAGTCTGGTAGCCTAAATTACATCTTTTCCTCAGTTCAGGCACAATGGGGCAGACCTGTTGAGGCTATTTTGTGTATTTTCGTTACAAGGAAATGGAGAGTAGGGGTGTGATAACTCGGAGCAGGTATGACAGTCCAGTGTGGCCCAGAGAGGTGGTTCTAGGTGCGGTCTGCTGGACCCTCCCTATGTTGGCCTGTACTACACGAATTAAAGAGACAAGGGTTCAAAAAAAAAGGAGAGCTCTTCCACTAAAAACCATGTGAGAAACAGAGATTGAGGAGAAACCCTCCTTGGAGTCCAATGTAATGGTGTTCATGGGTAATAGTCAGACGTTCTCTTGCCAAACGAGAAGTTGTTGGGGCATGCTGAAATATCAGAGAAAAGTGTGGAATGGAAACTAGAAAGGATTATTCATTGCCCTGTTTAGTGGCCTTCTGGTTTACCGCTAACTTTGAGCTATTTTACAATTGTGAAAAACTGCTAATAATGCAAATGATTCTTGTATATAGAAATACAGATTAACTGTGTTCAGTGGAATACAATTATTGCCCTATCAATATGCCCATTTTGTATATGTTAATTTTAATGTCTCTTGTCTGCTTATGAATGAGCAGTACTTTGTTTACCTTTGAACCAATTGAAAGAAATATCTTACACATACTCATTGCATTATTATTATTCCAGCAGTACTGTAATTATAGGGGCTTCCCTGGCGGCTCAGATGGTAAAGAATCTGCCTGCAATGCAGGAGACCCAGGCTCAATTCTTGGGTCAGGAAGATCCCCTGGAGGAGGGCATGGCAACCCACCCCAGTATTCTTGCCTGGAGAATGCCTATGGACAGAGGGCTACAGACCGTGGGATCACAGAGAGTAAGAACACTTGTCAAGTATTAAATAAAAATGCAATGCTTGACAAATGTTCTTTTTATATCTGTATGAGAGACATGGTTATCGCCGCTATAAAGCAATCTTTTTACAGTTTGGGACTTCGTTCACTGAGATGCCCAGTAGACTCACCTGACGGAGACAGGTAGAATGCCTTTGGGTTGCCCCTGGTTTGAATCCTGTTTCCATTCAGTGGCTAGAGAGCGTCCTCAATGCTTCTTGGAGACATGGAAGGATTTCTTGCCCAAGCATGGAAATAGAATGTCCACCTTCCTCTCCCAGCTCTGCTAACCTTCCCTCTGCCCTTCCTGTCCTCTGGTATCCTGCTCGTGGGAGGAGCGAGAGGACAGAGAAAAGAACATCGTACATCCCTCAGTTCACCTGGATCTTTGATGTCCACAGGAGCTAACCGAGGTCACTGCACACACACTCACGAGGAGGCCCATGATACTCACCAAAGGCTGTTGGCACACTCACTGGGGTGAGGTAGACGGAAGGTGGGTTAGTGATACTGAAGAACACTTTCTTTGGAGAAGGTGTAAACCAGGCCCCCACAGCCAAACACACGTCCCCACTGACTCCGCTTGAGGATATACAGGGGGTGGACTGCTCTCCATCACCATTAATACTGAGCTCAGAGGGAAGAACAGGGCCATATCCCCAACCTTCCTCAGCAAGAGAGTGGGGTCACAGGGGCTAGTGGCTGCTGTTCCCCTACTAAGAGATCCAGGGCCAGGGCCTACTCCCCCACTGATGTGCTCAAGACCTAGCTACCGCCAAACCTTTATGTTGCACCTTTTTTGCCATACAAAGATTCTTGCCTCTTGCCTTCCCTGTAGAAAAAGTGGGAAATTTCTGGCCCTATTAGGTCTGTTTAACACTGCCTCTCAGCTCCCAGGCTCACACACAGCTATATAAAGTTCAAAACATGAGGGAACAGGGGTACAGACTGACCGAACCAGGCCCTAGGGTTTATTTCTCACTTGGACAAGCTGTTGAATATTTGTGTAGCAGTTTTCCTATCATTTCCCCCTCAACGGAAGTTAGTGAAAGATCTTAGCTATTTCAAAACTAGGTTACCTTAGAATGTGGAGATGAAGGGGCCTTGGATGGTGGGGGTGCTTATTAAGCTCATCTCAACCTCCATCCAGCAGCCAGAGAACCCTCTAAAAGCCTAAGCATACACTAAGTCCAGCTGGAAGCTGCCCTCTTCCTTCTCAGAGCCTGAGCCTCTGGCATGCTCTAAGCCTGGACTGCACCATGGCACAGACAGAGGACGCCTCTCTCCTTCATGTTCCTTTTGGAAGAAACACATGCACTTGGAAAGAATAAATCTTCTTGGTCATGAGAAGCAGAGATCATTCTCTGCAGAAGGTATTTAGTATGAGGACTAATGGAGTTTCTGAGACTGGATGGAAATATTTCTTGGATTGAAATTTCCTTCACAGGAGAGGGCGGAGTGGGACTCTATGGTAGCCATTGAGACAGATGCCCAAGAGAGAGCCTGGGGGCTGCCCCAGCATCTGTGCTGTCTCCTGGCAGGTCCTGGAGGGGTCCCAGATCCCTAGTGTGTGGAAGGGATCCCACAGCTATTGATTCTGGGATCTTACAGTTTTCCTGGCCTGTCTCTGCCGTTTATCTGACTCTTTCTACTCCACCCCCCAACTCAAATACAAGCCCTGGAGCCTGCGTGAATGTGGCACTTACCTTTTCTTGGTTCAGGGCTGAGCCAGCTACAGGATTTTTCGTGTGGGAGACCCAGAAGTCACATGAGTAACACCAGGCGTCGGGAAGAATGCCACAGAAAGAGAGAGAGAAGGCAGCAGCCGTGCTTATTCCACTGGAGCGCCCAGCCCCAGACCCTACACTCACCGCAGCCTTTTCATTACAGCTCGCCCTGTGGGCGTCCGTTGCCAGAGCTGACCCAGAACCGCAAGGCTGGCACAGCGACACCCCCCAGTCAGTCGCAAGCTCTAAGTTTTCCTCACTCTGGGGCGAGTCTAGTTAATCTGCACCATAAGCTAAGGGAAGGGTGGTGATACACTTGCATGGAAACTTGACATCCTTCTGTGGAGGCTGCGATGGCCCCAGAGAACTCAGCGCACTGCAGGGTCTCCTCAGCGGCTCTTCTGGGCAGGTGGCCGCTGCGCTTTTCATCCACTCACATTAATAAGGAAATGTTCATTTCCTTATTAGTTTATTTATTTACACTTAACATTGTATCCTGCTATATATGTGCCTGGTGCTATTCTAAGCAGTTCGGAAGTTCACTCAGTAAATTTCCCTGTACCCACCTGACATAGGCGCTATCCTTGTCCTTCTTTAGCGCTGAGGAAACTGTAGTGCCCGCAGGTTGAAGACCCGCTGGACTCAGTACCCATCACACAGCTGGCTCCCACTGCCCGTGCTCTCAAGAGCCCCGCCAGCCCCTCCCTCTCTGTCCCGGCCCCCTCCTTCCCTGCCCCCGGCCCCGTCCCTCTCTGCCCTCAGCCCCCTTCCTCTGCCCCCGGCCCCCTCCCTCTCTGCCTCCAGCCCCCTTCCTCTGCCCCCGGCCCCGTCCCTCTCTGCCCCCAGCCCCCTTCCTCTGCCCCCAGCCCCCTTCCTCTGCCCCCGGCCCCCTCCCTCTCTGCCCCCAGCCCCGCCCAGCAAGCCCTCGCTCATTCCGGTTCTCTGTATTCCCTCCATAAACTCTCCTTTCTCTGCCCAGAGTTCCGCGAATTCATTTGATTTATTGTGTGGATGACAGGCCCCGTGTCCAAGCTGGGGACCCCACTTTGAGCTGCTCTGACATAGTTGATGGCTGCTGAGCTCACTGTCCAGAGAAAACACAGATGAGTGCTCAGCTGTCAGCATCCCCTGAGCTACACTCAGCCCTGCAGACAGCCCGTGGGCACCGTCATTAGAATGAGATCAAGGTGGTCTTAGCCATTGTTGTGATTTTTTTTTTTTTTTTTTTTTTTTTTGCTATTTAGTTGTATCAGTTCTTTATATATTTTGGATATGAACCCCTTATCAGATATATGATTTGCAAATATTTTCTCCCTTTCTGTAAGTTGCCTTTTCATGTCACTGATTGTTTCCTTCGCTTTGCAGAAGCCTTTTAGCTCCGTGTAGTCCCACTTGTTTATTTATTTACTGTTGCTTGTGCTTTAGGTGTCATATCAAAAAAATCATTGCTAAAACCCATGTCACGGAGCTTTTCCCTTATATTTTCTGCTGGGAGTTTTATGGTTTCAGGCCTGACTTTTAAGTTTTTAATTCATTTCAAGTCAATCTTTATGAGAAGATATTTTCCAAAGAAGATATTCAAATGGACAACAGGTACATGAAAAGAGGCTTGCCATTATTGATTATCAAGAAAAAACAAATCTAAACCATAATAAGATATCACCTCACACCTGTTAGAAGGGTTTTCATCAAAAGACAAGAGATAAATGCTAGTGAGGATATGGAGCAAAGGGAGCCCTTCTGCACTGCTGGTGGACTGCAAATTGGTGCAGCCCTATGGAAAGCAGCGTGGAGGCTCCTCAGCAGATGAAAGAGAACCACCCGTGATCCAGCAGTTCCGTTCTGCATATGTATCTGATAGAAATGAAATCACTATGTCAAAGAGGTATCTGCAACCATATGTTCACTGCAGCATTATTTACAATAGCCAAGGCATGGAAACAATGAAGATATCCATTGACAGATGAATGGACAAAGCCATAAAAAAGAAGGAAATCCTGCCATTTGCAACAGCACAGATGGACCTTGAGGACGTTATGTTAAGTGAAATAAGTCAGACACAGAAATACCATATGACCTCACTTGTACGTGGAATCTTAAAAAAAAAAAAAAAAAAAAATTAACTCATAGAAAAAGAGATCCGATTGGTGGTTACCAGAGGTGGGGGATGCGGTGTGGGAGAATCAGATGAAGATGGTCAAAAGGCACAAGCGTTCAGTTATAAGATAAATAAATACTGGAGATGTATGGGAAATAGATGGGGACAGTGTCAGACTTTATTTTTCTGGGCTCCAAAATCACTGCAGATGGTGACTGCAGCCATGAAATTAAAAGACGCTTACTCCTTGGAAGGAAAGTTATGTCCAACCTAGATAGCATATTCAAAAGCAGAGACATTACTTTGCCAACAAAGGTCCATCTAGTCAAGGCTATGGTTTTTCCTGTGGTCATGTATGGATGTGAGAGTTGGACTGTGAAGAAGGCCGAGTGCGGAAGAATTGATGCTTTTGAACTGTGGTGTTGGAGAAGACTCTTGAGAGTCCCTTGGACTGCAAGGAGATCCAACCAGTCCATTCTGAAGGAGATCAGCCCTGGGATATCTTTGGAAGGAATGATGCTAAGGCTGAAACCCCAGTACTTTGGCCACCTCATGCGAAGAGTTGACTCATTGGAAAAGACTCTGATGCTGGGAGGGATTGGGGGCAAGAGGAGAAGGGGACGACAGAGGATAAGATGGCTGGATGGCATCACTGACTTGATAGACATGAGTTTGAGTGAACTCTGGGAGTTGGTGATGGACAGGGAGGCCTGGCGTGCTGCGCTTCATGGGGTCGCAAAGAGTTGGACACGACTGAGCGACTGAACTGAACTGAACTGAACTGAAAACATGATGGCCGTAGTTACACTGTTACATGGGGTACCTGGGGCTTCCCTAGTGGTTTGGTGGTAAAGAATCTGCGTGCAGTGCAAGAGATGCAGGTTTGATTCTGGGGCTGGGAAGATCCCTTGGAGAAGGAAAGAGCAACCCACTCTAATATTCTTGCCCAGGAAATGCCATGGACAGAGGCACCTGGCGGGCTATAGTCCATGGGGTCACAAAAGAGTCAGACAGGACTTAGTGACTAAACAGCAACAATGGTGTATTTGAAAGTTGCTGAGAGAATAGATTCCAACAGTTCTCACTAGAGGGGAAAATATATATATTTTTTTAATCTATGAGGTGATGGATATTAACTAAATTATTGTGGCAATCATTTTGCAACATATATGTCATTATGTTATACACCTTAAACTCATATAAGAATGTGTGTCAGTCATATCTCAATAAAGCTGAGAGGAAGGGTGAGAAGTCACCACCACCACCACGATGCCTCTTGCTCCAGACACGAGCATCCGCGGAAACTGCCATCCATGGAAACAGAGTTGTAATGCAAGAGGCATCTACAATGACTCTGAATGTGAACTCTGATCTGTGCACAACCTCCACAGCCAGATGTGGCGACACCAGGGAAAGACATGGAGTCAGAGGGGCTCATCTACACCCAGAAGGGCCAGCAAGACTTTTCACTGGAGGCTGAGATTCGAAGGTGGAGTGGGAGTGAATCAAGGATGTTTATGGGGAGAGAGGCCCCCAGCAGAGGGAACAGCAGGTGAGGAGAGGGTCAGGCTCTGCACGGGACAACTTAACTATTCCTTCATCTTAACCACGACTGAGTGTTCTTTACTCTGTCCACACAAGGGCTTGAAGAGATGAAGATCAATAAGCAGCCTTTTAATGTGAATATGGCCATGTGAAGACTCTTCATGACAGAGTCCATAGGGTTCAGGGCACAGGTTTCAATCCCTGGGCCACTAAAGAAGAATGTTTCTAGAGTTGGGCCTGAAACTGGAAGGAGAGGTCTATCTGTCTCCAAAATCACCAAGTTACTCTGCCTTCCAGTCTTTCAGGATGTGCTGGTTTCAAAAGTAAATAGACTAGACTCTTTCAAACTTTTAAAAGCAATGTTAGCTATTTCCTGTCCCCAAGTGCTAACCACCTCCATCTTTCACCACATGCTTACCATTCCTAAACACCCGGCTAGAAGACTTAGAGAACCCCCAAAAGAGCTGCACCATGGAAACCTACAACCCTGGGTACCCCAGGAGCATCCCCCAGCAGTCAGAGGAAAACATCTCTCTCATGTTGACAGGGGCTTGTGCTGGGGGCACATGCAAGATTGGAGGGGAGAAGGGAGAAGACACAGCCCCTCCTGGGTGGCCGCTTTCTTCTTTGGCCACAGGACTTTAACTGGTATTTTTAGGACTTGGACGTACAATCCAGTGTGTTCCCCTCTTCCCTCTGCTCCCACTCCTTCTCTCTAAGCTCACTTCACGCTAGTTCCCGTGCCTTGTGTGTGTCAGTCACTCAGCCATGTCCGACTCTTTGCGACCCCGTGGACTGTAGCCTGCCAGGCTTCTCTCTGTCCATGGGATTCTCCAGGCGAGAATACTAGAGTGGGTTGCCGTGGGTTGCCATGCCCTTCTCCAGGGGATCTTCCCGACCCCAGGGATTGAACCTGGGTCTCATGCATTGCTGGTGGACTCTCTATTATCCGAGTCACCAGGAAAGCCCTTGGCTCCCATGCCTTACAGAAAACTTAAAAATCTGGACATTTTTCACCTCCCATCATCTCTGACTCTCTCCTCTATCTCTCACATGAGAGGGGAAGGTAGGTTAACACACTCGTTCCTTTCTTCAAGATAATTCTCTGTAGTGACGAGTGCATGCAAGAATAGTGGAGGGAGGATTCTGACACCAACACAGATAATTGTAGGGAAACACAAGAATCTAATTGTTCAAGCTCTCATTTCATGTTGCCTGATTTTCAATTCAGACAAAAACCTAGAGCTATAAAAGACACACAAGATTACCTGCTATACTCCTCCCAACCCCTGTGTTTACAGATGAAGAGATAAAATTGAGACCAGAGAAAGGACCCCATCCCCCAACACTGCTCCATGATGGTCTGAATTGTGTCTCTCCCTCCAAAATTCATGTTGAAATCTTAATCCCCAGTACTTCAGAATGTAATCTTATTTGGAGACAGAGTCTTTACAGAGGCAGTTAAGTTAAAAAGAGTTCATGAGGATGGACCCTAGGCCAGTACAGCTGGTGCCCTCACGAGAAGGTGAAACCGGACCCTGACGGCACAGGGGCAGGCCGTGTGAAGATGCAGGGAGAAAATGTCCTCCTACGCCAAGGGGAGCGGCCTCAGAAGAGACTGAACCTGCCACCACCGTGATCTCAGACTTCCAGGAAAGTCAGAAAATAAAGCTCTGCCGCTCATGTCTCCAGTCCATGCCACGTGGTTAGGGCAGCCCTAGCTCACTGAGCCATCTTATATTGCACAGCAGGAGGTGACAGGTGGGGGAGTCTCAGCCTGCCCCAGGTCCCTGCTCTGCCCACTAAGAGGCTTCTGCCTACTCAGTCTCATTCTCACTGATGAGTTTTTCTCCTCTTCCAGGGGGAGCACCTGGCATTTAGATGGACAGATATAGATACAGATATACAGATATAGATATATGTTTGGATACTGAAAGCTGAGTGTGTAGTTATTCAGGGAAAGAAAAGGTCATTAGAACCAGTGGGAAGAGACCCTAAGAAAAATTCAGGAAGTGTCTGGAGATCAGGGTTAGGCACCAGACTAGAGAATCTGGTCTCCCGGGTAAGGATCTCCCACTTTATTCTATGAAAAAAGGAAGTCCTGAAAGATTTTAGACAGCCAGTGACATGGTCAGATTTAGTCTCAGACAGTTTGTTCTGGCAAGAGAGCAGACCTGGATTGTCAGATGGGGATCAAAATCAGAAAAACCACAGGGAGACCGCACCAATGGCTGCTGTGAAGAGTGCTGGTGTCTGCAGGCCTGGACATACACCACATGAAGGAGAGCAAGCTTCAGTGGCTGCCTGTGGCCCTTCCACTTCTCCGATGCCCGCAGAACTCCAGCGGGAGAGGTCTGAGGGAGGGCAAGTGTGTTTTGCAGCCACTGAGGGCAGGAGGGGGAGCCCAACCTCGGGGCTATTTAATAGCTCTCAAATCTAAAACAAAAAGCTGTTTGCAAAGTTTTAAGAGCATATGACCCAACAACCCTACTTATGGGGATTTACCCAAAGAAGATGGAAGCAGGATATTGAAAGGATACCTGCACTACCGTGCTTATTGCACCAATATTTACAACAGCCAAGATACAAGCGCGTCCCTCAATGGACGAATGGACAGAGAAGATATGAGAACGTATCTATGTATAATCTCCTGAAGGCATTTTGCTAAGTGAGATAATCATACAGAGAAGGACAAATACTGTATAATAATCACTTATATGTGTAACCTAAAAAAAGCTAAAGCTTATAGAAAGGGAGAGTCTTAGAATGGTCCTTACCAGGAGCTTGAGGATGGGTTTTGAGATGTTGAAGGATACAAATATGCAACTACAGATAATTACATCCTGGAGAATGGAATACACAGCATAGTGATTATAGACAACAAAATACTGTATTATACACTTTAAATATGAAACTAGATCATAATTGTTCCCACCACGAAATAGGAATTATAATTGTATGACATGATTGAGGCATTATCTAATACTATGGTAATAATCATATTACAATGTATAAATGTATCAGATCAACACACTGTGTAACTTAAGCCTACAATATAACATATCAATTAATCTCAATAAAGAGACAGATGTTTTAAGAGCAGTTGAGCTCTCATTTGAAAGCAGTCCTGTAGGAAACACATAGAGATGTTACAGAAACTATAAGGAAGCAGCAGCTTCCCTGTTGATAAGAGTCCAACAAATCAAATCCACATGTTATTTACATTTGTTTGGCCCAGTGAACTTTCAGCTCCCAAGAGCTATCAACATAAAGAAATAACAGTTAGTGACATGATTTCATCTGAACCATGTTCCGGATTCTCCAGCTAAGAGGTGACTATGGGAAAGGTCTAGGAGGAGGTACTAAAGAGCTTGAGAAGCTTGGAAGTAGATGGGAGAGGCAGCAGACAGAAGTGCATTCGCAGCAAGATTACAAAAACTGGAGGGCTTTCCTACTTTTCAATAATGTGATAACATTCCTATAAATGTAATTCATAGCCAGACTCCTGGCAAAGCTGGGAAGCTGAGCCTGTGGGTTTTCCAGAAGAACCCACAAGCTCCAGCCGGGAATTGAGTTTGTGTTTCATGATTGAGGTTTCTGTTCTCAGATTTCAAAACTCTAATGTAGTGGGCACCAACCCGGTTGCAAACTCTGTGAATCAGGAAGGAATCTGGAGAATTTCCACATCCCCAAGTCCAAAAGTGTGCAGATGCAGGTGATGTCCTATGAGTCCTGTGTTTGCTGAAGTGACATTGTCACGGGAGGGTGGCGGGACCTGGTGTATAGGACTGTAGGGAACAGCAGCTGGCAGGACCCACAGCTGGTGTTTGCTTGCATTCACAGACAGAATGGAACTGGGGAGTCACTCTGCAAATGAAATGAAGTGGAAAGAGCAAACCTCATCTTTTATTTTATTAAGACAACACTGTGATTCCAAATTAGTATCGGTTGGGAAACTGAAGTTTGTGGCCAACATAAAGGATCAAATCTAGTCTGGGGTTGAGGGAAGGAAGGCCTCCTCAGGCTAACATTTACTTCAGACCTACAGATCTAGACAGACATAGGAGTTTGGGGGAGCATTAGCCAGGCACAAGAACTGCACATGCAAAGGTCCTGAAGCAGAAAGGAGTTTGGCTGGTTTCAGAAGAGAGAAGCCTGTTGTGGCTAAAGCTTAGTGAGTGAGAGCACCAAGGCAGAAACTGGAGCTGAAAATTGGGCTAGACCCTCACCATTCAGGGTTCTCTGCCATGATGTGGGCACATCACAGACAATGGTAAAGATGGACTGTCTCTTCAGAGGCCAAAAAATGTTGGAAAAGCTCTCTCAGGCTTAAGGATGGGGCCATTAGAAATGAAAGCTCTCTCCTCTAGGTGTAAGCTTCTCTCCCATCAGCGATGTACCGAACATCACTGGACTTCAGTGGACAGACTGGGTGGAAGATCTCCAGTCACCTACTCAGCACCATCCAGCCCAGATTCACTCTAACCCTACAGAGAATAGTTTCTTCACAGATTTTCCCTTCTTTTCTTTTCTCCCTCAGTTTTTCTCTTCCTCTTGGCCCTCTATCTCAATTTCTCCTTCTTTTTTGACACCTATACTGAGATGTTATTCACAAACATAAACCGCACATCCTGATCTATACATATACTCTGAGATGTTATTCACAAACATAAACCGCACATCCTGATCTATGCATATACTCTGAGATGTTATTCACAAACATAAACCGCACGTCCTGATCTATACATATACTCTGAGATGTTAGTCACAAGCATAAACCGCACGTCCTGATCTATGCATATACTCTGAGATGTTATTCACAAGCATAAACCGC
This sequence comes from Bubalus bubalis, assembly GCF_019923935.1. Lineage (NCBI taxonomy): Eukaryota > Metazoa > Chordata > Mammalia > Artiodactyla > Bovidae > Bubalus > Bubalus bubalis. Next base: position 164,286,564 of record NC_059160.1, read on the forward strand.
ACGTCCTGATCTATGCATATACTCTGAGATGTTATTCACAAGCATAAACCGCACGTCCTGATCTATGCATATACCCTGAGATGTTAGTCACAAGCATAAACCGCACGTCCTGATCTATGCATATACCCTGAGATGTTAGTCACAAGCATAAGCCGCACGTCCTGATCTATGCATATACTCTGAGATGTTATTCACAAGCATAAGCCGCACGTCCTGATCTATGCATATACTCTGAGATGTTATTCACAAGCATAAGCCGCACGTCCTGATCTATGCATATACTCTGAGATGTTATTCACAAGCATAAGCCGCACGTCCTGATCTATGCATATACTCTGAGATGTTATTCACAAGCATAAGCCGCACGTCCTGATCTATGCATATACTCACGGAGGCATTGCCGCAGCGAGCGTGGTGGACACACGCATCGCCCCCCCAGTTTCCTGCAGCCCATTTGTAACCATCCGCCCACTCTGCCTCATGCCCCAGCAATTCTTTTTAGTGATTAGCTTGCCATCCCGGGCTTTATAAGAATGGGGCGCTGCCCTGTGCCTTTTTTGACCTGGTCTCTGTCATTCAGGGTAATTCTTCTGAGATTCGCCCATATAGCGAGTGACCGTAGATTATGCCTGTATTGCTGAGTGGACTTCTGTGTGGACACATGCCATATGCGTGTCCACTGACGTGCTGATGGACACGAGGCCTGTCGTCAGGTGTTCCCCATTACCAGTAAAGCTGTATGAGCGCTCATGTGCCAGGCCTTTTCATGGACACAGGTTTTCATTTCTTCTGGGCTAATATCTAGGAGTGAAAGCTGCATCATTTGGTAGGTATATGTTTAATTCTTTTTTAAGAAACTGCCAAACTGTTTCCCATAGTGACTGAATCATCCCATGTCCTCCTCCCCGCTGCCTGCCGTGTCTGAAAGTTTCATTTTCTCAACATCCTCACCAACATGGGGTATGGGCACTCTTTTTAAATGAGCCATTCTAATAGACTTGAAGAGTCATCTCACTGTGGTTTTAATTTGCAGTTTTTAAATAGCAAATGATTTTGAGCATCTTTTCTTGTCTTATCTGCTCTTGGGTGAAGCATCTCTTCAAATATTTCTCCTGTTCTTTTACTGAGTTGTTTGCTTTTTCCAGGTGCAAGTGCTTCCTCAGTTATCGGCTCCGTGATTATTTTCACCCAGTACTGTTCATCTTTTTTTTTTTCTTGTCACAGCATTTTTCAAATAAGTGTTTGTAATATTTATGAAATCCAATTCATTAGTTTTTTTTTTTTTAATAGACTACCCTTTTGGTGTCAGAGCTAAGAAATATTTGCCTAACACAAGATCACAAAGATTTTCTTCTTATATAGACATTTTATCATTTAGACTTTATGCTTGCTATGCTATACTAAGTCGCTTCAGTTGTGTCTGACTCTGTGGGACCCCATAGATGGCAGCCCACCAGTCTCCCCCGTCCCTGGGATTCTCCAGGCAAGAACACTGGAGTGGGTTGCATTTCCTTCTCCAATGCATGAAAGTGAAAAGTGAAAGTGAAGTCACTCAGTCGTGTCTGACTCTAGCGACCCCATGGACTGCAGCCCACCAGGCTCCTCCGTCCATGGGATTTTCTAGGCAAAAGTACTGGAGTGGGGTGCCATTGCCTTCTCCGAGACTTTATGCTTAGATCTGTTTTAAATGAGTTTCTGTATATGGATCTAAAGTCATTATTTTTGCATATAGCAATCTAGTTGTCCCTGCAACAGCTGCTGAGAGACCCTCTCTCCCCACTGAATTGCCCCGCACCCCTGTGAAAGCTTAGCTGTCCCGCACACGTGCCAGGCCGTCTCCAGACTCTACTCTGTTACACCGACATGCGTCTCCACCATTGCGCCCATACCACACTGATCTGATTAGCATAACTTTATAAGCCTTAAAATTAGCTTTCACTAGCCTTCTACTTTGCTCTTCTTTTTCAAAGGCATTTTGGCAATTCCAGCTCCGCTGTGTTTCCACACGAATTATTAAATTTCAGTTAAGACAGTCTGCTGGGATTTGGATCAGGATTTTACATGGAATCTATAGATACATTTTGGGAGAACTGACATCAGCATAATGCTGCATCTTGTGATCCACAAACAAGGTATAGCTCTCCACTTACTTAGGTCTACTTAAATTTCACTCAGCAACATATTTTTAAAATTTTTTCATTGTACAGATTTTTCACACCTTTTGTCAGACTTGTCACTGACTAGTTAGTATTTTTGATGCTATTATAAATACTGCTATTTTAAAACATTTTATTATTCATTACTAGTATATAGAAGTGCAATTGGTTTTGATTTTTTATATTATCTTATTCTATAAATGTGTTTCACTTATTAATACTAGTTGCTTTTTCTGCTGATTCCATCAAATTTTCTACAAAGGTAGTGATGTCATCTGCAAAGGAAAATCATTTTGCTTCTTCCTTTCCAATCTGGATGCACTGCCTAGAAGTTTCACTACAATACTGAATAGAAGCTATGAGACTGGACATCTTGATGTTTTTCTTGATTTCAGCAGAAAAGCGTTCAGTTTCTTACTAATTGGTATGATATAATCTGTAGGGCTTTTGTAAATGTTCTCTATTAGGTTGAAGAAGTTCCATTCTGTTCCTAGTTCGCTAAAAGTTGATCAGCAATGGATGTTAGATTTTGTCAAAATGATATTATGCTTTTTCTCTTTCTAGTTTATTAGTATGGTAAATTATATTGATCGATTTCCAAATGCTAAATCAACCCTAAATTCCTGAGGTAAACCTCTTTTGGCCATGACGTGTCATCCTTTTGTATACTGTTGATTTTGATTTTTCTAAAAATTTTGTTAAGAACCCTTGCATTGTTTCATAAAAGATATTGGTATGTAGTTTTTTATTTTTCATTTTGTCATGCCTCTGTCTGAATTGGTATTGGGGTAACACTGCTGCTGCTGCTGCTAAGTCGCTTCAGTCGTGTCTGACTCTGTGCGACCCCGTAGACAGCAGCCCACCGGGCTCCCCCGTCCCTGGGGTTCTCCAGGCAAGAACACTGGAGTGGGTTGCCATTTCCTTCTCCAATGCATGAAAGTGAAAAGTGAAAGTGAAATCGCTCAGTCATGTCCAACCCTCAGCGACCCCATGGACTGCAGCCTACCAGGCTCCTCTGTCCATGGGATTTTCCAGGCAAGAGTACTGGAGTGGGGTGCCATTGCCTTCTGCAGGTAACACTGGCCTCTAAGAATAAGTTAGGAAGTGTTCCCTCCTCTTTAATTTTCTGAAAGTGTTTGTATCATTTTTTCTTTGGTAGATTTCACCAAGGAAGTTCTCTGAAATGGAGGAGTTTTATGGGAAGGTTTTTCATGACAAATTCAACTTTTTTAATAGATACAGAAGTCTTCAGATTATCCATTTCTCCTGGAGGGAGGTTTGGAAGTTGGTGCACTATGAGACCCTGTGAAAACTTGGATCGGGGGAGAACAGGTGAATGAAAAAATGAAGGACAAGCAGGTGACTATGTGGAGAGGCTGATCAGGTACATATCTGGACAGAAGTGCGGAATCGCTCTGGACTTGCCAGGTGGCGCTGGTAGTAAAGAACCCACCTGCTGGTGCAGGAGACACTAAGAGATGCCGGTTTGCTCCATGGGTGGGAAGATCCTCTGGAGTAGGAAATGGCAACCCTCTCCAGGATTTTGCCTGGAAAATCCCATGGACAGAGGAGCCTTGTGGGCTACAGTGCAAAGGGTCGCAAAGAGTCAGACACAACGGACGCAACTTAGCAAGCTGAATCTTTCTAATGTGGAAAAAGAAGTCTCCTGGCTGCTGCTGTTCCCTGAACTAAAAGCTGGTACCTCCTGGAGAAATCAGGGGATCAGAGTTGGAAGAGTTTGGGGGTCCTTCACCACTGGACCCTGTCCCCTTCCTTAGGAACCCTGCACCCAGCCTCAGATAGGATGCCCCTTAAGCTATTTGGAATATTCATCTGGTGCTCAGGCCATGATAACCAAAGTTCTCATGGGCATAGTGACCCCATCACCCTATAGGTTGTGAAGTCTCTTAGAAAGCGTCAGGATTCTCTACCTTTTGCAGAAATCCTCTTTCTGGGGAGTAAATTAGCCTTCCCAATCTTGCCATCTGCCTGCTAAATTTTCCTTCCACAATTAAGCCTCTGGTGATGGGTAATACAGATAGAGAGCTGCCCAAATAAGACAACCAATGCTGTATTTGTCTCTGGTCCTAAAGGTACCCAGCTTTCCTGGCATCAAGATGGAGTGGAGAGGACAGTATGGGTGAGGAGTGTGTGTGTGTGTGTGTGTGTGTGTGTCTGTGTGTGCATCTGCTGGTAGGTGTGTTGTGATGGTGGGGGAGGGGTTCCTCTTCCAATCCAAGGAGATAGCAAATAACCAACAGCTCCAGCCTGGGTCTGGATATGAAATTCTTGGGTCCAAGGTTCTTATTAAGGTGGGAGGCTTCCTGGCCAAGTCTCTGTCTGAATACTGGGTCAAGTCTGTTAACGCTGAGATGCACAATCGCCAAAATTGTCATTGTTTAAAGAAACTACTTGGTAATGGATTTCTGAAATGGTTACAACCAGCTTTTTATGATTAAAGAAAGCAAAGCCAACAGTTTCCCTTTATAACGTGTACGGAGAAGGGAACATTTGAAAAACAACTCCCCACTGAGATATTACCTCAAAATAAGGTCCATTCTGTGCCCCTACACACCTGGATAAGAGCTGCAGGAAAGGACACCGAAGAGGAAGTGTCTATTTCTGTGCCGATCTGCCCTGCCTGCTGCATGGAATAAATAGATTTCTGGGCTCTGGCATTCTCTTTAAAAGACAAAGCCACAGACCTGAAGCCAGGGTTTGAAATGGGAAACTCAACTCACGTAATCCTTGGAAGAAACTATGGGATCGTCAGCTGGGCTTGCAGACACTTTCCCGTCTTGCAACATACAAACCTAGTTTGGCCAGAATTAGTGTCCCCCATATTCTTTGAAAGTATCTCTTCCCGTGGACAGAAAAGAAGACAGTGTGTGCGCTAAGGTTTCTCTCCATTTGTGTAACCAACACTGGAATTGCATCCCAAATGTCCTGTCAGAGCTTGACGTGCAATCAGTTTAACATAAGGATCAAACCAACGCTACAAAACATACGTAAGTGAAGGTTTCAAAGCCAGAGTCTCTCATGTAAATATTTGAAAATGATTTCTTTCCTTGTGCCTCCTTCCTGTCCATAAACAAATAGCATCACAAATGAAGGGATGAATTCAGTAGGGATTTAAAATGGATAGGCTCTGAGGGGCCTCTTTCTCCTGCCACTCAAATGCCCTTCTCCCCTCATGTCTACACGAATCAAGGGTCTTGCTCATCAGTGCATTTCCTCTCATGCTCGACATAGTGCCTGACACAGAGGAGGGGCTGAGCACAGGTAAGCATAGCCTGACCTTAATTAATAAACACATTAATTATTTTTTTCTATTTTACCTTTTGAGACAACCAAAACCCAGAACACAACGTCACATGAGTTGGATTCATGACGAGTTCTAAATAGGCTACAGGAACCCTCTTATTGCTCCACCACAAGCATTTGTTTGAGTACCTGAACTTATCCCTCCAGCACCACGTGTATTTTGGCCATCTTTCCATGCAATAGTTTCTTCTTCTGTCAAATGGAAAGGCCCCCTCTCCCTGTGAAATGTGGAAAGAGGACAGAAAACGTGACCATGCTGCCATGTGACCGTGCTAGATTTATCCAGGATGAGTGCTTTAGAGAGAAGGGTGCAAAGGAGAGTGCTCTGGCCCTTTCATCCCATCTCAAGTGTCTTCCTGGAGATGCACTCTGCCTCCTCCCTGGTTCCTGCCTCTTTATCAACCTTTTCTCTTCTTCCTTCCCTCCAGCCTTTATGCCTACCTCCCCTTTTCCTTTCCTGGCTCACTTGCTACCCTGCAGGCTTACCATCGTAGTACCTAGCTCTGTACTCCAGTCTCTTGTATGAACCCCTTAACAGAATCTCCTTTTCCCCTCACCCTATTGCCTGACACTGAAAGTTTTCAGCTGGGCATATGAGTCCTTCCACTACATTTCAACTCATCATCTTTTGGAGGTGAGTGGGGTTGGGAGGTTCAGGGTTTTTTCACATCAAAACATATGAGGAAATCACATATAAAGTGTGTGTGTGTGGTGGTGGGGGGGGGGTGTTGTAGGCCTGTTGAAGAAAGGATGCCAAAGAGAGCTAGGTGGCAAACCACACCAAGTCAAGGCCTCCCAGTTCCCCTGCTCCTTCCCTACCCTTCCTGGGCTCTGGCCATCTGAACTCTCCTTATTCCTGACTGTCCCCAGCACTTCAAGTCTTGATCTGTCTGCATTCCTGCCCATGGGATTTTCTCTCCACTTCCTAGAGTAAACCTTCCTTCACTCACTCCTGATGGAGACCCCGCCAGCATTCAAGGTGCATGTTGCCTCCTCCAAGTAGCCTTTCCTGACCCCTCCAAAAGGCTCAGATTTCTTCCTCTGAAGCACAGTCACATTCCTCAATTTCTTCTGTTCCAATTCAAGTGAACACAGGGAGGACTCATGCTGTGCGATGCGGGAGTGTGCTCTCATGCAGGAGGGGGTGAAACAGGGAGTGTGGGGCATAGACGTGTGAAACCACGGAGCCAGGTGGCGTGGGATCAGAGGAAGGTGATATTCACAGCCCTAACCACTGCATCACTCATCACTCGTCCTCCCACCTACTATGATTTTGGAAGGGTCTGATTGAGACTGAGCAGTGAGTTTACACAGGAGTGAATGCAGTATATTTCATAGTAGCCAAAACTATTCTGTTTTTAAGAACTGTATGGATTGCTTTTGCAGAACTCATATTAATGCCAGGGGCAACAGATCTGACTGTAGAGAGCATGGGGATGCTGACTCACAGGGCAGCTCTGAGCCAGGCTGTCTGGGCAGGGCTTCAAGCTCTCGCAGGATTAGCTGATGATATGGGCAAGGTCTTCACCCTTCCCGTGCCTCAGTCGGTTTGTAGTGAGGATTAAGTGATTATGTAGATGCTCAGGGTAATAACTGCTGAAGAGGAGACACGCTCCAAATATCGATCACCTCTCTGTATTAGATCAGATCCAAAGCCGTTGGCATCCAGCAGAGCCACACTGACCCCTTCAAAGCCCGATCTGAGCACTTTCCTCTTGTTCTGTGAAACTCGACCGAATATGAGCAATAGGGCCCCTGGAAATACTTTTGCTTTGATTTGTGCAGAACATTCTGTGGTGCCAGCAAAGTTCACAGGAACAATTGCTAGGGGAGTCTGTTTTCTTAACTTCAAAATAATAGCTCTGCATTGCCCAGGGGAATGTGATTTACAGTTGAAAATTTAAGGTTTGTGAAACAATTTGCCTTAATAGAATTTGAAAATTCAGCAAGTTTTTAGCTTTGGGCCCAGTTTTTAAGTTTTAAAATTTCTTTCAACATCATACAAAGCTAATTCTCATATCCAGATACTGCAAATAGCTCAGGGCAGTAAATAACCTTCCAGTCGTTAGATCTTTAAAATGTAGCTCCGCGCTTGGGAGAGTCACACACACTCTCTGTGTCTCGATGTTGTCAACTCAAGTGGGGGAAACGAAGCTCATCTCAGCATTTTTATGAATCCTGAAAGACATTGAAAAGTACATGCTGTCCTTGTGTTAAGATAAAAGGCTGAAAAAATGAGTGGGTACTGCTTTGGGGGTGGCTGGATGTTCCTATGTGCTATGCACTTTGTATATGCCCATGAGATTTTAGACTTTTCAAGAGCAGAAGCCTTGAAGAAACAGAAATTTAGGCAGAAAGCCAGGTGGAGAATGGGAGAAGTGTTTAAAATGGGCTGAAGGGAAAGACACAATACAAGGATAAGGATGAAAAGTGTCAAGTGGAGAATATTGAGACAAACACTGAGAAAGTCTCTTAGATTTGTTACGTATGACTTTGGCAACATTATATTGGCTTAAGGTAAATTGGCCTAAAGTAAATTGGCCCACATTCTGGTTGGAAAACAAGACTGTTTGGTCAAACATCTGGGTCAAAAACAAACATCTAACTACTAGGTCATTTTGAACACATTTCTCTAAGTAATTTTGTAAATCATAATTTTCAGAAACTTTTTCTAATGTCTTTAAATGTGACTCAATATAAGCTTGTTGCTACCCTGCAGAACTTAGAGTAGCGAAAAGACAGAGCAAATAATGTCCAGCAGTAGCTTATCCAGGATGATTTCTCAGAGATGTAAGAATAAGTTAGACTATTTAATCTTCACAGAAAAGGTTTGTCAAAATATACTCTAACGGGGGGCTGAGTGGTTGTCCCAATGTGGTGGGGAGGCTGTTGTTAGTGGTATTCTTTTGCTTTTCTGTATTTTCTAATGTTTTTAGTGAACTTGAACATTAGAAGTTCAAGTTCATCAAGAAGTGAACTTTTTAGTTTACTTTTATAATTAAAAAAAAAGACTAAACACTAGAGAAAAAGATCTGGAACATTCAGAGATATTTAAAGAACATTTTCTTTAAAGAATATTTTCACTTGATTTGAAGTTAATATTATATGGCTCTTAGGAGGAAATTCCAGAATTCAGAGCAAATAAAAAGAAAATTTAGCAAAGAAAAAATGGCCAGTGGATGAAGTTTGAAAAAGACACCAAGGCCTCTGATAGGCTCATTTTTCCCTCCTCTCCTTCCTCCTCAGTCATTTGGTAAAAATCATTGTCATTGCTGAATATCCAAAGATTTGGATTCGTGTTGTAGGATTTATACACGTGCCTTTCCACCATTCAAACCTGAGTGCTCCCAGAGGGGTTGCCTCCCTCCTCTCTGGGTGCCTGCACAGCAAAAAGATGAAGGAAGGAAACTTCACGACTTTTGTAGTATTTTGTGATTATCGTCCAGTTTTTCCCGAAAGGGCAGGCAGCTAGTAGTTCCTCCCATAAGGATCATTCATAGGGAAGTACAGTAACAAGATTTGAGTCTGTACAGATTTCACCAAATGAAGATGTAGGTGGAAGAATCAGCTGTCATGTGTATATTTGGTACATAACATGTGGCTGTGTCTTCACAGCAAAGCTGCTATGCATGATGTATAAACAAAACAAAACATCACGTTCTCAATGTGTTTCTTGCTACATCATATTTTTTCCATTCAGCAGAAATGTGGTAATTAGTCACTGATTTTGATTTGGATTATTGCAGATTTAAGCTCTAAAGACAAATGAAGACATTTCTTCCGTTGAATGTGTTCAAAAGTGGCAGCTTCTCCCGTAAACTCGTTTATTGTTTAATTCTACAAGACTCTGAATTCTTCAATTGGGCAATGCCTTAATTAGTGAATTACCAAAGTGCAAACCATAGTTGAATGAAACATGTGTCTGAACTCTTAGCTCTGATGGATTTGGCAATACTGGTATTTTCCTCTTTCTCAACTCTCCTGGCCCTTTGGCTAAGGCATTTATGCCTGCATCTGCTCCTCATTAGAGCGCTGTCTCTCATTTAGGTTGGAGTTCTCAGTGCCTTAGACAGAACTAAGAAACATTTTTTTTTTTTCTTGAACCATCAGGGTACTTTGCCAGAGCTGTTCAAGAAAGGCAAAAAGGCTCAGGATCTCTGAAAAACTGACAAAATCCACTTTAGGGGTTGGAGTGCGGAGAAGGAGCATGTGGAGTTTGACAAGACACTCATTCAAAGGACCAAAGCAGGTGGGCTTTTGGAAACAGAACCAACTGCACTCTAAGCAGCAGTTGTTTGCCACAGCATGTGAACCATCAGAGACAAACGGCTCTGAGAAATAATTCTGAAGCACAGAGATTAGTGTGAACATGGAAAGGAAAACCTCACCGGAAGCACTATTGTGGTCTCAGTCAAGTAGCAGTGATGCTTTTTAGCAGCTTTGTAGCAACAGCTCTGAAACTGGACTGTGTCGGATCCATCAGGCAGACTTGCAATTACCGAGATTCATGCAAGTCTCCTAGGTCTGTACCACCGGTTATCTGTGCACAAAACTGGGTCATAAAGATTGGGTCTTACCACTTGGAGCTATGCAAGCGAGGCCCAGGTCATGGACCTCAACGAGAACACAAGGACATAGTGAGAAAATAGACTTATTAGTGAGTCAGGCCGTCACCGTAAAATACCGCCGTCTTAGTGGCTTAAACAACAGAAATGTATGTCTTACATTGCTAGAAGCTTGAAGTCTAAGATCAAAGTGCCAGCAGGGTTGGTTTCTTCCGAGGCCTCTCTCCTGGGCTTGCAAGGGCTGTCTTCTCACTGTGTGTTCATACGGTCATCTGTCTGTGTGTGGGTGTGTCCGGTCTCTCTCTCTATCCTAATCTCCTCTTGTTACAGGCACACCAGTCATGTAGTAGAGCCCACCCTACTAATTATTTTAACTTAATTATCCTTTTAAAGGCTTCAAAGACAGTCATATTCTGGGGTCCTAGGGCTTATGACTTCAACATATGAATTTGGAGGAGGGATGGTTCAACATATAACAAAGAGTAAAAAGGAATCTGGCACCACTTGGTCTTTCTTGATGGAGAAAGGGCTAGGATTGCCAACTTCATCTTCCAATGTTAGGTATCATATTTGAGTATAAGACTAGGAAGCCACTGAGATTAACAAGGCCACCAATTAAAACATCTCTAACTTTCACTTAATGAGAAATAACTATAACCTTATTTTTGTCTTCATATCTCAGTGTAGTGGCTGGGACTTCCTGAAAAATGGTAAATAATAATAGATACTCTTTCCTTGCATCTGATTTTAAAAGCAATGGTGCAAGAATTTCATCATCATGATTAATGACATCTATTGAGTTTCATTAGATATCCTTTGTCATTCTCCTTACTGTTTTGCCTACAGTTTTCATAAGAATGTATGTTGAAATTTATCCAATGATAAATTTTTCATTTTTTAAAATGAACTTGTATCATTTTCCCTTTGGCCAATTTAGGTAACCTCCTAACAGATGTATTTGTAACCTATCGGAAATACATTCCTAAGGAAAACAGACATGTTCTTTCAATATACTGCTGAATTCTATTTGCTAGTCTTCAATTTAGAATTTTTATCTTCCTATCCATAAATGAGCTCAACCTAGAGTTTTCATTTTTGGTTTAGTATCTTAATGGCACCCCACTCCAGTCCTCTTGCCTAGAAAATCCTATGGACAGAGGAGCCTGGTAGGCTACAGTCCATGGGGTCGCGAAGAGTCGGACACGACTGAGTGACTTCACGTTCACTTTTCACTTTCATGCATTGGAGAAGGAAATGGCAACCCACTCCAGTGTTCTTGCCTGGAGAATTCCAGGGACGGGGGAGCCTGGTGGGCTGCTGTCTCTGGGGTCGCACAGAGTCGGACACAACTGAAGTGACTTAGCAACAGCAGCAGCTATGCTAACAGGGCTTCCCAGATAGTGCAGTGGTATAGAATCTGCCTGCCAATGCAAGAGGTTCAAGAGATGCAGTTTCAGTCACTGGGTTGGGACAATCCCCTGAAGAGGAAAAAGGCAACCCACTCCAGTATGCTTGCCTCAAAAATTCCATGGACAGAGGAGCCTGGCAGGCTATAGTCCATGGGGTTGCAAAGAGTTGAACAGGACTGAGCATGCATGCCTGTTATACTAACATGAAAAGTAATTTGGGGAATTTTTCACATTTCTGTATTCTCTGGAACAGTTCACCTAATGTAAAGATTGTCTGAATGTTGCAAGTTTTTTAAAAATATTAATGTTATCACCACAGAAACATCCAGCCATGTTCCTTCCACCTTTATCTCTATGACTATGACTTTGTTCAAGTTTTATGTTCCTTTAGTTCATCTTGGTCATTTCTTTTCCCTGGGAAATAATGACTTTCATAGATATTTTTAAACATAATGTGATTTTATTCTTAATGCTGTCTTATAAAATTTGAAGTCCACACCTGTGGGTAGGTACTATTTCTCATTCTTAGTTTTTCATATTTATACTCTCCCTGTTTTTTTTTTCTTTCATTTTTACTTGCCAAGTATGTCCATATAATTGTGGTTGATTTTTTTCACCTCTAAAGTGCCTGCTCTTGCATCTATCTGAATACTTATAAAGTTCTGACACAGGAGTGATGGTGAAAGAATTGTCAACATGAGTCTGGAGAGAAAGAAACAGTGGGGCCATTTCTTCCTGGCTTAAGGCTGTGAGCTCAATTTTGGAGGCTTCCTGGGGTGATGACATTGACCATCTCCATAAATAACTGTCACCGGTTGTTTATGCTCACACAACCCTAAATCTCAAAGAATCTGCTACTCTAAATATGGGACACATTAGGATAGTCATAAATTGGTGCTAAAACCATGCCCATTCTAGACAATTAAGGACTTTTTAATTGTCCTCATCTGATGAAATTAAGAAGAGGAAATGGAAAACAACCCCCCCACCCTCCACCACCCCAACACACACTGAATATTCTGCATGAATCAAAGGAAAGAAAGAGGCAAAAAATCATTGAGGTCAACCTTTGGGGAGTTTGCTTTCAATTTTTGGTGAAAAGAAAAGCAAAATATACCTGTGGCGGATTCATTTTGATATTTGGCAAAACTAATACAGTTATGTAAAGTTTAAAAATAAAATAAAATTAAAAAAAAAAGAAAAGCAAAATAATAAACGTTGAATAAGAGTGCTATAATAATAGGTGCTGTACTGAGTGATTGTCATCTAGTGTGTCAGCCAGACTTCCATGGTAGGGAAAGACTTGAAAACACCCTGCTTTTATTGGGAACACACTCCGATCTAGATGTCCTGGCAATTCAGTTGCCATGGGACTCATCTGCAATGTATTTTCTCCCAGCAAATGCTACGAAGTGCCCCTCAGAGCCACGCATGCTCTCAGAAGCTGATGGTGTCGAGACGCACAGACCCAGGCTCCAGACACTGACTTCTCTGCACGGCGCTTCATCAGCTTTGGGGAGCATATCGCTTTCTCACTGTGTCCCCCTCTCCAGCATACGTTGGCTGGACTTCGTGTCTTCAGTCCACATCTGCGTCAGCACCTGCCTTGCTCCTCCTCCTGGCGGACATGCCCAGTGTCCCATCTCAGCTTTTCTGTCCTGTGCTCTTATCAGTCAAGTCCGCGCATCACCAAGCTAAAGCGGACTCTTGGTCCCTAATCTCGATTCTCCTCCATTTCTGTCAAGTGCTAGCACATGACCATCTGTCCAAACGGCAGTTTTCTTATCCCTCTCTGGAAGTATGGAATACATTGCACATGGTTTTATGTGCAGTGATGTTTTAGATTGGCACATAGCATGACAAAATGAATGGCTCCCTTCAACTCATAAAGTCCTGCCAGATAAGGCTCAGGATGAAAGCCCACCCAAAAATGGAGCTTTGATGAGAACTCACTCCATTTCATGCAGACAGTGTGGTTTATGGACTCAGGGGCATAGAGAATACAGATTCCTATTTTTTTCCAAGTCTTTTTTTAAAAAAAATTATTTTATATTGGAATACAGATGATTAACAATGCTGTGATTGTTTCAAATGAACAGCAAAGGGACTCAGTCATACATATACAGCTATCAATTCTCTCCCAAACAACCCTCCCCTCCAGGCTGTCATATAACATTGAACAGAGTTCCCTGTGCTCTGGACAATAGGTCCTTGTTGGTATCCATATTAAATATAGCAGTGCACACATGTTTATCCCAAATTCCCTGTCTCTTCCCCCAGCCCTTCCCCCTGGCAACCATAAGCTGGTTCTCTATGTCTGAGTCTGTTTCGGTGTTGTTCATTGTTTCATTTCTTTTTGGATTCCATGTATAAGGGATATCATGATATTTCAGAATGGAGACTCCTGCTGATGAAGAATCGGATCATGGGAGTGTACTTAACAATGTCCGGCGACATAGGTTTGGGAATTACTTCCCAGCTGGAGTCCTGATTCAGAGTGCACTAGTAAACGTGTGAATATGGTCTCTGACACGCGTAGTATCAGTGGCATCAGTGGCACTGCTGGAATGGTGACTCCTCTTCACATCTGCAGGCCTGGCTCTTGGAGCAAATAGACATCTACAAATGGAATAAACTCATTTCAGTCTGTGATTTCTCTGAAGCATTTTTGTCTTTAATCTCACAAATCTGGGGAAATGAGGTGACAATCTGTAACATGAGATGGACCTCACCTAATGCAGTTATCAAGCTCAGAATGAGGAAAATGATTACGATGGTATACCGTAAATCGTTTGTAAACTGCTGAGAACATACGAGGAACGTTTGTTACCTCATTTGCAGGAAAACATCCCAACTATACAAGCGCTCCTAACCCCAAACTAATACGGACACTGAGCCAGCTCTCTTTGTTGTATCTGAGCTATAAATCTTTGAACTTCAGGCCTAAGTGGAATTCCATCTCTCACATTTTTTAATGAAATCAAAATAAATACAATTACTGAACAGAAGCCAAAGATCACAGGAGGTTAGAAGCAGGGCGAGGACGTGGCCAGTACTGTTGGTTTGCATCCTGGCTCTGTTTTCTTGGTGAATATTTCATTAATGGGAGGGCTTACTGGGGGCAGGGATGGACCTTCCTTCCTTCTGATGGGTGTCTGCTGCTGATTAAATCTGAGCTGGGGTAGCCTTGTGGTGCCCGTGAAATTTGAGATCCTAATGAGGACATAGTCCTATAAAATGTGACAGATTGAAACCATAAGATATTAAAATCCTCCCAAGCAGGAGCTTTTCCAAAAGACTAGGCATTTGCTCTTGAAATCATGTTCAGGAATACACAACATACTCTTATATTTCTGTATTTTGTCCTTGAATTCATCCTCCAAAGACCTTGAGACCCAATTTTTTTTCTCTTTCACCCAAATAAAAATAAACATGAGTAACTTATTGTTATGGAACGTCCATTATTTAATTAAAGATGTGGCTTACAATTAATATTCTGGTTTGTGATTAAACCTGCTGTTGATTCCTCATAATGGAGCCAGAGATACTTGGTAAATGCAATATTAATATAATTGCATTTTCTGCAGAATAATAATGGCTACTAAAATGTAAAGGAGCAAAATATCCGAGCAGCACAGAAAAAACAAGTAATTATCCAAAGCCCATTTTAATAAATGTCAGTTTCTTAAACAAACTGTCTTGTTAGATAGACCATGAGTAATTTCTGCTGGTGCAAATCCCCATTCACCCTTATTAAGCCATATTGTATACTCACATAAATGATCTTGGTTTCTCCTCTCAGAGGTCTCTGTCAATATCTGTATTCAGCTGCAACCAGGTACAGTAAGTGCCCCGGATCAGAGAAATTCAAAGAAGGCTAACAAATCAGGGCCACGATTCACTAATGCAAGCACATTTTGTTTAACTTACATCATGGCTCTGAGATATTTCTGAACTCTTTCTCAAACTCATAATTTCTCTTCAGAGCAAAGACTGGTATTGCTCAAAAAGAAACACACAGTGAGTTCAGCTAATATTTTTCTTCACCAGAATTGCAAACATCAAGCTGCTGTTATCTTGCAAATTACCATTACTTGCCCCAAACGCAGACACTACTCAGTGGACAAGTGATAGATTTTGACCTAATGTTGCCAATGGGACCAGGGTGGTCTTTCAACCTCAAAGGAGGCATAGCCATTGCCTTCTGTTTGTCTATGCCTAACTTAAATTTACCTTTGGGAATATGTGTATGTGAAAGAGTCCTTCACATGCATCTACTGTTTATATTCATGTGAGGCTGTAGGAAAGATTGCTATAACCTCCCAGGTCATCCTGTCCAGTGTGTCCAAATAGATGCAATAGAGTGAGGGAGATATTTTTTGTTGATTGCACTACTAAATCTTTGTCTTCTCTGCTTCACTAAGAGTACAGCTTCAGACCAATTGTTGACTTAAACGGGAGCTGGGCAGGCGTGTCCAATGCCCTTAGGCATATTTGTTCACTTCAGTCACTCTCCACAATCACTGAAAGATGATGAGCCGAGGCCACCAGGAGTTGAGAATTGCTGTAGGGGGTTAGACTACATTTATGGTACATCCATCAAATTCTGGACTGAGTCCCGAATCTCTCTGTCCTTCTCAATGGGCTTTTGCTCACAAAGGGAAATGATAACATAGAAATATTTAGGAAACCAACTTCTAATGTGGTTCAAAATCCCACCTCCCACCTTTTTAAAATTAAAATACTTTAGAGCCAACAGAGAGTTTAAATAACGTATGTTGGGCTTCCGTGCAAGGAAGAATGAGTAGGTAAAAGATTTTACAAAGGAGAATGTTTCTCTGGCTACCTGTTAGTACATACATTTTGAATTGGGTTTCTTCAGGCAACACATTCAGGTTAGATTCCCCTCTCTTAATTAATAACAGAATGACTGACTCTCTTTGAAAAATGAGGTAGTTATGTCACCAAATAACGACAATTGAGAATCGCACTTTCAGATGTCTTGTGAAACATTCCTGCTTCAGACACAGAGGCCGGATGGTTGCCTGTGAGTAATTATGGGAGTAGTTGATGGAAGTAGAGAGTTTGGGGGCAGAAAAAAAAAATTTAGAGCAGAGGTTATGAACTAGTTTTGTTTGGCTCAACACGTATTCATTGGAAGGACTGATGCTAAAGCTGAAGCTCCAAAACTTTGGCCACTTGATGCAAAGAGACTCATTAGAATAGACCTTGAGGCTGGGAAAGATTGAGGGAAAGAGGAAAAGCGGGTGACAGAGGATAAGATGGTTGGATGGCATCACTGACTCAATGGACATAAGTCTGAGAAAACTCTGGGAGATAGTGAAGGACAGTGAAGCCTGGCGTGCTGCAGTTCTTAGGGTCACAAAGAGTCAGACACAACTTAGCAACCGAGCGACAACAAGTGTCTGGTGTTTAGAGAAATGTGGTTTTCCAATTAATCACTAATACTTGGCCAAGAAGTTTCACATAAAAATCCAAATGTCTGCCGTCTCTTGGAAGAATCCCTTGCTTTCACTCTGGTGTGACACCAGTCAGAGACGGACCATCCCCCTTAACTAGCCTGAATCCATCATCTTTCTATATGTAGGTACCGGAGACTTAAACTCATTCCTATGGATCTTTATAACCTACCCCTGTTATTCAATCTGGTAGAGTTATGCTCATGTTGAGCATGTGCAATGAATGAGAGAATGCTCCAGGAGAGTATCAGAAAAGCATATCAGAAAAGATATGCTCTGTCTAAAACCTCCCATGAGTATGAGGCTCCCCCTCAAATTCTAATTCTATGTTCATTTCCAAGGCAAACCATTCAATATCATGGTAATCCAAGTCTATGCCCCAACCAGTAATGCTGAAGAAGCTGAAGTTGAACGGGTCTATGAAGACCTACAAGACTGTTTAGAACTAACAGCCCCAAAAGATGTCTTTTTCATTATAGGGGACTGGAATGCAAAAGTAGGAAGTCAAGAAATACCAGGAGGAACAGGCAAATTTGGCCTTGGAGTACAGAATGAAGCAGGGCAGAGGATAATACAGTTGTGCCAAGAGAATGCACTGGTCATAGAAAATACCCTCTTCCAATAACACAAGAGAAGACTCTACACATGGACATCACCAGATGGCCAACACCAAAATCAGATTAACTAAATTCTTTGCATCCAAAGATGAAGAAGCTCTATACAGTCAGCAAAAACAAGACCAGGAGCTGACTGTGGCTCAGACCATGAACTCCTTATTGCCAAATTCAGACTTAAATTTAAGAAAGTGGGGAAAACCACTAGACCATTCAGGTATGACCTAAATCAAATCCCTTATGATTATACAGTGGAAGTGAGAAATAGATTTAAGGGACTAGATCTGATAGATAGAGTGCCTGATGAACTATGGATGGATGTTCATGACATTGTACAGGAGACAGGGATCAAGACCATCCCCAAGGAAAAGAAATGCAAAAGTGCAAAATGGCTGTCTGAGGAGGCCTTACAAATAGCTGTGAAAACAAGAGTAATGAAAAGCAAAGGAGAAGAGGAAAGATATAAGCGTTTGAATGTAGAGTTCCAGAAAATAGCAAGGAGAGATAAAAAAGCCTTCCTCAATGATCATTGCAAAGAAATAGAGGAAAAGAATAGAATGGGAAAGACTAGAAATCTCTTCAAGAAAATTAGAGATACCAAAGGAATATTTCATACAAAGATGGGCTCAATAAAGGGCAGAAATTGTAGGGACCTAACAGAAGCAGAAGATATTAAGAAGAGGTGGCAAGAATACACAGAAGAACTGTACAAAAAAGAGCTTCACGACCCAGATAATCATGATGGTGTGATCACTCACCTAGAGCCAGAAATCCTGGAATGTGAAGTTAAGTGGGCCTTAAACAAAGCTAGTGGAGGTGATGGAATTCCAGTTGAGCTATTTCAAATCCTAAAAGGTGATGCTGTGAAACTGCTGCACTCAATATGTCAGCAAATTGGGAAAACTCAGCAGTGGCCACAGGATTGGAAAGGGTCAGTTTTCATTCCAATCCCAAAGAAAGGCAATGCCAAAGAATGCTCAAACTACTGCACAATTGCACTCATCTCACATGTTAGTAAAGTAATGCTCAAAATTCTCCAAGCCAAGCTTCAGCAATACGTGAACCGTCAACTTCCAGATGTTCAAGCTGGTTTTAGAAAAGGCAGAGGAACCAGAGATCAAATTACTAACATCTGCTGGATCATCAAAAAAGCAAGAGAGTTCCAGAAAAACATCTATTTCTGCTTTATTGACTATGTCAAAGCCTTTGACTGTGTGGATCACAATAAACTGTGGGAAATTCTGAAAGAGATGGGAATATCAGACCACCTCACCTGCCCTTGAGAAACCTGTATGCAGGTCAGGAAGCAACAGTTAGAACTGGACATGGAACAACAGACTGGTTCCAAATAGGAAAAGGAGTACATCAAGGCTGTATATTGTCATCCTGCTTATTTAACTTATATGCAGAATACATCATGAGAAATGCTGGGCTGGATGAAGCACAAGCTGGAATCAAGATTACCAGGAGAAATATCAATAACCTCAGATATGCAGATGACACCACCTTCATGGCATAAAGTGAAGAAGAGCTAAAGAGCCTCTTGATGAAAGTGAAAGTGGGTAGTGAAAAGTTGGCTTAAAGTTCAACATTCAGAAAACTAAGATCATGGCATCGGGTCCCATCACTTCATGGGAAATAGATGGGGAAACAGTGGCAACAGTGGCTGACTTTATTTTCTTGGACTCCAAAATCACTACAGATGGTGACTGTAGCCATGAAATTAAAAGATGCTTGCTCCTTGGAAGAAAAACTATGACCAACCTAGACAGCATATTAAAAAGTAAAGACATTACCAACAAAGGTCTGTCTAGTGAAAGGTATGGTTTTTTTAGTGGTCATGTATGGATGTGAGAGATGGGTCATAAAGAAGGTTGAATGCCAAAGAATTGATGTTTTTGTACTATGGTTTTGGAGAAGACTCCTGAGAGTCCCTTGGACTGCCAGGAGATCCATCCCGTCCATCCTAAATGAGATCAGTCCTGGGTATTCATTGGTAGGACTGATGTTGAAGCTGAAACTCCAATACTTTGGCCACCTCATGCGAAGAGCTGACTCAATTGAAAAGACCCTGATGCTGGTAAAGATTGAGGGCAGGAGGAGAAGGGGATGACACAGGATGAGATGGTTGGATGGCATCACTGACTCAATGGACATGGGTTTGGGTGAACTCAGGGAGTTGGTGATGGACAGGGAGGCCTGGTGTGCTGTGTTTTGTGGGTTTGCAAAGAGTTGGACATGACTGAGTGACTGAACTGAACTGAAGTGTGCTTTGTATTTAGAGGATCGGCTCACGTAAATGGGATTCCCAGGTGGCTCAGTGGTAGAGAGCAGGAGATACAAGAGGTGCATCACTGGGACAGGAAGATCCCCTAGAGCAACTCACTCCAGTATTCTTGCTGGGACAATCCCATGGGCCAGAGAAGCCTGGCAGCCTACAGTTCATGAGATCACAAAGAGCTGGACATGACTGAGCAACTGAGTAGACACACTCACATAAATATCTGTCCCTCAAGATTCTGAACCACCCCTAGGTAGGCACTGTTTACCAAATCCCACACAGAACGATGACTAAGTATCCAGTCTAACAACTGTGTGTTTGTCAATGATATCTTTATAAGATTTGTAACACTGATATTCCTTACCACTTAGCTTTAACTTTTAAAAGAAACATAGAAATTCATTCAGTCTTAATGTTTGGGAAAGTCATAACAAGCTGAGAGTTGGTTTGGAATTATTTAAGCTATTCAGAGACCTTCCTTGAGAAAGAACTAAACCTCAAAATGCTAAAGGAGTTCCGAAACTGGTGATTCAAAATGTCCCTTTGTCCATAATCCATTTTATTTGGGGAATAAAATAACTAAATCTGGTTAAACTTGAAAATTACACCAGCACCAAAAATGAATCAGTTTTCTCAGTAATCTCACAAAATTAACTAATTTATAGGTTTCTAGCCGGTTAGTTTGTAATTCTTAAATGTTATGCAGTTAAATTCTAGGTTAAAATTTACCTTAATTTATTATACTTAAAAAAAAAAAACAACTTTGTCAGTGTGTGAAAGGATGAAGAAATAATGGACTCTGCTTCATAATAAATGAGTTTGCCCTTGGGCACAACCCCTACCCGCTCATGATCTCATTAATCATTAAGCATCAAGGCTTTGCTGGGCAGACAGATGTGCAGCAACGAAATCTGATCCCCATTTCACAGATGGGGAGGTCAAGGCAGCAAGAGGTTAAGTGAATTTTGGAGACCACACAATAAGCGGATGGAAGAGTGGGGCCTGGCCACTGCCCTGAGCTGCCCTGGTGGTCTCCAGGAGACCACTCGTGAGGAAGTGCAGGACTTGCAAGAAGGCCCAGCAGGGGCACCCACGACTCAGGTGGAGTCACAGGAGGAACCCACAGGGCTGCCTTCAGAACATCTCCCCCAATTCATGGGCTGTGGCGCTGGCCGAGGTGCCTCTCTGAGTGGAAAGCGCTGCTCCGAGCGCTTCCCTCGCTTTTAACATAGTCCCAGCAATACTCACAATCACGTCTGAAGTGAGTTCACTGAGAATCCATGTATGAAGAATCTCTAAAACATTATGAACATTCAGTAATGTCTCCCTTTGACCTTGGAACTTGCTCACGGGTAGAAAACTGCTATTTTCTCCTGTTTCTGGACTAAAAGCCCTGTGTCCACCATGCCGTTCATCATGAGGACTGGGAAGGGTGGAGAAGGCCAGCCTAGGCTGTCTACCATCCTGTAAGGAAGGGCCTTTGGGATATCAGCTGTATCTTATTATCTATGGCATTAACACTCCTTTTACAATACTGAGAAATCACTAAGATTATAAACATTGTCTTCTTCAACCTCTCACCACAAATGCTTGTCACTTACAAGTATGCTTTAGCCCTCCATACACTAATAAGAAGTCTTTACTTCCTTTCTAAAGAGGCCTCCCACCATTTACGTAGCAGACAAAGGGTGTAAACATTCTACTGCCAGTTGTTTATGTAACATTACCTTGCAAAGGTAAACACTGGTCCCAAACCAAACATGAATTTCCTTTCAAGATTATCCATAATGGTGAGTTAATAATTATGAATCAATGATGCTTGGTGTTGGCTACTTAAAAGGGAGATATTGAAATAGTAAATAGTGAATAGACCATGAAATATATTATAAAACTTGCGTGGCTATAAGGCTGGAAGGCTTATATGCTCTGACAGGCATCCCTGTTCCCTGGCCAGACACGTGGAAGTCATCCTTTATCCTTCTTCCCTTTCCCTACAGAAATCATATTCTGCACATCACCCGTGCTTCAGCCCTTGGCAGGGCTCTCTGCTTTCTTCACTCCCCTGGTTCCCACCCTCATCATCCACCTCATGCTTGAATTGGGGTAACAGTCTGCTAGTTCATGCCCCTGATTCTGTTTATATCCACTTCCTGTCCATCCCTTACATAGAACAGGAGTTCAAGTTTTGCCCTATCTTTGCCATGCTTAAAATCCTTAGTGATCCTCCTGGGCATCTCGGGAAGAATGCACAGTTCTCTCACAGCAAGTTCTGCCTCTCTCTGCAGCTCTCCCTCTTGCCATGACCACCTTCCATCCTTCGATCCCACACTAACTGCCTCATTTTCCCCTGAGCCTACCAAGTTGTTCCCTCCTTCAGTGTCCCATCACCTGGTTCTATTTGGCTCCCACATCTCCCCACTGGGCTTCTCAGGTGGCGGTATTGGTAAAGAACCTGCTTGTGAATGTAAAAGAGACATGGGTTCAGTTCCTGGGTTGGGAAGATCCACTGGAGAAGGAAATGACAACCTATTCCAGTATTCTTGCCTGGAGAATCCCATGGGCAGAGGAGCCTATGGGCTACAGTCCACAGGATCCCAAAGAGTTGGACATTACTGAAGTGACTGACTGTCCACGCACACCGCTCCCATCAGGTTTCTAGAGCAGCCACATTACTTAGCCTGTCTCTGGCACACTTGGAGCTGTTCTTTCTTCTTATGAGCCTCTCCTGTGCCCTTAGGCCCCTCCTCAGCAACTAGTCCTATAAACGTCTTCTCCACATGCCTAGGGGTCTGCAGTATTGCGTGGCTTGACTCTCATGGCTCTTGATACGGATAACTTTTTCTTTATTGCCCTTGAGGCTTGGTTACACAATGTCAACTCAAGGTGTATTATGTCTGGCAAATCCTCAGATATTATGACTTTGATATGGCCTCCCTATATCCTTTCTCTTAATACTTTTAGAACTCCTATTAGATTTATATTAGATCTTCTTATTCTCTCTATTTCTTAAACTTTTGTTCGTATTTTCTATCTCCAGTTACTTTCTTCAGTTCAATCTCCCAAGCATTCATTCTTTTCTTCAATTAAGTTCAATCTGTTGGCACATTTTTATCTTAACTACTGGATATTTATTTCTGGAAGTTGAATTACTTAGCTTTGTCTTGCTTTTTCTTTTTTTTTTTTTGTATTTCCACCCAGAATCTATTGTTTCATTTGAGTTTCAAGTCATTCTTTCATCTCTTTGAAAGTGAAAGTGTTGCTCAGTCATGTCTGACTCTTTGAAACCCCATGGACTATAGCCCGCCAAGCTCCTCTGTCCATGAAATTCTCTAAGAAAGAATACTGAAGTGGGTAGCCATTCCCTTCTCCACGGGATTTTCCTGACCCAGGGATGGAACCCAGGTGTCTCACCATGCAGGCAGATTCTTTACTGTCTGAACCACCAGTGAAGCCCATCTATTTAGACAGGCTTATTTTTAGCGCCTTTCAGACAGCTTGATAATCTCCAATGTGTATATACTATTTTTATGTTCTCCGTGTCCTCTAATTCTTTCTCATAGTTGATAGCTTTCTCATGTAGTTTGTAATTCCTGTTTTAAAGTTTGTCTTCTGTGGGATTTACTTATACGTGAGCACTCTGGGCTCTCTGAACTTGGAAAGCCCCTTACAGAGAGGCTGTGCCTTTGCTTCTGCAGGGCACCTGATTGGGTCCAGTTTCACACCCATTTCTTAGGGCTTCTCATACCATGTGGAAATAATGCACTTGAACACCATACCACCCCTGTGCATGGCATGGACTGGATGTTTTGAAACCTCAGAGGTTACCTTTCTTCCTATTAATGTCTACTCAGAGCCCAGGTGAACAGTAGGTTTCCTATTGCTTCCGTGCGTTGAATGTCCCTTTATAGAAACACAGCCTTTTCAGATTCCTAGCTCTTTGTCAACTCGGATCCAACTTGCAGCTTTCCGCAGATCCCCCACTCCCTCCCTCATCCTGGTTGGGTATTCAGTCCCCATTCAGCCAGTGGACCCACACCCAGATTCCACTTCTTTGCTGGCTTTAAGCATCTGACCACAAGCTACTTATTCTAGCCTCTAGTTTCTTTTTCATTTCTGGCATGTGGGAATTTTCTCTTTTTTTCTATTAAGCTCAGCTATGTTTTTTAAAATACTTTATTCTGAGTACATGTATCCAGTTTTTTTTTTTTTTGCTTTTATAACTGGAAAGGTAGCACACATTAACTCTGTCCTCCTGTTCTATGAACTAGAATCTTCCCTCTGGACTTGGCTGACCTTGAATTAGGGGATGTGGTTTATTCAGCATTCAGTAAATGCCTGCAACATAGAAGACACTTAGACTTTTTGGCTACTGAACAAATAAAACCTGAGATGAATCTAACCTTCTCCATTTAGAAACCAGATCTTAGAAAAGCCATAAAATCGCTCTAGGCTTCATTTTCTTCATTGTCAAACCAAGTGAAAGTCGTTTCTCCCTTGTTGCCTCACATAAAGCAACTCAGTGCAATAATACTATGCACAAACTTTAAAACGCCATCAGCCCTACTTAAGTGAAAGATACTAAGGGAAGTTAATACTCTATTAAGCGATCATCCATTCATTTCTTCCTAGCCAGTACAGGGAGAACTAGGGAGGCCTGAGTCCGTCTGGCATCTGCCAGCTGGCGTCAAGCTCTTAAAGTGACAGAAGCAAAGTAGGGCAGATACTTTGGATACTCACACATTTTGTCTCAAATACGAGCCCTTTTCTGTAGTCTCGTATTTGAATGTTACATGTGTTAAGGTTGACGTTCTCTCCTGGACCTTGGTTCTGTCATTTGCCCTGTCTTTGCCCGGTGTTGGGAGAAACGTGACTTCCAAAGGTTTTGGCCTCTGTGGCGCATGTGCCACTGAGCTTAGTTCCCTGTATGACTCTCACTGTTTATTTCCATTTATCTAATGGTTTAGTTGGCAGATACTTATTGAATGCCAACTATGTAATGATAAACATGATAGGTGTTATATTTTCCTTTCCCTTTGGGGCTTAAAGGTTCAAATTAAGTGGGTAGAAATAGAAGTTTAATCATCTGAAGCATTTGCTGTAAGTCTTTTTCCTAACTTCTATCACTTTAGATCTAATTGAACACTCTCACCATGTCAGTAGATCTCTGCCTCTAACACCTTGTCCATCTTGTCAGCCTCATCTCCCATTCCTCTCCCACGCATGATGTGCTATGCTATGCTAAGTCACTTGAGTCGAGTCCAACTCTGTGTGACTCCATAGACGGCAGCCACCAGGCTCCCCCGTCCCTGGGATTCTCCAGGCAAGCACACTGGAGTGGGTTGCCATTTCCTTCTCCAATGCATGAAAGTGAAAAGTGAAAGTGAAGTCGCTCAGTCGTGTCTGACCCTTAGTGACCCCATGGACTGCAGCCCACCAGGCTCCTCCATCCATGGGATTTTCCAGGCAAGAGTACTGGAGTGGGGTGCCATTGCCTTCTCCGACGCATGCTGTAGTTATCTGTTAAATCGTTCTACACACTAGATGCTGAACACACGTTGTGGTTCCATGACCTAATGCCTCTGGGTGCTGTTCCTTCCTGCCACAAACTCAGCTCCCCTCCTGAAGCCTCGTCTGACTCCAAGGCTGAACGCATGTGCTCCATCGCAGTCTGAGCCCCACAGTCAGCTGAGCAAGCGTTCTGCATTCATGTCAACGGGCCAGGCTGCTTCTGCCTCCCTCACAGCCGTTACCGCGTTCTGCTGGGCTTTGCATTCGACTGTCCACAGCCAGACGGTGTCTGTGAAGCACTTATAAGTGGTTGTTTACCTACTGTGGCAACATCACAGCACCAAGCGCAATATCTCACCTAAAACTACTGCTGGTGAACATGTACAGAAACAGTTTAATTTGAATGAGTTTTCAGTGCATGTCTAGGAGAGACATGCTTTATGTTCAGAGACAAAAAGAGGTTGAACACTAAGAGATATGAAGGGAGATGGCATGTAGAAAGTAACCAAAAGAGAGCTAGAGTGGCTACATTAACAACAGACAAAGTATACCTTAAGACAAAAATTGTTATAGAGACAAAGAAGGGCATTTTATAATGGTGAAATGTCACTCCATTAAGAAGATATAAACATAGGTGCATCTGATAACAGAGCCCCCGTTACTTGAAACAAAACCTTAAAAGTGTGACTGGAGAAATAGACAAGTCAGTAATAATTGAGATTCCAACATCACACTTCCAATAATGAATTGAACAAAAGACAGAAGATTAAAAAGGAATCAGGAGACCTGAACAGCACTATACACCAACTAGACCTAATAGCTTTCTATAGACTCTACCCAGCAGTGGGAAAATGCAAACTCTTAACAAGTGCACATGGAACATTCTCCAGGATGGACACTATGTTAGGCCATAAAATAGCCTCAGTAAATGTTAAAGGATGAAATCATGCAAAGTGTGTTCTGTAATCACCATGGAATAAAAGTAGAAATCAAAGCAGAAGGAAACAGGGAATTCACAATAATGTAGAAATTAAACAACACACTCCTAAATAACAAATAGGGCAAAGAAGGAATTATAAGGGAAACTAGAAAATGCCTTGAGATGAATGAATATAAAACACAACATATCAAATCTGGGATGAAGTTAGGGCAAGCCTTAGAGGGAAATGCCTATATCACAAAAGAAGAAGTTTCAAATCAATAACCAAAACTCTACCTTAAGAAATTAAAGGAAAAAGTAAACTAAACCCAAAGAAAGAAGAAGGGAGAGAAATAGTGACTAGAATGGAAATAAATGAAATAGAGAATAGAAAATCATTAAAGAAAATCAATGAAGTCCAAAGTTCACTCTTTGGAAAGATCTCTCCTGGGTCTTTAGCCTTATGGCCATTCTGTAAATTTTAAACTAACCAGACTCCATAATCACATAAGCAAATTCCTTATAATAAATCTTTTTATACACACACACACACATGCTCTGGAGAACGATGGTGTGCAAAAGGTAGAGAGTATCACGTAATGATTAACGCAGGCTCCGGAGTGAGACTGCTTCCTTTCAAATCATGGCTGTTACAGACTGACTCTATACGTCCTGGGACAAGTCGGATCACTTCTCTTCACTTCAGTTTTCTCAATTGGAAGTTGGGAATGACAATAGTACTCTATTTTGTAGGGTTTCTGTAAAAAAGACATTAATTAACTAAATGTTTATTATGGGATCCTTGGCATATAGTTTGTGTGCAAAAAAAATATTAGCTCTTATGATTTTGCTGGGATTTCCCCTAAAATTTTATTTTAAAAAGATTAGTCACTACTAAAAATGTATGCAAACCTCTGGCATTTGTTCAGGCTACAGTTTTGCTTTGGTTTGTTTTCTTCCCTTGCTATTATACTAACCAATGCTGCCAGTGTTTGGTGGCCAACACAGATGCAAGATGTTGTTCTAACCACTTAGAGTCACAATTGTCTCATGTTTGTAAATCAGTTCAGTCAGTGAATTTTAAGCACACTAAACATGTATAAAACATAATATATATACATATACATACATATATATATGTAAAACACTTATGCACACAGTATGAAATTGGAAGGCAGTCTAATATGTAATACGTGCACGTTAGTCCAGGTCCTTCACACGGTGATATCAAAAACTGCTGGTGTCACCGTGCAAGTCATTTTAAGAACAATGCTTTCCGTTTGACTTAATGCATTTGGCCTGCTATGACAGAAACCACAGACTGTGTGGCTTAAATATTTATTTCTCACAGTTCTGAAAACTTGGAAGTTCAAGGTTAAGGAGCCTTCAGATCCAGTGTCTGGTTAGGCCACTTCCTACTTTGAAGTTATTCATCTTCTCATTGTGTCTTCACATGGTTGACAGAGTGAGAGAGATCACCTTTCTCATGTCTCTTCTCAGAAAGGCACTAATCCCATTCATGTGGGCTCCACCCTCATGGACTGATTACTTTCCAAAAGGCCGCACTTCCAAATACCAACACATTCATGATTGGCTTTCAAACATGAATTTGCACTTCACAAACCTTCATTCCATAGCACTACTAACCGGAATTCCATTAAGAGGAAGAGTCAAGTTATTACAATTAAGCCAGCACTCCTTGAGGGCCAACACGGATGAGCAAGAGCCAGGCTCTGCTTTCTGGTTGCTTACAACCTGAGGCCTAAGGAACTAGACCTCTAAGTTGCTTTGGCAGTTGACAGAGTAAGAGGAGACTACATAAGGCACGTAACTCTCTCTGTTCTAAAATGAATGCCTGAATTAATGGATTCAGCAAGTGCTTCATTGCGTCCCATGCATGGGTTGTGTCCCAGGCTCTATGAGGTAGGCTGAAAATATTAGGGAAAACTGTAAGGGCTCTCTTTTGTATGCAGCCAAGAGGTAAATTTCAATTGCTTGCAAATGACTTCTTTTTAATTAGTTAATTTATTTATGGCTGCGCTGGGTCTTCATTGCTGCCTGCAGGCTTCCTCTAGGTGCAGAGTGCAGGTTCTCATTGTGGTGGCTTCAATCGTTGCTGAGCGTGGGCTCCAGGGCGTGGGCTCAGTACTTGTGGTGCAGGAGCTTAGCTGCCCTGTGCATGCAGAATCCTCCTGAACCAGGATTGAACCTGGGATCCCTGCACTGACAGGCAGATTCTTAATCACTGGACCACCAGGGAAGTCCCTAATTTTTGCCTCCAAACTCACTTCAACCTATTCTCTCTTGCAGGGTGTTACTCCTTCAAGCCTCGGCTGCCCGTGTCACATGGCCTGGCCTAAATTAATCCAGTCCATATTAATAATGCCCAGTGAATTTCTCTAACCATGAAATACTTATTTGAAAGATGTCAGTCCATATTTTCCCTTGGGCTTTCTCCTTGAATACGACCCATTTATCCCCCAGATTGTGACCTTCATAAAGTCTGGGATGGAATTTCTTTAGACTTCCTTTACACACACTGGATGCTTAATATTTGCTATGAATGTGATTAATTGATGAGCACTTGGCATGCCCTTAAGCAAAAGATTTAGTTTCTTCACCCGAGAAAGGGGGGATTTAAAATATAAATTATATAAGAGAATGGGTCACCTCAGAGAATATTTTATTTATAATCTCTAGTAATAAAAATCACTCCCTGTCGTGATGACATTTGTCGTCTATATGTGGTGAAAATTCCGTCCCCAGTTTTGCTGAATGGGATTTGCCAAGATCACAGCAACATTTGCACCAGTTTCTGTCAATCAGGAATACAGAATACAACATGGTTTTTGTGATGATAAATTCACATTTTCTGTACACTGCTTTTATCCTCCCAGGGTACTTCCCAAGGTGGTCAAAATGAAGCAGAGACCCTCAGGGATAAAATGATGCAGAGGATAATGGGCAAAGCAGAGATGTTTCCTTCAGGGAGAAATTTCCATTTGTCTTCAACAATGGGCTGGAAGAAAATCCTCATGGGAAGCCCCTGGATCAGACACTGGATAGCATGGCCCAAGTAGACTTGCCAATCACAAGCCTGAGTATAGGAATTTGTTCACAGATTTCCTCAAAGGCCTTTTGAAGAAAGTGGAGTTTACAATGAAATAATATCTGAATTCTATCATTATACAAATTCACCCAAGAATTAGCATATATGCTTTTTCCTAAAGGGAAAAGGTACTTAACAATCTAATAAAAACAAAGAACATACACATGTATCATAAGTTGCTTTCAAACTAGTTCAGAATACAGACTATTGAAGAGTGCATTTTGGTTAACACATTAAAAAAATGCTGATTCACCAAACCTGGAATTACTACCATGATACGTTTCACTGGGTGAAGTGTCAACATACATAAGAATGCAGGCAGATCAGGCAAGCAAGTGTAATTAATTAGAAAAGGAAGCTTTTAGAAAAATTTGTGGGCTAACTATGTCAAATTAAGGACATTCTATTCTTTGCCATAGTTTTGTTTCTTCCTAAAGTGAGTAAATAGTATCAGTGGTGTTTGATTTCAGCCTGTCATGTTTCTGTATTCTAGAAGATCATACTTAGATCAGGTACTATGAGACATCATGATTTTGTCAGTGGGAAATCATTTTTTAAAAAAGGATATCCAAGAAAGAGAAGACCAGCCAAGAAAGTTTTCATTCTTATTAATGAAATCATGACTGTGGTTTGGTACCTGTCAAATTTTGCAAAATTCTCAGCCACTATTATTTCAAAATTTCCTCTGCTCCATGGTTTCTTTCCCTTTTAGGATTCTAATATTCATGTATTACACTTTTTGAAATTTCCCTACAAGTCTTGGATGCCCTATTTTATTTTTTTCAATGTGTTTTGTCTTTGTATTTCATTGTAGGAAGTTCTGATTGATCTGTCTTCAATAGATAGATTCGTCTTTCCTCAGCCATATTCAGTCACTGATGAGCCCATAAAAAATATTCTTCATTTTCATTATAATATTTTAGATATCTAGCCCTTTCTTTTACTATCCTTAGAATTTCCATCTCTCTGTTTACATTTCCCATCTGTTCCTGCTTGTGGTTGACCTTTTGCATTCAGTTCAGTTCAGTTCAGTCGTTCAGTTGTGTCCAACTCTTTGTGACCCCATGAACAGCGAAACACCAGGCCTCCCTGTCCATCACCAACTCCCGGAGTCCACCCAGACCCAGGTCCACTGAGTCGGTGATACCATCCAACCATCTCATCCTCTGTTGTCCCCTTCTCCTCCTGCCCTCAATCTTTCCCAGCATCAGGGTCTTTTCAAATGAGTCAGCTCTTCACATCAGGTGGCCAAAGTATTCGAGTTTCATCTTCAGCATCAGTCCTTCCAATGAATATTCAGAGTTGATTTCCTTTAGGATGGACTGATTTGATCTCCTTGCAGTCCAAGGGACTCTCAAGAGTCTTCTCCAACACCACAGTTCAAAAGCATCAATTCTTCTGTGTTCAGTCAGATCAATTATCCATTTGTTAAGTATAGTAGGTATGACAGTGTGCAAAGCCCATAATGCTAATGTCCCACAAAAATGTTTTATTTTCTTTTAAAAACAGAAGACAATGAGTATAATAATAATAAATATATAATAATGAACCTAGCCTGGATTTTACTCATCTTTCTACCAAGGCAGTTATAAAATATTATATATATATATATATATATATACACACACACACATATATGTATTTAATTGGAGGGATTCACAACGAGAAAGTGCTTAGGGTCAACCAAAGTCAGAATGAGGTGGGAAATGGAATGGAGATGACTATAGTGTAGATTGTCAGCAAAGTTCTAGTTTTCATGTTGGATAGTAGTTCATGGGTGCTTATTAGATTATTAAAAATATATTAACTATGTAAATCTATGAATAAAAGTAGGCCATGCATTGATAAATAATGATAGCCTCATGAACCAAAAACTATGTTGTGCATTTGAGGTGAGAGAGAGAGAGAGAGACTTAGATGCTGGGGAACATTAACTGAGTGGGAGACAAAGGATGTGCTGTGCTGTGCTGTGCTGTTGCTAAGTCGCTTCAGTTGTGTCTGACTTTTTGCAACCCTACGCACTGTAGCCCACCATGTTCCTCTGTCCATGGGATTCTCTGGGCAAGAATAGTGGAGTGGGTTGCCATGCCCTTCTCCGGGTATCTTCCCAACCCAAGGACTGAATCTGCATCTCTAAAGTCTCTTGCATTGGCAGGCAGGCTCTTCACGACTAGCACCACCTGAGACAAAGGCTACAGATCATTATGTGAATGGAGGAGGCATTTTAATTTTCTCCCTGTCTGGTGTGGCCGAGTCCACCCTACCGTAAAACGCTAAGAAGGCTGTTCTCAAGGACAGCCCACTCTGAGCCCACATTGGGGCAACCCTAGCATTGGGAACCACTTGCTTCATTTGTCTGTATCTGGCTTTGCCGGGAGCCAGCACGGGAGTCCCCACCGATGACAAGGTCATGCGGGAGAGCTCTGGGGCTTCTCTGCCTGTCCTCTGTCAGAAAGATCCAATTGAAAAAGAACATTGTTCTCCAAAGACCACCACATGACTTGCCTTGAGGCACGCGATAATCTGCACTACAGAGGGGCCATGGCATTAGCTGAGAGGGGTCTTAGCACATCCCAGTGGATACTGCATGGATACTCCACGGAAGGAGGGAAGACATTAGACGAGGATTTGCAAACACGAGGTCTGGGGCCTGCTCATCCAAGGCTGACTCCTGGCTCTGCCACTTATAGCTCTGTGGTCACACCAGCAAGTTTTTCGCCCTCGTGTTCCTTAGTCTCTTGGTCTAGCAGATGGTGATAACAGCAACCCAGAATACGGTTGTAAGAGTTACAGAGGCCGAGGTTAACATACACAGCACCCTCAGAATAGCACCTGGTACAAAGTGAGTCTGACATACGCCTTTGCAATTATAATTGCTTATTTTCTATACTCCCACCTGTTTATGCTTCAGCAAGCAGTGGGTGCTGGGTTCCGTGAATCTTTGTTGCTCAGTCAGAGCTCATCCGCTGTTTTCTCAGATGTGACTGTAATTGTATCCCCTGCACGATTTGGGCAAGAAAGGTCTTCGGGAGAGAAGCTCTGTTCTCTTTTGTGGCGTGCTGTGCAGCCCCTTCTGAATGCTCAGTGACAACTAGGTTCTATCCAGCTATCTCACAGCTTCTCCACCGAGCTGTCTGTAGGGGTAGCAAATGTTGAGTCCTCACAGAGTGATGCCTGAGGTGCTTCAGAACACATCCAGCCCATTTGGATCAGACATTGAGGAAAGCAGTTTCCAAATGTGAAATCAGCCAGACCTCGCTGCTACCTATTACTACACATTTCAGATAATCAGAAAACATTCAACAATTTCAAGCATCCCCAAAGGTCTGATAAGCCTCTGCAACAGGCTGAGGAGAATTAAGGCTGAGATCCATCCAGAGACAACTGGCTTGAACTCAAATAGCTCAGAGTGTTTTTTTAAAACATCTTGTTCTTGACAAAGACCAGGATTTTGCAAACACATTCTTCCCCTTTAAAATCCCTAGGTCCACTTTATGTGGTTCTGGTTCCTTTTGCCTTGGCTCCATCTGAGGTTATACAAGGGCCATGAGATTGTTTTATGTCCGTGAACCTTTGACTCATCCTGCACCCATGTTATCATGATTCTCCCAAGTGGGCTTCACAGTGTGGCCCAGCCACCCCCAGGGGATGTTTGTGCAAGGTCAGCCAGATGCCCACACCTCGTGGTTTCACAGTTCAAGGTGTCACGACCTCCCGCAAGTACCCCACCATGCTCTCCGCCTTAGAGTTCCCTGAAAAAGGCTGGGTCTTTGGCAAATACAAAACCACAAACAGAACTGAAGTTCATGGACACAGTCAGCTCAAAGGGGATTTCCTCAATGTGCATTCTTTTCTGAGAACCTCATTGATTGTTCTCCTGAGGCCGATTGTGGAAAAAAATTCTGAACTCATCCCACTTGGGTAGCCCACAGACTTCATTAAGAAGAAATTAGCAATAAACAAGCTGAGATGAGGCATCTCAGATGTCCTGCAATTGAAAGTCTTCTAGCACAGCTTTGTAGTTGCTAAAGAACATATTTTAGAGGGAAAAATGATACCCAAGTCTCCTGACTTTCAGAGTCTACAGGGAGATGCAAAGACCACGAGAACTGGGGCTCTGTGCTGCGTGACTGAGACTTGCAATCAGTGTGCTTATGTTTAATTACAATTATAATTAAAGTAACACATGTACATGATCAACAATCAATGCCGCCCCCCACAAATGACTTACAGTGAAAATACATGCATATTTCTTGCCCCTGTCCTACTCCCCAAGGACACATTTGGGCTTATATAAACCCAGTTTGTAGTTATTCCCCCTCTTCTGTTTTCTGGATGAAATTTTGTAGAATAAGTATTATCTCTTCTTTAACTATATTTCAGGATTTTCCTGTTTGTACCTGGACATTTCTTTTTCAGAAGAATTTGAGCTACGAAGTCAATTTGTTTTATAGAGGCTATCTATTCAATTTAGAATGGATTTCAGTAACTTGTGATTTTTAAGGAACTGACCCATTTTTGGCTACTTTTAATTGAGGTACAGTTGATTTACAATATTATATGTTTCAGGTGTACAACATAGTAAGCCACAATTCTTATTTATTTATTTAAATTTAAATTTATTTATTTTAATTGGAGGCTAATTACTTTACAATATTGTATTGGTTTTGCCATACATCAACATGAATTATACTCCATTTATATTTATAAAATATTGGACATATTCCCTGTGCTGTACATCCTTGTACTTTATTTATTTTATATACAGTAGTTTGTGCCTCCTTATCCCCCACACTATATTCTGCCCCTTCTCACTTCCCTCTCCCCACTGTTAATAATTCATTTTTTTACATTGTCAAAATTATGAGCACAAAGTAATTCATATTACTCTCATTAATTTTTCATGTCTGCAGGACCTATAGTGAGACCTCCTTCTTTTATTCCTGATATTAACAACCTGTGTTTTCTCTCCTTTCATCTTTCTCAGTCTTTCTAGAGGTTTATTTATTTATTTTTTTAAAGAACAACCTTTTGGTTTTATTGATTTTCTCCACTGTTTCTCTGTTTTAAAGTTCACTGACTTCTGGCCGTACCTCTATTATTTTCTTCTGTTTACTTGCTTTGAAATTATTTTGCTCTATAATGCTTTTCCCTAGAGCATTAAGATGGAAGCTTAGATTATTTATTTGAAACTTTTCTTGTTTTGCAACATAAACACTTAACTCTATAAATTTCCCTGATAGCACTTCTTTACATGCTACAAATATGGTTTTATTTTTGTTCAGTTCAAATATTTTCTGCTTTCTTCTGAAATCTGTATTCTGCTGCTTATATGAACAATTCTATAAATATAAATTGGATCCATTTTGTTGATGGTGTCATCCATTCTTCTATATTCTTACTGATTTTCTTTCTATTAGTTCTATCCATTACTAAGTGTACTAAGTGTTATTACTAAGTGACAGAGTGTTGAAGTCTCCAGCTAAGATCACAGGTTTGTTTATTAATCCTTTCAGACCTGCCAGCTTTTTGGTTATGCATTTTGAAGCTCTTATTTTAGGTTCTACACATTTATGATTGTTATATCTTTGGGGGGGTAATTTTCTCTTTTATCATTACATAATGTTCCTCCTTGTCCCTGGAATATTTCTTTGGTCTGAAGTTAATTTTTACATTAACATAACCATTCCCGTATCAGTGCTTGCATGGCATATATTCTTCCATCTTTTATTTTTTAACCTATCTGTATCCTTACCATTTGGGAAGATCCCCTGGAGAAGGGAATGGCAACCCACTCCAGTATTCTTGCCTGGGGGATCCCATGGACAGAGGAGCCTGGACAGTTAAAGTCCATGGAGTCGCAAAGAGTCGGACATGACTGAGCTAGTCGAAAAATACTTTCACTTTCAGCATTACCATTATAGACAGCTTATAGTTGGATTATGCATTTGTTTATCCATTCTAACAACCTCTGTTTCTAAACTGGTATGTTTAGATAAATTTGTGTTTAATGTAATTACTGGTATGTTTATATTTAGTTTAACATTTTATATTTTATTTCTGTTTTTATCTGTTTTCTATTTTGTTGTTTCCTCTTTCCTGCCTCCTTTTGTTTATCTGAACATTTTTTTTTAGTATTCTATTTTTTTTTATCTTTTGTGTCTTGACTATATCTCTCTGTGCTTTATTTGTCTGTTTGTTTTAGTGGTTGCTCTGAGGATTATAATAAACATATTAAACTTAAAAATATAGAGGGTATGCTCTACATTTTCAAGAGGAACGTATAGACCTCATCAATATACAGGTCCCTTCACCTCCCCCTTTTATGTGGTAGTTATGTGGAGTATGACATCCATGCCCAGTGAAACTCACTGCTAATGTTATAATATTTGCTTTCAGTCCTTTAACATATTTTAAAGAACCATCTATTTCTGCTTTATTGACTATGCCAAAGCCTTTGACTGTGTGGATCACAATAAACTGTGGAAAATTTTGAAAGAGATGGGAATATCAGACCGCCTGATCTGCCTCTTGAGAAATTTGTATGCAGGTCAGGAAGCAACAGTTAGAACTGGACATGGAACAACAGACTGGTTCCAAATAGGAAAAGGAGTATGTCAAGGCTGTATATTGTCACCCTGTTTATTTAACTTGTATGCAGAGTACATCATGAGAAATGCTGGACTGGAAGAAATACAAGCTGGAATCAAGATTGCTGGGAGAAATATCAATAACCTCAGATATGCAGATGACACCACCCTTATGGCAGAAAGTTAAGAGGAACTAAAGAGCCTCTTGATGAAAGTGAAAGAGGAGAGTGAAAAAGTTGGCTTAAAGCTCAACATTCAGAAAATGAAGATCATGGCATCTGGTCCCATCACTTCATGGGAGATAGATGGGGAAACAGTGGAAACAGTGTCAGACTTTATTTTTGGGGGCTCCAAAATCACTGCAGATGGTGACTGCAGCCATGAAATTAAAAGACACTTACTCCTTGGAAGGAAAGTTATGACCAACCTAGATAGCATATTCAAAAGCAGAGACATTACTTTGCCAACAAAGGTCCGTCTAGTCAAGGCTATGGTTTTTCCTGTGGTCATGTATGGATGTGAGAGTTGGACTGTGAAGAAGGCCGAGCGCCGAAGAATTGATGCTTTTGAACTGTGGTGTTGGAGAAGACTCTTGAGAGTCCCTTGGACTGCAAGGAGATCCAACCAGTCCATTCTGAAGGAGATCAGCCCTGGGATTTCTTTGGAGGGAATGATGCTAAAGCTGAAACTCCAGTACTTTGGCCACCTCATGCGAAGAGTTGACTCATTGGAAAAGACCCTGATGCTGGGAGGGATTGGGGGCAGGAGGAGAAGGGGATGACAGAGGATGAGATGGCTGGATGGCATCACTGACTTGATGGACGTGGGTCTGAGTGAACTCTGGGAGTTGGTGATGGACAGTGAGGCCTGGCGTGCTGTGGTTCATGGGATCACAAAGAGTTGGACACGACTGAGTGACTGAACTGAACTGAACTGAAAGAACCAAAATGGAAAAAAGTAGTCTATCTTATTTACCCAGATATATACTATTTCTGTTGCTCTTCCTTCATCCTTGATGTTCCAAGTTCCCTTCTTATATACTTTCACTTCTATTGAAAGAACTTACTATAGCAGTTCTTTTAGAGCAAGTCTGCTGGCAACAAATTCTCTTAACTTTCCTTCATCTGTGAACATCTTTATTGTACCCTCATTCATGAAGGATGTTTTTGCTGAACATAGTATTATAGACTGATAGGTCTTTGCTTTTAGCCCTTTAAAGTGCTGTGTGACTCCTTATAGCTTCCGTGACTTGTGATTAGATCTGCCCTCATTCAAGTCACTGTGTCTTTTTCTCTTGCTATTCTCAAGGTTTTTGTATTTAATGTTCATTAATTTTATCATGTTGTGTTTAGCATGGGTTTCTTTGGGTTTGCCATGATTGTGGTTCGCTGAGCTTTTATTAAATTTTTTATGGGATTTGGGAAGTATTTAGCCTTTATTTCTTAAAGCTTCTCCCCTATTTGTTCACATCCCAGACCACAGCAGCTCAAAAGTACCTAAAACACACCGTGGACATGAAACTTCATTTGGAGAAATTATGAGGACAGAAACCCCATGTTGCTTTTTTCCCTTCCTCTGTTGTCTTGCGTCTTGACCCTGCATGGGGGAACAGTTGCAAGAATTATGTGTCAGAGCAGGGTAAATAAAACCCAATTTTCTGGCTATATGACTGATTAGTAGGAGAGTCCTAGGAAGTTAGGAATAGCACAGGGATTGCCATTGTATCTTTCTTTTTTATATTTTATGCTGACTGTTTCATGTTAGGAAACTGGCTTGGCACTCCTCATGCTCAATGAAGTGAGCAAATTTCTTTCTTCCTGCTTCCTTCTCAAACATGGGAAATATTATTCCTTTTCTGGTGCCAGTCCACACTCAAAATCTTCCTTAATGCTTTCCCATCCTCACATATATTCAAGATGCCAGTCCTATTTGACCTTGTATCTTATGTGCAAGAATACTAGAGTGGGAAGCCATTCCCTTCTCCAGGGGATCTTCCTGACCCAGGGACTGAACCTGGGTCTCCTGCATTGCAGGTAGATTCTTTACCATCTGAGCTACCAGAGGAGCCCATTACATGTGCTACATCACTTCAATTTAACATTGTACTGGAGATTCTAGTCAAGGCAATTAGACAAGTAAAAGAAATAAATGGCATTCATATTGGTAGGGATGAGACTATCTTTTATAAAGAATATATATAATAATAAGAGATAATAAAACTATCTCTATTTGTAGATGACATCTGTATACAGAAAATCCTAAAGAATGCACTAAAAAACAATCAGAACTAATAAGACATTGCAGCAAGTTTGCATCCTACAACATCAACACACAGAAATTGTGTATCTATACACTTGCAATGAACAACCAGAAACTTATATTTAAAATTACTTACATTGTTGTATTTTATTTCATTATTACATTATTATATTGTTGGTGTGAACAAAAAGAATAAAATACTTAGTAATAACTTTTTTAAAGATGCAAATTTATAGTCTGAAGACTACAAACATTGCTGAAAGAGATTAAAGGAGACCTAAATGAGTGGACAGACATCCTAAGTTCAAGGGTTGTGAGATTTAATATTGTTAGGATGTAATACTACCAAAAATGATCTGTAGATTCAATTCAATCCCTCTCAAAATTCCAGTTGACTGTTTCACAGAAATTGACAAGCTTATTCTAAAATATCAAAATGCAAGAAACCCAGAATAGCCAAAACGTTCTTGAAAAAGAACACAGTTGAAGGACTCACAATTCCCAATTTCAAAACTTACTACAAAATTATAGTAATCAAGACATTTTGGTACTAGCATAAAGATATACACAGAGGTCAAAGAGACAGACGGAAAGCCAAGACATAAACTTTTACTTTGAGGGCCAGTCAATCAGTTTTTAGCAAGGGTGTTAATACAATTCAATTGGGGGACAGTAATCTTTCCAGGAAACACGTATGGACACGGGGGTGATGGGGAAGGAGAGGATGGGACAAATGGAGAGAGTATCATGGAAACATATACACTACCATGTGTGAAATAGACAGCCAGTGGGAATCTATAACTCAGAGAACTCAGACCGGGGCTCTGTGACAGCCTAGAAGGGTAGGTGGGGTGGGCGTGGGAGGGTAGTTGTAGCGGAAGGGCGTATGTATGCCTATGTCTGGTTCCACTGAGGTATGGTAGAAACCAACACACTATTGTAAAGCAATTATCCTTCAATTAAAAATAAATAAAGTAGTTTAAAAAAATAGTGCTTGAAAACAGTATACTCAATGCAAAAGAATAACTTTGGACCCCTACCTCACACTGTATGCAAAAATTAACTTACAATGGAATAAACAGCCAAATATAAGACACAATCCTATAAAATCTTAGAAGAAAACATAGCTACAAATATTTGTGACCTTGTACCTAAAGCACATGTAACAGAAGAAAAATAGGTAAATTGGACTCTAATAAAACTAAAAACAGGTGGTTTCAGAGTGTTACTAGAAAGTGAAAATGTAATCCACAGAATGGAAGAAAATATTTGCAAATCACATATCTGATAGGTGATTTTTATCTAGAATATATCAAGAACTCTTAAAAGTGAATAATGAAAAGACAAGCCAATTGTAAAGTAAGCAAAGGATCTGAATAAACATTTCTCTAAGGGAGATCTAGAAATGGCCAATAATCTTATGAAAGCATGTGAAACATGATTAACTATCAGGAAAATGCAAGTCAAAATCACAGTGAGATACCACTTTACATTTGTTAGGATAGCTGTAGCCAAAAAGTCAGAGAAGAATAAAAGTCAGACAAGGATGTGAAGAGTTTGAAACTTTCATACATTGCTGGTGGGAATGAATGTAAAATGTTACAGCCACTCTGCAGAACAGTCTGGCAGTTCCTCAAACGGTTAACACAGTTACTATCTGACTGGGAAATTTCATCCCGAAGAGTATACCCGAAAGAAAAAAAAGCATATGTCCACAGAAGAACTTGAATGTTCACAGCAGCGCTATTCATAATAGCCAGAAAGTAGAATCAACCAGACATCCATCAGTTTATAAATGAACATATAATATATGTTATATCCTTACAATGGAACATGACTTGACAATAAAAAGTAATAACGTATTGATACATGCTCTAATATGAATGATTTTTAAAAACATGACGAGTGGGAAAGCCAGTCACAAAATACCTCATATTATATAATTCCACTTAAGTGAAATGTCCAGAACTCTCACACACACACACAAAAGTAAATAAGTGGAGGGAAGAAGGAAGGCAATGGAAAGTGACTGTTGATAGGTGTGGTATTTCTTCTTGTGGTAAAGAAAACGTTCTAAATTTGATTGTGGTGCTAAGTGCATAATTCTGTGAATCCACTAAAACCCATTGAACTGTACACTTTAAATGGGTGAATTTTCTGCTGTGCAAGCTATAGCTGAATAAAACTGATATATATTTTTTCAATTGATTAAAAAAAAGTGCCCTTAATACAACTGTGCTTTGGGGACTATATTTACAATTAAAGGATATGCTAACTCTCATTTAGCAAAAATAATGCCATACATCTATTTTTTCCCATCAGATTCACTGAATTCAGTTCAACATTCACTGCTTCAGAACAACTGTTCTCAAACTCTAGCATACATGAAGGGCTTCTTATAATGCAGATTTCTGGGCCCCATACCCAGAATTTCTAATTTAGTATGTCTAGGATGGAACACAGTAATCTGTATTTCCAACAAATTCTAGGCGATCCTGATGCTGCTGGCTAAAGACCCACACTTCAAAAACCAATCCACTAAAGGAAAGGTGAAGAGGAAAAATATTTAACCTTCATTTACTATGGAAAGCTTTTCAACGGAGACAATCCCATTTTGAAATACTGGCTTTGTCTGGCTTTCATCTCTCAAGAACCACCCCCTCCACCACTTTTTTTTTTTTTTCCTGTGAGTCTATTTTATTTAAAGGATCATGAACACAGACTGCCAGAATGGATGAAATTAGCCAATCAGCCTTTCTGTGAAGTCAGTGAAAACTAACAACCTCCCTTAAACATTGAGAAGTATACCGGTACTATGAAATTTCCATAGTTTAGTTCACACAGTTAGATATGAACTTTCATATTCAGCCAAGACTTAAAGGATTTTTAGGCTTCATTTATCCTGCTTTGATCAAGGAAAATACACACACACACACACACATACACAAACACACAACTTGTCATTGCAAATGACTTCTGCCAAAGAGCTTCTCTCATCAATTACACTGGTGCAGCCTGCTGTCTGGATCTTCCTGCTGCTGCTAAGTCACTTCAGTAGTGTCCGACTCTGTGCGACCCCATAGATGGCAGCCCACCAGGCTCCCCCGTCCCTGGGATTCTCCAGGCAAGAACACTGGAGTGGGTTGCCATTTCCTTCTCCAATGCATGAAAGTGAAAAGTGAAAGTGAAGTCATTCAGTTGTGTCTGACTCTTCGGGACCCCAGGGACTGCAGCCTACCAGGCTCCTCCGCCAATGGGATTTTCCAGGCAAGAGGACTGGAATGGGGTGCCATTGCCTTCTCCGCTGGATATCCCTAGCCTCTTCATAATTCCCCACCCCAATCTACACACACTAAAGCAGGAGTGATATGATAAAGGAGGTGGCAGAGAGGGTTTGCATCATCCAACCCCAACATGATAAAACAAAACAAACACAATCGGACACTTCTCTTTGCCCTTTTTTGGATCTGTTCTCATCTCCAGAGCCCTTAACCATCTCCCCCAATGGAGTCAATATTTCTTTTTTTCTCTTGCTCCTTCATTTCCCTTCTGGTTTTGTCTCTGTAGCAACATCAGATTCCTCTCTCTCTCATTTATTAGGCAGTTTTTTTTTTTCTTCCTTATGGAAACTAGGCACCAGCCCAAGACCCAGGTCCTAGAAACTTGTTTTTATCCCCTCAATAGCCTTATAAAACAAATTTCCCAAAAAGGCCAAGTCCCTGCTGAGTACAGAATTCTTGTAATAAGCTCTAAGAAGAGAAAACATTTCTTCACTTTATGACATATGAGTCTCAGAAGAGACATTTGTTTTCAGGTTCTAGTTTTACTTTAGTCCTCAATGTTCTATCAGAAGTGAAAGCCCAGTACAGCAAATTCCACAGGAGTGTGGAGTTTCTTATAAGCATTGTTTCCTC
The DNA here is from genome assembly GCF_019923935.1 of Bubalus bubalis. NCBI lineage: Eukaryota > Metazoa > Chordata > Mammalia > Artiodactyla > Bovidae > Bubalus > Bubalus bubalis. The sequence continues at coordinate 164,328,692 of NC_059160.1, forward strand.
TAATAGACATGTGGGGTTCCCTGTGGTCTGTCTTCCCTCTACTCACTAAGAAGAACACATTGCACTCTGTGGGTTGTGCAGAGTCCCAGGCTAGTTTCTCCTTTCCCAGCTTCTCCAGTGGAACATCCGTGGGAGCAGTCAGTCCTACCCTTTTAACTGAGATGAACGAACTGCAGGCTTGCACAACTTCAGCCAACTTCCATACTCAACAATTTGAAAGGTTTCACCCTAAAGTTACTCAATGCCAGTAGGTTGAGGGTACAAAGCACCTGTATCTCAAATGAATTCAGCAAGTAGGCGCAGGAAAACCACGATGGGCCTGGAAAGAGCTCTGGCAGCGGAAATTCCCTGTGCCTTGTTGCCCATCTCGCAAGCCTTGTCCTACAGTGCTCCGCCCTGTTTAAATGGCTTCCCTGCTGCATTCTCAAGTGTAACTCTGACCTCCTGCTCCCACCTCCAATCCCTGCAGCTTCAGCTCAGAAAACTGGGCATGTGTCTTCAGTCTTTTCTGATTTCTTCTATTAACTCCCTGGTTCTTCATCCCATGTAGGACTAATGTCCTGTTCCACTCTTACTGGACTACATGGCTGGGATGAGGCGTTGACTGGGAGGTTTTTCTAGTCCCAGATGTTAACAGATGGTGTGAGCATTACAGTGGAACAAGGGTATTCAAGGCCATGTTCAAGGCAGTCCTGGTCCTTGACTTGAGACCACCCCTGTCATCCACTTGTCACCTATTTGTGTGCTACAATTACCAAATAATTATTACTGTTATTACCTTACACAATTGTATTTTATATAAATTGAAAATAAGAAAAATTAAAGCCTCTATCTTACCCCTGTTTATTCCCTTTGCAGAACTCTTCTTTATGTGGATCAGTTTCCTCCCTGTATCATATTTCCTTTTATCTGAAGAATGAACATTGTTTACAGGACAGATCTGCCAGTGATGAATTTCTCAGATTTTTGTTTTTCTGAGAAAATTTTTATTTCTCCTTCTCTTTTGGAGCATGATTTTTCAGGATATGGATGGTAGGAGGCAGCTTTTTCACTAGCGGAGTGTCAGTTAACAGACTGTCTAGGGAAAGAGATCAAACTGTTCCATGCTGTAATGGATTAGAGTTGGGGAAATAGTAGAAATTCATGTTTAGATTAATACAAATATAGATCATTATACATAAGCATATGTGGAACATATATATACACACATATGTACATGCATACATATATATGGGTCAGTATATACACATATATTTCCTTCCTCTATTCCCTCAGAGGACCTGGAAGCAAGGGCATTTGAAATATGTCAATGAGGTCGTCCTAAGGAGTATAAACAAATATATTTTATTACTTCTAAAAACTATATAAGTATATAACACAAACTTGCCTAAATGTACCTTGTTTCTGCTATTTTCAATTAAATATTATTTGAAACACTTTTGTTATTCAACATAGTTTTATAATTTTAGAGGTTAGACAAAACTTCATTGCACTGAAGTACCATAATTTATTAACCTCTAATGTTGGGTATTTAGGTTATTTCCAATTTCCCTTGGATTTAAGTGCAAATTTGTGAAGCATTGGGTTTGTGGCATTGTGCACCATCTAAAACTGGCAACAGAATGAAGTCCAAAGTTTCAGATTAAAAATGAAAGGATGTACTAATATCACTCAGAGGTGAAGTTCCCATACATGGCTCTTTGTTAGACCCAAAAGCTCAAGTCCCACAGCAAAGAGCTAGTGCATAACGATTTTTTTCATCTACTTCTTTATCACCTATATATTCAATTTATCTAAATTTTTACTCCACGTATACTGTGTTCTATGCACTCTTCTGGGTTCCAGTGATACGGGTAGAATACCTCCTCTGACCTCGTGGGACATAATATAGTGAGGGATACAGACAGCCCAGCAGTAAAACGAGAATGCATGAGAGAGAGCACATGTGGAAGGGGACTTCAACCATATTTAAGCTACTTACTACGTATTTACTCTGAGAAACTTATTTAACCTCTCTGTAATTTGGTTTCCTCATCTGTAAAATAGAAAACAGTTAACGTGTAAAATACTTTAAAAAGTCCTTGGTGGATGTTGAGGACTCAACACATTTTAGCTATTATTGCTGTTTGTATTAATTGTTCATTGCTACATAACAAATTAGCCCAACGTTTAACAGATAAAATCCACAAGCAAGCATTTATTGTCTCACATAGATTCTGATCAGGGATCTAGAAGCAGTTTAGCTGGGTGGTTCTGACTGAGGGTCACTCATGAGGCTGCAGTTATTTGACAGCTTGCCTGGAGCTGGAGGAGATCTTTCAAGATGTTCCCGCACAGGGTTCTTGGCAGGAGGCCTCAGTTCCACAACGTGTGGATTTCTCTACAGGGCTGCTTAAGAGTCCTAACACTATGACAGCTTTCCCTGGAGCAAGCGATCCCAGAGAGAGGAAAAGGATGCAATGCTTTTCATGACCTAGTCTTAGAAGTCCTACACGCCACCAACTCCACCCAAATCTGTTTCTCAAAGGTGAGTCGTCAAGCCTGCTTTCACTGAAGGAGAATAGAAATAGAGTCCACTTTTTGAACAGGGTCAAAGTGTTTGTGGAAACACCACTCAGATGCAGAAGGACCACTTGGTGCCGGACAGGCAGAAAGGGTCCTCTCTCTTGACTCTGGTGATGCTCTCAGTATGATGGTGTAGTCGGCTTAGCCACTCCATAATGTTCACTTACTGAGATGGGTTTTGTAAACCTTTCACTATTGCTACAAATCCAGGTCTTCTTCATCATCATCTACACATAGTAACTCTTCTGGTCTGATTTTATGTTACATCAAAACAATGGCTCTTTCAAATCCAAGCAAGCTTCAAGTTCTTCCAATACATATCTCTTAAATTTCTTAAGTCAAGATGCATCTGTAACGTCCTAACAGATGTAGAGCCAGTAAAAATCCACAGCAGCAGACAAAAGGCAACTTCCAAATACGCTGGGACAGGTCAGGTTACACCCAGAAAACACCTAGTTCTCTTCACAGCTGCCTGCAGGTTTTCCCCAGCCTTTGGTTTGTTAATAGACTTATTCTCTTCAATTTTATCAATCTTCTCTTGAGAAGATTTTGACCAGTATTACTGGATTACTCCTTATTGCCAAATTCAGACTCAAGTTGAAGAAAATAGGGAAAACCACTAGACCACTCAGGTATGATCTAAATCAAATCCCTATGATTATACAGTGGAAGTGAGAAATAGATTCAAGGGCCTAGATCTGATAGACAGAGTGCCTGAAGAACTATGGATAGAGGTTCATGACATTATACAGGAGGCAGGGATCAAGATCATCCCCAAGGAAAAGAAATGCAAAAACAAAAAATGGCTGTCTGAGGTGGCCTTACAAATAGCTGTGAAAAGAAGAGAAGCGAAAGGCAAAGGAGAAAAGGAAAGGTATGCCCATTTGAATGCAGAGTTCCAAAGAATAGCAAGGAGAAATAAGAAAGCCTTCCTCAGTGATCAATGCAAAGAAATAGAGGAAAACAATAGAATGGGAAAGACTAGAGATCTCTTCAAGAAAATCAGAGATACCAAGGGAAATTTTCATGCAAAGAAGGGCTCAATAAAGGACAGAAACGGTATGGACCTAACAGAAGCAGAAGATATTAAGAAGAGGTGGCAAGAATGCACAGAAGAACTATAAAAAAGATCTTCACAACCCAGATAATCACAATGGTGTGATCACTGACCTAGAGCCAGACATCCTGGAATGTGAAGACAAGTGGGCCTTAGAAAGTATCACTACGAAAAAAAACTAGTGGAGATGATGAAATTCCAGTTGAGCTTTTCAAATCCTGAAAGATGATGCTGTGAAAGTGCTTCACTCAATATGCCAGCAAATTTGGAAAACTCAGCAGTGGGCACAGGACTGGAAAAGGTCAGTTTTCATTCCAATTCCAAAGAAAGGCAATGCCAAAGAATGCTCAAACTACTGCACAGTTGCACTCATCTCACATGCTAGTAAAGTCATGCTCAAAATTGTCCGAGACAGGCTTCAACAGTACATGAACCATGAACTTCCAGATGTTCAAGCTGGTTTTAGAAAAGCCAGAGGAACCAGAGATCAAAATGCCAATATCCATTGGATTATCAAGAGAACAAGAGAGTTCCAGAAAAACATCTACTTCTGCTTCACTAACTATGCCAAATCTTTGACTGTGTGGATCACAGCATACTGTGGAAAATTCTTAAAGAGATGGGAATACCAGACCACCTGACCTGCCTCTTGAGAAATCTGTATGCAGATAAGGAGACAACAGTTAGAACTGAGCATGGAACAACTGACTGGTTCCAAATAGGAAAAGGAGAATGTCAAGGCTGTATAATGTCACCCTGCTTATTTAACTTATATGCAGAGTACATCATGGGAAATGCTGGGCTGGAAGAAGCACAAGCTGAAATCAAGATTGCTGGGAGAAATATCAATAACCTCAGATATGCAGATGACACCACCCTTAAAGAAAGCAAAGAACAGAAGAGCTTCTTGATGAAAGTGAAAGAGGAGAGTGAAAAAGTTGGCTTAAAACTCAACATTCAGAAAAGAAAGATCATGGCATCTGGTCCCATCACTTCATGGCAAATAGATGGGGAAACAGTGAGAGACTTTATTTTCTTGGGTTCCAAAATACTGTGAATAGTGACTGCAGCCATGAAATTAAAAGACGCTTGCTCCTTGAAAGAAAAGTTATGGCCAACCTAGATAGCATATTAAAAACCAGAAACATTTCTTTGCCAACAAAGGTCCGTCTAGTCAAAGCTATGGTTTTTCCAGTAGTCATGTATGGATGTGATAGTTGGACTATAAAGAAAGCTGAGCGCTGAAGAATTGATACTCTTGAACTGTGATATTGGAGAAGACTCTTGAGAGTCCCTTGGACTGCAAGGAGACCCAACCAGTCCATCCTAAAGGAAAACAGTCCTGACTTTTCATTGGAAGGACTGATGTTTAAACTGAAACTTCAGTACTTTGGCCACCTGATGTGAATAACTGACTCATTTGAAAAGACCCTGATGCTGGGAAAGATGAAGGCTGGAGGAGAAGGGGACGACAGAGAATGAGATGGTTGGATGGCATCACTGACTCAATGGACATGAGTTTGTATAAACTCTGGGAGTTTGCAATGGACAGGGAGGCTTGGCATGCTGCAGTCCATGGGGTCACAAAGAGTCAGACATGACTGAGCAACTGAACTGAACTGAACTGGATATTTTAAAATTCATGTATTTACAAGGTGCCACATCCTTAGTATAAATTGTCTTCAATTTTCACTTAAATTTTGAAAAACAAATATTATCAGTCCTAATTGTAAATGAGAAGGCCAAGTCTCAGAAAGTCAAAGTACTTGCAGAAGATCACACGCTGATAGAGCTAAAGTGCAAAGCTGAGCTGGCTGGGCCTCACATCCAGCCATTTTTATGCATGCTGCCATTCCTTGGGGTCAGAACCACATGACTACCAAACCCTGCCGTCAATCACATCATCCCCAGATATGCCAGTTCATTGGTCAAACATTTTCCAGAAGCTTCTTCCTCTCCCAGGTATGACAATGAGATGTCACCCACACTCGAGGTTGCCAGGTAAAGCACTGAATGTCTAGTTAAACGGTATTTTAGAGAAACAGCAAATAATCTTTTAGTGTAAATCTGTCTCGTGCCATATTTCTAGATCCTGAAACATACTTAAGCTAAAAATAAATTTGTTGTTTCTCTGAAATGCAAATTTAACTGGGCATGAAGTGATAAGGGACGGAAATGCTTACAATTCTCTCTTTCACCATGCCAGATGTGGAAGTCCAAACAGAGTCTAAGGTTTCTGATTTCTCCACAAAGTCAGAATGGGATTTTCACCTGGGTTTCAGACGCTTTCAGTTGTGCCACAGGGAAGAACAGAGCAGAATCTGGGAGCAGCTGAAGTGTCTGATAACGCCGAGATAAAGTGCCCTTGATTGCTCCACCTCAAGTAAATGCAAGACAGGTGTTTCCCCTCTGTTCGGTCAGAGGTGAGTTTGAATGTGGAGATCAGATTCTGTGAGGGTTGCTTGTGGCAAAGGTGTCACCATGAATTCATTCATGTTCTTTCATCACCCATGTGCCCTTAAAGGGCCCCACAGCCATTTAGTTAAGTAATGATCTTGGGTGTGAGCCACAGCTGGGAAAACTCTCCAGCAACCCCAAATAAGGCAGGAATTAAAATTCATTCTTAGTGTGAAACAAAGCTGGCCAGAGCAGCTGGACACCAGTGCTGTCCTGCCCTGTGCTTGCCCAAATCCTGGCTGATCTGAGCATCGTCCCAGCACCCCGCCATGGCTGGAGCACAGGATGAGCTGCCTCCCAGGTGGCTCTGCACTCTCAGGGCATTTGCATGTCCTCAGGAGTGAAGCCTACCCAAAATCCCTTGGGATAAAGTGCCAAAATCTTGGCATGTGCCCCGCCCCCTGTGTGACTCTCCCTGCCTCCAGTGTCTCCATTGTCTCCTACTTAGAGTCACATTGGTCAATCAGCTCCCCAGATGAAGACACTGCAGGATGAGGGATGTTAGCATAGGAGGGGAAGGGTGGTGACCATCTGTTCAAGGGCAGAAAATATGGATTCACTGAAAGAAGGGGGACACATTCCAACATAGTTGAAAGGAAGAAAAAAGACAAGCAAGACAGGTTGTGAATGTTTGGTGGAGATTGAAAGCCATAAATAAACAAGTAGGGGGCACCAGTTTCTGTAGATGGGTGCTCAGAAGCCTGTGTGCCCATGTTGAGAGGAAAATACTTAGATATGTTGAGCTGCAGCATGCTCACACATTTTAACTCACACTGCAACTCTTAGTTTTTTATTAATGTAGTTAAATTGGCTCTTTCTTGATCAATTGCTGGTGAGTGAGGAAAGCAATTATCTATGTATTCAAACTACTTTAGTCTGATCTTTTACTCAAAACAGTCTTTATAGGGTGGAGGGAAAGGCTGAGTCTCTTAGATACCCTCACACCTCTTCATTCCCTGAAATAACATTTGAGGTAGGAGGTGAAGCGTATGTGGAGGAGAGGAACCTTAATAAAAACTGCTTTGATCCATGTTGCCAACACCCATATTCTCATATGTCAGGCTTCTTTGCATTTTGTTCAAAAAAACTCTCATGATTTGGTTTTTGGTTTGTTGTCTAGTGGAGAAATGGTAGACAGCTTTCCATTCTGTGATAGAGGGTAGAGGAGGAATTTAAACTGAGTGTTCCGGAGAAAGCGGTCGCTGAGGCAATCAGGGTGCTGAGAGCTTAGGGGGCTCCCTCCCTTGCTGCAGCCTCTTCTGGGACCACACTCTGGATTTTGGCTCCCCTTTTTCTTTCACAGGCTTAGATGCTGCCATTGCCTTCCCATTGCCTCAAAATTTTCTGCAATCCCACATTAGATGATGACCTGCCCTAACCAAACCCATGCATCCCCTTCATCTTAAAGAATTTGTTCTCTTTGGGTTTCATTGGTTACGTGGAGAAGAAGAGGCAAAAAAATATTCCTGCCTTCGATTTTTCACTATGATTTACTAAAAGCTTTGAAAGTCATAAAATATCCCTGGCAGTGATATGCAGGCTCCATCCCACAGATGTAGCTGTGTAATACTCTAATTGTTGAGCCTGCTTCAATTTTGATTTCTGCTTTAAGCCAAGAATTTGATATAAAGTTGTTTTAGTTTTAAGTTTCTAAATGGTAAGGATTACTTTGTTTTTTATTTGTTTTGTTTTCTGGGGTTTTGTTTTTGGAGACGAATGAGGGTAATGGGAGTGGGTATTTAAAAGAGTTTTTTTCTAAAGATACATAATTGTATAGAATCAATGGATACGGATTGTGCTCTGCTTTGAGGATTTGCTGCCCTGCCTATCGACTGATGGCGGTATCCTCAGTGTCCTGATCATAGTCTGCTTGTGAGTGTTCCTGGGAGTCTGGAAAAACAATGTGTGCTGGGCTGTATATTTTATGTGTAAAGTCTTTCAAGCCTCTCCCTCTGAGGATTCTGCTTTGGCGGTCATATTTAGAAATTCTATCTCCTCGTCAGGATTATATAAAGCCTCATCTATATTGTTTGGGGACATAATGTTTTCAGGTTTTATATTTAAAATTATAGTCAACCTGAATTAAATCTGGCAGGAGATAGGGGTCTACACCAGTTTCTGTTCCTTCCAAGAGATTATCCGGTCAGTCTTGGTTTAAATAACCAAGCCATATTTCACCTCTCACTCAATATCATGCTAAACTCCATCGATATGCCTGTGTTTATCTCTGAACCATACAATGCTTTTACATCTGTTAGTAAAATTCTTCCCCTTGAATCGTCTTATATAACAATTTATCTAGTTAAATTCATGTTTTTCTTTTTTGCTAGGTTTTTAAAGTGGGGTCATGTGGTGTATTTGATTGCAATTGTTCTAAATATGGGAAAGTTAGGGGGAATCAACATCTTTCCATAATACCTTCCCATTGAAGCATTTAATATTAAATCTGTAGTCACTAATGCATGTACATAAAACTGCCCTTGAATATTTCTGAAACAAATATGTTCTATAAGAACATTATCAATGAGGTAATGTTGTATGATGTGATAAAAGAGGAATGTGCCTTGACTGACTTCTCTTTAAATTTTAACTAAGCCATTTTTAGATAAACTGTAACTATACTTCCAAAAATGATCATAAATGTAGCGACCCCCAACAGTTCACTAAACCTTGTGTCTAATTTCAATCTGAAAGAATGAATTAAGATCTGTTTTTCTAACCTCCACATCAGCCACCTGCCAACATTTAATTGGATCCTATCTCACACTTGTGCTCCGTGGGTCAACTCTGTAGTTACCTGAATGTATACTTTTGCAACTGATTTATCTTGGAAGTTTCATTAGAAATGGCACTGCTTAAAATTAATCATTTTCTGGGTAAATTATTGGAAAGTTTTATGGTCACGGTGGGTGATTGTAAATACTTGGGCCATTTTCAGAATCACCAAGGCTGCGTTTTATGGCTCACAACTGGAGGCACTGGTCCTGAGTGTCCTGCATTTCAAGCATATCAGGACTGTTTTCTTAGCCTTGTGCAAATGTGTTTCTTTTCTACCTAAGTGTGAAGACTGAATGGCTTTCTTTTCAGAAACAAGTCTTTTCAGACATTATAGTTTTTCTCAAGATAACTCAGTCTGCCATTTGTGTTTTTGAACATTTGGATCTGATCATCTTTGGGACACATTAATTTCTCTCTACATATTTTTTTTTTACATTAACCCCCACTTGTTCCTCAACATTTGTCCAGAACACTGTTGTGAAACATGTTCCCTGAGCTACAGCCATCTTCTATGACATCTTTGTGCAATTAGACAAAGAAGACTCTCTGGATGGACATAGCTCTATAAAAGTGTGGCTGGAGAGAAAACTATCTTTTAAAAAAATTGTAGTAAAGTGCATAGTGTAGCATTTATCATTGTAAACCATTTTAAGAGAACAGTTGGACTTGCTGGTGGTCCAGTGGTTAAGAATCCTTCTGCCAGAACGCTCTTTGACATAAATCACAGCAAGATCCTCTATAACCCACCTCCTAGAGCAACAGAAATAAAAAAATTAATTAAAAAATGGGATCTAATAAAATAAAAGCTTTTTCACAATGATGGAAACTATAAGCAAGGTGAAATAACAACCCTTAGAGTGGGAGAGAATCATAGCAAATGAAACAACTGACAAAGGATTAATCCTCAAAATATACAAGCAGCTCATTCAGCTCAGTACTAGAAAAACAAACAACGCAATCAAAAAGTGGGAAGAAAACATAAATAGACATTTCTCCAAAGACGACATACTGTTGGCTAATAAACACATGAAAAGATGCTCAACATCACTCATTATTAGAGAAATGCAAATCAAAACCACAATCTCACACTGGTCAGAATGTCCATCATTAAAAAGACTGCAGATAATAAATGCTGGAGAGGGTGTGGAGAAAAGGGAACCCCTTGCGCTGTTGGTGGGAATGCAAATTGATACAGTCACTATGGATAACAGTATGCAGATTCCTTAAAAAACTAGGAATAAAACTGTCATATGACCCAGCAATTCCACTGCTGGGCAGATACCTTGATAAACCATAATTGAAAAAGACACATGTACCCCAGTGTTCACTGAAGCACTATTTACAACAGCTAGGACATGGAAGCAACCTACGTGGCCATCGACAGATAAATGGATAAAGAAACTGTGGTACATATATGCTATGGAATATTACTCAGCTATAAAAAGGAACACATTTAACACAGTTCTAGTGAGGTGGATGAACCTAGAGACTATTATTCAGAGTGAAGTAACTCAGAAAGAGACTTACTTCAAGTCTATGCCCCAACCAGTAATACCAAAGAAGCTGAAGTTGAACAGTTCTATGAAGACCTACAAGATCTTCTAGAGCTAACACCCAAAAAAGATGTCCTTTTCATTATAGGTGACTGGAATGCAAAAATAGGAAGTCAAGAAAACCCCTGGAGTAACAGGCAAATTTGGCCTTGGAATATGGAATGAAGCAGGACAAAGGCTAATAGAGTTATGCCAAGAGAACGCACTGGTCATAGCAAACACCCTCTTCCAACAACACAAGAGAAGACTTGTGTAGACGTGGGCATCACCAGATGGTCGACACCAAAATCAGATTGAATGTATTCTTTGCAGCCAAAGATGGAGAAGCTCTATACAGTCAGCAAAAACAAGACTGGAAGCTGATTGTGGCTTGGATCATGAACTCCTTATTGCCAAATTCAGACTGAAATTGGAGAAAGTGGAGAAAACCACTAGACTATTCAGGTATGACATAAATCAAATCCCTTATGACTGTACAGTGGAAGTGAGAAATATATTTAAGGGACTAGATCTGAAAGACAGAATGTCTGATGAACTATGGAAGGAGGTTTGTGATGTACAGGAGACAGGGATCAAGACCATTCCCAAGAAAAAGAAATGCAAAGCAAAAAGGCTGTCTGAGGAGGCCTTACAAATACCTTGAAAAGAAGAGAAGTGAAAAGCAAAGGAGAAAAGGAAAGATATACCCATTTGAATGCAGAGTTCCAAAGAATAGCAAGGAGAGATAAGAAAGCCTTCCTCAGTGATCAATGCAAAGAAATAGGGGAAAACAGTAGAATGGGAAAGACTAAAGATCTATTCAAAAAAAATTAGAGATACCAAGAGAACTTTTCATGCAAAGATGGGCTCAATAAAGGGCAGAAATGGTATGGACCTAACAGAAGCAGAAGATACTAAGAAGAGGTGGCAAGAATACACAGAAGAACTGTACAAAAAAGATCTTCACAACCCAGATAATCACGATGGTATGATCACTCACCTAGAGCCAGACATCCTGGAATGTGAAGTCAAGCGGGCCTTAGGAAGCATCACTATGAAGAAAGCTAGAGGAGGTGATGGAATTCCAGTTGAGCTATTTCAAATCCTGAAAGATGATGCTGTGAAACTGCTGCCCTCAATATGTCAGCAAATTTGGAAAACTCAGCAGTGGCCACAGGACTGGAAAAGGTCAGTTTTCATTCCAATCCCAAAGAAAGGCAATGCCAAAGAATGTTCAAACTACTGCACAATTGCACTCATCTCACACACTAGCAAAGTAACACTCAAAATTCTCCAAGCCGGGCTTCAGCAATACATGAACTCTGAACTTCCAGATGTTCAAGCTGGTTTTAGAAAAGGCAGAGGAACCAGAGATCAAATTGCCAGCATCTGATGCATCATTGAAAAAGCGAGAGAGTTCCAGAAAAACATCTATTTCTGCTTTATTGACTATGCCAAAGCCTTTGACTGTGTGTATCACAATAAACTGTAGAAAATTCTGAAAGAGATGGAATTAACCAGACCACCTGACCTGCCTCTTGAGAAACCTGTATGCAGGTCAGGAAGCAACAGTTAGAAATGGACATGGAACAACAGACTCGTTCCAAATAAGAAAAGGAGTACATCAAGGCTGTATATTGTCACCCTGCTTATTTAACTTATATGAAGTGTACATCATGAGAAATGCTGGGCTGGATGAAGCACAAGCTGGAATCAAGATTGCCGGGAGAAATATAAATAACCTCAGATATGCAGATGACACCACCCTTATGGCAGAAAGTGAAGAAGAACTAAAGAGCCTCTTGATGAAAGTGAAAGAGGAGAGTGAAAGAGTTGGTTTAAAACTCAACATTCAGAAAATGAAGATCATGGCATCTGGTCCCATCACTTCATGGGAGATAGATGGGGAAACAGTGGAAACAGTGTCAGACTTTATTTTTCTGGGCTCCAAAATCACTGCAGATGGTGACTGCAGCCATGAAATTAAAAGACACTTACTCCTTGGAAGAAAAGTTATGACCAACCTAGATAGCATATTCAAAAGCAGAGACATTACTTTGCCAACAAAGGTCCATCTAGTCAAGGCTATGGTTTTTCCTGTGGTCATGTATGGATGTGAGAGTTGGACTGTGAAGAAGGCTGAGTGCCAAAGAATTGATGCTTTTGAACTGTGGTGTTGGAGAAGACTCTTGAGAGTCCCTTGGACTGCAAGGAGATCCAACCAGTCCATTCTGAAGGAGATCAGTCCTGGGATTTCTTTGGAAGGACTGATGCTAAAGCTGAAAATCCAGTACTTTGGCCACCTCATGCGAAGAGCTGACTCATTGGAAAAGACTCTGATGCTGGGAGGGATTGGGGGCAGGAGGAGAAGGGGACGACAGAGGATGAGATGGCTGGATGGCATCACTGACTCAATGGACGTGAGTCTCAGTGAACTCCGGGAGTTGATGGACAGGGAGGCCTGGCGTGCTGCGATTCATGGGGTGGCAAACAGTCGGACACGACTGAGCGACTGATCTGATCTTATCTGATCTGATGCACTCTAGGGCCCACGCTTTGCAACAGGAGAGGCCCTGCAGTTGGAAGCCTGCACACTGCAGCGAAGAGTCAGCCCTGCTCACCGCAACTAGAGCAAACGCAAGTATAGGCAAAGACCCAGTAACGGCAAAAATAAGTAAAAAATAAACAAAATGTTTTAACAAGTGTATAGTTCACTGACATTAAGTATGTTTACCCTGTTGTGTAACCAATTTCCAACATTTTTTTTCCTGCAAAATTGTAAAATTCTGTACTACTAAACAATTTCCCAATTTTTCCTTCACCAGCCCTTGGCAACCACCATTCTGCTTTCTGTTTCTATGAATTTAAGTGCTCTGGATATCTAATGTAAGTGAAATTATGCGGTATTTATTTTTCTGTGACTGGCTTATTTCACTATGCATAATATTCTCAGGATTCAATTGTGTTGTAGTGTGTATCAGACTCTCCTCCCTTTTAGGACTAAACAGTATTCTATAATATGCGTGTATCACATTCTGTTTTCCCATTCAAGTGAAGTAAAATGCATAACATAGACTTTGGTCAATTCTCCTCTTTAAAGAAGCCAGCTTGTCAGAAGTGTTGAGTGTTCCTTCAGTGGTTAGATAGTGAATGTATAGTGTTGCTTTGACGTAGAGATGAGCTCACATCTCCCTTTGCTTTCTACAGTACCCAGTTTATGGCAAGGGATGCTATGAAGAGCTACAGGCAGCGTTTATTAACTGTTTTTGTTCTAGGGGATTGTTCTAGGGTCTTCACCAAGACCCACTGGAGAAACAAATACTATCCCCAAGCACAGTTTATGTTACATGAACACTGCAACCAGTCTTCTTTGGCTGATGTTTTAAATAACACTCTTTTTCTGTTCCAATTGATTCCTGGGAAACTTCAAAGTATACGTGCAACCCGGCTTTAACAGTTGTGCAAGCTTTCTGGCATATAGTTTTGAGTAACAACTTTAGCTCACCCTATTATATTTATAAGTGGCTCTGTACACTTGGAATGAGAAGAGGTTTATACATATACTTCATTTCATGAAATATCTCTGTTTGACAACTGAGATAACATATATATTATTAAAGCTCATTTGGTTGCATTTAACAGAAAACTGACTCAAGCCATGTAAAGCGAAAAATGGACTTTTATTGGCTCATAAAACAGAGGAGTGGCTGAATCTAGCTAGGGCCTCAAAAGATGTTATCCTGACAGTCGCCCTCATTTTCCATCTCTGATGCTGGCTTTTGTTTCTCTGCCCTGGCCGCATTCTTAGCAGGCTCTTCTTTCAAGTGGAAACTTGGCCCCACAAAGTCTACCTATAGACCATCTTCCTAGGAGTCCCACTGGGCCAAGAGCATCTCTCCTCTGTGATTTCAGCTTAAACCCTGGGAGGTTTCTCATTGTCCCATCTTGGCTCATGTGTCCACCCCTGAGCCAATCACCGTAGCAGCAGGAGACAGTGACCTGGGTGGCCAGGTGTGAGTCACATGGCCCCCCAACAGCCAGGGATTGAGTTGTGACAGTAAATTCCATGGACTTGAAGTTGGAGTTGGAAAATTGGGATGCGATTTCCAAAAAGAGTAGAAAAGGAATCCACACATGCAAAAATGACTGATTTTCTCTACAACATGCCTAAAAGGATTCCTCAAGAATAGCAGCCTCATTCCCCTTTATTCAGGAATCTCTTCTATAATGTTCTTTCCATATATTCCATCTGGTTTCCCTATGAACACATCCTAGAATGGAGAACTCACCACTTCCTGTTGTCTTCTATGTCAATTTCAGAAAAATCTAGTAGTAAGAAAAATACTCTTTAATTTAGTCACTCTGAGTTTTCCTGTAATTTCTAAAGAATTGTCTCAATGCCACCCATTAGAGCCCATAGTTTAAAATTTTAATCTCATCTTTCTAAATGTTTCTAAACGTTCTCATCTTTCTCAAACTTTAAATGTTTGAGTCAAATTTCAATGCTTTAAAAATACTTTAGATTCTATTTCCCCAGTGTCTTTTAATGATTCTTGATACAACCTCCTTTTTGAATCAAGAATATTGTTTACAGATCCAACAGACTCCAACGATCTTTTGAACTTCATCATTTACTAGAGGCTTCCTCCTAGTATATCTTATACATCAAATAACGTAATGGTTCAAACATTGAAAATAGTTTCCAAATACTGATTAAAATTTGCTTCTGACTCTGAGAGGAAGCCTCAAAATGGTATATTTTTTACCAGTCACATCACAACTTTGGTTCATATTAAGCTTGATAACAGTAGCTACCATTTATTGTCAGATTTCTTATATTATTTATAATCCTCATAATAATTCTAAAAATTAATTACTATTATTGCTATTCCATCTTACAGATGAAAAACTGAAACTCAGTCTAAGTAATTGAAAAATATCTCAAAGCTGGTTGATGGTCGATTAGTATCTGAGTTCAGATACCTTTGACTGCAAAACCAAGTTCTTTTCATCACACTCAGCTTCGCATGTGAGGTCAACTGAGATCATCAGATGTTTTATTAAGACTTCTGTCAATCACTTGATCTACACTTCTACTTGTGGAAAATGAATTTGGTGCTCATCTTAATGCAGAGCTGGGCATAAAACAGTTAGTGTGCAAGCCTGAGTCTGCTATTTTTACATGGTCTGTTTGTAGGGTTAGCACTTGACCAGCACCTGGGAACTTGGATTTCGGGAGAGTTCCTGCCATTCCCTGATAAGAATGGCTTGCTACACCCGAACTGTTTGTGCAGACAATACAGTTTACACAGGATACATGCTTTCCTCCGGGGAGCATGGGATGCTGGTACATGTTAGAGGGTGCCTCCATGGCTAACCCACAGTAAGAACCTCGGGCACTGCTTCTCTAACGAGCTTCGCTGGTCGATGTTTAACACATGTTGTCACAGCTCGTTGCTGGGAGAACTAAGCACATCCTGTGTGACTCCCCTAGGAAACGACTCTTGGAATCGTGCACCTGGTTTTCTCTGGACTTTGCCCCATGCGCCTTTTCTTTTTGCTGATTTTGTTTTGTATCTTTTCACTGTAATAAATCACGGACACAAGTAAGACATATGCTGAGTGCTCTGAGTCCCCATAGAAAATCACCAGACCTGAGGGTGGTCTGAGGGACCCCGACATAGGGCCTTTGTATCTGCTTCTATTATATGCAATCCTGATGTGGTAATGTTGACTCCTGATCCTCTTTCTTTTTTTGTTGACGTTGTTGTTAATGTTTAATTCCATATATTAGGTTTTCATTCCAGTCCTTGATAAAAATTTCAAATGAAAGAGCCAAAACATAGTATTGTGATTGTTTTCTGAACCCTCCCTTTGTGATCAGATGAAGCTATTAATCAGAATGCTCCGGCAGAGCTAAGGCAAAGGAAACAAATGCAAAAGTAAATGAATGGGGCCTAATTAAACTTGAAAGCTTTTACACAGCAAAGGAAATCATGAACAAAACAGACAACCTACTGAATGAAAAAAAATTGCACTTTTCACTTTTATGTATTGGAGAAGGAAACTGCAACCCACTCCAGTGTTCTTGCTTGGAGAATCCCAGGGACGAGGGAGACTGCTGGGCTGCCGTCTATGGGGTCGCACAGAGTCGGACACGACTGAAGTGACTTAGCAGCAGCAGCAGCAGATAAGGGGTTAAGATCCAAAATATATAAACAGCACCTACAATTCAATATTTAAAAAAAAAAACTAAAAATAGGCAGAAGACCTAAATAGACATTTTGCCAAAGAAGACATACAGAATGCCAACAGGCACATGAAAAGATGTTCGACATCACTAATCATCAGAAAAATGCAAATCAAAACCACTATGAGATACCACCTCACACCGTCAGAATGGCTATCATCAAGAAGATCACAAATAATAAATGATGGAAAGGAAGTGGAGACAAGAGAACCTTTGTAACACTGTTGCTGGGAATGTAAATTGGTGCAGTCATTATGGAAAATAATATGGATGCTCCTCAAAAGATTAAAAATAGAACTACGATATGATCCAGCTGGGCATGTATCAGAAGAAAAGAAAAATATTAATTTGAAAAGATGCATTAATCCCAATGTTTATAGCTACATTATTCACAATCAACAAGATGTGAAAGCAACCTAAGTGTCCATCAACAGATGAATGGTGATACTCAGTCAAAAAAAGGAAATGAAATTTTGCCATTTACAGCAACATGAGTGGACACGGAGAGTTTTATGTCAATACAGAGAAAAGCAAGCGCTGTGTGTTATCCCTTATATGTGCAATCTGAGAAATAAATGAACAAATAAAACAAATCAGAAACAAATTCACAGATACAGAAAACAAACTAGCAGTTATCAGTGGGGAGTGGGAAGGCAGGAGGGCAAGATTGGATACGGTCTTAAGAGATAGCAAGGACTGTGTATAAAGTAAGTAAGCTAGAAGAACATATTGTGTAGCACAGGGAAGATAGCCAATTTTGTAATAACTTTAAGTGGAGTTTAATCTATAAAAATTGTGAATTATTATGTTGTACCATGAAACTAATATTGTAAATCAACTATACCTCAGTAAAAGAAAATGTTAGGGCAGAGTTTCTAAACCAGCTATGTATTTTTTACAAGTGGCATTGCAAAGACCATACTTCATTATATTATCTTTTAGAATTTCCTAGGATATTTTGTCATTCTCAAAATTAAGACATATAGTCCTAGGCATTTTCATTTTTTCATATGTAGTTACAGTTTATTTTTAAAATAACTGGAGATGGAGATATTCTGGTATTATATACTTTCACTGAACCTATATTCATCTCTTATAATCATCTCATTCTTTTTACAAGTGATAAATAACAATTTGCTTAATTGTATTTTGGAAATTTTTGGATTGTATCAAGGACAACATTTGCATCTTATGGATTTTAAAGTGTATTGATTTTTCCTGTTTAACTATCAGGCCATATCTCTCTTTCTTGTCTTCTGCATTCTTTTAAGGAATTGATCCATTTCACCTAAGTTCTCAAATTTGTGGACATATAGTTGTTCATAGTATTCCCTTCTGATCCTTTTATGTCCATGGGGTTAGTAGTTATTGCTCCTGTCTCATTTCTCATACTAGGATTTTATGTTTCTCACTTTTTTTCTTAGTAAGCCTGGCTAGAAGTTTATCAATTTTATCTATTTTTTTTCCAATAACTAGATTTTTACTTTGTTGAATTTATCAATTGTTTCTGTTTGCAATTTCACTGATTTCTGCTTTAATTTTTATTATTTCCTCTCCTCTGCTTTCTTTAGGTTTATATTGCTCTTCTTTCTCCAGTTTCCTATGGTAGAAACTTAAATTATTGATTTTATATCTTTCTTTTCTGGAACACACATTCAATGCTATAAATTTCCCTCAAAGCACTCTTTTTGCTGCATCTCACATATTTTACACTATGTTTTTGTTTTCATTTAATCAAAACATTTTAAATATCTCTTGAGATTTCTTCTTTGACTCACACTTTATTTTATTTTGTTCAGTCTCCAAATATTTGGGGATTTTCCAGCTATCTTTCTGTTATTGTTTTCTAGTTTATTGTGGTCTAAGAGCACAATAAGAGCATACTTTGTATGATTTCTATTCCTTTAAATTTGTTCAATTTGTTTATAGCCCAGAATATAGTCTATTTTGGTGAATGTTTCCAATGAGCTTGAGAGAACTGTGTGTTTTTGTTTTTGTTGGATGAAGTGATCCATAGATGTCAATTAGATCCAGATGGTGTGGTTTAATTAAACTATGTTCTTACTGATTTTCTGCCTGCTGGATCTGTCAATACTGATAAAGAGGTGTTGAGTTCTTCATTGTAATAGTGGATTCATCTATTTCTCTTTGCAGTTATACCAGCTTTTGTCTCATGTATTTTGACCCTCTGTTGTGAGGTGTATGTATATTAAGTATTGTGTTTTCTTGGAGAACGGCCCTGTGTTGCGTAATGTTTCTCTTCAATCCTGATGACTTTTCTTATTTTGAAGTCAGCTTTGGCTGAAATTAACATAGCTGCTCGAAGTTTCTTTTGATTTTGTTAGAATAGTGTCCCTTTATCTACCCTTCTACCTTTAATCTGTGTCTGTTTTTAAAGTGACTTTCTTGTAGAAAACACAGAGCTTGTTTTTTTCTTATTCCATTGTGTCAGTTGCTGTCTTCTAAGTGGTATATTTAGATCACTGACATTTAAAATTATATATTTGGGTTGCTGTCTACTGTATTTGTTACTGCTTTCTACTCAGTGTATTTTACAAGCTATAATCACCCAACATGTTGTTATGATTGTTTTGAGCAGCTATTTATTAGAACAACTGTTCATTTAAAAAATAAGTTTTTATTTTACCTTCACTTATTTCTTCTATAATGACATTCTTTTCTTTTCGTAGATCTGAATTTCTATTTCACCTCTGAAAAACTTCTTTTATCGTTAATGAAAGGCAAATTTACTAGGGAAAAATTCCTTCAACTTTTGTTTGTCTGAAAAAGTCTTTATTTCTCCTTCACTATTGAGTAATAATTTTATTGCTTACAGAATTCTAGGCAGAATTTAACACACTAAATATTTAATTCTGCATAAAAACAAGGATAATTTCTGAAAAGAAGTCTAACATAATTCTTATCCTTACTCCTCTAAAGGTAAGGCATTTTTTTTCTTCTAGCTCTTTGTCTTTGATTTTCTGCAGTTTGAATGCAATATGTCTAGGTATAAAATTTGGGTATTTATCCTGTTTGCTATTCTCTGATTTTCCTGGATCTGTGGTTTGGAGTCCATCATTAATTTTGGAAAACTTTGTCATTATTACTTCACATATGTCCTTTTCTTTCTCTGGTACTCCCGTTATGCACATGCCTTCCAGTTCCTGAATGTTCTGTTGCTCTTTGATTACTATGCTTTTTCCCCTTTGTATTTCAGTTTGGGAAATTTCTGTTGACCTATCTCAAGCTCACTGATTCTTTTCTTAACTATGTCCAGTCTGCTGGTGAGCCCAATTTCTTGTTTAAAGGCAGCAAAGTACACTGGATGTAGAAACTGGGGTCAGTAGGTTTTTCCTGTGCGAGTTTTTTTCCATCTGACTAGGAGTTTGCTCTTTGCTGTAGCTGTAGATGTCTAAGGCTTTAATTTCTTCTAGTGTCGTTGTTTTAGTCTCCCTTATTATCTTTGGGTTTCCCTGGGCACTCCTTCTTAAATTATTTTAGCAGTAATCCTCCTTTTATTATACAGGATGCCCCTTTCTGACTCCACTTCCAGTTATTCTCTGTATTCCACTCTTTCTCCAATTTTGGAGGTATCATTTTGCTGTGACTTCAGTTTTTTGCTGGACCTAAGGAAAAACAGTTGATTTTCTTTCTTCGGCTCTTCACTTGTTGTGAGGACGGCATTGATGACTTTTGCGCCTGTCCCAGCAGAAACTGGAACCTGTCCCATTACGGTTCCCTGTGATAATAGACAAGACTTTGCTCTAAGATCATGCCTGTGGTTTTTCCTACACTTTCAAGATACGAAAATCTGTACCTGAGTATTTACATTCATGTAAATATTTATATATTGTCTTTCTAAGTTCTTGTCATAAGCTGAAGTATTCTACTGCTTCCAACTTGGCAAATAGCCCATGGATGGGAGCTTGGAGAACAAGTGATAGAAAAGCAAGTCGTAGGGGAAGAATCTGGTAGCAGTGACAGATTCCAGCAGGACCTGCACTCAGTGCTGCCCCCTAGTGACCTGCACTCAGCGCCTGCCCCCTAGTGACCTGCACTCAGCGCCTGCCCCCTAGTGACCTGCACTCAGCGCCTGCCCCCTAGTGACCTGCACTCAGCGCCTGCCCCCTAGTGACCTGCACTCAGTGCCTGCCCCCTAGTGACCTACACAGCTAACCGTAAAACCGAAGCCCCACTCCCTCCTACCTTGCTCCAAACTCTAATAGCTATGCCTTAGACATTGTTTGTAAAACTAGAAAGCCACTAATTCCTCCAAGTTTATCCATGTCATGGCAAATGGCAAATTTTCATTCTTTTTATGGCTGAGTAACAGTCCATTAAGTGAAATAAGTCAGATAGAAAAAGACAAACACTGTATGATATTCCTTTTATGAGGAATCTAAAAAATATAACAAGCTAGTGAATATAACAAAAAGAAGCAGACTCACAGATACAGAGAACAAACCAGTGGTTATCAGGGAGGACAGGGAAGGTGGGGGCAAATATAGGGGCACAGAAGCAAGAGGCATAAACTATTGGGCATAAAGTAAGCTATAAGGATATATTGTACAATGTGGGAAATATAGCCAGTATTTTATAATAGCTCTACATGGAATATAACCTTAAAAATAAAATAAAACTGGAAACCCAAATAGGGAACCCTTTGATGCTTTTGGATGAGTCTTGGTATCTAAGACTGTGTTATTGGCAATAATTCCTATTTCACTCATTGCAATCCCTTTCTAATAAAGATGTTTAGATCTCTGTGATGCCCAACAAGAGCCTGGAGCACATTCCTGGACACGATGCCAGCTGAAGGGCTTGGGCCAACATGGTGGGAAGTCCAGCTCTGCCCAGGCATGTTTTATTCTTCCTAACTCCTTTCCCAGACTGTGGGAGCCCTAAGAATTGAATGTGAGATTCAGCAGAAATGGAAACTGAGCCTGTACTCAACTTACTTACAGAAGTTGATGTCCATGGCTAATTTGCTCATAAAGCAATCAATTAGCACATTTGGCTGTTAGCTGAAAGGATGGACTCCACCCAAGGGTGAGAATTTATCTTTTCCTCCTCTAACATTTGCATTGACTTTTCTCGCCTCTGTCCCTTGGCCTCTGTTGTTCTCTCCATTTGGAACACCTAGCCCTTATTCCTTCCCTTAGCTTATCTCCTCCAAGACTCTGCCAAGCATTTCTTTACCTGTGTGAAGCCCTTTCTGGCCACTCAAGACTGGCACTGATCTTCCTGAGGAGAAAGGAGTTGAGCATTGTGCCCAATATATCTCTCCTGTGTCTTAAATGATCCTCACCTTTCGTAGTTGTGTGGATGAACTAGTGAAATATATGCTCCAGATGTATAATCTTGGTAGGAACTAGTCTATGTTTGCCTATCTGCCCAATTAGATCCCATTTCAAGCACTCTGAAAACAAGAACTGAGTCTATTATCTTGGTTCTCATAGCCTAGTCCAGAATTGGGCATGTAGTCATGACTTAATAACTATTTGTGAAATAAAGACAAAGTGAATGAATGAGATAGTGCTTGGCTACTTTGAGATAGCTCATATCATAGACAAGCCCTGGGGACATTTCAGTGCTTCCCTGACTTTCCTGCTCTTCAACAGCCATGAAATTAAAAGACACTTACTCCTTGGAAGGAAAGTTATGACCAACCTATACAGCATATTCAAAAGCAGAGACATTACTTTGCCAACAAAGGTCCATCTAGTCAAGGCTATGGTTTTTCCAGTGGTCATGTATGGATGTGAGAGTTGGACTGTGAAGAAGGCTGAGCGCCAAAGAATTGATGCTTCTGAACTGTGATGTTGGAGAAGACTCTTGAGAGTCCCTTGGACTGCAAGGAGATCCAACCAATCCGTTCTGAAGGAGATCAGCCCTGGGATTTCTTTGGAAGGAATGATGCTAAAGCTGAAACTCCAGTACTTTGGCCACCTCATGCAAAGAGTTGACTCATTGGAAAAGACTCTGATGCTGGGAGGGATTGGGGACAGGAGGAGAAGGGGACGACAGAGGATGAGATGGCTGGATGGCATCACTCACTTGATGGATGTGAGTCTGAGTGAACTCCGGGAGTTGGTGATGGACAGGGAGGCCTGGTGTGCTGCGATTCATGGGGTCTCAAAGAGTCGGACATGACTGAGTGACTGAACTGAACTGAACTGAAAGGGCCGCTTTCCTCAGACATACTACCTGCAGCGAAGGGCCAATAGCCAAGATTAGATTCCCATTAGATTGAGGTGAACATGAAGTCATTGCTATTGGTTTGGCCTCCTTAATTAGGCCTCCTCACTAAGACAGAGAGTGTCTCTATTTCAGTTAAGCACATAGGAAGAGAGACTGAGCCCAGAACAGCCTACAAACTATACAGAGCCTCTCCTTGGAGAGACACCATCTCTCCACACCCAGGCAGCTCACACCTGCTGATGCACAATACAATGCTACTCTGTGGGAGCACCATCTCTTGAACTTCCCCATGAGAATTTGAAAGCCAGTGTCGAGACCAGAGCTCTGCATTCCAGGCCCTGAGCAGACATGCACACAGGCTAGAGCCTGCTTACACTTGTTTTTGCTTGAACAATCATTAATCATACCCACTTCACTCTCAAGTGTTCTAGCTCTTATGATGAATGATATGTCCACCCTAAATGCCTCACACACATTTTGCTTACTACCTCCATTACATACTGGAACATTCTAAAGCAAATTCAAGATATATTTTATCAAGAACTGTTTGTTTTTAACCTCTACTTGATAAGGACACATAAATTATTACAATCTCTTTATCCTACTTAACAAAATTATCAATAATTTTTTAACATCATCAAATGTTTACTCAATGTTTAAATTTATCAGATTGTCTCCGTAAATGGATGGAGACAATGGATGTCTCCATAAAAAGACAATGGATGTCTTTTTATAGGTGACTTAAGTGAGTTAGAATCCAAAGAATATCACACACTGCATTGGTCACCATATCCATTAAGTCTCACTTCTTCCCTCCTCCTTATTTTTTATTTCACCCCCTTTTTTCTTACTATTTATTTATTAAAGAAAGTAGATCAGTTGTTCTGTAAGTTTTGCCACATTCCAAATTTGACATCCTCATGTGCCACTGAACACATTCTACCCTCTGACTTCTTACAAACGGTAGCTTGAACAAGAGGCGTAATCATGTACCAGTTCAAGTTGTTTGGAAAGAATGTTTCATGTGTTCCTCATTATATCACATCAGAAGACATTACATATCTGATTTCATTTCTTTTTGTGGTACTATGATTGATCAGTAGGTCAGATATTGCCACTCTTCCCTCTATTATAATATTCCTCATCAAAATTTCACTTAAAAGTTTTGATAGCTATGGATAATCATCGCCCAAATCCATCATTCATTAGGGGTGACAGTACATTAGGGGTTACAGAGTCATAATTTTTTGTTTTTATCATTTCTTCTATTTACATTAACCAGAATTGTCTGTAAAGAAGCAATTATTTGATTATAGTTTATGTAGGAGGTAAATGGAGGATAGGTGTTTTATTCTTTTCCTTTATTTATAAATTAAAAAAATAAGGAATTAGTAATCTAGAAATATTGAACCTTTACCAATGAGGGTTTTGCTCTTTTAAAATATGAAATTAGAACTCAAACATTTTAAACATAAATACTGGATTTCAATCCATTTTAGCATTATGACATTTGTGCTCAAATCCCATCTCAGACCAGTAGGATCCTTTGAGTTGAACGCACAGCAGAGTTCATACTTTACATTTCTCGTTCCAAACTTAGAACCAGCAATTTCTTCAAGAAGCCTTGAATTGCTTTAGTGGAAAATTGTGTCTAAAGTCCATGAACTGGACCCTATGAGTACTAATTGTGATAGGGTTGTCATTGCTTGTAAGTATTTTCTGTGGACAGAACTACAAAATGTATCTTCTTTTAAGAAAAAAAAAATGTCATAAGTTCTCGGTATTTTTTACAAACTTAAAATCACAGGGTTTTTATTTAACTTTGGTTTTCAAATACATTTCAAAAGTAAAACCAGATAAATGATAAAATGGACTCTATAATAAGATTCTAATATACATATTACCTTTGTATGTAATATGTATATTATTTTCTAAGTGAAAATAGAAAAGTGAATGAATCTGGACAATAGACTAGAATGAACTAATTTCCTTTACTTTAAATGTGATTATTTTGTACATAGAAAACCCTACTGAATTTACCAAAAAAATGAAATTTCTAGAGTCTGTAAGTCACAAGATTCATGACTTCCATGAAGTCAGACGATTCAGGGCCAATACAGAAAAATATCTGTAGTTCTATCTACCATCAACAAACAATTTTAAAAATGAAATCCAAACATTATTTTTAAACATCAAATAGGTAATAAATCTAATAAAATATGTGTATGATCTCTGCACTGAAAGCTAAAACATACTGTTTAGGGCAATAAAAGAAGACCTAAGAAAATGGAGAAACACATCATGTTCATCCTCATGTGAGACAATATCGTGTGTGTATGGATATCATATTCACAAACATGAATAATATACCAACATAGGAAGCACCAACACAGATGGATCACAGAAACATGATGCTGAGGAAGTCAAACTACAAAATAGTGTATATTGCATAATTCCATGATTAGAAACCATATAACAGGTAAGACAGTTCTGTGGAGTTTGAAATCAGAAAGTGACTGTCTATAAATTAACTGGAAAGGGGCACAGGGGAAATTTTTAGGACAATAGAGATATTTTTGATCTTATTTTAAGTAGTGGTTACATGGATATATACAAATAATTGTTGAACTTCATTGCACTGAAAATTTTAGATATATCCATTTCAAATTGTATATCAACATCCACCACTAAAACAAAATAAGAGGTCAAAAAAGGACCATATATGATATATATATATTGCTATTTTGTAATATTATGTCAAGTTCAAGGGACTTGAACTTTTGCTTTCAGACATAATCTTTAGGAACAATAGTAAAATTATTTGAGAATAAGGTATTATGAAAATTAATTAATGGCTATCAATAATGTGATTCTTAGTCATTGATAGACAAATATAATATTGATGCAACAGTGATATATCATACTATTAAGTATATTACATAAATTGAATGACTCTTACTTCAAATTACCTACAACATAATGCTTTAATGGAGAAGGAAATGGCAACCCACTCCGGTACTCTTGCCTGGAAAACCCCATGGGCAGAGGAGCCTGGCTGGCTACAGTCCATGGGGTCGCCAAGAGTCAGAAATGACTGAGCCACTTCACTTTCTTTCTTTAATGCTTTAAACAATAACAATTTTTTTGTGGTATCTTTGTCTGGTTTTGGTATCAGGGTGATGGTGGCCTCATAGAATAAAGTGTTCCTTCCTCTGCAATTTTTAGAATAGTTTCAGATGGATTGGTGTTAACACTTTTCTAAATGTTTGATGGAATTTGCCTGTGAAGATATTTGATCCTAAACTTTTTTGGTTGGGATTTTATTAACCACAGATTCAATTTAAGTGCCTGTTATTTGTCTGTTTGCATTTTCTATTACTTGACAGTTCAGTCTTGGGAGATTGTACGTTTCTAAGAATTTGTTCATTTCTTGCCATTCCCTCCTCCAGGGGATCTTCCCAACCCAGGGATCAAACCCAGTTTTCTTGCATTGCAGGCAGATTCTTTACTGTCTGAGCCACCAGGGAAGCCCCATTTCTTCTAGGTTGTCCGTTTTATCGGTATATAGTTGCTTGTAGTAGTCTCTTATGATCATTTGTATTTCTGTATGTGGTGTCTATTATAACCTCTTCTTTTTCATTTCTAATTTTATTCATGAAAAAATAAAATGCATTTTTTCTTGATGAATCTTGCTAAAGGCTTATCAGTTTTGTTTATCTTCAAAATACCAGCTTTAAAAAACAGCTTTTAGTTTCATTGACCATTTCCATTGTTTTCTTCATTTCTATTTCATTTACTTCTGCTCTGATACATGCATCCTAATTGTTTTCTTCATTTCTATTTCATTTACTTCTGCTCTGATACATGCACCCTAACTGAAGCACTATTTACAACAGTCAGGACATGGGAGCAACCTAAATGTCGAATGACAGGGGACTGGATAAAGAAGATGTTGTACACATATGCAATGGAACATTACTCAGCCATAAAAAAGAACGAAATGTTGCCATTTGCAGTAACATAGGTGGACCTAGAAGTTAGCATACTAAGTGAAATAAGTCAGACAAAGAGAGACAAATATCATATGATATCGTATGTGGAATCTAAAAAATGATACAAATGAACTTACTTACAAGACAAACTCATAGACTTAGAAAACAAACTTACAGTTACAAAAGAGGAAAGATGTGGGAGGAGGGATAAATTAGGAGTTTGGAAGTAACATATGTACACAGCTAAATATAAAATAGATAATCAGCAAGGCCCTACTGTATAGCACAAGGAATTTTACTCAATATTCTGTAATAAGCTAAGTGGGAAAAGTATTTGAAAAAGAATACATATACGTATATGTATGTATAACTCCTGCCTGCAATGCAGGAGACCCAGTTTCAATCCCTGGGTAGGGAAGATTCCCTGGAGTAGGAAATGGCAGCCCACTCCACTATTCTTACCTGGGAAGTCCCATGGACAGAGGAGCCTGAGGTCACAAAGAGTCAGACGTGACTGAACATACACATGCACATATTTATAACTGAACCACTTTGCTGTACACCTAAAACTAAGACAACACTGTAAATCACCTGTAGTCCAACATAAAATAATAATTTTAAAATATATGTACTAAAATAATAACAAATTTAACCTCTAATGCAATTGATAATTTAGCTTCTGATATCAGTCCTCCCAGGCTGTGTGTGTGTGTGTGTGTGAATGATGGAGAAATGAGGAAGGAAGAGAGAGAAGAGGGGAGGAAGGAGATAGAAAGGAAGGGAACAGCGAGAAACAGACACAGTAAAACACAGGAATCTGGCAGATCAAAGAATTTTACAGCTGAATTTTTTTCCTATACCACATTCCACACGAAAGCACACATATATGGTTTGTGTTCTGAAAATCATGTATGTGTGCAAATACATGCATAAATTCTTCCTTTTCTTTTCCTGTTTTTGCATCAACTGTTTCATTCAATTTTATAGATGAAAAGCCTTGAAATATTGCCAGAATCCAATGCAGACTGGTATCAGAGCTCAAGCTCATACCAAGCCTTTTCATCCTTAGACTTTAGCCTCTACGCCTTCTGATCCACTGGGGCAGTGGGTTGCGGGGTGGACAGGTATGAACAGACTGGACTCAGCTTACAAGGAAGTCAGAGGTTTGGTGTTTGCTGCTTCTAGTAATGCCAGATTATGAGGCACAGATATTTCTAAACTCCTCATGAATGGATAAGGCAGAAACACAAGGCCCATTGATTGAACACATGACTTGTATTATTTCTGAACAAGATACAGTACTTGGAGATAGAAACCTAAGAAAATAGAAACAGCTAATTTAAAAAAAAACTAAAATGCCAAAGCAGTTTCTCAAAGTCTTCATTGAAGACACAGAAAAAACATGTATGAAGTTCTGATAGGTGAAAATTCCGGATCTAAACTTCAGAAGGTATCTCTCCTCTACATTTGGAATCAGTTAAATTAGTAAACATACCAAAAAGCATTTGCACTTTGTAGCATATTCTGCCAGTGACAGCAGAAGAGGTGAAGAACACCAAGGGGTTAATCAGAGACAGACGGAATTGAAACCAGAAGGGCTAAATTGGCCCGCAGGTCAAAGGGAATTAAAATCTGGGCAAAATTTCCACGTAAATGAAAACAATGCAATATATTCTATGGGGACATTTAACTGAAAATATATTGCAGTCACCAGACAGGTTTCAGCTAGCCTCTTCGGTCTGCGACTTTGGAGAAGTGTATAAGTGAGCTTGACACCACGTCTTGCTTGTCAGACAGCCCATTGTCCCCAAGTTTTCATTGAAACTGGAAGTCTTTTCTTAGTCCACAAAAATAAACTTCCTAGGAAAAGGACATGCAAATCTGTATTTATTTCTGTATTTATTCCCCATAGCACTTTTATAAACTTGACTCCGTGCTTTGTGATCATTTCAATTCAGAATTCTTTGCCGTGTTCTGAGGAGATGAGCAGTGACTGTGCCCACGCTGCACATGATAAGGCTGAGAGCACACAGCTCCTTTCCCTGGTTGCTCAACATGAGAACAGTGGAGCGCCAGGCCTGGGAACGCCGTGTGAGCCTGCTCTCCGCGCAGCCCAGCTCCTGGCGTTGGAGCTGCTGTCTGGGGACTCCGCTTTTCTCTCCACCGGGGTCCCTAAACCTTGTGTGCTGTGCTAGTCACCCTCTGCATGTATCCGAAAACTTTCTTAGAGCCAATAAAATAATTCTTTCTACCTCTTCTTCCAGGTCCCCATGTTCCAGCCCAAAACGGGCAGGTCTGCCGAGTACAAAGAGCCCAGCATGACCTGGAACTGACTCCTGGACCCAACAGTTCACCAGCCTGTCCTTTAACTGCTCTGACCTTCAGTTTTCTCCATCACGGGATTGGGTGTAATGCTCCCTCTTCCAATTGTTCTGAAGACTGTGGAAAAGACAATTTTCAAGTGGGAGGGGATTGCCATTGCCAGGGATTGGTTTCTTCCTCCCTCCTTAAACACAACACATCCTAACACCCCACCCCATACACACACACACACACACACACACACACAGAGTTACCACAGGTTTCTGGAAGTGACCTGTGCTCTATGCTTCTAAACCAGTTTTTATTTTTTAAAACATTTCTCGTAGGCAACTTCAGAGGTCTGGAAGACAACCAGCTGCCTCTTGCGCTCCTTGCCTCACATCTGGCTGCTTCTTCCAGCTGGGCTGTTGCCAGGCACCTTCTTGTGGAGGAAGAACCCATTCCAGAACCCAGTTCATCGTGCTGCATAACTGGAGCATGATGTCTAAGAGAGACTCCAAGGGGAGATGCACAGGGAGACGCAAAGCAAAACCCGAGGACCCATCTTCCCCTTGTCCCTAAAGGAGCACTGGTCCTGCCCCACTGAATGGGAGTCACTGGACACCTGTGACTGACCTGCTCCTTTGGGCCTTTCTCAGAGGCAGGAGCTGCCTGGAGAATCCCAGGGATGGGAGAGCCTGGTGGGCTGCCGTGGCACAGAGTCGGATGCAACTGAAGCGACTTAGCAGCAGCAGCAGAGGCGGGAGAGCAGTAGAATGGTAGAAGGGGGGCTTTGGTGGGCTGACTTGCAGGCCAGCAGCCCAGGTGAATTTACATCTTCAGCTTGAGCATAAGGGCTGGTCAAGCCCACTGACTAGGCATCAGGGTTTCCACTCTAAGCTGGACCACCCCTCAGAGAGCACACGCTGTGCCTCACACCTCCCTTGCCCACCCGTGCCTCCTGAAGCTGGGAGGTTTGGGGATGTGTCAAAAGTCCACTGAGTGAGTGCTAGACATGGGGCCAGCAAGGACAGTGGGCATAAATCTCATTTGAGCCACAATATGTGAAATCTTAACCACACAAAAACTCAGCTCATATATTCTGGAAGACCTCACCCAGCTCTGATGCAGCTGGCAGGATAGCTAATTCTACTGATTTCACTACTGATTCCAACACAAAACTCATAGTGTATTACTAGTGTGTTACTTTTTCTTTTTCCATGAGGGCATTTTGTTCCCACGTTTAGCATCTTGATATATGCTCGATCTTTTTAACATGAAGGTTCATTTCTTACAACATGAAAATTCCCAAACAGAATCAGGCAAAACTATTCTCAAACAAAATTCTCTTATTTGAACTTGGGAAAGACAGCAAGGGGGTGAATAAGTGAGAACAAAAATAGACGAAGAGGAGGTTTCTGTGAGCATGTGAGCAATCCCCGAGGGTTTTCTAAATGCCCGGCATCGTCTCTGATCAGCATTTGAAGAATGCAGGGTGATGGCGCTGACAGCCATGCGGGCACCGGCCGGGCAGCCCCGCCACACAGACCCAGCAGCGGAGCGTGGGCAGAGGAAGCACGGAGGGACGCAGGCGTGAGCACAAGACAAAAGCTCTGTTTCTAGGAGAAGCTGATGCCTGAGCAAAGCCCTGTGGGGGTGCCACCCTGATAACAGGGGGTTTAAGGACCCCACATCTACCAGGGAAGGCTCCAGAATCATACGAGACAAGACTATCCTGGCCCGTTCCTTCAAATGCCCCCTCGTGAAGCCACATTCCATCTACAGTCACTCCACGCATTAGGATCATGGCTCTGAAGGCCACCAGCAATGATTCTCCAGCCTGGACCTGTCTTCCAAACTCCATTCACACGTGTCAGCATTTGGTTGCACGTCCCCTTGGGGAGTTGAAGAGGCATCGTGAATTGGCACTTGCCAGCCCCAGCTGCTCGTGTGGCCGTCCACCAGCCAGCTTTTGAGTTTATCTCACATCCAGTCTCAGAAAATGTCACTGGGTCCATCTCAAGAATTGCATCCAGAATTTGGCTACTTATGATTACCTCTGCTGTCCCCAGTGGGGCCAAGTACCATCTCCAGCAGGTGCTATTGAGCAAGTCTTCTTTTTGCTCTCCTCACTCCTGCCAGTCTCTCTCTAGTCTGTTCCTAGTGCAGCAATAGATTGATCATTTCACAATGCTGCGTGACACCCCATCCCTGCTCTTAGTCCCTGGAGGCTTTCTGGTTTGCTCAGGCCTGGTCACATTGCACTCGTTCCCTCTGATCTCCCCTCTGAGCACTTGCTCTGCTGGTCCCTGACCCCTCTGGAATCACTCCCATCTCAGGCCTTTGTACTTGCTGTTCCTTTGGCCCGAAATTCTGGTTCCCTCATTTCCTTCTGTCCTTTATTCAAAAGTCCTCCTCCAGATGAGGTTTTCCTTGGATACTCTGTTAGAAACCCTCTTCTTGGCACAAGTGGACCGAGGCGTCGGGCGCGGGAGGTTTTCGGCGGGGCGGAGCTCGAGGGCAGAGGCCGGCTCGGTCGTGTGTCCGTGCCTCGGAGGTGGTGGCCGGTAGTGTTAGGCATATTTAAAAAAAAAAAAAAAAAAAGAAACCCTCTTCTTCCCCAACACTTTATAGCCTCTTCCCCTGATTTATATCTTGGTGTTCGCATTTACTAATGGCTGTAGCCATCTCTATTCTGTGGTTTTAAAAGTGCACACTGAAAATTATATTAGCTTTGATAAGAAATATAACAGGGTCTTGGTTTTTTTAGATACCACTCATACCTCTTAGAAAGCTAAAATGAAAAATCATGACAATACAAAATGCAGGCCAGGATGTGGGTGACTACATCACTCGGCCACTGCTGATGGACACGTGAGCGCTCACAGTCGCTCTGGAATACAGTCTGGAAGTTTCTTTAAAGACTAAACATTGACTTGTCACATGACCCAGTAATGCAGTCCTGATCATTTGTCCCAGAGAATGAAAACATACAGAAGACCATACACAACATTCAGAGCAACTCTGTAATAGCTAAAAGCTACCCCCCAAAAAACTGTGGTATCATAGAATATTATTCAGCAATAAAAAGGAATTATTGATACATGCAACTTCGATGAATTTTAAGGGGTCTATGAGTGAAAAAAAGTCTATCTCAAAAGGTCACATACTCTGTGATCCCACATATAGAATACCTTTAAACTGACAAAATTATAGAAATGGAGATCATAATAGCAGTTGCTGGGGGTAGATACAGTGGATGAGGAGTGAATGTGACCATTGAGAGATTTTTGTGGTTATGGAACCGTTCTCTGTCGTGACCTACAGGTGATACGATGACACAGAGCTGCACACACGTTCTGGACAAGCGTCAGATGTCTGGTTTTGATGTTGCACTGTGTCATGTAAGATGTAGCCATGGGGGGAACCGAGTCAGGCCACAGAGAACCTCACTGTACCATCTTGGAAACACCCTGTAACCTGTAATTATTATTTTTTTAATGTCAGTGGAAAAGCTTTGGTTCTTTTCTGAGAGATGCTATGAGGAATAGTCAATGGGTAAGGGTATTAAATTATGAGCTCTAGCTATGTCCTATTTGAAGAAATTTTGAACATATCAAAAGTAGAAATAAAACTAAATAAGAGGCAATTGTGCAGGAGAAAAAAGATACGTTTCACCTACCTGAGTGTTTCAAAGAGCCAGCTGCTCAAGGATACCCCAACCGCACACAGTTAAGGTTGCGACCAGCAAGTGGAGCCCCTGTCCTGGGAGTTAGGGGGCCTGCACTGGGGCCCCCTCCAACCAGATCTCCCTCTGCCTGTGGAAACATCTAAGGATGGCCAGCCTCAGCTCTCCCTTCTGTACTTGGAGGCAAAGGAGCACCAAAGCCCTGTCTTGCTTTCATCTGTGTCTGCCTTCCCAGACTCACCCTAACAGCCCCAGGAGGGCCTGAACACATTGGCTGTGCCAAGGAGGGATGCCCACCTGATGCAGAAAGCAAATGTGCTTAGCAACAATGCCTGGGCTGGAAGGCAGTGTATGCAGCATCTCAGAGCTTGGCTTGCCAAATACAGTATCTCTGCCCTGCAGCCCCATGCCACGCAGGAGTAAGAGAAATCCCCACACTTGCCAGCGAGGGCCTTCAAAGTCACCTCAGAGATGAGGAGCGGACAGTGTCTCCCACGGCAGAGTCAGGCTCTGTCACATTTCCATGAACTATTCTCCAGAGGAGCAAACAGACCTTTATCAGCACAGGTGGCTGATAATACAGGTTAAGGCCAGCTGGCAGGGGCTGCCAGAAAGGGGGGAGAAGATGAGTAGGGCAAGAGGGTGGGGGTAGAAACACTTTTAACAAGCAAACAAAATGGTGCTCCTTAGGTGAACATCCAGAACAGTTTTTCAAATTGTAGTAAAATCCATATAATGTACAATTTACCACCTTAACCATTCCAAGTGCACTTTAGTGGCATTAAGTACATTTGCATTATTGTGCAACCATCATCATCATCCAAGCGCCAAGGAAGTTTTTCTTTTGAACTATGGTGTTGAAAAAAACTCTTGAGAGTCCTTTGAACTGCAAGGAGATCAAACCAGATCAAACCTAAAGGAAATAAACCCTGAATATTTATTGGAAGGACTGATGAATATTCATCAGCTAAAGCTCCAATACTTTGGCTACCTGATGTGAAGAACTGACTCATTGGAAAACCCCTTGATTCTGGGAAAGACTGAAGGCAGGAGGAGAAGGGGGAGACAGAGGATGAGATGGTTGGGTGGCATCACGGACTCAATGGACATGAGTTTAAGCAAACTCCAGTTTCCTGGAGTGAAGGATAGGGAGCCTGATGTGCTGCAGCCCATGGGGTCACAAAGAATCGGACACAACTTAGTGACTGAAGAACAGCAACAATCACCACCAACCACCTCCAGAACTTCATCTTCCCAAACTGAAATCCTGTCACCATTCAACACTCACTCCCCATTCACCTCTCCCCTCAGCAACTGCGATTCTACTTTCTGTCTCTATGCATTTCATTATTCTAGGCACCTTATATCCCCACTCCAGTACTCTTGCCTGGAAAATCCCATGGATGGAGGAGCCTGGTGGGCTGCAGTCCATGGGGTCATGAAGAGTCAGACACGACTGAGCGACTTCACTTTCACTTTTCACTTTCATGCATTGGAGAAGGAAAGGGTGACCCACTCCAGTGTTCTTGCCTGGAGAATCCCAGGGATGGGAGAGCCTGGTGGGCTGCCATCTATGGGGTTGCATGAAGTTGGACATGACTTAAGTGACTTAGCAGCAGCAGCAGGTACCTTATATAGGTGGAATCATCCAATATTTGTCCTTTTGTGTTTAGCTTATTTCACTCAGCATGTTTTCAAGTTTCTTGCATATTGTAGCATGTGTCAGGATTTCACTCTTTTTTAAGGGTTGAATAATAACTTCATTGTGTGGATATATCACATCTTTTTACTGGTGATCTTTTACTGAACATTGAGTTGTTTCCAACCTTTTGGGTCTTGTGACTAGGACTTCTGTGAACATAGGTGTACAGACACCTACTCAAGTTCCTGTTTTCAGTGTCCAAGACATTCTTAACCATGCTCTTGTGAAAGGAAGTCAAGTTATGCTCTGGCTACATGTGGTTGCCCAACCCAGGCTACTCTCAAGAGACAATGGGAACTTTCTTCCTTAATCTGTCATGATCTAACCTCTAAAATGGAACTCATGTCACAGCAGGTATAAATAGTAGAGACAAGAGTAAGGTTTCTTTTTGGTTTGCTACTGAGAACACTCAGTTTTCAAACCAGTGGAGGCTCATTCAATTCATCCCTGAATCACTAACAAGGAGTGCATTTCCAACAGGCTGCCACAGTGTCTGTGTGGGTACCAAAGGGTCTGCACAGGAGGCTTGGTGAGGACATAGTGAATCAGCTAAAGTGAAATCCAGAAGATTGTAGGAGGCCATGAAAGACAGAAAACGAAAAAGTAAAGTCCAAGCACATCTTAGTCCTGTGTGAATAGAAGTCTCCGTGGGCCTTCAGGATTCCTCAGTGCGATTCCAGGGTGAGATAATGAATTGTTAGCGATTCTAGATCAGGACAGCTGCTTGGGCTTCTGGAAGACTAAAGAGGGGGCTCAGGGTACAAGTAGAACTTGGGGGCCACCATGGTGGGCAGCAGGGTCTGGCATGAACAATACAGAGCCCATGTTCCACAGTACCTGAAGTATGAGGTCAAATTTATGTCCTTGTCTGCCCAAGCTGTTCCAGAATGGACCTGTTGTTATGGTTTAAACACTTTCAAAAGTGCCCCTTTGAAAGATAAGCCATATGGTCACTCTAGGTATTAAGGGGGTTACCAGTTCAGGGTTCAGTGCAGGGAATTAGGTCAAAGGTACACAGAAAGGCCGATATCGCCAGGGGGTCAGGAAAAATGCCTAGACTGAGGCAGGAGGAGGGTCCTCCTGGAATGAACACACTTGACCCTCACAACGGTGGTCATGGTGGACTGAGGGG